>NC_141014.1:18095708-18733208 GCF_052327205.1 Somniosus microcephalus
CTCTCTCTCACTCGCTCTCTCTCTCCCCACCCTCTCTCTCTCTCTCTCACTCGCTCTCTCTCTCTCTCCCTGCCCTCTCTCTCTCTCTCTCTCCCTGCCCTCTCTCTCTCTCACTCTCTCTCTCTCTCACTCGCCCTCTCTCTTTCTCTCTCCCCGCCCTCTCTCTCTCTCACTCTCTCTCTCTCACTCACTCTCTCTCTCTCCCCGCCCTCTCTCTCTCTCACTCTCTCTCTCTCACTCACTGTCTCTCTCTCCCCGCCCTCTCTCTCTCTCTCTCTCTCTCCCCGCCCTCTCTCTCACTCTCTCTCTCTCACTCGCTCTCTTTCTCTCTCTCCCCACCCTCTCTCTCTCTCTCTCACTCGCTCTCTTTCTCTCTCTCCCCACCCTCTCTCTCTCTCTCTCACTCGCTCTCTCACTCTCTCTCTCTCTCTCTCTCACTCTCTCTCTCTCACTCGCCCTCTCTCTCACTCTCTCTCTCTCTCTCTCTCTCTCTCTCCCCGCCCTCTCTCTCTCACTCTCTCTCTCTCACTCGCTCTCTCTCTCTCTCCCTGCCCTCTCTCTCTCACATTCTCTCCCCGCCCTGCCCTCTCTCTCCCCGCCCTCCCCTCTCTCTCCGCCATCAATCTCTCCCCGCCCTCTCTCTCTCACTCTCTCTCTCTCACTCGCTCTCTCTCTCTCTCCCCACCCTCTCTCTCTCTCTCTCTCTCTCTCTCTCTCACTCGCCCTCTCTCTCACTCTCTCTCTCTCTCTCTCACTCGCTCTCTCTCTCCCCCCCCGCCCTCTCTCTCTCACTCTCTCTCTCTCTCTCCCTGCCCTCTCTCTCTCACATTCTCTCCCCACCCTCTCTCTCACTCAGTTCAGTTCAGTTCAGTTCAAATGCTTTATTGGCATGAAAGTTTACAGAGAACCATATTGCCAAAGCTTACATAGCAAAAAGGTACAGTTTTCCAACATTCTGTAGGTGTCAATCGATTTGACATTTGTTGGGTATATACAATATTACTTTTAAACAATATTAATTTTAAACAGTCTTTCTACTTCATTTGGTACGTTCAATATTAATTTTAAACAGTCTTACTTTTAAACAGTCCTCAGGTTGTGACATGTTGTTACATATTTAGCCCCAAGGTATGGTCTGTCTCCTTCTCCTAGGACTAATCTCAATTTTGACAGATCATCCAATTCCTTGAAATCTGGGGTTGTTTGGCTTAGCTTGTTGAATAATATGTTTCTTGATGTGTTGAATTTTTCGCATTTTAGGAGGAAATGCATTTCTGTTTCAACCTCGCCAGCCAGACATTGATCGCATATTCTATTCTCTCTAGGCTGCCAGGATTTCTTGTATCTGCCTTTTTCAATTTCCAGTTGGTGGTCGCTTAGTCTGTACCTGGTGAGGGTCTGTCTCTGTTTTGTGTCTCTGATGGTCGTGAGGTAGTCTGCCAGTTTATATTCTCTTTTTAGGGCCCGGTAACATTCTAATCTGCTTTGGCTTTCGGTTATTTTGTTCCAATGTTCCAGGTAGGTTTCTTTGCATTTTTTAATGATTTGGTTCACTCGGATTGGTGTTTGGACGGCTGTGTTGGTCTGGGGCTGGTCAGGGTCCGGCTGAGTACTTAGTTTCAGTAGCAGCTGACTCAGGGGACTCTTTTCTGGGTTTAGCTCTTGGGTCTGAAAGGCTTTGAAATGAAGGGTGTCTGGGGAGCTAGATTTGAGGTGATTTAGGAAGTTTAGTGCTCGTTTTTGGATGTTTATTATCAGTGGGTATCTGCCTAGTTCGGCTCTGCATGCATTTGTTGGCGTTTTTCTTTGGGTGCGAAGGATGCTTCGGCAGAATTCTGCATGTAGGGCTTCTATTGTGTGTTTTTCCCATTTAGTGTAGCTTTCTCTCTCTCTCCCCCCCCCGCTCTCTCTCTCTCTCCCTCCCCTCTCTCTCTCTCTCACTCTCTCTCTCACTCGCTCTCTCTCACTCGCCCTCTCTCTCTCTCTCTCTCTCTCTCTCCCCGCCCTCTCTCTCTCTCACTCTCTCTCTCTCACTCGCTCTCTCTCTCTCTCCCTGCCCTCTCTCTCTCTCTCTCTCTCCCTGCCCTCTCTCTCTCTCCCCGCCCTCTCTCTCTCTCACTCTCTATCTCTCACTCTCTCTCTCTCTCTCTCCCCACCCTCTCTCTCTCTCTCTCTCACTCTCTCTCTCACTCGCTCTCTCTCTCTCTCCCCACCCTCTCTCTCTCTCTCACTCGCTCTCTCTCTCTCTCCCTGCCCTCTCTCTCTCTCTCTCCCTGCCCTCTCTCTCTCTCACTCTCTCTCTCTCACTCGCCCTCTCTCTCTCTCTCTCTCTCCCTGCCCTCTCTCTCTCTCTCTCTCCCCGCCCTCTCTCTCTCTCACTCTCTCTCTCTCACTCGCTCTCTCTCCCCACCCTCTCTCTCTCTCTCTCTCACTCCAATTCCAATTCCAATTCCAATTAAAATGCTTTATTGGCATGAAAGTTTACAGAGAACCATATTGCCAAAGCTTACATAGCAAAAAGGTACAGTTTTCCAACATTCTGTAGGTGTCAATCGATTTGACATTTGTTGGGTACATACAATATTACTTTTAAACAATATTAATTTTAAACAGTCTTTGTACTTCATTTGGTACGTTCAATATTAATTTTAAACAGTCTTAATTTTAAACAGTCCTCAGGTTGTGACATGTTGTTACATATTTGGCCCCAAGGTATGGTCTGTCTCCTTCTCCTAGGACTAATCTCAATTTTGACAGATCATCCAATTCCTTGAAATCTGGGGTTGTTTGGCTTAGCTTGTTGAATAATATGTTTCTTGATGTGTTGAATTTTTCGCATTTTAGGAGGAAATGCATTTCTGTTTCAACCTCGCCAGCCAGACATTGATCGCATATTCTATTCTCTCTAGGCTGCCAGGATTTCTTGTATCTGCCTTTTTCAATTTCCAGTTGGTGGTCGCTTAGTCTGTACCTGGTGAGGGTCTGTCTCTGTTTTGTGTCTCTGATGGTCGTGAGGTAGTCTGCCAGTTTATATTCTCTTTTTAGGGCCCGGTAACATTCTAATCTGCTTTGGCTTTCGGTTATTTTGTTCCAATGTTCCAGGTAGGTTTCTTTGCATTTTTTAATGATTTGGTTCACTCGGATTGGTGTTTGGACGGCTGTGTTGGTCTGGGGCTGGTCAGGGTCCGGCTGAGTACTTAGTTTCCGTAGCAGCTGACTCAGGGGACTCTTTTCTGGGTTTAGCTCTTGGGTCTGAAAGGCTTTGAAATGAAGGGTGTCTGGGGAGCTAGATTTGAGGTGATTTAGGAAGTTTAGTGCTCGTTTTTGGATGTTTATTATCAGTGGGTATCTGCCTAGTTCGGCTCTGCATGCATTTGTTGGCGTTTTTCTTTGGGTGCGAAGGATGCTTCGGCAGAATTCTGCATGTAGGGCTTCTATTGTATGTTTTTCCCATTTAGTGTAGCTTTGGTGATTTAGCGGGCCCCATACTTCACTACCGTACAGTGCAATGGGCAGGATTATGCTGTCAAATATTTTGAGCCAGATTTTGATTGGGATTTGGATGTTGTAGAATTTTCTTTTTATTGCATATAGGGCTCTTCGGGCTTTTTCTTTTAGTGCATTCACTGCTATGCTGAAGCTCCCTGATGCTGTAATAGTTAGACCAAGGTAGGTGTAGCTCATAGTGTGTCCTATAGTGATATCACTGAGGGTAAACTGGTATTTGTTTTCCTGACATCTGGGCCTTTTTTGAAAAATCATGATGTTGGTTTTCTTTAGATTTACTGTTAGAGCCCAATTTTGGCAGTATTTGTCGAGTAGGTCTAGTTGTTGCTGTAATCCCTGTTCTGTGGGAGACAGCAGAACCAGGTCGTCCGCTCTCTCTCTCTCTCTCACTCGCTCTCTCTCTCCCCGCCCTCTCTCTCTCTCTCCCTGCCCTCTCTCTCTCTCACTCTCTCTCTCTCACTCGCCCTCTCTCTCACTCTCTCTCTCTCTCTCCCCGCCCTCTCTCTCTCACTCTCTCTCTCTCACTCGCTCTCTCTCTCTCTCTCCCCGCCCTCTCTCTCTCACTCTCTCTCTCCCCCCGCTCTCTCTCTCTCTCTCCCTGCCCTCTCTCTCTCCCATTCTCTCCCCACCCTCTCTCTCACTCTCTCTCTCTCACTCGCTCTCTCTCTCTCTCCCCACCCTCTCTCTCTCTCTCTCTCACTCGCTCTCTCTCTCTCTCCCTGCCCTCTCTCTCTCTCTCTCTCTCCCCGCCATCTTTCTTTCTTTCTTCCTTTCCTCATTTCCGTTTGTCCCGTTTACCTTGCTCTCTGCCTGTGCACTTGTTTCAAACCTATTACATCACTAACGCCTTCCAGTCGTTAACTCTGTTTCTCTCTCTCCATAGATTGCTGCTGAGCATTTCCAGCATTTTCTGCTTTGATTTTATATAACAAAATACTAAATGAACTTCCGAGTGCGTGTCAGGTTTGTTTATATTAGTCAGGTTCATTCCGAGCACTGTCAGCTCAGTAACGTCTGGAAGCTGTGCCTTAGTTTGCTCGACACGCGTGCTGGAATTAAGTAGGGAGTGAACGGCACTCCTTGGGGCAGTGAGGAGTGACACTAACAATCGAGGAGTGAAATAGATTGCAAACCTGGACTGGAGTGAAGTCACTCCAACCACACAGAATTCTGCTTGTTTAAAATGGCAATAGGTTTTAATAGGATATATACAGAGACACTATTTCCTCCGGTGGAGGGAGTCCAGAACAAGGAGGCACCAATTTAAAATGAGAGCCAGGCCGTTCAGGGTGATGTCAGGAAGCACAAAGGGTAGTGAAAATCTGCAACTCTCTCCCCTAAAAGGCTGTAGATGCTGGGGGTCATTTGGAGCCTTCAAGACTTGAGATCGATTGATTTTTGTTGGGTATCAAAGGATCTGAAGCAATGAGGGGAAGATGGATTTGAGGTGCAGATCAGCCATGGAGCTGAATGGCCTCCTCCTGTTCCTAAAGAAAGAAAGAATTTGCATTTCTATAGCGCCTCTCACCACCTCAGGAAGTCCTAAGGCGCTTTCCAGCCAATGAGGTACTTTTTGAAGTGTAGTCACTGTGTTCCTATGAGGAGATTCTCCCACATTCTACCCTACGTAAACTTGAGGTCATCCAAATCTCGGCCGCCCGTGTCCTAACTCGCACCAAGTCCCGTTCACCCATCTCCCCTGTGCTCGCTGACCTACACTGGCTCCCGGTTAAGCAGCGCCTCGATTTCAAAATTCTCATCCTCGTTTTCAAATCCATCCATGGCCTCGCCCCTCCCTATGTCTGTCATCTCCTTCAGCCCCACCCCCCGAGATATCTGCGCTCCTCTAGTTCTGTCCTCTTGAGCATTCCTGATTATAATCGCTCAACCTTTGGTGGCCGTGCCTTCTGTTGCCTGGGCCCTAACCTCTGGAATTCCCTGCCTAAACCTCTCCGCCTCACTACCTCTCTTTCCGCCTTTAAGACGCTCCTTAAAACCTACCTCTTTGACCAAGCTTTTGGTCACCTGCCCTAATTTCTCCTTATGTGGATCAGTGTCAATTTTTTTGTTGTCTTTTAATACTCCTGTGAAGCACCTTGGGATGTTTTACTACGTTAAAGGCGCTATATAAATACACACTGTTGCTGTTGAGATAGGGCAGCATCACAGGCATATTGTGAGAAGCCAGAATGGAGATAGAGTGTGTTGCTGCACATGACCTGCCACTCAGTTATTGACTGCAATTGACTGTTGAGTACTTGGAATATTCCAGGAACATTTCCAGAGTGGGCTCCTCGCTGCACACTGGTCAGTAAACCCTTTAAAAATTGTGAAGAGTCGCGTGTTCAGCTGGCTGTGAGCTAGTTCACCGAGCTTTGCACTCCCACGACCCTCATCCATGCCTTTGCTAACTCTAGACTTGTCTTGGCCAGCCTCCCACATTCTCCTCTCCGTAGACTTGAACCGCGATTTTACTCACCAAGGCGGGTCCGTGGCGGGTGATGTCGGTGGCGGGTCCCGACCCCACTGTTGGCTCCAGCCTGCTCTGTGAAATGAATTTCCTTTGATGGGGCTTGTTAAGCCCGCCCAGCGCGTTACCCGGCCAATTAGAGGAAGCGGGTCTGGTGACGTCATTTGATGACGCGACATCAGCCAGTTTCCTTAAAGGGACCATGGCCAAATTAATTTTGACGTTTGTGCTGTCAGTGTTCTACAGCATTGAGGTGCTGCAAACACTGACAAGCACTGCACAGAGGCACAGGGCTGCACCCAGGCTCTCCCATGACTCCCTCTATATGCTTATGGAGGGAGTCGCAGCATGCAGGGCGGTCCTCTTCCCTTCCCATGGGCGGAAGAGACCTCCCCAGGAGATCAACACAGCCTGGTTGCAGATTGCAGAGGAAGGCACAAGCAGGAATGTGGTCAGGAGGACCTGGGTGCAGTGTCGCAAATGTTTCAATGATCTCATTAGATCAGGAAATGTTAGTACAAAGCCACACTCAATGGCAACCTGCTGTACCTCTCATCACATCCCCATCACCCTGCCTTCCCTACCCTACTCCTGCACATCCTTACACCAACTGACCTTGCACCTCCGCCCACCCCCCACTATCTACATTATCATATCCCAATCTCACTAGCCACCCCTCACACTCACCCTCATCCTAATGCAAGCATACCAACTAACAACACACAAGGGTAGGTGTTTTATGCAATGTTCATGTAAAGTTTCTGTTAATGTGGTGTCAAACATTGAAAACCTTTATTTTCAACACTTTGCATATTTGGATAGATTTGGAAGTGGTTTAGTGAGTTGCATTGAATGGTGGCATAGTGGTTAGCACTGTTGCCTCACAGCGCCAGGGACCCGGGTTCGAATCCGGCCTCGGGCGACTGTCTGTGTGGAGTTTGCACATTCTCCCCGTGTTTGCGTGGGTTTCCTCCGGGTGCTCCGGTTTCCTCCCACAGTCCAAAGATGTGCAGGTTAGGTTGATTGGCTATGATAAATTGACCCTTAGTGTTAGGGGGATTAAATACGTGGGGTTACGGGGATAGGGTGGGATATGTGTTGGTGTAGGGGTTACGGGGATCGGGTGGGATATGTGTCGGTGCAGGCTCGATGGGCCGAAATGGCCTCTATCTGCACTGTGGGGTTTCTGTGATTCTGTGATTCTGTGATAACGGTACACCCCCCGTAACGGTGATGAGTGTGAAAGGAATGGCTTGGGCATTGTAGGGATGCTTTATGGTGTTGGTGTGGGGTGGTGCTAACCTGGCGCATCATGTAGCAGCCATATGGGTGTACAGCAATAAAGTTAACTAAATCTGGCCATGATGAGGCCATCTCTGGCCTCCCGGGCAGCAATGTGGACGGGTGTTGATGGTCTCTGTCCTGTGGAGCATCAGGTGATTGCGGAGAAGGTTGGTGTTGTTGTTGGTGCTGCTGGTGTTGGGGCTGATTGTGGTGGGATTCTGAGGACCAAGGTGAGAGAATATAAAAGGCGCACCCATGCTGACGGAATAGTTGGCAAGTGAAGTAGAGATGACAGAAGCGATCTGTCAATGGTGAGAGAGGTAATGAGGTCAGTCTGGATGGAGACTTGTGTAAAGACTTGCAGCATGGTGAATCTGTTGTGGAAATGCAGTGAGGAACAGCTTGTGGCTGAGGGAAGATATCTCTGTAAGGTGGGAGCTTTGACTTTACATTTGAAGCTGTCAACTCAACACGAAGTTAAAAGCCCATGGGATCCAGGGAAAAGTGTCAAGTTGGATTCAAAACTGGCTCAGAGACAGGAAGCAGAGGGTAATGGTTGATGGGTGTTTTTGTGACTGGAAGGCTGTTTCCAGTGGGGTTCCGCAGGGCTCAGTACCAGGTCCCTTGCTTTTTGTGGTATATATCAATGATCTAGACTTGAATATAGGGGGTATGATTAAGAAGTTTGCAGATGATACTAAAATCGGCTGTGTGGTTGATACTGAAGAAGGAAGCTGTAGACTGCAGGAAGATATCAATAAATTGGTCAGGTGGGCAAAACAGTGGCAAATGGAATTCAATCTGGAGAAGTGTGAGGTAATGCATTTGGGGAGGGCTAACAAGGAAAGGGAATACACATTAAATAGTAGGGCACTGAGTCGTGTAGAGGAACAAAGGGACCTTGGAGTGCATGTCCACAGATCCCTGAAGGTAGCAGGCCAGGTAGATAAGGTGGTTAAGAAGGTATACGGAATGCTTTCCTTTATTAGCCGTGGCATAGAATACAAGAGCAGGGGGGTTATGCTTCAACTGTATAAAACACTAGTTAGGCCTCAGCTAGAGTACTGCGTGCAGTTCTGGTCACCACATTACAGGAAAGATGTGATTGCACTAGAGAGGGTACAGAGGAGATTTACAAGGATGTTGCCGGGAGTAGAGAATCTTAGCTACGAGGAAAGACTGGATAGGCTGGGTCTGTTTTCCTTGGAACAGAGGAAGCTGAGGGGAGACTTTATTGAGGTGTATAAAATTATGAGGGGCCTAGATAGAGTGGATAGAAAGGACCTATTTCCCTTAGCAGAGGGGTCAAAAACCAGGGGGCACAGATTTAAAGTAATTGGTGGAAGGTTTAGAGGGGATTTGAGGGGAAATTTCTTCACCCAGAGGGTTGTGGGGGTCTGGAACTCACTGCCTGAACAGGTGGTAGAGGCAGGAACCCTAACCACATTTAAAAAGTACTTGGATGTGCACTTGGGATGTTCTAACCTGCAGGGCTACGGACCAAGAGCTGGGAAGTGGGATTAGGCTGGAGAGCTCTTTGTTGGCCGGCGCGGACACGATGGGCCGAAATGGCCTCCTTCCGTGCTGTAACTTTCTATGATTCTGTGATTCTAACAGCTGATTCAGTGGCCACTGAACTCCTGCCTCAGCTTGACAGACATGGTCCATGATCAGCGTGGACCCTGTGGGCGAGCTGTCAAATGCAGAAGGTAAGTTGAAAATCAATCTTAAGTGATTCTAAACAAGCCACTAATTACCTGAATTGGGTCACCCGTTGCTGCCTGTCGGGTCTGCTCAGCGCTGACAGACCCGACACCAGGAAAGACGCTTGGAAGCAAGTTGATAGCTGTCAAAAATATCCAATTTTCCACCTGACCCACCACCAATCCCGCCCGCTGACCCCCCGGAAAATTCCGGCATTGAGGTCATCAAAACTCGGCTGCCCATGTCCTGACTCACGCCAAGTCCCGTTCACCCATCATCCCCTGTGCTCGCTGACCTACACTGGCTCCCGGTTAAGCAACGCTTCAATTTTAAAATTCTCATCCTTGTTTTCAAATCTCTCCATGGCCTCTCCCCTCCCTATCTCTGTAATCTCCTCCAGCCCCACAACCCGCCGAGATCTCTGTGCTCCTCCAATTTTGCCCTCTTGAGGATTCCTGATTTTCATCGCCCCACGATTAGTGACCATTCCTTCAACTGCCAAGGCCCCAAGCTTTGGAATTCCCTCCTTAAACCTCTCCGCCTCACTACCTCTTTCCTCCTTTAGAACACGCCTTAAAACCTTTTGGTCATCTGCCCTAATATCTCCCTATGTGGCTTGGTGTCAAATTTTGTTTGATAACGCTCCTGTGAAGCACCTTGGAGCGTTTTACTACTTTAAAAGCACTATATTCCTTAAACATTCACTCCCTCCACCACCGGCGCACCGTGGCTGCAGTGTGCACCATCTACAAGATGCACTGCAGGAACTCGCCAAGGCTTCTTTGGGAGCACCACCCAAACTCGCGACCTCTTCCACCTAGAAGGACAAGGGCAGCAGGCGCACGGGAACACCACCACCTCCAAGTTCCCCTCCAAGTCACACATCAGCCTGACTTGGAAATATATCGGCCATTCCTTCATCGTCGCTGGGTCAAAATCCTGGAACTCCCTCCCTAACAGCACTGTGGGAGCACCTTCACCACACGGACTGCAGCGGTTCAAGAAGGCGGCTCACCACCACCTTCTCGAGGGCAACTAGGGATGGGCAATAAATGCTGGCCTTGCCAGCGACGCCCACATCCCATAAACAAATAAAAAAAAAAATATATATAAATTGTTGTTGTATCAGTGCGTGTTCGAGAGTGCTCGACAGTTGAGGTGATTTAACCCACCTTCGATGGATGGCTATCCGATGGACTCCAGTTCATATCTTTATCGTTCACAAGATACCCTTTAAAGTGTAACTGGATATAAAGTAGTATGTTAAAGCTTTCAATGGCTGGTTCTCTCACAACAAGTTAACAGTTTGTTCCAGTTAAATAGGTTAGGGAGGACCAGGGGTCACGGTTTAAAGTTGTATCAGGTCAGATTGAGGTTAGATGTCAGGAGGTGGTTCTCTGCCCAGGGAACAGTGGTCCTCTGGAACAGGCTGCCAGCTCGTGCGGTGGAGGCCGACTCGTTGAATTTCTTCAAGCAAGAGCTGGACCTGTTTCTGGCTGGGGCGGAGATCACCTCTTACAGAAGGTGGGCACTGCAGGGAATTCAGGACGAGAGCGAGCTCCTGGGCTAGTTTCGATCGCCCAGATGAGTCGGAGAGAAATTTCCCAGATTTTTATTTTTCCCTGAATCGGCCTGGGTTTTTTAAAATCTGGTTTCTCGCCTCTCCCAGGAGATCCCAGGGATTTGGGTGGGGTGTGGAGTATGTATATTGTGATGCACAAGGTATCGATGGACCAGAGGGTTTTTACCGGTTAGCACCAATGCACTGAAGCATCAGACATCCAATCATAGCTGCCAAGTTGTGGGATGGAATCCTACTGTAGAGTGGGAAAGTAGTCAAAGCCTCCTTGAAAAAATGTAACATCCCCACCGACACCTGGGAATCCCTGGCCCAAGACCGCACAAAGTGGAGGAGAAGCATCCGGGAAGGTGCCGAACACCTCGAGTCTCTTCGCCGGGAGCAAGCGGAAGCCAAGCGCAGGTCAACCCAAGCACCCCACCCACCCGCCCCTTCAACCACCGTCTGCCCCACCTGTGACAGAGACTGTCGGTCCCGCATTGGACTCATCAGTCACCTGAGAACTCATTTTTAATGTGGAAGCAAGTCATCCTCGGTTCCGAGGGACTGCCTAAGAAGTAGTTCCCATTGTTTTATCTCATTCACATCCTTGTGGATTGGATCCAAATCCTCCTGTTCTTAAATGCAGACTGAAGCCCATCAGCTGATGAATCCAAAAGTGCCGTGGGGCCATTGTCCCGATTGTAAAGCATCAGTTGCTCTGCCATCTCCACGTTTGTGTTTCCATTGGCCGTGCTGGCCTCCAACTGTGCCAAGACTGAAAACACTATTCAGGCTGACTTTAATTCATTGCCGATCATTTAATGAAGGCTTCAGTTTCACCCGCACTGCTCAGGCACTCGAGCCAGCTTTCGGAACAGAAAGTAGGCTTTGTCTCTGTCGGCTCAGTCCTGATGAACTCCGCCAATTCCCTTTCTGGTGAAACTGTCCATTTTGCCCTGTGCTCGCTGGCCTACATTGGCTCGCGGCCCTCCAACGCCTCGCTCTTAAAATTCTCATCCTCAAATCCCTCCCTGGCCGCGATCTTCCCCCATCCTTGTAACCTCCTCCAGCCCTTCAACCCTCCGCGAGCTCTGCCTTCCTCCAATTCTAACCAAGGTGCACTCCCCCGCACTCCCTTTGCCCCACCATTGGCAGCTATGCCTTCAGCCGTCTATGCCTTAAGTTCTGGCAATTCATTCCCTAAACCTCGCCGCCTCTCCTTTAAATCGCTCCTTAGAACCCAATTCCTTGACCAAGCTTTTGGTTTTCAAATCCCTCCATGGCCTCGCCCCCTCCCTATCTCTAATCTCCTTCATCCCCACTCCCCCCCCCCACTCCCCCTTCTCTCCTCCCTCCCTCCTCGCCCTCCTCCCCCCCCTCGCCTTCCTCCCCGCCCCCCCTCCACCCCTCTCTCCTCCCCCTCCCCGCGATATCTGCGCACCTCTAATTCTGGCCTCTTGAGCATCCCTGATTTTAATTGCTCCATCATTGGTGGCCGTGCCTTCAGCTGCCAAGGCCCAAAGCTCTGGAAATTCCCTCCCTAAACCTCTTCGCCGCTCTCTCCTCCTTTACGATGCTCCTTAAAACCCATTGGAGGCATTGGTGTTCGTTGTGGAGAGACGGAGGGCGGTAATTTAACGACCTCACTCGGGTGGTCAGGGTGGGTGAAGGCTTCAACAAATGCTCCATACCACTATCTGAACCTCAGTCTTCACACACTGCCCAAAGCACCACACCCCCCAGCACTCACCCACCAACAATCTGAATAAAAATCTAGTGTCAGCAATGGTGACCATGAAATGACCAAATTGTCGTAAAAACCCATCTGGTTCACTACTGTCCTTTAGGGGAGGAAATCTACCATCCTTATCCGGTCTGGCCGATATGTGACTCCAGACCCACAGCAATGTGGTTGACTCTTAACTGTCCTCTGCGGTTCAAGGCGACGGCTCACCACTAACTTCTCAAGGGCAATTAGGAATGGGCAATAAATGCCGGTCTTGCCAGCGACGCCCACATCCCAGGAACAAATAAAAACGTTTTTTAACCGCATTTAAGGGGAAGCTAGATAAGCACAAAGGGAGAAAGGAATAGGATATGCTGACAGGATAAGATGAAGAGGGATGGGAGGAGATTCGTGTGGAGCATAAACACCGGCATGGAGCTATTGGGCCGAATGTGCGATGTAATTCTATGTAACTGTGAAAGGAATTCACACACAAACCTCAGTCAGTGAAGAAGGCGGGGGACACACCATTGGTAAAGTTCATTTTAATAACTATCGACATTATTAATCCCACCGAGGCTGCTTCTAGTTAACGTGAGTTGTCAGTCAGCTCGATGAGAACTTAATCTTCACAGCCTCTTTAGTGTCCCTCTAAAGTGCAACGCTGTATCTCTGGATTGTCGCTCCAAGGTGGGGGGCGGTTGGGGGGGGGGGGGGGGGTGGAAAAGAGAATGAGGACCCGCCCAGAGCGGGAGTGAAGCAGACAATGTCCCTGAGGTAGTTCCTTCATTTGTCAGTCTCCCACGCGAGGGATCACGCCCATGATTCGAAAAATGAAGCTCGCAATCTTCTCGTAGATGAGGAACATCAGGGCAGAGGTGAGCACAGTCTGGAGAAGCTTGGCTTCTAACCCCTTGTACAGGCCCAGGAAACCTTGCCTCCTGTTTAGAATAATTAAAAAAAAGACACTTTACCACAAGCCAGGCGAAAAGAGAATCTGTAAATGCTAGAAATCCAAACTAAAACCAAGAATGTCAGAGGGGGTGGTCAGTTAGCTTCTGAAAGAGAAAGGTGTTTTGGGGTGGGGCTTTTTCATCCTTCACACCCACAATGTTTAACCGCCATTTCTCCATCAGATACTGACTCACCTGCTCTGCATTTCCCAGTTGTGCTAGAGTCAGGGGCAATATTTCCTCGAATTATTATTTTTGGGTGTGTGGCCCCTTTAATGGGCTGCGTGCTCCATTCAAATTTCCGCGTATAGGTTGTTTCCCCCCCCCCCCCCCCCACCCAATCGCAAAGCCGGTAAACGGCTCGAGCGGGATTCCCAGAGCGACCGCTCAGCTTAAATGGGAACATCGGTCGGGGGGGCGGGGGGGGGGGAATGTTAGCTCGACAGGCCGACTTCACTCCAACGTTCTTGGTGTTGTCCGAAGAGAACTTCCTTCCAACCGTGCACGACCCACAGTCCTAACGCTCAGAATCTTCATCCAGCCCTCCCTCCCCGTACTTTCCAATCCACCAGCCCATTCCCCCCCTCCTCCCTCCCGCAGTAGGCTGCCCCACCCGCTTCCAAAGGCATCTCTTTATAATAAAGCATACAAGCAATATACATATTAATGACTCCGGACTTGGGTATACAGGGCATCATTTACCGGTGATACAAGACTGCGAAATGTAGTAAACAATGAGGATAGTAACAGACTTCAGGAGGACAGAGACAGACTGGTGAAATGGGCGGACACGTGGCGGATGAAATTTAACGCAGGGAAGTGTGAAGTAATACATTTTGGTCGGAAGAATGGGGAGATGGAAATATAAACTAAAAAAAAGACTTTCATTTCTATAGCGCCTTTCACGACCACCAGACGTCCCAAAGCGCTTTACAGCCAATGAAGTACTTTTTGAAGTGTAGTCACTGTTGTAATGCGGGAAACGCGGCAGCCAGTTTTCACACAGTAAGCGCCCACAAACAGCAATGTGATAATGACCACACAATCTGTTTTAGTGATGTTGATTGAGGGATAAATATTGGCCCCAGGAAGAAATCCCCTGCTCTTCTTTGAAATAGTGCCACGGGATCTTTTACATCCACCTGAGAGAGCAGACGGGGCCTCGGTTTAACGTCTCATCCAAAAGACGGCACCTCTGACAGTGCAGCACTCCCTCAGCACTGCGCTGGAGTGTTAGCCTGGATTTATGTGCTCAAGTCCCTGGAGTGGGACTTGAACCCACAACCTTCTGACTCGGAGAGCCACAGCTGACACTCAAGGGTACAATTTTAAAAGGGGGTGCAGGAACAGGGAAACCTGGGAGCTGTACGTACACAAGTCTTTGAGGGTGGCAGAACAAGTTGAAAAGGCTGTTAAAAAAGCACATGGGATCCCTGGTTTTATAAATAGAGGTAGAGAGTACAAAAACAAGGAAGTTTAAACCTTTATAAAACACTAGTTAGACTCCAGCTAGAGTATCGCGTCTAATTCTGGGCACCACACTGTAGGAAGGATGTCAAGGCCTTGGAGAGGGTGCGGAGGAGATTTACTAGAAACGGTACCAGGGCTGAGGGACTTCAGTGATGTGGAGAGACTGGAGAAGCTGGGGTTGTTCTCCTTGGAGCAGAAGGTTAAGGTGAGCACGGTGGCATAGTGGTTAGCACTGTTGCCTCACAGCGCCAGGGACCCGGGTTCGAATCCGGCCTCGGGCGACTGTCTGTGTGGAGTTTGCACATTCTCCCCGTGTTTGCGTGGGTTTTCTCCGGGTGCTCCGGTTTCCTCCCACAGTCCAAAGATGTGCGGGTTAGGTTGATTGGCCATGATAAATTGACCCTTAGTGTTAGGGAGATTAAAATATGTGGGGTTACGGGGATAGGGAGGGATATGTGTTGGTGTAGGGGTTACGGGGATCGGTTGGGATATGTGTCGGTGCAGGCTCGATGGGCCGAAATGGCCTCTATCTGCACTGTGGGGTTTCTGTGATTCTGTGAGATTTAATAGGAGGTGTTCAAAATTATTAAGGGTTTTGATTCAATAATAACTTTTAAAAAGGAATTGGATAAATACTTGAAGGGGAAAAGTTTGAAAGACTATGAGGAAAGGGCAGGGGAGTGGGGCTAATTGGATAGCTCTTTCCAAAGAGCCGGCACAGGCATGATGGCCTCCTTGTGTTGTACCATTCGAAGTCATCCTGAGAATGCACGACTAGCAGGTTCCTCACATTCGCAGCTCACTAGCTAAACAAATATCTTGCATCTGTTTTCACAGTAGATGACACAAAAAACATACCAAAAATAGTAAGGGACCAAGGGGCTAATGGGGAGCTTTTAATGTAATTAATATCAGTAGAGAAAAAGTACTCGAGAAAATAATGGGACTAACAGCCGACAAATCCCCTGGACCTGATGGCCTACATCCTAAGGTTCTAAAGGAGGTGGCTGCAGAGATAGTGGATGCATTGGATGTAATCCTCCAAAATTCCCTAGATTCAGGAAAGGTCCCAGCGGATTGGAAGGTAGCAAATGTAACCCCGCTATTCAAGAAAGGAGAGAGAAAACAGGGAACTACAGGCCAGTTAGCCCGACATCGGTCGTCGGGGAAAATGCTGGAATCCATCGTTAAGGAAGTGGTAACAGGGCACTTGGAAAATCATAATATGGTGAGGCAGAGTTAACATCGTTTTATGAAAAGTAAATTGTGTTTGACAAATTTATTAGAGTTTTTTGAGGATGTAACTAGCAGGGTAGATAAAGGGGAACCAGTGGATGTAGTATATTTGTATTTTCAAAAGGCATTCGATAAGGTGCCACATAAAAGATTATTACACAAGTTTAGGGCTCATGGGGTTGGGGATAATAATATATTAGCATGGACAGAGGTTTGGTTAACAGACAGAAAAGAGAGAGTAGGGATAAACAGGTCATTTTCGGGTTGGCAGGCTGTAACTAGTTGGGTGCCGCAAGGATCAGTGCTGGGGCCTCAGCTATTTACAATCTATATTAATGACTTAGAGGAAGGGACCGAGTGTAATGTATCCAAGTTTGCTGATGATACAAAGCTAGGGGGGACAGTAAGCTGTGAGGAGAACACAGAGTCTGCAAAGGGATATAGATAGACTGAGTGAGTGGGCAATAAGGTGGCAGATGGAGTATAATGTGAGGAAATGTGAGGTTATTCACTTTGGTAAAAAGAATAGAAAAGCAGAATATTTTTTAAATGGTGAAAAACTACTAAATGTTGGTGTTCAGAGAGATTTAGGTGTCCTCGTACAGGAAACACAGAGAGTTAGCATGCAGGTACAGCAAGCAATTAGGAAGGGAAATGGCATGTTGGCCTTTATTGCAAGGGGCTTGGAGCACAAGAGTAAGGAAGTCTTACTACAATTGTACAGGGCCTTGGTGAGACCACACCTGGGGTACTGTGCACAGTTTTGGTCTCCTTATCTAAGGAAGGATATGCTTGCCTTGGAGGCGGTGCAACGAAGGTTCACTAGATTGATTCCTGGGATGAGAGGGCTGTCCTATGATGAGAGATTGAGTAGAATGGGCCGATACTCTCTGGAGTTTAGAAGAATGAGAGGTGATCGCCAGCTCAGTCACTCAGTGCACTAACAGCACTGTGGGAGTACCTTCACCACACGGACTGCAGCGGTTCAAGAAGGAGGCTCACCACCACCTTCTCGATGGCAATTAGGGATGGGCAATAAATGCCGGCCTTGCCAGGGGCACCCACATCCCATGAATGAATAAAACGAACAATAGCCGGCTCGGGAAGGCCGCAACTCACTTCACTCTCTGACTCAAGAGGTAGATGACACTTCGGAGGCTTCCCAGAATCCTGTTCTCTGGGCCCATCCTCTGTTGGCCAAACTGGGGGAAAAGAGAAAAAAAACGATTAACCAGTGTTACAGCGAGGACCGCGCCCCCGCCCCGCACATTTAACAATGGTCGCTTTTCAGCTATGAGCCTCGACAGCGAGCGTCGGTGGACTATTCCACTGCAGAGGGCATCGCAACGGAGCCAAGTGCCGTCCTCGCCAAGACACCCACCCGCGGAGCACTGTGTCACTGGATGAGGAGCACCGTACCCTGTCCCGTTTGTACAACCTCCCCTGCTGCACCTGGAACCTGCACTGCTGTAATGCAGGGAAACACGGCAGCCAACTGCAAGCACAGCAAGATCCCGCAAACAACAAAGACATAAATGACCAGTTTAATTTGTTTTTGGTGGTGTTGGTTGGTTGGTTGATTAAATATTGGCCAGGACACCGGAGAGAACTTCCCTGCTCTTCAAATAGCACCATGGGATCGTTAACGTCCACCTGAGAGGGCAGATGGGGCCTCGGTTTAACGGCTCATCCGAAAGACGGCACCTCCGACAGTGCGGCTCTCCTTCAGCACTGCACTGGCAGTGTCAGCCTGGATTTTGTGGCTCAAGTCTCTGGAGTGGGCCTTGAACCCACAACCTTTGACTCAGAGGTGACAATGCACCTCCTTCGAGCCCTTTCTCAGGCCTTCTCGCCATTACTGGCCAATCCCTTTATTTTTCCAGCACAACTTGCCCCAGGGGTACTGAGGCCCAGTCACTAGAAACCCTGGAACGCTCCGGTTTCAGTTTTGGCGGTAGGCCGGACAACCCTTGAACTCCCAGCGAGGGGAAGGCCATGTGACCGGGATTTTTGCGGCAGTGGTGTTACATCACACGCCGGCGGATGGGCGCCATTAACCGCTGTTTATAGAACGCGCTCAGAGTCAGGGTTTCAACAGCAACGGGGAAAATAAAGGGCCAAGGAAATCAGGTGCTGACAATCGGGGAATGTTCTCCTACTTACCCGCAGCAAGGACTGTACTGTCTGTAGGGGGTAGGTTACCGTGGTGGCGATCGCCTTGGCGATGGCTCCAATAATGAAGACCTCGAGTGCGAAAAGCTGTTAAAACAGACGGGAAGAGAAACATCCTGAAATACGGTCACCCCTGCACCAGGCGTAACCCCAACCTTAGGCTTCACACCGTCCTCTGGGCCCAGGCCCCACATCGTGGTCCGGGCCCAAACCCAACCCCAGGCCCCACATCGTGGTCCGGGCCCAAACCCCACATCGTGTTCCGGGCCCAAACCCAACCCCAGGCCCCACATCGTGGTCCAGGCCCAACCCCAACCCCAGGCCTCACATCGTGGTCCGGGCCCAACCCCAACCACAGGCCTTAAATCGTGCTCCAGGCCCAACCCCAACCCTCACACTGTGATCTGGGCCCAGCCTCAGGTCTTACCCCGGGCCTTGCACTCCTGCTGCGTTCCAGCTCCGCCCCCAAGGTGACACTCTGGACTGAGCCCCATTTGAACCATTCTGTTTTGGCCTCGGTAGGTCCGCAATACAAACTAGGCCCTAATCTGGGACAATGACCCCAACATTTCTTCATCAGTTCCGACAATCTTCTCCCGGGTTGCCCCTGAAAACATCCCCGTTCTCTGTGGGGCAGCTCCACAGGCCCGAGTAGCCGTCTGACCCGGAGCCCATTAAAACTACAGGGGTTGCAACAGAGCAGAGTCCAATCCCACCCTCACCGACTGCCATTCTCCAGGAGGAATCCATGGATATCAATCAGGAGCAGAATCCCCAAACACTTCCTCCTCCTCCTCCTCATCACCCGGGGGTGCTGAGGCCAACTGGAGCAGCACTGGGGCTCAGCAGAGAGTGTGGATCGTATCTACGACCTCACTGGGCTCAGCACCTCAATGACCCGACCCCATTCCCCTCCCCACACCCCCAGAACTCCATACCCCCTCCCCACACCCCCAGAACTCCATACCCCCTCCCCACACCCCCAGAACTCCATACCCCCTCCCCACACCCCCACAACTCCATACGCCCCTCCCCACACCCCCAGAACTCCATATCCCCTCCCCACAACTCCATACCCACACCCCCACAACTCCATGCCCCCTCCCCACAACTCCATGCCCCCTCCCCACAACTCCATGCCCCCTCCCCACAACTCCATACCCCCTCCCCACACCCCCACAACTCCATACCCCCTCCCCACACCCCCACAACTCCATACCCCCTCCCCACACCCCCACACCTCCTCCCCACACCCCCACAACTCCATACCCCCTCCCCATTGACCCCACAACTCCATACCCCCTCCCCATTGACCCAACTCCATACCCCCTCCCCATTGACCCCACAACTCCATACCCCCTCCCCATTGACCCCCACAACTCCATACCCCCTCCCCACACCCCCACAACTCCACTCCATACCCCCTCCCCATTGACCCCCAGAACTCCATACCCCCTCCCCACACCCCCATACCCCCTCCCCACACCCCCACAACTCCATACCCCCTCCCCACACAATACAATACAATAATACAATACAAATCGCTTTATTGGCATGATAAGGTACATCTTATGTTGCCAAAGCATCAAAATACATTTATGGTTGAACACATAAACGCGGTTCCATTCATACAGTGTATAAACAGGTATATCCCTGAGTTTATAAATATATTTTCGCCTTGTTTATATATACTCTTGTCTTAGTTTACTGGTTGTCCCTCTGTTCATGGCAAGCTGTAACATAGTGTGCCGCCAGTGTTACACAGCTTCTCTCCTCCCCCAGTAGGAATGGGAGTTTTTGGTTGTCAGTCAGATTTCTGAATTCAGGGCATATTTGTGAGAATTTTTGATAGAAATTCTCTCTGATGCCCTGATATTTTCCACAGGCTGTGAGGAAGTGCATCTCTGTCTCAACTACTCCCTGACTGCAGTGAGAGCATATCCTGTCTTCTCTTGGCAGCCTGGTCTGCCTGTGTCTGCCTTTTTCGATCGCTAGGCTATGTTCGCTAAGTCTGTACCTTGTCAAGGTTCTTCTCAGTTTGTTATCCTTTACCATGGTCAGGTAATCAGCTATGTTGTATTGTCTGTTTAGGGCCAAGTAGCAATTGAGTTTGCTTTGGGTTTTTGTTGTTTCTGCCCAATATGA
The DNA here is from genome assembly GCF_052327205.1 of Somniosus microcephalus. NCBI lineage: Eukaryota > Metazoa > Chordata > Chondrichthyes > Squaliformes > Somniosidae > Somniosus > Somniosus microcephalus. The sequence goes on from NC_141014.1 coordinate 18,115,937, forward strand.
CAGATATTTTTCCTTTTTCTTAGCGACGATTGTGTTGGGTCGAATTCTTTGTGTTACCCTGTCACTGTCCTGGGGCTGGTTATTGTTCGTATTGTTATTAGTTACTTTATTGAGTCCCAGGACTAGTTGACTGAGGGTATTCTTCTTTATGGTCAGCTCTTGGCATTTCAGGGCGTCGTAGTGATAGCATTGGGGGTTGCTCATTTGTAGGTGATTCCAAAATTTGGTGGCTCTTTTTTGGATAGTGATTATTAATGGGTATTGGCCTAGTTCCGCCCTGCATGCGTTGTTTACTGTTTTCCTTTGAGTCCGGAGGATACTTTTACAGAATTCCGCATGTAGGATCTCAATTGGGTGTTTGTCCCATTTTGCAAAATCTTGTTGTGTTAGTGGTCCCCAGACCTCACTACCATAGAGTGCAATTGGTTCAATTACTGATTTGAAAATTTTGAGCCAAATGCTAATTGGGATTTCTATTTGGATTGATTTTTTGATGGCATAGAAAGCCCTTCTTGCTTTCTCTTTCAGTTCATTCACAGCCAGTTTGAAGTTTCCCGTAGAACTGATTTTTAAGCCCAAGTATGTGTAGTGAGTGGTTTGTTCAATTTTGGTTGTTCCTACTGTGAAATTTATTGTGGGTCCATGTTGTTTGGATCTTTGCTGGAACACAAGGACTTTGGTTTTTTGGGGATTTATTGTCAGGGCCCAAGTCTGGCAGTACGACTCCAGCAGGTCCAGGTTCTGCTGTAGACCCTCCTTAGTTGGTGACAGCAGAACCAGGTCGTCGGCATAGAGGAGGAATTTAACCTTGGATTCATATAGGGTGAGGCCGGGTGCTGTAGATTGTTCAAGTAGTTTTGCCAATCCATTAATGTAAATATTAAAGAGTGTCGGTGAGATTGGCGAGCCCTGCGTCACCCCCCGCCCCTGTGGGAAGTATTTTGTTTGTTTGTCTCCAATTTTAACTGCACATTTATTGTTTGTATACATTGATTTAATTACATCATATGTTTTACCTCCTACCCCGCTTTCGATAAGTTTCAGGAATAAACCGTCATGCCAGATGGAGTCGAAAGCCTTCTGGAAATCTACAAAGCATGCGTAGATTTTGCTTTTGTTATGGTGAACGTGTTTGTCAATTAGGGTCTGTAGGGTGAAGATATGATCGGATGTTCTATAGTTTGGCAGGAATCCAATTTGGCTTTTACTCAAGACATTGTGCTCTTCAAGGAAGTTTATAAGTCTTTTGTTTATGATGCTACAGAATACCTTCCCCAGGTTACTGTTTACACAGATGCCTCGATAGTTGTTTGGGTCGATTTTGTCCCCACTTTTGTATATGGGTGTTATGAGTCCTTTGTTCCAGATGTCAGGGAAATAACCGACACTCAGAACCAAGTTGAAGAGTTTTAGGATAGCCAGTTTCAGTTTGTCGTCTGCGTGTTTAATCATCTCGTTTAGTATGCCGTCTGTCCCGCAAGCTTTTCCTGGTCGCAGGTCCTTGAGTTTTTCAAGAAGTTCTTTTTCTGTTATTATGGCATCTAGCGGGTTTTGGTTATCTTTTATGGCCATTTCAAGCTTTTCAAGTTTTTTGCGTATTTGGTGTTGCTCTGGTCCTAGTGTGTTTTTCTGGTATAATTTTTCAAAGTGGTTTACCCATGTGTCCCCATTTTGAATGGACAAATCGTCGTGTTGTTTTTTGTGTAGTGTTTTCAAGTTGTCCCAGAAACAATTCGACTCAATGGATTCCTCCATGGAGCTGAGTGTATTCTTAATAAATTGCTCTTTTTTGGTCCTGAGTGTGTTTCTGTATTGTGTTAGCGTCTGACAATAAGTAAGGCGTAATTCCTCGTTTTCTGGATGTCTGTGTTTTTGGTTTGATAGTTTTCTAAGTTTTTTCCTCATGTTATGGCAATCATGGTCAAACCATTTTTCATAGTTTTTTGTTTTGGGTTTGTTCTTGCGAGCTTTCAAGTTTGCATTTGTTGCCAAATTATCAAAAATATTGTTTAGTTTACTAACTGCCCGGTTTACGCCTTCTTTATTGTGAGTGTATATGTTATCCAGAAAGGTGTCTAAGAGAGCTTGAGTTGATGCATTGCTAATTGTTTTCTGGTATTTTTCCGTGTCGTTTTTGGCCCATCTGTACGATTTTTTGGTGTTGTACAGTTTACTGGGTTGTGTTTCTATGTTGTTTGTTTCTGTCTTTTTGAGAAACATAGTAATTTGACTGTGATCTGACAGTGTTGTTTGTGGTTTGACTGTGAATGCTCTGAAAGAGGATGGGTCCAAGTCTGTAATCATATAGTCTACTGTGCTGCAGCCAAGAGGTGAGCAGTAGGTCGATCTTCCTAGGAGGTCTCCTATGAACCTACCATTGACAATGTACAGACCCAGGTTTCGACAGAGCTGTAGTAGCTGTTTACCGTTGGTATTTGACTGCTTGTCGCAGTTATGCCTGTATGGAAGGGAAGGGATGTCAAAGTGGTTATTCCCGAATACGTAATTGTTTCCCTGATTATTGGTGAAGTCTGGTTCTTCGCCCGTTCTTGAATTGAGGTCCCCACAGATCAACACGTTCCCCTGGGCCTGGTATTGGATAATTTCCCCCTCCATGTTGGAGAAGGTGTCCTCTTTGTAGTACGGGGAATCGATTGGAGGGATATAAAGTGCGCAAATGTAAACATCTTGGGTGTTTGAGATAATCTCCCTCTCAAGTTTGAGCCACATATGGTTTTCGCCCTTTTTTATAAATTTGATGTAATTCTTAAGTTCTGTTTTAAACCAGATCAGTATGCCTCCGGAGTCTCTGCCTTGGGTTACACTTGGTAATTTATTGGAGGGGACCACTAGCTCAGTGTACCCTTGGGGACAGCCGGTGTGTCCTTTTCCTTTATACCAAGTTTCCTGTAAAATGATAATATCTAGATCTTTAGTTTCCTCTACTTTAGTTTCCTCACACCCTCAACTCCATACCCCCTCCCCATTGACCCCCACAACTCCATACCCCCTCCCCATTGACCACAACTCCATACCCCCTCCCCATTGACCACAACTCCATACCCCCTCCCCACACCCCCACAACTCCATACCCCCTCCCCACACCCCCACAACTCCATACCCCCTCCCCACACCTCCATACGCCCTCCCCACACCCCCACAACTCCATACCCTCTCCCCATTGACCCCCACAACTCCATACCCCCTCCCCACACCCCCCAGCCCGGCCACTCCCCATCCCGCCTCCCAATAACCCGATGCCCCACCCCCACCATCTGATCCCTCCTCTTCCCCGGCCAGTGCTGGACGTGGGCTGAATCTCAGGCCCCCCGGCGCCCTTACCTCAGTCCGTCCCCTCATCAGTTGTCGCTTTAACCCTTCGTAGAACATGAACTGGATGGCTGGGTTGAAGACCAGGAGCAGCGACGGGAAGGTGCTGCTCCACAGGGCCAGGACACCTTCCTTCCGCAAAATCTGGGTGACGGCATCTGCAACAGAGCCAAGGGAACCGCCTTAGAAATAACAGGAGCCGGAGAGCGGATATGGGAACAGAGAGCGCCGGACACGCACCGCAGGCTCGGCACCATCCAGGTTCAGAGGTCAGGTGGGATCATCCAAGCCGAGAGGTCACCCAACATCAGAGGTCAACAAGAAACCGGACGCACCGGACACACGGCAATGAAATACAAACAGAAAATGCTGGAAATGCTCAGCAGCATCTGCGGAGAGAGAGAAACAGAGTTAACGCTTCAGGTCGATGACCCTTCGTCAGAACTGGAAAATGTTAAGAGATGAAACAGGTTTTAAGTAAATACAGGGGCAGGGAAAGGGGGGGGGGCAGGGAAGAACAAAAGGGAAGGTCTGCGATAGGGTGGAAGGCAGGAGCGATTACATTGTTTTAAAATGTATTAGTTCATGGCAAGGCCAGCATTTATTGCCCATCGCTATTTGCCCTGGAGAAGGTGGTGGTGAGCCGTCGCCTTGAACCGCTGCCCTCCATGTGGTGACTTTTTCATAGCGGTTGCTGTGGGTCTGGAGTCACATACAGGCCAGACCGGGTAAGGGCGGCAGATTTCCTTCCCTAAAGGACATTAGTGAACCAGGTGGGTTTTTACGACAATCCGATAGTTTCATGGTCACCATTACTGACACCAGCTTATTAATTCCAGATTTATTGAATTAACTGAATTTAATTCCCATGCTGCCGTGGTGGGATTTGAACTCATTGGGGGGAATTTTCCTAGCCCTGGGGAGGCGGGACAGCCGCGAAAATGGCAGAAACTGGGAGCGGGTACCGACTCCACTTCCCAACCCGCCTCCGTGGCATCGTCCCGGGAGGCGGGTCCCCGGAGTCACGTCCCCGGAGTCACGCAGGGACCCAGCTCCTCGAGGAGGGAAGGGGATTAGAGCCAATTGAGGCTTTTCACCATTTTACGCCTGCAAGTGCGGCCTTCCCGATGGCTGCGAATCTCACCAGGGTCAGCGAGGTGAGCAATGGGTCTGCGGGGGTGAGGGGGTCAAAATGTCAGCTGTAGAGGTGAGTGATGGGTGCAAGTGTGGACAGGTGATTATGAGAGGTGAGTGTAAAGTGTTGGAAAAAGTTTCCTTACCTTTGCTTCTTCCTGCAGGCTTCAACCTTTGAGGCTCCGGAGGTGCCTCATCTCAACAGCAGAGATGACAGGATGGCTGCTGCATTCTCAGATGCAGCAACCATCTGATTTCTGCTGAGGAGAGAGGTCTTGGTGAGCCTTTGTGCAAGGGCTCACCTTAGAACAGAGATTGTCAGTGTTTGACAGCTTCTCAAACGCTGACAATTCATCTGTCAAAAATTTTTCGACAGATGAAGCGTCATTCGCTGACATCATCTGTCACCGGCTTTCCCTTAATTGGCCGGTAAGCCCGCTTAACAAGTCCAATCAAGGGAAAATAGCGTGGGTTGGTCAGACGTCGCTGGGGGCGGGACTGAAACCCGGAAACCAGAAGTCCCACCTCCAGCACGTCTCCATTGAGAAAATCCAGCCCAATGTCTCTGGATCATTAGTCCAGTGACATAACCACGATGCTAACGTACCCCTAGGTATGACAAAAGGGATGATGGGGGCGAGGCAAACGGGGGTGGTAATGGGACAAGTAAAGACACAAAAGATGGGTCTAGAGAAGGTGTAAAGGGTCACAGCGGAATAGCAGAGGGGGAGGGAAGCATAGAAAATCTGGCAAAGAGAAGAGGGCTCCCTTGGCCCGAGAATGTGGTGCAGAAAGGCAGGCAGACCCCAGAAAGATAAAAAGATAGAAAGACTTGCATTTCTAAAGCGCCTTTCACCACCTCAGGGTGCTCCAAAGCACTTCAAAGCCAATGAAGTACTTTTTGAAGTGGAGTCACTGTCGTAATGTGGGAAACGCAGCAGCCAATTTACGCACAGCAAGCTCCCGCAAACAGCAAGTGATATTGACCAGATCATCTGTTTTAGTGATGGTTGAGGGATAAATATTGGCCAGGACTCCCCTGCTCTTCTTCGAAATAGTGGCCAGGGGATCTTTTACGGAGAGAGCAGACGGGGCCTCGGTTTAGTTTCCTCCGAAGCAGTGCAGCACCTGCGAGTGTCAGCCTGGATTAAGCGCTCGATTTTCTAGAGTGGGGCTTGAACCCATGGCCTGCTGACTCGGAGGCGAGAGTGCGCTACCCACTGAGCCACGGCTGATACGGATAGAAAGGCAGACGTGAACGCTGGTTAAAGGACTGACGTTCAGACAGAGCGTCCCGGATACAGCACGGAGACGTGAAGCTCGGTACTGCTACGGAACAATTCACACTCCGGCTAAGGACACGGTAACCAAGGGCTGAATGTTCCAAGCAGGGAATATGGCTCCTCCGTCAGCCAGGGATTGGCCAACACCCAGGCCGCTCACAGGCGCCAGCTAGTGGGCAGTGACGGAGCTGCAGGGGGCCCAGGGGTTGACGCCCCGCCACCTGAGAATTCAAAGGGTCAAGAGAATGACTCTGGAGGAGGCTTTCACTGAAAGAAAATGGTGAGTTTACCAACTTTAAAAACCAGAACCACTTCTGACTGGGGAAATCTTGTTTAAAAATAAAGAGGATGTTTCCTCTTGTGGGAGAATCTAGAACTAGGGGTCACTGTTTAAAAATAAGGGGTCGCCCATTTAAGACAGAGATGAGGAGAAATGTTTTCTCACAGAGGGTCGTGAGTCTTTGGAACTCTCTTCCTCAGAGGGCGGTGGAAGCAGAGTCTTTGAATATTTTTAAGGCAGAGGTAGATAGATTCTTGATAAGCAAGGGGTGAAAATTATCGGGGGTCGACAGGAATGTGGAGTAATCAGATCAGCCATGATCTTATTGAATGGCGGAGCAGGCTCGAGGGGCCGAGTGGCTGACTCCTGTTCTTAATTCGTATGTTCGTATGTACGTCACGACTGACTTTTAAGTGCTTACCCAGAATGCCTTTGTAGTTGGTTTGCTGAATGTCGTCATTTCGGAGCATCGCCCCCTGCATTTTGAGTCTGGTATTCACCACCCACAATGGGGTGGTAACAAGCACATTGACAACACCTGCAACACAAGGCAATGGCCATTTAGTAGTGAGCGCTGATGATTCACTGAGGTAACGGGCCTAGAACAGGCCTCAGTAAAATAGATCAGGAACACCCTGTAAATACTGACACTCTCCCGGGGACCACCTGTAAATACTGAAACACTCCCAGGGACTCCCTGTAAATACTGACACACTCCCGAGGACTCCCTGTAAATACTGACACACTCCCGGGGACCACCTGTAAATACTGAAACACTCCCGAGGACTCCCTGTAAATACTGACACACTCCCGAGGACTCCCTGTAAATACTGACACACTCCCGGGGACCTCCTGTAAATACTGAAACACTCCCAGGGACTCCCTGTAAATACTGAAACACTCCCAGGGACTCCCTGTAAATACTGACACACTCCCGGGGACTCCCTGTAAATACTGACACACTCCCGGGGACTCCCTGTAAATACTGACACACTCCCGGGGACTCCCTGTAAATACTGACACACTCCCAGGGACCTCCTGTAAATACTGACACACTCCCGAGGACTCCCTGCAAATACTGACACACTCCCGGGGACCTCCTGTAAATACTGACACACTCCCGAGGACTCCCTGTAAATACTGACACACTCCCGGGGACTCCCTGTAAATACTGACACACTCCCGGGGACCTCCTGTAAATACTGACACACTCCCGAGGACTCCCTGCAAATACTGACACACTCCCAGGGACCTCCTGTAAATACTGACACACTCCCGAGGACTCCCTGCAAATACTGACACACTCCTGGGGACCTCCTGTAAATACTGACACACTCCCGGGGACCTCCTGTAAATACAGGCACACTCCCGGGGACCTCCTGTAAATACTGACACACTCCAGGGGACCTCCTGTAAATACTGACACACTCCCGAGGACTCCCTGTAAATACTGACACACTCCCGAGGACTCCCTGTAAATACTGGCACACTCCCGAGGACTCCCTGTAAATACTGACACACTCCCGGGGACCCCCTGTAAATACTGACACACTCCCGGGGTCCCCCTGTAAATACTGACACACTCCCGGGGTCCCCCTGTAAATACTGACACACTCCCGGGGACCCCCTGTAAATACTGACACACTCCCGGGGTCCCCCTGTAAATACTGACACACTCCCGGGGACCCCCTGTAAATACTGACACACTCCCGGGGACCCCCTGTAAATACTGACACACTCCCGGAGACACCCTGTAAATACTGACACACTCCCGGAGACACCCTGTAAATACTGACACACTCCCAGGGACACCCTGTAAATATTGACACACTCACAGGGACCCCCTGTAAATACTGACACACTCCCAGGAAACTTCCAAAATATGTCCCACTGCCCCAAAAAGAAAACAGTGCCAGTATTACGTGAAAGATATTTTATTAATGTGCTAGTGAGTCAACAAATAAAGAAACCAAACAATATCGCAGGCCCCTCCCATCCACCCAGAGTTCCCTCGCCGTCTCTCTGGGATCTGGGAAAGCCGGTTTGAAAAGCTAGTTGATGGATGCCTGGCGAAATGGCCAAGGGCTGGAGGAGGAAAACATGACCACCACGGACGAGATGGTTCCCCCACCCCCCTCACAGCCATCCCCTCCCCTCACCTCCCGAGAGCGCAGCAGGCTGTGGGCGCTCCGCACCCGGCCCTGCGTCCGTGGGGGGTTGAGCGGGCCCTGCGAGCTGCAGGGCCTGAGCTTACTCCCAAGACGCTGGGGTGTGGCGCGGTTGGTGGTGGGAGTCTCGCCACCAGGTGTGAGCGGCCCCTCTCGAGGAGACACATCATCTGGCATTCCGACGGCATCTCTTTCCAAAATAAACAAAAGACTGCGGACGCTGGAAATCTGAGAAAAACAGAAAATGCTGGAGACACCTCAAGAAGGCTCGGCAAAGCTGTGGAGCGTGAAACAGAGTTAACCGGGGCTAAAGGGGTTAATTATGAGGACAGGTTGCATAGACCAGGCTTGTATTCCCTCGAGTATAGAAGATTAAGAGATGATCTAATTGAGGTGTTTAAGGTAATTAAAGGATTTGATCGTGTAGATAGAGAGAAACTGTTTCCTCTGGTGGGGTGCAGTCCAGAACAAGGGGGCATAACCTTAAATTTAGAGCCAGGCCGTCCAGGGGTGATGTCAGGAAGCACTTCTTCACACAAAGGGTGGTGGAAATCTGGAACTCTCTCCCCCAAAAAAGCTGTTGAGGCTGGGGGTCACTCATAACTTTCAAAACTGAGATTGGTGGATTTTTGTTGGGTAAGGGTATTAAGGGTTATGGAACCAAGGCGGGTAGATGGAGTTAAGATACAGATCAGCCACGATCTAACTGAATGGCGGAACAGGCTCGAGGGGCTGAATGGCCTCCTCCTGTTCCCACGAAGAGGAGATTGACAACAACAACTTACATTTATGTAGCGCCTTTAGGGTAGCAAAATGTCCCACGGCGCTTCACAGGAACGTTACAAAACAAAACTTGACATCGAGCAACACAAGGGGATATTAGGCCAGGTGACCAAAAGCTTGGTCAAAGAGGTAGGTTTTAAGGAGCGTCTTAATGGAGGACAGAGAGGTAGTGAGGCGGAGAGGTGTAGGGAGGGAATTCCAGAGCTTAGGGCCCAGGCAACAGAAGGCACGGCCACCAATGGTGGGGTGATTATAATCAGGGATGCTCAAGGAGCTAGAATTGGAGGAGCGCAGATATCTCGGGGGGTTGTGGGGCTGAAGGAGATTACAGAGATAGGGAGGGGCGAGGCCATGGAGGGATTTGTAAACAAGGATGAGAATTTTAAAATCGAGGTATTGCTTAACTGGGAGCCAATGTAGGTCAGCGAGCACAGGGCTGATGGGTGAACGGGACTTGGTGCGAGTTAGGACACGGGCAGCCGAGTTTTAGATGACCTTAAGTTTACGTAGGGTGGAATGTGGGAGGCCGGCCAGGAGTGTGTTGGAATAGTGAAGTCTGGAGGTAACAAAGGCATGGATGAGGGTTTCAGCAGCGGATGAGCTGAGGCAGGGGCGGAGACGGGCGGTGTTACGGAGGTGGAAGTAGGCGGTCTTTGTTATGGCGCAGATATGTGGTCAGAAGCTTGTCACGGGGTCAAATATGACACCCAGGTTGCGAATAGTGTGGTTCAGCCTCAGACAGATGTTAGGGAGAGGGATGGAGTCGGTGGCTAGGGAACGGAGTTCGTGGCGGGGACCAAAAACAATGGCTTCGGTCTTCCCAATATTGAGTAGGAGAAAATGTCTGCTCATCCAGAACTGTATGTCGGACAAGCAGTCTAACAATTTAGAGACTGTGGAGGGGTCGAGATAAGTGGTGGTGAGGTAGATCTGGGTGTCGTCAGTGTACATGTGGAAACTGATGCTGTATTTTCAGATGATGTCACCAAGGGGCAACATGTAGATGAGAAAGAGGAGGGGCCAAGTATAGATCCTTGGGGGACACCAGAGGTAGCGGTGCGGGAGCGGGAAGAGAAGCCATTGCAGGTGATTCTCTGGCTACGATTAGATAGATAAGAATGGAACCAGGCGAGTGCAGTCCCACCCAGCTGGACGACGGTGGAGAGGCGTTGGAGAAGGATGGAGTGGTCAACCGTGTCAAAGGCTGCAGACAAGTCAAGAAGGACGAGGCGGGATAGTTTACATTTGTCACAGTCACAAAGGATGTCATTTGTGACTTTGATGAGAGCAGTTTCGGTACTGTGGCAGGGGCGGAAACCTGATTGGAGGGATTCAAACATGGAATTGTGGGAAAGATGGGCACGGATTTGGGAGGCGACGACACGTTCAAGGACTTTGGAAAGGAAAGTGAGATTGGAGATGGGGCGGTAGTTTGCAAGGACAGAGGGGTCAAGGGTTGATTTTTTGAGGAGAGGGGTGATAACGGCAGATTTGAGGGAGAGGGGGACTGTACCTGAGGAGAGAGAACCATTAACAATGTCAACTAACATGGGAGCCAGAAAAGGAAGTTGGGTGGTCAGCAGTTTGTTGGGAATAGGGTCGAGGGAGCAGGAAGTGGGTCTCATGGACAAGATGAGCACGGAGAGGTCATGAGCGGAGATCGGAGAAAAACTGGAGAAAGATCTGAGTTCAGGGCTAGGGCAGGGGGGGACCGTAGAGGAAGTTTGGCCCAGTGGGCTAGGGGAAGGAAGGGAAGTGGCAGAGGCAGCTGAATGGATGGTCTCAATCTTAGAGACAGAGAAGTCCATGAGCTCCTCACACTTGTTGGAGGTCAGGGTGAAGGAAACAGGGAGAGTGGTTTAATAAGACGGTTAGCAGTGGAGAATAGAAGCCGGGGGATTATTTTTGCATTCCAGGATGATCCTGGAATAATGAGCAGTTTTGGCAGACGCGAGCAGGACCCGATAAAGCTTTATGTGGTCCAGCCAGATCCGGCGGTGAATGGCCAAACCAGTTGTCCGCCATATCCGTTCAAGTCTGTGTCCCTTGGACGTAAACGAGCGGAGATGTGGGCCGTACCAGGGGAACGGCCAGGGTGAGAGAGAGTAATTGTTTTAGTAGGGACTGGGGCATCAAAGGCGGTGGTGAGGGTGTGGTTGAGCAGATCAGTAGCTGCAGAAATGTCGGGGTGACTGGAGGGCCAGAGGCTGGACAGTTGGAATTTTGAATGTGCAGCTGTAAGTGAGTTCACAGAAAGAAATCACAGAAACCACACAGTGCAGATAGAGGCCATCTCGGCCCATCGAGCCTGCACCGACACACATCCCACCCGATCCCCGTAACCCCTACACCAACACATATCCCACCCTATCCCCGTAACCCCATGTATTTAATCCCGCTAACACTAAGGGTCAATTTATCATAGCCAATCAACCTAACCCGCACATCTTTGGACTGTGGGAGGAAACCGGAGCACCCGGAGTAAACCCGCGCAAACACGGGGAGAATGTGCAAACTCCACACAGACAGTCGCCCGAGGCCGGATTCGAACCCGGGTCCCTGGCGCTGTGAGGCAACAGTGCTAACCACTATGCCACCGTGCTGCCTCATGGACGGTGGCGAGAGTTTTTTTTTCCAGGGACAGAGTCAGAAGGAAGTAGGGCTTGGGGGGTGGGGAGGGAAGAAGATGATTTACTAGAATGGTTCCAGGGATGAGTAACCTCAGTGATGTGGAGAGACTGGAGAAGCTGGGGTTGTTCTCCTTAGAGCAGAGAAGGTGAAGGGGAGAGTTAATAGAGGTGTTCAAAATTATGAAGGGTTTTGAAGATCGGGAGAAACCGTTTCCAGTAGCAGGAGGCTCAGTAACCAGAGGACTCAGATTTAAGATCATTAGCAAAAGAGCCAGGGGGGAGATGAGGAGATATTATTTTGTTAACTGCTGTAATTGACTGCAGGCACCAAATGTAGCCACCTACCTACCAGAGATAAAGCCCATCATGAGGTCCTTGCTGTTCGTGGAGGGTTGACCTTTGACCCAGATGTCCTTCAAGGTGTTGAACGTGTAGAAATAGACAAAGTTTGAGCAGCAGAGGCTGGAGATGACGGAGAACCAGCTGCGATACACCGCCGACCTGGAATAAAAGAGGCCGAGGTTACTGGCTCAATCCCTTTATTTACACGGCCGGCTTATGCCACGAGCGAGGAAAGCAGCTCAGCCCCCAACCCCCCCGCCACATCCCCGGCTTTGCTCCCCTTCTCTCCTGCTGGGGTTCAACTCCACGGAACTGACCGAGTACCCTTTTTTCAAAAAAAAAACACACGCGAGCCAAGGCAGCGGGCTATTCGACTGTGGTGCACAGCCGAGTCCAGTCAACCATCCCCCAATACTAGCTCAATTGGGGCAGCCCCTCTCGCCTCAGAGTCAGAAGGTTGTGGGTTCAAGTCCCACCCCAAAGACTTGAGCACAAATTCCAGGCTGACACTCCCAGTGCAGTGCTGAGGGAGTGCTGCACTGTCGGAGGTGCCGTCTTTCGGATGAGTCGTTAAACCGAGGCCCCGTCTGCCCTCTCAGGTGGATGTTAAAGATCCCACGGCACTGTTTTGAAGAAAAGCAGGGGAGTTCTCCCCGGTGTCCTGGGCCAGTATTTATCCCTCAGATTATCTGGTCACTGCTGTTTGTGGGAGCTTGCTGTGCGCAAATTAGCTGCTGCGTTTCCTACATTACAACAGTGACCACACTTCAAAAAGTACTTCATTGGCTGTAAAGCACTTTGGGACGTCCTGAGGTCATGAAAGGCGCTATAGAAATGCAAAGTTTGGCAGGCAAAACTGTAATCAAACAATGGGCTGCCTTTAAAGAGGAGATGGTTCGGGCACAGTCGAGGTACATTCCCACAAGGGGGAAAGGCAGGGCAACTAAAGTCAGAGCTCCCTGGATGACAAAAGAGATAGAGAGAGTAAGTGAGTAAGATGAAGCAGTAAAAGAGCGCGTATGACAGATGTCAGGTCTAGAATACATCCGAGAATCAAGCTAAGTATAAAAAGCTCAGAGGGGAAGTGAAAAAGGAAATAAGAGGGGCAAAGAGAGGGTATGAGAATAGAATGACAACCAACATAAAAGGGAATTCAAAAGTCTTCTATTGGCATATAAATAGTAAACGGGTAGGAAGAGGAGGGGTGGGGCCGATTAGGGACCAAAAAGGAGACCTACGCATGCATCTGTCTTCACCAAGGATGAAGATGCTGCCAAAGTCATAGTGAAAGAGGAGGTAGTGGAGATAATGGATGAGATAAAAATTGATAAAGAGGTACTAGAAAGGCTGTCTGTATTTAAAGTTGATAAGTCACCAGGACTGGATGGGATTGCGGAGGTACTGGCCATACTATTCCAATCCTCCTTAGCTACAGGGCTGGTGCCAGGAGACTGGAGAATTGCAAATGTTACACCATTGTTCAAAAAAAGGTGTAAAGATAAACCCAGCAACTATAGGCCGGTCAGTTTAATCTCAGTAGTGGGGAAGCTTTTAGAAACAGTAATCAGGGATTAAATTAATAGTCACTTGGACAAGTGTGGATTAATTAAGGAAAGCCAGCACGGATTTTTCAAAGGCAAATCGTGTTTAACTAACTTGATTGAGTTCTTTGATGAGGTAACAGAGGGTTGATGAGGGCAATACAGTTGACATAGTGTGCATGGATTTCCAAAAGGCGTTTGATAAAGTGCCACATAACAGGCTTGCCAGCAAAGTTGAAGCCCATGGAATAAAAGGGACAGTGGCAGCGTGGATACGGAATTGGCTAAGTGACAGGAAACGGAGTAGTGGTGAACGGTTGTTTTTCGGACTGGAGGAAGGTATACAGTGGTGTTCCCCAGGGGTTGGTACCAGGACCAATGCTTTTCTTGATATATATTAATGACTTGGATGTGGGTGTACAGGGCACAATTTCAAAATCTGCAGATGACACAAAACTTGGAAGTATAGTGAGGAGGATAGTGAAAGACTTCAAGAGGACATAGACAGGCTGGTGGAATGGGCAGACACGTGGCAGATGACATTTAACGTAGAAAAGTGCGTTTTGGTAGGAAGAACGAGGAGAGGCAATATAAACTAAAGGGTACAATCCTAAAGGGGGTGCATGAACAGAGAGGCCTGGGGGTATATGTGCACAAATTGTTAAAGGTGGCAGGGCAGGTTGAGAAAGCGGTTAAAAAAGCTTACGGGATCCTGGGCTTCATAAATAGAGGCACAGAGTACAAAAGCAAGGAAGTTATGATGAACCTTTATAAAACACTGGTTCGGCCTCAACTGGAGTATTATGTCCAATTCTGGGCACTACATTTTAGGAAGGATGTGAAGGCCTTAGAGAGGGTGCAGAAAAGATTTACAAGAATGATTCCAGGGATGAGGGACTTCAGTTACGTGGATAGACTGGAGAAGCTGGGGTGGTTCTCCTTGGAGCAGAGAAGGTTGAGAGGAGATTTGATAGAGGTGTTCAAAATCATGAGGGGTCTGGACAGAGTAGATAGAGAGAAACTGTTCCCATTGGCAGAAGGGTCGAGAACCAGAGGTCCCAGATTTAAGGTGATTGGCAGAAGAACTAAAGGCGACATGAGGAAAAACTTTTTTACGCAGTGAGTGGTTACGATCTGGAATGCGCTGCCTGAAAGGGCGGTGGAGGCAGATTCAATCGTGGCTTTCAAAAGGGAGTTGGGTAAGTACCTGAAGGAAAAAATTTGCAGGGCTACGGAGAAAGGGCGGGGGGAGTGGGAATGGCTGAAGTGCTCTTGCAGAGAGCTGGCACAGGCTCAACGGGCCAAATGGCCTCATCCTGTGCTGTAACCATTCTATGATCCTATAGATGTGCGGGTTAGGTTGATTGGCTATGATAAATTGACCCTTAGTGTTAGGGGGATTAAATACGTGGGGTTACGGGGATAGGGTGGGATATGTGTTGGTGTAGGGGTTACGGGGATCGGGTGGGATATGGTGTCGGTGCAGGCTCGATGGGCCGAAATGGCCTCTATCTGCACTGTGGGGTTTCTGTGATTCGGTGAGGAGCAGGAACCCTGGCCGATTCCTCCCCTTCCCTCCCCACTCCGTAACCCAGGGATACGGAGAGCAATTGTCGTGCCCCTGTGTGAGCTTAGCTAACTGAGCATAAACCAGGGACCCTCTCCTGCGCAGCCTGATTCAGGGACGGGCACCTGGGCAGTGCATTTACCAACTCAACCAGCGGGGGAGCTGCTGAGCTTTCAGTTGGTTTCCAGCTCTTCGGTCTCGGAGCAGAAAGGGAACCATTTTGTTATGCAAATCGCGACCTTGTTTGTACTCACAGCCCCTCCTCTTTGATGATCTCGGCCAGGACGATGGGGGTAGATCGGGCCTTCATCTTCTCATCCACTGCAATAAAGAGAAAGAGCACATCAGGTACGGAAAGGCTCTTTCATAGTAAATCTGTTTCTTCCTCCAATCCTCCCGCCCGAAGGTGCGGACTCTCGAGGGTGCGGTGGGGGGGTGGTTCCGATGGATGCTAGCCCGCCTCCCCCCCCCCCGCCTCTGCTGCCTCACTCAGCTGGCCATTCATGGAATTCACAGCACAGAAACAGGCCATTCGGCCCAACTAGTCCGTGCCGGTGTTTATGCTCCACACCAGCCTCTTCATCTCACCCTATCAGCATATCCTGCTATTTCTTTCTCCCTCGTGTGTTTATCTAAACTCCCCTTAAATGCATCTATACTATTCGCCTCAACCACTCCCTGTGGTAGCGAGTTCCACATTCTCACCACTCTCTGGGTAAAGAAGTTTCTCCTGAATTCTCTATTGGATTTATTAGTGACTATCTTCTATTGATGGCCCCTAGTTCTGGTCTCCCCCACAAGTAGAAGCATCTTCTCTACGTCTACCCTATCAAACCCCCTCATAATTTTAAAGACCTCTATCGGGTCATCCCTCAGCCTTCTCTGTTCCAGAGGAAAGAGCCCCAGCCTGTTCAGTCTTTCCTGATAGTTATAACATCGCAGTTCTGATATCTTCCTTGTAAATCCTTTTTGCATTTTCTCCAGTGCCTCCATGTCCCTTTTGTAATATGGAGACCAGAACTGTTCACTGTACTCCCAGTGTGGTGTAACCAAAGCTCGATACAAGTTTAACATAACTTCTCTGCTTGAGAATTCTATTCCTTATGGGTGAGCCTAGAAAATATGAGGCTCCTCGACCAAGTAGGGCATCACAGCCGCGCCCGACTGCTGTCCTCGCCCAATGTGGACTCACCTCCACTTTCCACTAGGGTTGGGCGGACAGAAATCAGCCGCAGCTATCCCGGCCGATCTTTCCTCTGCCTAGCCCAGGGACGCGGAGGGCGACTGAGGCTAGTCCTCCCTCTCTAACTGCAGTGCCCTGTCTGAAGGCACATGACGCGGCACAGACCAGGGATCGAACTTGGGGCCCCTCGCTGCTGAGTGGACCTCAGTATTGCTAGGCCCCAGGGGGAGAGGGGTGAGGGGAGGTGCTTACAGCACCAGTCCTGAACGGAATCTTACCTTGAAGTCTCAAGCGGGCTATGTCGAGTGGGTAGAATATGGTCATCGCAGTCACCCCTCCCTAAAGAGAAAAGATCATCAGTAACCGGGAGTGTAGGTTCTTTTCTGTGGGGGTAAAGCTGCAGACCCAACAGTGTCTAAACTCTCGAGTCCTGTATGGAGGGGGTCAAATACTTAGATGCTGATATTGGGGGACAAACAGAAAGCACTCATCCCCATGTTCAGCGCAGTGTACCCTTACCTTCTTACACGAATGACTCAGTCCCACACCAGTGGCTGTTTCAGATTGTCGGACGTCTCCTGTCTTATAGAAGGTCAGTCATCACAACCCCAGGACATCGCTGCAGGAGTTCCTCAGGGCAGTGTCCTGGGCCCAACCATCTTCACCTGCTTCATCAATGACCTTCCCTCCAACATAAGGTCAAATGTGGGGATGTTCACTGATGACTACAGTGTTCAGTGCCATTCACAACTCCTCAGATAATGAAGCAGTCCATGCCCGCATGCAGCAAGACCTGGACGACGTTCAGGCTTGGGCTGATAAGTGGCAGGTAACATTCGCGCCACAGAAGTGCCAGGCAATGACTATCTCCAACAAGTGAGAGCCTAAACACCGCCCCTTGACATTCAATGGCATTACCATCGCCGAATCCCCCACCATCAACATCCTGGGGGTCACCATTAACCAGAAACTTAACTGGACCAGCCACATAAATACTGTGGCTACAAGAGCAGGTCAGAGGCTGGGTATTCTGCGGCGAGTGTCTCACCTCCCGACTCCCCAAAGCCTTTCCACCATCTACAAGGCACAAGTAAGGAGTGTGATGGAATACTCTCCACTTGCCTGGATGAGTGCAGCTCCAACAACACTCAAGAAGCTCAACACCATCCAGGACAAAGCAGCCCGCTTGATTGGCACCCCATCCACCACCTTAAACATTCACTCCTTCCACCACCGGCGTACCGTGTCTGCAGTGTGTACCATCTACAAGAGGCACTGCAGCAACTCGCCAAGGCTTCTTCGGCAGCACCTCCCAAACCCGCAACCTCTACCACCTAGAAGGACAAGGGCAGCAGACGCATGGGAACACCACCACCTCCAAGTTCCCCTCCAAGTCACACACCATCCTGACTTGGAAGTATATCGGCCGATCCTTCATCGTCGCTGGGTCAAAATCCTGGAACTCCCTCCCTAACAGCACGGTGGGAGCACCTTCACCACACGGACTGCAGCGGTTCAAGAAGGTGGCTCACCACCACCTTCTCAAGGGCAATTAGGGATGGGCAATAAATGCTGGTCTTGCCAGCGACGCCCACATCCCATGAACGAATTAAAAAAGCCACCAAATCCGATTATCTGGTCATTAGCACATTGCTGTTTGTGGGAGCTTGCTGTGCGCAAATTGGCTGCCGCGTTTCCCACATTACAACAGTGACTACACTTCAAAAAGTACTTCATTGGCTGTAAAGCGCTTTGGGATGTCCGGTGGTTGTGAAATGCAAGTCTTTCTTTAGCCGCAAAGAGAGTGTCGATTGTTTTGAGCTGAATAGTTCCTGCATTATCCCTATTTCTAAAGGACTACAAGACAGACAGACAGACAGACAGAGTTGTATTGATGCAGCAGCTCATCGCACGAGCACAAGGTAATGACAGACGACAAAGGACATTCGGCCCGTCTTAATTCATCCATTCAGAAGGACCTTACAGTCCCCCCTCACATCAAATTCCTTCTTAAATGATTCCTGGGTTTTTCCCCCTTCAATTACTATGGGCGCGATCTTGCCAGCCCTGGGGAGGCGGGACTGCCGGGAAAATGGCAGAATCTGGGGGCGGGTGCCCAAACCGCCTCCAACCCGCCTCCGTGCCATCTTGCCAGGAGGCGGGAAGTCGACCCGCGCCGGGTCCTGTCTCCTTGGAGGCGGGAAGGGGATTACAGCCACTTAACAGGCAGATAAGAGGATTATCCCCATTTTACCCACACAAGTGTGGGCTTCCCGAAGGCTGCGAACCCCGCCAGGGTCACCGAGGCGAGCAGTGGGTCTGCGGGGGTCGGAGAGGTGCAAAAGTGCGCTGTGAAGGTGAGTGATGGGTGCAAGTGTGGAGAGGTGAGTATGTGAGGTGAGTGGAATGTGTTAGAAAAAGTTTACTTACCTTTGTTTCTTCCTGCAGGCTTCACGAGTTGGGGATGCGGAGAGTCTCGGACCTCCGGGGTAGAGATGACAGATGACCGCTGCATTCTCCAATGCAACAACCTTCTCATTTCTGCAAAAGAAAGAGGTTTGATGAGGTCTTGAATTCAAGACCTCATCAAACTACAGAGAATGTCAGTGTTTGACAGCTTCAAACGATGACAATTCATCTGTCAAAAATTTTTGACAGATGAAACATCATACATTGACGTGCTCTGCAACCGGCTTCCCCTTAATTGGCCTGCTATGCCCGCTGGGCGGGCTTAACAAGGTCAATCAAGGGAAAATAGCGTGGGTTGGCCAGAAGTTGATGGAGGCGGGGCTGAAACCCGACAAGTGGGAGTCCCGCCTCCAAAAGCTCCCCCGCTAAGTGTCAGCTTGGCTCAGTGGCAGCGCTCTCACTGGAGTCAAACCCCCCCACTCCAGGACTTCAGCACAATATCTAGGCTGACACACCTGTGCAGTACCGAGGGAGGGTTGCACGGTCAGGGTGAGACGTTAAACAGAGTTCAAAGCTGTTGAGGCGGAGGTTATAGATCGTGTGGCGTTCTCCCAATATTTACCCATCTATAAACTCCACTAAAATCAGATTAACTGCCATCGCTGTTTGTGGGACCTTGCTGTGCAAAATTTGGATGCCTCATTTCCCTACAGTGTTGACAACTTTTCACCGTTGTAATCCAGGGAAACAGGTCAGGGATCCCGAGGCCGTGAACGGTGCTATACAAATGGAAGGCCTTTCTTACTTTGAGAATCCTTTCCATGTTTTGATCATTCTGTGTGTGAGAAGACCATTCTGATGTTAGTCCTCAATTTATAAGAACATATGAATTAGGAGCAGGAGTCGGCCCCTCGAGCCTGCTCCCCCATTCAATAAGATCATGGCTGATCTTCAACCTCAACTCCACTTTCCTGCCCGATCTCCATAATCCCTTGATTCCCTGAATATCCAAAAATCTATCGATCACTGTCTTGAATATCCTCAACGACTATCTTTTTATTGTTTGCTAGTTTAAACGTGCATCCCCGGTTCTAATTTAATTATTTAAAGTAATATTTTGGAATTACCGTAACTAGCTGAACTACCGTTATACGGTGATGCCTCCTTTCTAGACTGAACCCCCCACCCACCCCCCCAGTATTGCCAGCCTTACCACAAAACGCAGTCCCCCCGACACTGGCGATGAAAAACTTGGCTTTTCCTCTGCACTGCTTCCAGCGCTTGAATGTCTCTCGTTTACTGGCAACCATAAACCCTGCCGACCGCGGTCCCGCGCAGGTCCGACTCCCACTGGCCGCGGTCCCGCACAGGTCCGACTCCCACTGGCCGCGGTCCTGGTACCTCGCTGATGTGGCCATTCTTTGTGCGTGGTGAGACTGTTGCTTGGCAAGGGTTACGGAACCAAGGCGGGTAGACGGAGTCAAGACACAGATCAGCCATTGAATGGCGGAACAGGCTCGAGGGGCTGAATGGCCTCCTCCTGCTCCTATGTGTGAACCCAGACGCTAATTGTGGCACCTGATCCTGTCTAATCTGACCTCCCCACACACACACCTGTCTAATCTAACCTCCCCACACATACACCTGTCTAATCTGACCACCCCACATACACACACCTGTCTAATCTGACCTCCCCACACACACACCTGTCTAATCTGACCTCCCCACACACACCTGTCTAATCTGACCTCCCCACACACACCTGTCTAATCTGACCTCCCCACACACACACCTGTCTAATCTGACCTCCCCACACACACCTGTCTAATCTGACCTCCCCACACACACACCTGTCTAATCTGACCTCCCCACATACACACACCTGTCTAATCTGACCTCCCCACACACACACGTCTAATCTGACCTCCCCACACACACACCTGTCTAATCTGACCTCCCCACACACACACCTGTCTAATCTGACCTCCCCACACACACACCTGTCTAATCTGACCTCCCCACACACACACCTGTCTAATCTGACCTCCCCACATACACACACCTGTCTAATCTGACCTCCCCACACACACACCTGTCTAATCTGACCTCCCCACACACACACCTGTCTAATCTGACCTCCCCACACACACACCTGTCTAATCTGACCTCCCCACACACACACCTGTCTAATCTGACCTCCCCACACACACACCTGTCTAATCTGACCTCCCCACACACACCTGTCTAATCTGACCTCCCCACACACACACCTGTCTAATCTGACCTCCCCACATACACACACCTGTCTAATCTGACCTCCCCCCACACACACCTGTCTAATCTGACCTCCCCCCACACACACCTGTCTAATCTGACCTCCCCCCACACACACCTGTCTAATCTGACCTCCCCCCACACACACCTGTCTAATCTGACCTCCACACACACACACCTGTCTAATCTGACCTCCACACACACACACACCTGTCTAATCTGACCTCCCCACACACACACACCTACACCTCCTGGTCCCATGGATAGTGAGCAAGAGCAGGAACTGAGGCTGAGATTTCCCCTCTCCCTGACCCTGGGGAGCAAGGGTTCCTGAGTTTAATTCAGCAATGGCACTGGGGATAAATCAGCTCAGGGTGCAGGAAATTCTGGGATGGCTGATTTTCTGCCACTTAAGTGCGTGATTGATTATTTCCCCCCCGCCCCCCCAAACAGAAGCTTTTTTCCCCTCCCTCTTCCTTTCAGAGAAACATTATTCCAACCATATGACAAGACTCACGGAGCCTGCAGGTCAGTGGGGGCACTGAGTGTCCCCTTCACTGGGGGGCCCAGCAGACTTACCGCAGCCCCGGCCACAGCGTGCACCAGGCTCTCGTAAGAAAAGACATGGCCCACCGATAGCCCCGTGTTCCCTTTCATTTTCGCCCCCAGCATCGGATGCCCGGGCCGGGCAGGGACTCAAACTGCAGCCGCTCCACCCGGAAAAATGGCAAAAGAAATCCCCACACCCCCACCTGCTGGATAAATGTCAGTTTCCGCGCCTCCTGATTGGCTGCGGCCTCAGATTGCAACACGCACGCTCGCTCCTCATTGGATGAGCTCACAGCGCCGCCTCTGACAAGAAACGATTGGTCACACTTTGCTTCCGGGTGCCTCTGATTGGTTGTCTTTGGTGTCAATCACCGATAAGGAGAGCAAGGAGAGATTTATTTTGCTGCTGCTCTCACACTTAACAGGAGGGGGAGGGCGACTGGTGCCTGGTCCTGACCACCATCAACAGTCAGAACCCTGGTGTCGGTTATAGACATAGAAGATAGGAACAGGCCACTCGGCCCCTCGAGCCTGCTCCACCATTTAATGAGATCATGGCTGATCATCCAAATTCAGTACCCGGTCCCTGCCTTCTCCCTATATCCCTTTAGCCTCAAGAAATATATCCAACTCCTTGAATATATTTAATAAGTTGGCCTCAACTGCCTTGTGTGGTAGCGAATTCCACAGGTTCACCACTCTCTGGGTGAAGAAATTCCTCCTCATCTCTGTCCTAAATGGCTTACCCCTTATCCTTAGACGGTGACCCCTGGTTCTGGGCTCCCCCGCCATCGGGAACATCCTGCATCTAGTCTTGTCTAGTCCTGTTAGAATTTTATAAGTTTCAATGAGGTCAATGTCAATTCAATTCAAATCGCTTTATTGGCATGACAAGGTACATCTTATGTTGCCAAAGCATCGAAAAACATTTATAGTTGAACACATAAACGCAGATCTATCCATACAGTGTATAAACAGATATATCCCTGAGTGTATAAATATACATTCATATAATTTGTATATACTCTTTTCTTAGATTTTAGCGAATATAAGCCTAGTTGACCCAATCTCTCCTCATACGTCATTCCTGCCATCCCAGGTATCAGTCTGGTGAATCTTCGATGCACTCCCTCCATGGCAAGAACATCCTTCCTCAGATAAGGCGACCAAAACTGCGCACAATACTCAAGGTGTGGTCTCACCAAGGCCCTGTACAACTGCAGCAAGACATCCTTGTTCCTGTACTCAAATCCTCTCGCTATGAAGGCCAACATACCATTTGCCTTCTTAACCGCCTGCTGCACCTGCATGCTTACCTTCAGCGACTGATGCACAAGGACACCCAGGTCTCATTGCACTTCCCCTTTTTCAAATCTGTTGCTGTTCAGATAATAATCTGTCTTCCTATTTTTGCCACCGAAGTGCATAACCTCGCATTTATCCACATTATACTACATCTGCCAGGCATCTGCCCAATCACCCAACCTGTCCAAATCGTACTGGAGTTTCTCTGCATCCTCCTCACAGCACACGCACCCACCCAGCTTTGTGTCGTCTGCAAACTTGGAGATATTACATCTAGTTCCCTCGTCCAGATCATTAATATATATTGTGAATAGCTGGGGTCCTAGCACCGATCCCTGCGGTACCCCACTAGTCACTGTCTGCCACTCAGAAAAAGACCCGTTTATGCTCAGGAACAAGGTGTTGTAGGTGCCCAGGACCCTGGTGATGGTGATGCCCAGTACCCTGGTGTCGGTGGTGCCCAGGAACAAGGTATTGTAGGTGCCCAGGACCCTGGTGTTGGTTATGCTCAGGAACAAGGTGTTGTAGGTGCCCGGAACCCTGGTGTTGGTGATGCCCTGGACCCTGGTATTATAGGTGCCCAGGACTCTGGTGGTTGCAGTGCCCAGAAAGAAGATTTGCATTTATATAATCGCCTTTCATGACCACCAGATGTCCCAAAACACTTTACAGCCAATGAAGTATTTTTGAAGTGTAGTCACTGTTGTAATGTAGGAAACGCGGCATCCAATTTGCACACAGCAAGCTCCCACAAACAGCAATGAGCTAATGACCAGATAATCTATTTTAGTGATGTTGATTGAGGGATAGATATTGGCCAGGACACCGGGGAGAACTCCCCTGCTCTTCTTCGGGATCTTTTACAGCCACCTGAGAAAGCAGACGGTTTAACGTCTCACCAGAAAGACGGCTCCTCCGACAGTGCAGCTCTCCCTCAGCACTGCACTGGAGTGTCAGCCTGGATTTTGTGCTCAAATGTGGAGTAGGGCTAGAACTTAAATGACCAAAGTCTAGTGGGCAACTATTGATCTAAGGCTGACACTCGGAGTGAAACTCGAGTGGTTTATAACCTTCTAACTGTGATGACATTACCTTTTTATTTCTATTTACCTGAGACTTTGCTCCCCGGGCAGAGTCTCTTTTCATGGGAGCACATACTGGATAATCGAGCACAGAGTGGGAGCACAGCTCATTCATGGCACTCCCAATTCTCCAAGCCACTAAAATCAGTGACCGAAAAATAGGGAGCACTGTGAGTCAGGCCCAGTGATCTCACCACTTGATTCTCCGATCTGTGCTCTCATCGAGCGGGATGCTATGATGGGGGAAGTGGGGGGGTGGTTTCTGGAGTGGGGCTTTAACCTACAACCTTCTGACTCAGAGGCGAGAGTGCTGCCCACGGAGTCAAAGTATAGCTGCAGGGCAAGGGCCCCATGATTAGTGAAGAGGGGTGGGGGAGGGAGAGACCGAGAATCAAGGTTCCCATTCCTGATCACTGCATAGTGAAAGAAAGACTTGCATTTATACAGCGCCTTTCACGACCCCAGGACATCCCAAAGTGCTTTACAGCCAATGAAGTACTTTTGGAGTGTGGTCACTGTTGTAATGTGGGAAACGCGGCAGCCAATTTGCGCACAGCAAGCTCCCACAAACAGCAATGTGATAATGACCAGATAATCTGTTTTTGTTATGTTGATTGAGGGATAAATATTGGCCCCAGGACTCCCTGCTCTTCTTTGAAATAGTGCCAGTGGGATCTTTTACATCCACCTGAGTGGGCAAACGACCTCAGTTTGACGTCTCACCCGAAAGACAGCTCCTCCGACAGTACCGCACTCCCTCAGCACTGCACAGGAGTGTCAAGCGAGATTTTTGTGCTCAAGTCCCTGGAGTGGGACTGTGAACCCACAACCTTCTGACTCAGAGGCGAGGGTGCTGCCCACTGAGCCACGGCTGACACAAGTGACCCCTGCCCTCCCCCCACTCCGGTAGAACTCGCAGGGTAATGTATTGTAGTGGTTATGATCTTAGACTAACAAAGCAGACGTCTGTGAGTTCAAATCCTACCACAGCAATTTACAAAACTGAAGTCAAATGACCATGAAAGCTCCTGGACTGTGGTAAAAACAGTGAGTTCACTGATGTCCTTCATGTCATTAGTCCCCACTATGCAACTGACCCTTAATGATTGACACAAAGCTGGGTGGGCGCGTGTGCTGTGAGGAGGATGCCGAGAAACTCCAGTATGATTTGGACAGGTTGGGTGATTGGGCAGAAGCATGGCAGATGCAATATAATGTGGATAAATGCGAGGTTATTCACTTTGGTGTCAAAAACAGGAAGGCAGATTATTATCTGAATGGCAATAGATTGAGAGAAGGGGAAGTGCAAAGAGACCTGGGTGTCCTTGTGCACCAGTCGCTGAAGGTAAGCATGCAGGTGCAGCAGGCGGTTAAGAAGGCAAATGGTATGTTGGCCTTCGTAGCGAGAGGGTTCGAGTACAGGAACAAGGATGTCTTGCTGCAGTTGTACAGGGCCTTGGTGAGACCACATCTTGAGTATTGTGTGCAGTTTTGGTCGCCTTATCTGAGGAAGGATGTTCTTGCCATGGAGGGAGTGCAGCGAAGATTCACCAGGCTGATACCTGGGATGGCAGGAATGACGTATGAGGAGAGATTGGGTCGATTGGGTTTATACTCGCTGGAGTTTAGAAGAATGAGAGGGGATCTCATTGAAACTTATAAAATTCTAACAGGACTAGACAGACTAGATGCAGGAAGGCTGTTCCCGATGGCGGGGGAGTCCAGAACCAGGGGTCACCGTCTAAGGATAAGGGGTAAGCCATTTAGGACTGAGATGAGGAGGAATTTCTTCACCCAGAGAGTGGTGAACCTGTGGAATTCTCTACCACAGAAGGCAATCGAGGCCAATTCATTAAATATATTCAAGAAGGAGTTAGATATATTTCTTAAGGCTAAAGGGATCAAGGGATATGAGGAGAAAGCAGGGACAGGGTACTGAATTTGGATGATCAGCCATGATCTCATTGAATGGCGGGGCAGGCTCGAGGGGCCGAAAGGCCTACTCCTGCTCCTATCTTCTATGTTTCTATGAAGGCAGCCCCCCCACACCTTCACGAGGCCACTAGTGATGGTTGATAAATGTGGCCAAGCCAGTGTTGCCCACATCTGGAGAGAACATGTAAAAACAGTGCACAGGTCGAGGGGGGTGAGGACAGAACAGGATCAGGTTCAGCTGTGGTGGCTCCATGGTGGAAGAGCCTGCTATCACTCCCCACCGAACCTCACATGTAAAGGATGGTCAAGATACCCAGGAGCAACCCTCCCAGCGCAAGGCAGCATCTTGGGCAGAAAAGCAACTCACTTCTGCCTCTCCTTGGTCCCCGCATCATTAAATAAATCGTGCAAAATGTTTTATTCTTTATAATAATTTAATTGACAACGTGTACATGAAAATGAAAACCAGAAAGTCCTTCAAAAAACCTCACGCGGTCAGCATGAAAAAAGTCAACATCAAACAATGTCCTCAATCATCGATGGGCATAGAAAACTCCCATCAAGAACCTGGAAAGATTCGTGCTCGCACAGTGAATGATTGGGATACGGTGCAAGCTTTCATTCTGATTAAAGTTCATCCAGAAACGGTGCGTTAACGAGACTGCCGCTGACCGCCATCGACTTGGTGCCTGGAGCAAACTTCTTTGCAGCCTATAAACACAGAAAGAGAAAATGATGGTCTGGATTTACAGAGCCAGACATCAGAGTTCCCCCAGCGAGTCACAGATTAAAGCAAGATTTACATTTATATAGTACCTCAGGATGTCCCACAGCCAATGAGGCTCTTTGTGAAGTGTAGGCACTGTTGTAATGTGGGAAACGCAGCAACCAACTTGCGCACAGCAAGCTCCCACGAACAGCAATGTGATAATGACCAGATAATCTGTTTTAGTGATGTTGATTGAGGGATAAATATTGGCCAGGACACCGGGGAGAACTCCCCTGTTTTTCTTTAAAATAGTGCCATGGGATCTTTTACGCCCACCTGAGAGAGCAGACGGGGGCTCGGTTTAATGTCTCATCTGAAAGACGGCACCTCTGACACTGCAGCACTCCCTCAGCACTGCACTGGGAGTGCCAGCCTAGATTTTGTGCTCAAGTCCCTGGAGTGGGACTTGAACCCACAACCTTCTGACTCAGAGGCGAGAGTGCTGCCCACTGAGCCACGCTCACTGAATTTGGAGACTCCAGCTGTATAATATTGAGTTAGCTTTTCTCTGAAATGCTTTACAGTAGGATGGTTGGCATCTCTGCCTGCCCCCTCGAGAGCGCTTGAAGGGCCCGCATTAATGTTCTCGTCACAGTAAGTACTCACTTTTACTACATCCTTTTTAGTAATCTCTTTGATCTGCTCCACAGCAGCTGTGGGTGAGATGTAGCTCCCGGTAGCAAGAGCCTGCGATCCCATCTCCTCCAGCAGCGCATCAAGTGTCTCCACCGTCATCAGACTGCGAGCTATCAACTGATCCCTGCACAGTGCGGCACCAGACTAAAAATCATACAGGGAACGTCATTCCGGCATCTCCTGAACCTGAAACTTCTCATGGGCTAGGCCCTTCTGGTTACTGGTGTGGCAACTGCCAGCACTCTTATGAAGGGATCTGATATTCAGTCGTTGAATATCAAGGTCAAGATCGATAGATTTTTGGACTCTAGGGGAATCGAGGGATATGGAGATCGGGCGGGAAAGTGGAGTTGAGGCCGATGATCAGCCATGATCTTATTGAATGGCAGAGCAGGCTCGAGCGGCCGTATGGCCTACTCCTGTTCCTATTTTTATGTTCTTATCATAAGGGGATCCAATCTGGCTCCTGAGCTGGTATATTAACATGATGATAGTACTGTAGCTACCTCATTTTTATTCTTAATACAAAATGTGCAGATTCAGAAGAGGAATACCGAAAGTGTTTTCAACTCTGTACATGCCTGAACCAGATACTGGGCATGAAAGTGCCCTGTACTTACTTTCCTCTCTCTCTGTCTGTCTCAGAGATCTTGCCTTGGGCCGCTTTCTTGACATGGGACACAGCTGCAGTGATAACCTGGAACAGCAAGAACGGCCATTCACAGTTTTCAGTAGAACATGTGCTTCGTTCAGCCTACAAGTACATGTGCTTAATCACATTGCGCTGAAGTTAGGCTGAGTCCAATTTGGCTGCCCTCAAAAGTTTGTCACCATCCTCCGCCTGCTTCACGAAGACATGCAAGCCGTGATCCTGACCAACGGTTCCACCACAGACCCAATTCACGTACGAACCGGGGTCAAGCAAGGCTGTGTCATCGCACCAACGCTCTTCTCAATCTTTCTTGCTGCAATGCTCCATCTCGCCCTCATAAGCTCCCCACTGGAGTGGAGCTAATCTACAGAACAAACGGGAAACTGTTCAACCTCTGTCGCCTCCAGTCCAGAACCAAGGTCGTCCCATCCTCTGTCGTCAAATTACAGTATGCAGACGATGCTTGCGTCTGCGCTCACTCGGAGGTCGAACTCCAAACCATCGTAAACACCTTCACTGAAGCATACGAGAGCATGGGCCTTACACTAAACATCCGTAAGACAAAGATCCTCTACCAACCTGCCCCCGCCACACAGTGCTGCCCCCCGATTATCAAAATCCACGACAAGGCCTTGGACAACGTGGACCACTTTCCATACCTCGGGAGCCTACTGTTAACAAGAGCAGACGTCGACGACCAAGTCCAACACCGCCTTCAATGTACCAGTGCAGCCTTCAGTCGCCTGAGGAAGAGAGTGTTTGAAGACCAGGACCTCAAGCCCGGCACTAAGCTCATGGTCTACAGAGCAGCAGTGATACCCGCCCTGCTGTATGCCTCAGAGACATGGACCATGTACAGCAGGCACCTCAAAGCACTGGAGAGGTACCACCAACGCTGCCTCCGCAAGATCCTGCAAATCCATTGGCAGGATAGGCGCACCGTCAGTGTTCTTGCTCAGGCCAACATCCCCAGCATCAAAGCTCTGACCATGCTCAATCAGCTCCGATGGACGGGTCACATTGTCCGCATGCCAGATACGAGACTCCCAAAACAAGCGCTCTACTCGGAGCTCCGGCACGGCAAGAGAGCCCCAGGTGGGCAGAGGAAACGCTTCAAGGACACCCTCAAAGCTTCCTTGAAAAAGCGTAACATCCCCACCGACACCTGGGAATCCCTGGCCCAAGACCGCACAAAGTGGAAGAGAAGCATCCGGGAAGGCGCCGACCACCTCGTGTCTCTTCGCTGGGAGCAAGCGGAAAACAAGCGCAAGGAGCGCACGTCAACCCAAGCACCCCACCCAGCCGCCCCTTCAACCACCATCTGCCCCACCTGTGACAGAGACTGTAGGTCCCGCATTGGACTCATCAGTCACCTGAGAACTCATTTTTAATGTGGAAGCAAGTCATCCTCGGTTCCGAGGGACTGCCTAAGAGAAGAGAGATCAACTGGCATTCACACAAACATATTTTACACCAAAGATCACTAGGTCCTAATCAGGAATCCTGGCTATCCTTCCTCCTCTCTATTGCAGGAACGGTGTGGCTGCCTCTGGTTCTCTCGACTGCCACCTGGCTGAGGTCAGAGACCCCAATGGATGGGATTCCAAGCTGAATATTGCCAGCTCATGTAGTTGCCCCATGTGCTGTGCCATCTGTTAATATGTGTTACAGGTTTTGTGTCTGCACTAGATATTCTTGGGACCACGCGTCCCCTATGATCAGGAGTTTACCTTCACTGCCCAATATCTAGTCATGTGACAGGGTGACCTAGGGCTTTAATAATGAAACCCCTTGTTGTGCAGACTGGGTACTGTAATCTCACTGCAATGACTTCCCTTTACAGTCCTACCCACTTATCTCCAACATGTTCATGTTGACATCACACCTATATGGACAACAAAAGTGAAATCCCCATCCCATCTCCAGACATTAATATAAAAACTTACTGTTTATGTCGATATAAACTTTGGCCTGCTTAAGTTGACAATCATTTAACTACTAATAGCATTAAAGGCTTCTGTTACTTACCACGAATGCCGACAGGTATTCTCCACTGCTCCCTCCTGCCATTGTTGTGATAACTCCCAGAACTCCGCGTTCCTACAATTCTGGCCTCTTGTGCATCCCTGATTTTCATCGCTCCACCATTGGCGGCCGTGCCTTCAGCTGCCTAGGCCCTAAGCTCTGGAATTCCCTCCCTAAACCTCTCCGCCTCTCTCTCCTCCTTTAAGACGTTCCTTAAAACTTAACTCTTTGACTAAGCTTTTGGTCGCCTGTTTTAATATCCCCTTGTGTGCCTCGGTGTCAAATTTTGTTTTGTAACGCTCCTGTGAAGCGCCTCGGGACGTTTTACTACATTAAAGGCGCTGTATAAATGCAAGGTGTTGTTGCTGTTGTTGGATTCGGGATGTCCCGGTGAGTTTCACGTCAATTCAAAGGGAACCGCTGCCCCTTCCCGACGAGGTCTTGTAAATTCCGCTGACATCTTGCTGGACTGGAAGACCCCCCGACACATGAGCAGGTGCCGCACAGGTCGGTGCCCACTGCCGGGTTGGCTTTGGAGCTCGTGGCCCTCGGAGGTGAAGGGGACGTCGCTGGCACTCAAGCCACTTGTGCCGGGGTGGCTGCCGGCGGTGAGGGAGTTGCTCGGAATATGTCGGGTAGCCAGCGGAGTGGGGCGAGCGGAGGCAAGTAAACATCAGTAAACATTAAAGGAATTGGGGGAAGGTTTAGAGGGGATTTGAGGGGAAATTTCTTCACCCAGAGGGTTGTGGGGGTCTGGAACTCACTGCCTGAAAGGGTGGTAGAGGCAGGAACCCTAACCACATTTAAAAAGTACTTGGATGTGCACTTGGGATGCTCTAACCTGCAGGGCTACGGACCAAGAGCGGGGAAGTGGGATTAGGCTGGAGAGCCTAATTCTCACTTTAATTCTCCGCTCCACTCCCCGCCCTCGGCCTCTTGCACTGTTCCACTGAAGCTCAGCGTAAGCTCGAGGAACAGCACCTCATCTTTCGATTAGGCACTTTACAGCCCTCTGGACTCGACATAGAGTTCAACAATTTCAGATCATAACCTCGGCCCCTATCATATATATTTTTTCCACCCTTTTTTTTACATGGCAGCTGTCTTTCACTCTGCCAGCGCAATTTACACTTCATCGAGAGCCATCTTTTGTTTCTGAACTTGTCCCATTACCATCTCCTTTTGCCTTGAATATCTCTTAATGTCTCTTAACCTCTCTTGCCTTCCATCCTATCACAGACCTTCCCTTTTGTTCTTTCATCCCCTCCCCCATTTCCCAGCTCCTACACTTGCTTAAAAATCTGTTCCATTTCCTGCTTTTTTCCAGTTCTGACGAAGGATCATCGACCTGAAACGTTAACTCTGTTTCTCTCCACAGGTGCTGCCTGGCCCGCTGAGTATCTCCAGCATTTTCTGTTTTTATTTCAGATTTCCGGCATCTGCAGTATTTTCTTTTTGTATTAGGCTGGCGAGCTCTTTGTTGGCCGGCGCGGATACGATGGGCCGAAATGGCCTCCTTCCGTGCTGTAACTTTCTATGATTCTATCAGAAGGGTCTGCCAGGGAGCTAGCTTCACACAGGGGTCAGGGGTCCAGAACACAACGGGGTATCGAGAACTGACTGCTACTATTTACAATAGTTACATAGAATTTATAGCACAGAAACATGCACAACTGGTCCATGCCGGTGTTTAAGCTCCACACGAGACTCCTCTTCATCTCACCCTATCAGCATAATCTTCTATTCCTTTCTCCCTCATGTACTTATCTAGCTTCCCCTTAAATGCATCTATGGTATTCGCTTCAACCACTCCCTGTGGTAGCGAGTTCCACATTCTCACCACTCTCTGGGTAAAGAAGTTTCTCCTGAATTCCTTGTTGGATTTGTTGGTGACTATCTTATATTTATGACCCCTAGACTCCCCACAGTGGAAACACCTTCTCTACGTCTACCCTATTGAACCCTTTCATAATCTTAAAGACCTCGATCAGCCTTCTCTTTTCTAGAGAAAAGAGCCCCAGCCTGTTCAATCTTTCCTGAGAGGTATAACCTCTCAGTTCTGGTATCTTCCTTGTAAATCTTCCTTGCACCTTCTGCAGTGCCTCTATATCCTTTTTTATAATCTGGAGATGAGAACTGTGGACAGTACTCCAAGCGTGGTCTACCCTAGCTTCGATACAAGTTGGAGTCAGGATGTGTCATGGTCAGTTTCACGTCGGTTCAATGGGAACCTCTTTTGTCGTCAAGTTTGGAATGATCGACAAAAGTGGGTAAGGGCTGTATTAACATTCTTATTTTTAGCATGTGCCTCCCTCGGTATTTGAGCCTTCTTCCATTCAGAGCAATCTGCCTGGGTCACTTCTGTCAATTCCACTTCATGAATCTCAAAACCTTCCTGGTTGGTATAAAACTGCGAGGCCGCACTTACGTCAGCAGCTGCCTTATCCTGAGCGATGGTATAAACTCCAAAGAGTCCAGAGTCCAGGTAGCTGGCATTGAAGGCAGAGGCCTGAAGAGGAAAGATGTACAAATTGTGAGGAAAAACTAAAATCACAGAATCGCACAGCACAGAAGGAGGCCATTCGGCCCATCGTGCCTGTGCTGGCTCTTTGAAAGAGCTCTCCAATTAGTCCCACTCCTCCTGCTCTTTCCCCCTAGCCCTGCAATTGTCTCCCCTTCGGGTTGATTTGGCAGCTGAGACTGCGCGCACAACCGTGTCTGAACGGGTTAGAAGGGTTCACATACTGAGGGAGACCCCCCCCCCCCCATCAGAACTTGCACTCAGTCGGCAGGAGCAGGAGCCCCTCCTATCGGACTGAGGAACGCCAGGTGAAAGCCACAAATCCATCGTGTCGAGCACGCTGCTTCTAACTCACGCCCTTCCAGCATGAATCTGGAGGTTGATGCCTCCGTACGTTTAGCGAGTAAGCACTATCGCCAGGCTAACAACATTTTTAAAAAAGGAACTTGTATTTAGATAGTGCCTTTCATGCCCAAAGTGCTTCACAGCCAATGAATTATTCTGAAGTGCTGTTTTGCTAGTAAACGCGGCAACCTTGCATGCAAAACAGCAAATACATAGGATTACATCGGATATACGGCACAGAAGCAGGCCATTCGGCCCAACCAGTCCATGCCGGCGTTTATGCTCCACTCGAGCCTCCTCCCGTCTTTCCTCATCTAAATCTATCAGCATAACCCACTACTCCCTTCTCCCTCATATGCTTATCTCACTGCCCCTTTAATGTATCGATACTATTCACTTCAACCGCTCCCTGTGGTAGCGAGTTCCACATTCTCACCACTCTCTGGGTAAAGAAGTTTCTTCTGAATTCCCTATTTGATTTCTTGGTGACTATCTTATATTGATGGCCTCTAGTTATGCTCCTCCCCACAAGTGGAAACATTCTCTCTGTGTCCACTCTATCAAAACCTTTCCTAATTTTAAAGGCCTCTATTAGGTCACCCCTCAGCCTTCTCTTTTCAAGAGGAAACAGACCCAGCCTTGGTCATCCTTTCCTGATAGTTATATCCTCGCATTTCTGGTATCATCCTTGTAAACCTGTTTTGCACCCTCTCCAGTGCCTCAATATCCTTTTGATAATATGTCGACCAGAACTGTACGCAGTAATGAGATGAATGACTTGTTAATCTGCTTTTGGCCGTGTCGGCTGAGAGATGAATATATAGGTCAGGGAACCAGGAGAACTCCCTCCTCATCTTCTAATAATGTCATTCGATATGTTTTATGTCCACTTGAATAGACGGGGTCTCGGTTTAACATCTCGACTGAAAGACTGCCCCTCCGACAGTGCTGCACTCCCTCAGCACCGCATTGAGGTGCCAGCTTACATTATAAGCTCAAATCTTGGAATGGAAGTTAAACCCGCAACCTTGTATCTCGGAGGCGAGAGAGCTAGCCACTGAGCCACGGCTAACAGCAGGAAGACCTCAGCTTCCACCAGTCCACGGCGAGTTACTTAATCTCAGCAGGCAGGGACAGAGGCACCACGATTAGCTTCAGCACCACTAGAGTAGCAGGGGTAAAGAAAGAAAGACTTGCATTTCTATAGCGCCTTTCACGACCACCAGACGTGCACCAGTGCAGCACTCCCTCAGCACTGCACTGGGAGCGTCAGCCTAGATTTTTGTGCTCAAGTCTCTGGAGCAGGACTTGAACCCACAACCTTCTGGCTCAGAAGCGAGAGACAGTGCTACCCACTGAGCACGGCAGACTTGCTGAGTGTCTCCCAGCATTTTCTGTTTTTATTTTAGCTTTGAGTCTGTCTCTGCTTCCCCGCTGGCTCCTCTGGTTAAACCCACCCCCAGTATTGAACTGAGCTTGCAAGCCAGGCCCAGTCCTTGTTCTTTGCTACTTGCCTGAGTGGACATTATTCATGGCTGAGGCTCGACAGTGTGTGGCAGCTGGATATCTGACAGTGAAGGGCATCACTTCCAAGCCCAGTCCAGCCCTCACTTGATATCCACACTTCAAGCAGGAGGTCACAGAATAGCGATCAGAGGCAAGAGGCCAATAAAGTACTTTTTTTTGGAGTGTAGTCACTGTTGTAATGTGGGAAATGCGGCAGCCAATTTGTGCACAGCAAGCTCCCACAAACAGCAATGTGATAATGACCAGCTTATCTGTTTTAGTAATGTTGGTTGAGGGATAAATATTGGCCAGACACCGGGGAGAACTCCCCTGCTCTTCGAAATAGAGCCATGGGATCTTTTACGTCCACCTGAGAGGGCAGACGGGGCCTCGGTTTAATGTCTGATCTGAAAGACGGCACCTCCAACAGTGCAGCACTCCCTCAGCACTGCGCTGGAGTGTCAGCCTTGAATTTGTGCTCAAGTCCCTGGAGTGGGACTGTGAATCCACAACATTCTGACTTAGAGGCAAGAGTGCGACCCACTGAGCCATCAGCCAGGACTCTTGCCTCTGATCGCTATTCTGTGACCTCCTGCTTGAAGTGTGGATATCAAGTGAGGGCTGGACTGGGCTTGGAAGCGATGCCCTTCGCTGTCAGATAGCCAGCTGCCACACATTGTCGAGCCTCAGCCATGAATAATGTCCATTCAGGCAAGTAGCAAAGAACAAGGATTGAGCCTGGCTTGCAAGCTCAGTTCAATACTGGGGGTGGGTTTAACCAAAGGAGCCAGCAGGGAAGCAGAGACAGACTCAAAGCTAAAATAAAAACAGAAAATGCTGGGAGACACTCAGCAAGTCACACTCTCGCCTCTGAGTCAGAAGGTTGTGGGTTCAAGTCCCACTCCAGGGACTTGAGCACAAAAATCCAGACTGACACTCCAGTGCAGTGCTGAGGGAGTGCTGCACTGTTGGAGGTGCCGTCTTTCAGGTGAGACGTTAAACTGAGGCCTCGTCTGCTCTCTCAGGTGGACGTAAACGATCCCGTGGCACTATTTTGAAGAGCAGCAGGGGAATTCTCCCCGGTGTCCTGGCCAATATTTATCCCTCAATCAAAATCACTAAAACCGATTATCTGATCATTATCACATTGCTGTTTGTGGGAGCTTGCTGTGCGCAAATTGGCTGCCGCGTTTCCTACATTACAACAGTGACTACACTTCAAAAAGTACTTCATCGGCTGTAAAGCGCTTTGGGACATCCGGTGGTTGTGAAAGGCGCTGTAGAAATGCAAGTCTTTCTTTCAGGTCAGGCAGCGTCTGTGGAGCAAGGAACGACGTTAACCGGGGCTAAAAGGGTTAGAATATGAGGACAGGTTGTTTGTATTCTCCTTGAGTGTAGATGATTAAGGGGCGATCTAAATGTGGTGTTTGACATAAGAAAACTACTAGGCACTTGGTGTTATAAATCTCATCATCAAGAAACTACTTATGAAATAACGCTGGACGGCCAGCTGGTGGCGCCGTCCAAGGAGTATAAATACTCGGGCGTGGGCCCCAGCTTACCAGGGACATTTTGTAAAGACAAGGAGCTAGTGAAGTACAACTAGACCTCCATGTTCTGAAACAAGTTGATTAAAGCCTTGCTTTATGCTCAAACCAAGTGCGTAGTGAGTTTTATTACGTCACTTGGTCTAATCGTTAAACAAAGCTTTAATCAACTGTTTTACAACATGGAGGTCTAGTTGTGTCCTTCACTAGTTCCTGTTAAGAATGTCCTGCGCAAGCTGGGCCCATGCTCGAGTATTTATACTCTCCCTGGACAGCGCCACCCGTAGGCCGCTCAGTATTATTTCATAAGTCTTTCTTTCATGAATGACTGATTCATGTCAGTGTTTAAGATGACCTGGAAGATGTTAGAGATTTAACAGTTTTTAAGAGAGGAAAGAATAAAGGGGACATGTGATAGGGTGGAGGGCAGCAGTGATTAAATGACAAAAGAGATGATAGTGCGAGCTCCCTTGTTATGGCAGAGGCCGTTGCTAAATAGTGAACAGCACATTACAGACAGGGCGCCAGTGCGACTTTACTTAGTGAAGGGCTGGGTTGTTGCCTTGTTGATGGCCTTGGTCAGTGTGCTGGTGATGTGGCTCCCTTTCTTGGTGTACGGCCCCGCGCCCAGCACCTGCTGCAGCACCGTGAATGCCAGTGCTTCCGGCGAGCCCAGGGCCGCGCCCTCGCAGACGACAGCCACGTGAACCAGGCGCTCGCAGTTTGGTTCGCGGTGCTCGCCTTTAAGAGAAACGAAAGGTGAACGCTCGGCACCATTTCAACCGCAAAGCGAGAATGGGCTGCTGTCGCTGGCTGACTGGCATTTTAGTTGTACGTCGTGGGGGGGGTGGCGGGGGGGGGGGGGGTGGGGAGGATTGATTCCTGCACCTCGCTGGAGGGGCCATTCTTCATGTGTGAGTTTAGACAGCCAGTATTGGCCGGCTATTCAACTGCAGTAGCATCACAGTTGAGTTAGATCCTGTCCTTACTCAATACCCGCACACTGCACTGCCAAGCAAGGTCAATGGCTAGTGCATCAGCAGTGGGAGCCATGGTCGATTTTCTTTCGCACCTTAGCCCAGGGGTTCTGAGGTCGATTGCAGCATCCCATCGCCTTGGCTATGGTTGGCAGAGACTGGTGACCTTCTGACCCTTATGGCTCAGAGTCACACTGGTAGAATGATACCCACTGCAAAACCAGCAGGGATTGGGACAAAGCCCTCCTACCGGATCACCGGGGAACGCTGGCAGATTCTTCCCCCAACATAAGTGTGGAGTGTGATGGAATACTCTCCACTCGCCTGGATGAGTGCAGCTCCAACAACACTCAAGAAGCTCAACACCATCTAGGACAAAGCAGCCCACTTGATTGGCTCCCCATCCACCACTTTAAACATTCACTCCCTCCACCACCGGCGCACCGTGGCTGCAGTGTGTACCATCTACAAGATGCACTGCAGCAACTCACCAAGGCTTCTTCGGCAGCACCTCCCAAACCCGCGACCTCTTCCACCTAGAAGGACAAGGGCAGCAGGCGCATGGGAACACCACCACCTCCAAGTTCCCCACCAAGTCACACACCATCCTGACTTAGAAATATATCGCCGATCCTTCATCGTCGCTGGGTCAAAATCCTGGAACTCCCTCCCTAACAGCACTGTGGGAGCACCTTCACCACACGGACTGCAGCGGTTCAAGGCGGCGACTCACCACCACCTTCTCGAGGGCAATTAAGGATGGGCAATAAATGCTGGTCTTGTCAGCGACACCCACATCCTTTGAACGAATAAAAAAAACTTGAAAAATCAGTTACCAAAGGGGAAATTTTAACCGAACCTGCTTGTCGGGACACGGACGGGATCGGGTGCAATGCTGGTTTTAATCTCCAGTGAAGTCAACAGTGAGTAATATTGGGCGGGATGTAAAACCGGCATCCCACCTGATCCCGTGGGTTTCCAGCCCGGCGAGTGAGGTTAAAATTACCGAGTTTCAAATCAAGCATTTTTCTTTTTAACTCCTCCTGCTTTTGTTGCTCGGGCTCTCGACGGTAACTCTAACAGGAAGGTAGGGCAGGGACAATGAAAAGCACCGAGTTCAATTTAGTTTAAGCCCCACCTGCGCTCTCTCCAATCCCGGACTGATGGGGCTGCACACGATGAAGCCAGCCGTTAGGAGGCAGCCTGGCCTGCAGTGCTCGGAATGGGTCTCCCTCAGACCTCCCTCTGCGAGGCTCCTTCTCTCTCCCCCTGCGGCTCAGGTAGGAGAAGGTGGAAGATGACAGGCAGCCATCCACATCCCGCCGCTCCACAGCATAGCTCCCAAACTACCCCTCGCACCTGCATGGGCCCTAATGAAAAGGTCAGCCTTTGCACTTAAAAACCCAATCTGCTCAAGCCTTGAAAACCCCACACAATTAAACTCAATGCCTGTCCCTTCAGCCTACGCGCCAGTCGCAGCTCACATATATAACCATCAACAACTTGCATTTATATAGCACCTTCAACATTATAAAATGCCCCAAGGCACTTCACAGGAGCGTTCCCAAACAAAATTTGACATCGAGCCACATATGGAGATAGATAAAGTTGTTCTCCCTGGAGCAGAAAAGGTAAAGAGGAGGATTTGGTAGAGGTGTTCAAAATCATGAAGGCTTTTGATAGAGTAAATAAGGAGAAACTGTTTCCAATGGCAGAAGGGTCGGTAACCAGAGGACACAGATTTAAGGTGATTGGCAAAAGAACCAGAGGAGACACAAGGGAAAAAAAATTACGCAGCGAGTTGTTGTGATCTGGAATGCGCTGCCTGAAAGGGCGGTGGAAGCAGATTCAATAGTAACTTTCAAAAGGGAATTGATGAATACTTGAAGGGGAAATATTTACAGGGCTATATTTTACAGGGCTATGTGGAAAGAGCAGGGGAGTGGGATTATCTAGATAGCTCTACCAAAGAGCCGACGCAGGCACGATGGGTTAAATGGCCTCCTTCTGTGTTGTATCATTCTATGATTAGGGCAGGTGACCAAAAGCTTGGTCAACGAGGTAGGTTTTAAGGAGCGTCTTAAAGGAGGAAAGAGAGGCGGAGAGGTTTAGGGAGGGAATTCCGGAGCTTAGGACCTCGGCAGCTGAAAGCACGGCCGCCAATGGTGGAGCAGTGAAAATCGGGGATGTGCAAGAGGCCAGAGTTGTTGGAGTGCAGCTGTCTCGGAGGGTTGTGGGGCTGGAGGAAGTTACAGAGATAGGGAGGGGGCGAGGCCACGGACAAATTTGAAAACTAGGATGAGAATTTTTAAAAAACGAGGCGTTGCTGGACCGGGAGCCAATGTAGGTCAGCGAGCACAGGGGGTGATGGGTGAAGGGGACTGGGTGCGCGTTAGTATACAGTGTGGGGAGGGGGGGGGGGGCGCAGAATTTTCGTTGAGCTCAAGTTTCAGGTCATCGTCCTGAAGCGTTAGCTCTGTTTCTCTCTCCACAGATGCTGCCTGCCCTGCTGTGTATTTCCAGCATTATCTGTTTTTATTTCAGATTTCCAGCATCCACAGTATTTTGCTTTTAGTGGAAGATGGGAGGCCGGCCGTGAGAGGTTGGAATCGTCGAGTCTGGAGGTAACAAAAGTTAACAAAGGCGTGGGTGAGGGTTTCAGCAGCAGATGAGCTGAAGCAGGGGCATCGACTACTAATCACATATCCGATCCCAGCCCCTCTAAAAACCCCGAGGAAAGGGGCTTTTATAAACAGGAGGGGCTGGGGTCTCAACAGCCCCCACCCTCCCTGACATGAATCTTGTCATTCATGAAAGAAAGACTTATGAAATAATACTGAGTGGCCTACAGGTGGCGCTGTCCAGGGAGAGTATAAATACTCGGGCACGGGCCCAGCTTGCGCAGGACATTCTTTTACAGGAACTAGTGAAGGACACAACTAGACCTCCATGTTGTAAAACAGTTGATTAAAGCGTTGTTTAACGCTTAGACCAAGTGCCTAGTAGTTTTCTTACGTCCCTCCCCACGCGGGAAGACCCAATAACTTGCCGCTGCTGAGCTAGCAAACAAACTACAAACCAATTCTCCTCTCGCCAGTTCCTCCGCGCTGCTTACCTCCACCGTACTGGGCCTCTGCCCCTGCATGACCGTACCCACTCTTCTTACCAAATAGCCCCTGGGCTGCCTTTGTCAGCTGGTTGAGACTCATGCCCGAGAAACAAAACCACAATAACAGCAGTTAAAACTAGCGGAACCACAATTATTCACTGGAACAAATGGACCTTTTAGGGCGTAATGGAAAGTGGCACATCAAGAAAGACTTGCATTTCTGTAGCGCCTTTCACGGCCACCGGACGTCCCAAAGCGCTTTACAGCCAATGAAGTAGTTTCTTTGAAGTGTAGTCACTGTTGTAATGTAGGAAACGCGGCAGCCAATTTGCACACAGCAAGCTCCCACAAACAGCAATGTGATAATGAACAGATCATATGTGACCTGAATCAGTCATTCATGAAAGAAAGACTTATGAAATAATACTGAGCGGCCTACGGGTGGCGCTGTCCAGAGAGAGTATAAATACTAGGGCACGGGCCCAGCTTGCGCAGGACATTCTTAACAGAAACTAGTGAAGGACACAACTAGACCTCCATGTTGTAAACAGTTGATTAAAGCTTTGTTTAACGCTTAGACCAAGTGCCTAGTACAGGTAGACTATCCTTTAGCCGAACTTCCGAAAACCTCAAAAAACCGAAAGTTTTTTCGTTCAGCGTAAGTCGTGCGCACGACATGACCAGAGTGGCGCATGACTTACGCTGAGCAGGGCAGAGGGTCACAGAGTTCCCTCCTGGGTAGGAGATTGCAGGCCGAGCCGGGCAGTGTGAAGGAGGTACCGGGAGAGTGAACCCAACAATACAGCGGCCCGTCCGATAGCTGCAGCGGCCCGTCCGATATTCTTTTCTCCCCCCGACCCGACCCGAACCGCGGCCCGTCCGATATTCTTTTCTCCCCCTGACCCGACCCGAACCGCGGCCCGTCCGATATTCTTTTCTCCGCCCCCCCCCCACCCGACCTGACCCGAACCGCGGCCCGTCCGATATTCTTTTCTCCCCCCCACGACCCGACCCCCCCCCCCCGACCTGAACCGCGGCCCGTCCGATATTCTTTTCTCCCCCCACACCCGACCCGACCCGACCCCCGACCTGATTTGCGGGCCAGCTTAGTAGGAGTCAGCCAATATCCGGCTTTCCAGAGAAGCAGGAAGGGGAATGAGACACGGAACAGTCGCAAGAGGTAGCCTGAACTTTTAAAATTTATATTAAATACAAATTTCCCAGTCTTATAATAATACCTTCGGAAATCCGAAAAATTCCGAAAACTGAAACTCAGCTGGTCCCAAGGCTTTCGGATAAGGGATAGTGTACCTGTAGTTTTCTTACGTCAATCTGTTTTAGTGATGTTGATTGAGGGATAGATATTGGCCCCAGGACACCGGGGAGAACTCCCCTGCTCTTCTTCGAAATAGTGCCATGGGATCTTTTACATCCACCCGAGAGAGCAGACGGGGGCCTCGGTTTAACATCTCATCCAAAAGATGGCTTCTTCTTCTTCTTAGCACTCCCTCAGTACTGCAGTAGAGTGTCAGCCTAGATTTCTGTGCTCAAGTCTCTGGAGTGGGACTTGAACCCACAACCTTCTGACTCAGAGGCGAGAGTGCTGCCCACTGAGCCACAGCTGACAATGGCTGAGTACACCTCAGACTGGTGATACGTCAACATGGACCACTTTCCATACCTCGGGAGCCTACTGTCAACAAGGGCAGACGTCAACGACGAAGTCCAACACCGCCTTCAGTGTGCCAGTGCAGCCTTCAGTCGCCTGACGAAGACAGTGTTTGACGACCAGGACCTCAAACCCAGCACCAAGCTCATGGTCTACAGAGCAGTAGTGATCCCCGCCCTGCTGTATGCCTCAGAGACATGGACCATGTACAGCAGGCACCTCAAAGCACTGGAGAGGTACCACCAACGCTG
Organism: Somniosus microcephalus; assembly: GCF_052327205.1. Taxonomy (NCBI): domain Eukaryota; kingdom Metazoa; phylum Chordata; class Chondrichthyes; order Squaliformes; family Somniosidae; genus Somniosus; species Somniosus microcephalus. The sequence goes on from NC_141014.1 coordinate 18,157,739, forward strand.
CCTCCGCAAGATTCTGCAAATTCATTGGCAGGATAGGTGCACCAACGTCAGTGTTCTTGCTCAGGCCAACATCCCCAGCATCAAAGCTCTGACCACGCTCAATCAGCTCCGATGGACGGGTCACACTGTCCGCATGCCCGATACGAGACTCCCAAAACAAGCGCTCTACTCGGAGCTCCGGCACGGCAAGGGAGCCCCAGGTGGGCAGAGGAAACGCTTCAAGGACACCCTCAAAGCCTCCTTGAAAAAGTGTAACATCCCCACCGACACCTGGGAATCCCTGGCCCAAGACCACACAAAGTGGAGGAGAAGCATCTGGGAAGGCACCGAACACCTCGAGGATCTTCGCCGGGAGCAAGCGGAAGCCAAGCGCAGGCAGCGCAAGGAGCGCACGTCAACCCAAGCACCCCACCCACCCGCCCCTTCAACAACCGTCTGCCTCACCTGTGACAGAGACTGCCGGTCCCGAATTGGACTCATCAGTCACCTGAGAACTCATTTTTAATGTGGAAGCAAGTCATCCTCGGTTCCGAGGGACTGCCTAAGAAGAAGACACCTCAGACTGATCGCTTTCGGTTGCCTAATCAAACTCCCAGCACGTGCAGCTAAGACCCACTTTCTCCATTTTAAAAACGGATGCATTTATCAGCAAGCAGCCCTCCCGCTGGTCTCCAACCCAATGCTAAATGTCTGGGCCGCGTGGACAGTCAGTTCCACTGAGTGCTGGACACTTGGACAGCAACTAACTTCGGCTGGGTCAAGAATGCCGAGTCTGCAAAACCAATTCAAACGCTCGGTCTCCTGATTGTGCAAAACGAAGACCCAGCCTCCACTAGTCTCGACTCCCAAGAAAATTCGGGCATGTGATCGAGGCTTTACTGCACTTGCATTTATGCAGCAGCTGATCACACCAAAACAGAAGGAACTGCTTCTGGACGGCAGGGACTGTGTTTAAGCGTCACTTCCTATAGGTGCTTAGGCCGATGTAGCAGAGCCTGGTCTCCAATCGTCTTGGATCCCCTTGCCATTAGACCAAGACCGTGCTCTGTCAAGCCCGTGTGGTAGCTGGTGTACAACGGCCACCCCACGTTAAAAGAATTCACGCACAGGCATCTTCCACCCCTTTAAAATGAAGTTCGGGACCTGGAACGTCAGGACCCTCATGGACAAACCCAACAGCGTACTGCTATCGTTGCCCGGGAGCTCAGACGTTTCGACATAGATATAGAGTGCTTACATACATTTTATTTTGGGCAAATGGTTTTGATCTTATCGAGGCGAGAGATGGGAGTGCATTGGCCAGTGTCAGTGTATCCTGTTGTAAGGCCACCATCATGCAACAGCTTTAGGGTGGGAGAGATATCACTGCTAACTCCCTGCTATGGAGGTTACATGGAGAGGCTGGAGAAGCTGGGGGTTGTTCTCCTTAGAGCAGAGAAGGTTAAGGGGAGATTTAATAGAGGTGTTCAAAATCATGATGGAGTAAATAAGGAGAAACTGTTTCCAGTGGCAGGAGGGTCGGTAACCAGAGGACACAGATTTAAGGTAATTGGCAAAAGAACCAGAGGCGAGATGAGGAGAATTTTTTTTTTACGCAGCGAGTTGTTGTGATCTGGAACGCGCTGCCTGGAAGGGCGGTGGAAGCAGATTCAATAGTAACTTTCAAAAGGGAATTGGATAAATACTTAAAGGGGAAAAATTTGCAGGGCTATGGGGAAAGAGCGGGGGAGCGGGACTAATTGGAGAGCTCTTTCAAAGAGCCGGCACAGGCACGATGGGCTGAACGACCTCCTTCTGTGCTGTACCATTCTATGATGGAATGCTCCTGCTATGCAATGAGGTGGCCTGTCTAGCAGGGAATCGGTGGAATTCATTAATAGGATCAGCGCGTCTAAACACCAGCTAAAACCAGCCAGTAAGTCTGGTTCTTCAGATTAGGACTCTCGTGCTCTCTTGCTAAACCTTCCAATCAAGTCCCTCACACCCACCAACTCCAAGGGATTGAATTTCCGCGGGGATATTCCTGATTGTCCTCCACAACTTTGGCAGAAGATACGCGGAAACCCCAGGGTTACGACGGATTTTCCGCTGCAGTTATGCAGGACAATCGGAGAAGCCCTGTGGAAATTAAATTGCTAAATATCTGCAGCACTCAGTAACCCAGTAGCACCAGGTACCAGAGTGACTTGTGCTAAAAGCAATCCATCCGTTTTACATTTGTTGTGTACACTGACCTATTCCTACCAACGCCATCTGTCCAACACAGAAAAGCTTCTCGACATATTTATGAAGCTATAGAAAGGATGCAAAATATACAAACATTAAATAAACACACATTTAAAAACGTCACAGATCCAACCAAACAGCAGCAATTAAACTGAAGGTTAGACTGAATCACCGGTTTTGGTCGCCTTACCTGAGGAAGGACGTTCTTGCTATGGAAGGAGTGCAGCGAAGATTCACCAGGCTGATACCTGGGATGGCAGGAATGACGTATGAGGAGAGATTGTGTCGATTGGGCTTATACTCACTGGAGTTTAGAAGATTGAGAGGGGATCTCATCGAAACCTATAAAATTCTGTCAGGCCTGGACAGACTAGATGCAGGAAGGATGTTTCTGATGGCCGGGGAGTCCCGAACCAGGGGTCATAGTCTAAGGATAAGGGGTAAGCCATTTAGGACTGAAATGAGGAGGAATTTCTTCACCCAGAGAGTGGTGAACCTGTGGAATTCTCTGCCACAGAGGGCGGTGGAGGCCAGTTCATTAAGTATATTCAAGAAGGAGTTAGATATATTTCTTAAGGCTAAAGGGATCAAGGGATATGGGGAGAAAGCAGGGACAGGGTACTGAATTTGGATGATCAGCCATGATCTCATTGAATGGCGGAGCAGGCTCGAGGGGCCGAATGGCCTACTCCTGCTCCTATCTTCTATGTTTCTATTAGGGAAGTGAGCATGGTCAGGAGTTGTGTGGGTGGAGACTGCGTACACTTCTGGTCCCCACATTATAGGAAGGATGTGATTGCACTAGAGAGGGTACAGAGGAGATTTATGAGGCTGTTGCCAGGACTGGGGAATTTTAGCTGTGAGGAAAGATTGGATAGGCTGGGGTTGTTTTCTTTGGAACAGAGGAGGCTGAGGGGAGACTTGATTGAGGTGTATAGAATTATGAGGGGCCTAGATAGAGTGGATAGGAAGGACCTTTTCCCCTAGCAGAGGGGTCAATAACCAGTGGGCATAGATTTAAAGTAATTGGTGGAAGGATTAGAGGGGAGTTGAGGAGAATATTTTTCACCCAGAGGGTGGTGGGGGTCTGGAACTCACTGCCTGAAAGGGTGGTAGAGGCAGAAACCCTCATCACATTTAAAAAGTACTTGGATATGCACTTGAAGTGTCGTAACCTGCAGGGCTACGGACCAAGAGCTGGAAAGCGGGATCAGGCTGGATAGCTCTTTGTCAGCTGGCATGGACACGATGGGCCGAATGGCCTCCTTCTGTGCCGTAAATTTCTATGATGCTATGATGAAGACGGGAGGGAGGTGGAGAGTTCCCGTTTCGAGCTGCAGTAGAGGATGTCTTTCTTGGGCTCACCTGTTCACAGGTGAACTGATGCAGCATGAAGTCAGGACAGTAGAGCCGGTTGCAGAGTGTGTTGCGATAAGCAGCCGCCTGCAGGTTTTCCATTACTCCTGCCAAGAGAATTCACATGATTTTCTTTTAAAAGCACACCATCTAACAAGCTAAGCTCACATCAGCTTTACAGAGAGGGGCCTATCCCTCCCGCCCGCCCCTCCCATTAGAAACCCACAGCTAACTGGGGAATTGGATATATACTTGAAAAGGAAAAAAAGTTGGCAGGGCTGTGGGGAAAGAGCAGGGGAGTGGGACTAACTGGGTCGCTTCAAAGAGCCAGCACAGGCACCATGGGCCGAATGGCCTCCTCCTGTGCTGTATCATTCTATCTAAAGTGTCCCCATTTATTTTCGCTGATGGCGCTGACACGCTGCCAGTACAGTACAGGGTCACAACAACCCCCTCATGTCTTGCTCACCTAGGCTTTCTTCCTCTGTGAACCTAGAGGTGATTTTTGGCAGGATATTAGACTGTGGAGGGCGGCACACGCGCGCACCTTCCAGCTCCTGTCACTAGATGGGAATCAGCAGTGCGGACCCTGGCCCACTTTTCCCTCCGCCCCAGGTCAAGGGTCACTGAGGCCACTGGTAGTATCCCAGCTTGGCCTGGTTGAGACCAGCTGACTCAACAACAACTTGCATTTATATAGCGCCTTTAACGTAGTAAAACATCCCAAGGCGCTTCACAGGAGCGTTATCAAACAAACACCAAGCCACATAAAGAGATTTTACGGGTGACCAAAAGCTTGGTCAAAGAGGCACATTTCATGGAGTGTCTGAAAGGAGGAGAGAGAGGCAAAGAGCAATGTTCCCTCTTATTTCTTTTTGGGTGCGCGGTCCCTTTAAGGGGCTGTGCGGCCCATTCACAGTTTCGTGCATGCGTGAAACTTAACATTGCAAAAGGACATCTGCAGATTCAGGGTGGGAGGGGTGGGGGGAACCTGGAACAAGAGATCCGATCAGCAAGCTCCCAGAAACAGCAATGTGATAATGACCAGACAATCTGTTTTAGTGATGTTGATTGAGGGATAAACATTGGCCCCAGGACACCGGGGAGAACTCCCCCTGCTCTTCTTCAAAATAGTGTCCTGGGATTTTTTACGTTCACCTGAGGGGGCAGACATCTTGGTTTAACATCTCATCCGAAAGACAGCACCTTCGACAGTGCAGCACTCCCTCAGCACTGCACTGGAGTGCCAGCCTAGATTTTTGTGCTCAAGTCTCTGGAGCGGGACTTGAACCCACAACCTTCTGACTCAGAGGCGAGGGTGTTCCCTACCCTGCCCCAATGACAGGCCTCATTCCCAATCTCAAGAGCACCCTGTGCTACACCACTGTAATCTTGTTCTATTTCCCACAGCGGCCAACCTTGAGGCCGGCAGCTAAAGGTGAAAGGAAGCAGTCTCACCCACTTACCCCATTTCCACTACCCGACATCTTTACCAACACAAATGCTGCGACTCCCTCCCCAGTCGCTTTAACTCACTTATCTGTGGCTGATGGTATGCTACTTCTTTCTCTACGTTTAGGCGGTCGCTGGTGCAGGCTACCACTGCCGAGGTATTCCAGCAGGTCGTCACTGAAAGATAAAAGCAGAAATGCAACGTTAGCTAAGGCCATTGCAAGTGTGGCTTATCTGAAGGTCACCACTCAAGAAGGACAAAGCAAAATCAGCTTCGTTTTTGATAGAGGCAAGTTGGCGCCCCAGCCAGACCTCACCATACCCAGATTGGAACTGTGCGTAGCAGAACGCAACCTACCCCCTCACAGCAGTCTAATGAAGCTGCATCCTATCATCGACACCGACGGACCGTCTTCGAGGTGGTTCTTCTTTTGTCGCCAGAGGACTCCAGTGACAAGTAGAGTTCGGACTATGTTCGGACCCCAGACGGGGAGTGTTCTGGACCGATGGACATTATGTGACATTCTGGACATTTTTATATGCAATAGCACCCTCTGGTGGCGGTTATTGTGTTAACAGTTTGTATGCTGGAAAGGTCATCTGATCTTTCTTCCTGTGTGAGGTCATTTGACCTTTGTTCCTTTCTTCCTGTGAGGTCATTTGACCTTCCTACCTTTCTTCCTGTTGACCCCAGGAAGCAGTTTTGCCAGGAAGAACCTAACTTGAGTAATAGAGAATCTGCCATGAGAGGTTCCATTTACAATCCAATGTAATCTGATTTCATATGTTAGGCCAAGCGCAATATCTGTGAGTATCTTTGGTTCTTAGCATAATAGCAATGTTGTCAGAGTAATATTTTGATAATACTATGTTTATAAAAGGTTAATATTTAATAGTTACAGAAGTTAGTTCAAATGTTAGTTAGTTATACAATTAGTCCATTCTACTGTTGTAAATATGTTTATATCTTATGTAATATCGAATGTATAGTACTCAGTTTATGTACAAAACATACTTTGTCCTTGTTTACAGTTTCACAAATTTGTTCAAGTAAAGCTTCAAAACAGCAACCGCTTCAGAAGAATTATTTTTGAATGAGTGTTTAACTTGCTGGATCGCTACATAGGAGCACGTCTAGCGCGGCCAGTACAACACTGTTGTAACTTTCAGATGTTCCAGGTAGCACAGCCATAGTAAGCTTTTAAAATATACATCCACATATTAGTTACTGATTCTGCAATGGACTTCGCAAGGTCAGGCTTGGAGCAGGAGCTGTCACCTTGTTAACCATCTACGAGATGAATAGGCTCATATTATCAACGTACTGGGAGGAGATAAAAGAAAGGTCATAACTGATACCCACCTTTCTCATTAGTGAGTACAATGAAGAAGTAGACAGATGTTCCTGGGTAGACTCGTGGAAGGGAGGTTTCCCAGTGGAAGTTGGAGCTGCTGGGAGGGCAGTTTTTGACTGAGTATTGATGAGTCTGGCGTAAGCAATCAAGACTAAATGCTCTGAAGAATTCTTTGCGAGTGAGTTATAATCAATACTAATCTCATATGCACTGTATGTTGTGTTTTATTTTATCATTGATTTGATTGAATAAAGAGTATTTTCCAGATGTTTTCAGTTGTTTCCTAGTCCTCAAACTTGTATTACAGGTAAAGGATATATGATAATCTATATATATAAAGCGGCTCTTCTGTCTGTCTGTCCGTCCGTTCTCTATACGTTTGAAAGTTATAGAGCGTACCTACGCGCGCGTCGCGTCAAAAGAAAGCTTGCGATTCCGGACCGGTCATAGGCGTATTTACGTTTCGGCCGGACAAAAATCCCGCCTGCGGTATCCAAAAAACGTTCAAAATTCCGCTCATTAAATGGGAAAAGTTCCGCTCATTTGCTCATTAGCATTGAGTGACGTGAAGGTTGACCAATCGTGTGGTCGACAGTTGACCGACGGTCGACCAATTGCTGCCGGGCCATCCTACAGTTGAGTGTTGAGTGACTTGACGATTGACCAATCCTACGCTTCGGTGACCTGACGGTCGACCAATCGGTGCGTGTGTGGGCGGGCCTTATCGTTCTGAACCGAGGTGAGTGGCCGCCATCTTGATTTTTCACGATTTTTTCCCCACACTTTCTGTGTGTTCGGGAACTAAGGTAAATATTTGAATTATGTGTTAGGGAATTAAATAGCAATTTATTTGAGTTTTAAATTGTGTTTAGCAACAGTAGGAAATTAAGTGATCCCCTAACCGCCGCCGTCCCCCCGCCTCCTCCTCACCCTCGCGCAGGGGGGACTCGGGGCTGCTCTCCAGGCCCGCTGCAGGCAGGCCTGAAGCTGAAAAAAAAATTCTCTCTCTCTCTCTTCCCTCTCTCTCTCTCTCCTTCTCCTCTTCCCTCTCTCTCCTCTTCCCTCTCTCTCTCTGCTTCCCCCTCTCTCTCTTCCCGTCAGTGGGGAGGTTTGACGGTGCCGGAGTGCGGGCGGGCTGCGGCAGGCCTGAAGCTGAAATTTTTTTTCTCTCTCTCTCTCTTCCCTCTCTCTCCTTCTCCTCTTCCCTCTCTCTCCTCTTCCCTCTCTCTCTCTCTCTACTTCCCCCTCTCTCTCTTCCCGTCAGTGGGGAGGTTTGACGGTGCCGGAGCCGGAGCGCGGGCGGCCCGAAGTTTCCCGCTCGAGCCGCCTGAAGCTGAAAAAATTTATCTCTCTCTCTCTCTCTTCCCTCTCCTCTTCCCTCTCTCTCCTCTTCCCTCTCTCTCTCTCTCTACTTCCCCCTCTCTCTCTTCCCGTCAGTGGGGAGGTTTGACGGTGCCGGAGCCGGAGCGCGGGCGGGCCGCCCGAAGTTTCTCGCTCGAGCCGCTCGCTAACGGCCGCCGGGCCGCGGGGTTTCCCTGCCTGCTCCCCGCGGGCCGCCTCGCGCCGCTGGCACTGACCGCGCCTGCGCCGCCCGCCCGCGAGAGCCCGCTCTCCCGCTCCCGGCGCCGGCTGCCGCTCAGCTCAAGGGGGGAGTGTGAGGGGGAGGGAGAGTGAGGGAGAAGGGGGGGGGGGGGGGAGTGTGAGGGAGAGGAGGGGGGGGGGAGTGTGAGGGAGAGGAGGGGGGGAGTGTGAGGGAGAGGAGGGGGGGAGTGTGAGGGAGAGGGGGGAGGGAGTTCTCTCTTTCCCCCCCCCAGTCGCTCTCTCTTCCCCCCCCCCAGTCGCTCTCTCTTCCCCCCCCAGTCGCTCTCTCTTCCCCCCCCAGTCGCTCTCTCTTCCCCCCCCAGTCGCTCTCTCTTCCCCCCCCAGTCGCTCTCTCTTCCCCCCCCAAGTCGCTCTCTCTTCCCCCCCAGTCGCTCTCTCTTCCCCCCCAGTCGCTCTCTCTTTCCCCCCCAGTCGCTCTCTCTTTCCCCCCCCGTCGCTCTCTCTTCCCCCCCAGTCGCTCTCTCTTCCCCCCCAGTCGCTCTCTCTTCCCCCCAGTCGCTCTCTCTTCCCCCCCAGTCGCTCTCTCTTCCCCCCCAGTCGCTCTCTCTTCCCCCCCAGTCGCTCTCTCTTCTCCCCCCCCAGTCGCTCTCTCTTCCCCCCCCAGTCGCTCTCTCTTCCCCCCCAGTCGCTCTCTCTCCCCCCCCCAGTCGCTCTCTCTTCCCCCCCCCAGTCGCTCTCTCTTCCCCCCCCCAGTCGCTCTCTCTTCCCCCCCAGTCGCTCTCTCTTACCCCCCAGTCTCTCTCTCTTTCTCTCTCTCTCTCTCTCTTTCTCTCTCTCTCTCTTTCTCTCTCTCTCCCGTCTCTCTCTCTCTCTCCCCCAGACTCTCTCTCTCCCCCTGAGTCGCTCTCTCGCTCCCCCCTCAGGTCTCTCTCTCTCTATCTCCCCAGTCTCTCTCTCTCTCTCCCCCCGTCTCTCTCTCTCTCCCCATCTCTATCTCTCCCCCCTCAGTCGCTCTCTCTCTCCCCGCAGTTTCTCTCTCTCTCCCCCCCAGTCTCTCTCTCTCTCCCCCCCAGTCTCTCTCTCTCTCCCCCCCAGTCTCTCTCTCTCTCTCCCCCCCAGTCTCTCTCTCTCTCTCCCCCCCAGTCTCTCTCTCTCTCCCCCCCAGTCTCTCTCTCTCTCTCTCCCCCCCAGTCTCTCTCTCTCTCCCCCCCAGTCTCTCTCTCTCTCCCCCCCAGTCTCTCTCTCTCCCCCCCAGTCTCTCTCTCTCTCCCCCCCAGTCTCTCTCTCTCTCCCCCCCAGTCTCTCTCTCTCTCCCCCCCAGTCTCTCTCTCTCTCCCCCCCAGTCTCTCTCTCTCTCCCCCCCAGTCTCTCTCTCTCTCCCCCCCGTCTCTCTCTCTCCCCCCCAGTCTCTCTCTCTCTCCCCCCCAGTCTCTCTCTCTCTCCCCCCCAGTCTCTCTCTCTCTCCCCCCCAGTCTCTCTCTCTCTCCCCCCCAGTCTCTCTCTCTCTCCCCCCCAGTCTCTCTCTCTCTCTCCCCCCCCAGTCTCTCTCTCTCTCTCCCCCCAGTCTCTCTCTCTCTCCCCCCCAGTCTCTCTCTCTCTCCCCCCCAGTCTCTCTCTCTCTCCCCCCCAGTCTCTCTCTCTCTCCCCCCCAGTCTCTCTCTCTCTCCCCCCCAGTCTCTCTCTCTCTCCCCCCCAGTCTCTCTCTCTCTCCCCCCCAGTCTCTCTCTCTCTCTCTCTCTCTCTCTCCCCCAGGTCTCGCTCTCCCCCAGGTCTCTCTCTCCCCCAGGTCTCTCTCTCCCCCAGGTCTCTCTCTCCCCCAGGTCTCTCTCTCCCCCAGGTCTCTCTCTCCCCCAGGTCTCTCTCTCCCCCAGGTCTCTCTCTCCCCCAGGTCTCTCTCTCCCCCAGGTCTCTCTCTCCCCCAGGTCTCTCTCTCCCCCAGGTCTCTCTCTCCCTCAGGTCTCTCTCTCCCCCAGGTCTCTCTCTCCCCCCAGTCTCTCTCTCTCTCTCCCCCCAGTCTCTCTCTCTCTCTCCCCAGTCTCTCTCTCTCTCTCCCCGTCTCTCTCTCCCCCCCAGTCTCTCTCTCTCTCCCCCACTCTCTCCCTCTCCCCCCCTCTCTCCCTCTCCCCCAAGTCTCTCTCTCTCTCTCTCCCCTCAGTCTCTCTCTCTCTCCCCCCCACCACCCCCCCCCCGGTCTCTCTCTCTCCCCCCCAGTCTCTCTCTCTCGCTCGCTCTCTCTCTCTCCCTCCCCAGTCTCTCTCCCTTCCCCGTCTCTCTCTCTCTCTCTCCCTGTCTCTCCCCCCCATTCTTTCTCTCTCTCCCCCAGTCTCTCTCTCTCTCTCCCCATTCTTTCTCTCTCTCCCCCAGTCTCTCTCTCCCCCTCAGTCGCCCTCTCTCCCCCCTCAGTCTCTATCTATCTCCCCAGTCTCTCTCTCTCCCCCAGTCTCTCTCTCTCTCTCTCCCCCCAGTCTCTCTACTCTCTCTCTCTCTCTCTCCCCCCTCAGTCGCTCTCTCTCTATCTCCCAGTCTCTCTCTCCCTCTCCCCCAGTCTCTCTCTCCCTCTCTCCCCCCCCCAGTCTCTCTCTTCCCCCCTGGTCTCTCACTCTCTCCCCCAGTCTCTCTCTCCCCAGTCTCTCTCCCCCCAGTCTCTCCACTCTCTCTCTCTCCCCTGTCTCTCTCTCTCTACCCCAGTCTCTCTCTCTCACCCTCAGTCGCTCTCTCTCCGCCCTCAGTCTATCTCCCCAGTCTCTCTCTCTCTCTATCTCCCCGTCTCTCTCTCTCTCTATCTCCCCGTCTCTCTCTCTCTCCCTCTCTCCCCCAGTCTCTCTACTCTTTCTCTCTCCCTGTCTCTCTCTCCCCCCAGTCTCTCTCTCTCCTTCCCTCTCTGTCTCTGTCTGTCTCTCTCTCTCCTTCCCTCTCTCTGTCTCTCTCTCTCCTTCCCTCTCTCTCTCCTTCCCCCTCTCTCTCTCTCTCTCTCCCCAGTCTCTCTCTCTCCTTCCCTCTCTGTCTCTCTCTCTCCTTCCCTCTCTCTCTCCCTGTCTCTCTCCCCCAGTCTCTCTCTCTCCCCCGTCTCTCTCTCTCTATCTCCCCATTCTTTCTCTCTCTCCCCCAGTCTCTCTCTCTCCGCCTCAGTCGCCCTCTCTCCCCCCTCAGTCTCTATCTATCTCCCCAGTCTCTCCCCCAGTCTCTCCCTCCCCGTCTCTCTCTCTCTCCCCCTCAGTCTCTCTCTATCTCCCCATTCTTTCTCTCTCTCCCCAGTCTCTCTCCTCTCTCTCCCCCCAGTCTCTCTACTCTCTCTCTCTCTCTCTCTCCCAGTCTCTCTCTCCCCCTCAATCGCTCTCTCTCCCCCTCAGTCACTCTCTCTCTCCCCCTCAATCGCTCTCTCTCCCCCCTGTCTCTCTCTCCCTCTCCCCCAGTCTCTCCCTCTCTCTCTCTCTCCGTCTCTCTCTCTCTCTCTCCCCAGTCGCTCTCTCTCTCCCCCAGTCTCTCTCTTCCCCCCTGGTCTCTCGCTCTCTCTCCCAGTCTCTCTCTCCCCAGTCTCTCTCCCCCCAGTCAAATTCAAATTCAAATCGCTTTATTGGCATGATAAGGTACATCTTATGTTGCCAAAGCATCAAAATACATTTATGGTTGAACACATAAACGCAGTTCTATTCATACATTGTATAAACAGGTATATCCCTGAGTGTATAAATATACATTCGCATTTTTTATATATACTCTTTGCTTAGTTTACTGGTTGTCCCTCTGTTCATGGCAAGCTGTAACATAGTGTGCCGCCAGTGTTACACAGCTTCTCTCCTCTCCCAGTAGGTATGGGAGTTTTTGGTTGTCATTCAGATTTCTGAATTCAGGGCATATTTGTGAGAATTTTTGGTAGAAATTCTCCCTGATGCCCTGATATTTTTCACAGGCTGTGAGGAAGTGCATCTCTGTCTCCACTACTCCCTGACTGCAGTGAGAGCATATCCTGTCTTCTCTTGGCAGCCTGGTCTGCCTGTGTCTGCCTTTTTCGATCGCTAGGCTATGTTCGCTAAGTCTGTACCTTGTCAAGGTTCTTCTCAGTTTGTTATCCTTTACCATGGTCAGGTAATCAGCTATGTTGTATTGTCTGTTTAGGGCCAAGTAGCAATTGAGTTTGCTTTGGGTTTTTGTTGTTTCTGCCCAATGTGTCAGTCTCTCCACTCTCTCTCTCTCCCCTGTCTCTCTCTCTCTCTCTACCCCAGTCTCTCTCTCTCTCTCCCTCTCTCCCCCCAGTCTCTCTACTCTTTCTCTCTCTGTCTGTCTGTCTCTCTCTCTCCTTCCCCCTCTCTCTGTCTCTCTCTCTCCTTCCCTCTATCTCTCCTTCCCTCTCAAACGGGGCGATACCGAATTTCTAGCCCTCTCTCTCTCTCCCCCCAATCTCTCTCTCTCTCCCCGTCTCTTTATCTCTCTCTCTGTCTCCCAGTCTCTCCCTCTGTGTCTCCCAGTCTCTCTCTCTCTCTCCCCCAGTTTCTCTCAACCCTCAGTCTCTCTCTCTCCCAGTCTCTCTCCTCCAGACTCTCCCTCCTCCAGTCTCTCCCTCCTCCAGTCTCTCTCTCCCCCCAATCTCTCCCTCGCTCCCTGTCTCTCTATCTCTCTCTCCCCAGTCTCTCTCTCCCTTCCCCCATCTCTCTCTCTCTCTCTCTCCCCCCGTCTCTCTACTCTCTCTCTCCCCCCTCAGTCTCTCTCTCTCTCTATCTCCCCGTCTCTCTACTCTTTCTCTCTCCCCCCCTCTCTGTCTCTGTCTGTCTCTCTCTCCTTCCCTCTCTGTCTCTCTCTCCTTCCCTCTCTCTCTCTCTCTCTCTCCTTCCCTCTCTCGCTCTCTCCTTCCCTCTCTGTCTCTCTCCTTCCCTCTCTCTCTCCTTCCCTCTCTCCCTCTCCTTCCCTCTCTCTCTGTCTCTCTCTCCTTCTCTCTCTCTGTCTCTCTCTCCTTCCCTCTCTCTCTCTCCCTGTCTCTCTCCCCCAGTCTCTCTCTCTCTCCCCCTGTCTCTCTCTCTCTATCTCCCCATTCTTTCTCTCTCTCCCCCAGTCTCTCTCTCTCCGCCTCAGTCGCCCTCTCTCCCCCCTCAGTCTCTATCTCCCCAGTCTCTCTCTCCCCGTCTCTCTCTCTCTCCCCCTCAGTCTCTCTCTATCTCCCCATTCTTTCTCTCTCTCCCCAGTCTCTCTCCTCTCTCCCCCCAGTCTCTCTACTCTCTCTCTCTCTCTCTCCGTCTCTCTCTCCCCCTCAATCGCTCTCTCTCCCCCTCAGTCACTCTCTCTCTCTCTCCCAGTCTCTCTCTCCCCCTCAATCGCTCTCTCTCCCCCCTGTCTCTCTCTCCCTCTCCCCCAGTCTCTCCCTCTCTCTCTCTCTCCGTCTCTCTCTCTCTCTCTCTCTCCCCAGTCGCTCTCTCTCTCCCCCAGTCTCTCTCTTCCCCCCTGGTCTCTCGCTCTCTCTCCCAGTCTCTCTCTCCCCAGTCTCTCTCCCCCCAGTCAAATTCAAATTCAAATCGCTTTATTGGCATGATAAGGTACATCTTATGTTGCCAAAGCATCAAAATACATTTATGGTTGAACACATAAACGCAGTTCTATTCATACATTGTATAAACAGGTATATCCCTGAGTGTATAAATATACATTCGCATTTTTTATATATACTCTTTGCTTAGTTTACTGGTTGTCCCTCTGTTCATGGCAAGCTGTAACATAGTGTGCCGCCAGTGTTACACAGCTTCTCTCCTCTCCCAGTAGGTATGGGAGTTTTTGGTTGTCATTCAGATTTCTGAATTCAGGGCATATTTGTGAGAATTTTTGGTAGAAATTCTCCCTGATGCCCTGATATTTTTCACAGGCTGTGAGGAAGTGCATCTCTGTCTCCACTACTCCCTGACTGCAGTGAGAGCATATCCTGTCTTCTCTTGGCAGCCTGGTCTGCCTGTGTCTGCCTTTTTCGATCGCTAGGCTATGTTCGCTAAGTCTGTACCTTGTCAAGGTTCTTCTCAGTTTGTTATCCTTTACCATGGTCAGGTAATCAGCTATGTTGTATTGTCTGTTTAGGGCCAAGTAGCAATTGAGTTTGCTTTGGGTTTTTGTTGTTTCTGCCCAATGTGTCAGTCTCTCCACTCTCTCTCTCTCCCCTGTCTCTCTCTCTCTCTCTACCCCAGTCTCTCTCTCTCTCTCCCTCTCTCCCCCCAGTCTCTCTACTCTTTCTCTCTCTGTCTCTGTCTGTCTCTCTCTCTCCTTCCCCCTCTCTCTGTCTCTCTCTCTCCTTCCCTCTCTCTCTCCTTCCCTCTCAAACGGGGCGATACCGAATTTCTAGCCCTTTCTCTCTCTCCCCCCAATCTCTCTCTCTCTCCCCGTCTCTTTATCTCTCTCTCTGTCTCCCAGTCTCTCCCTCTGTGTCTCCCAGTCTCTCTCTCTCTCTCCCCCAGTTTCTCTCAACCCTCAGTCTCTCTCTCTCTATCTCCCAGTCTCTCTCTCCTCCAGACTCTCCCTCCTCCAGTCTCTCCCTCCTCCAGTCTCTCTCTCCCCCCAATCTCTCCCTCGCTCCCCGTCTCTCTATCTCTCTCTCCCCAGTCTCTCTCTCCCTTCCCCCATCTCTCTCTCTCTCTCTCTCCCCCCGTCTCTCTACTCTCTCTCTCCCCCCTCAGTCTCTCTCTCTCTCTATCTCCCCGTCTCTCTACTCTTTCTCTCTCCCCCCCTCTCTGTCTCTGTCTGTCTCTCTCTCCTTCCCTCTCTGTCTCTCTCTCCTTCCCTCTCTCTCTCTCTCCTTCCCTCTCTCGCTCTCTCCTTCCCTCTCTCTCTCCTTCCCTCTCTCTCCCTCTCCTTCCCTCTCTCTCTCTGTCTCTCTCTCCTTCTCTCTCTCTGTCTCTCTCTCCTTCCCTCTCTCTCTCTCTCCTTCCCTCTCTCAATTCAATTCAATTCAATTCAATTCAAATGCTTTATTGGCATGAAAGTTTACAGGGAACCATATTGCCAAAGCTTACATAACAAAAAGTACAGTTTTCCAACATTCTGTAGGTGTGAAACAATTTTGACCTTCGTTGGGTACATACAATATTAATTTAAACAATATTAATTTAAACAGTCTTTGTACATCAGTGGGTACATTCAGTATTAATTTTAAACAGTCCTCAGGTTGTGACATGTTGTTACATATTTGGCACCAAGGTATGGTCTGTCTCCTTCTCCCAGGACTAATCTTAATTTTGACAGGTCATCCAGTTCCTTGAAATCTGGGGTTGTTTGGCTGAGCTTGTCAAATAATATGTTTCTTGATGTGTTGAATTTTTTGCATTTTAGGAGGAAATGCATCTCTGTCTCAACCTCGCCGGCCAGACATTGATCACATATTCTATTCTCTCTAGGCTGCCAGGATTTCTTGTATCTTCCTTTTTCAATTGCCAGTTGGTGGTCGCTTAGTCTGTATCTGGTGAGGGTCTGTCTCTGTTTTGTGTCTCTGATGGTCGAGAGATAGTCTGCCAGTTTATATTCTCTTTTGAGGGCCCGGTAACATTCTAATCTGCTTTGGCTTTCGGTTATTTTGTTCCAATGTTCCAGGTAGGTTTCTTTGCATTGTTTAATGATTTGGTTCACTCGGATTGGTGTTTGGACGGCAGTGTTGGTCTGGGACTGGTCAGGGTCCGGCTGAGTAGGAGTACTTAGTTTCAGTAGCAGCTGACTCAGGGGACTCTTTTCTGGGTTTAGCTCTTGGGTCTGGAAGGCTTTAAAATGAAGGGTGTCTGGGGAGCTAGATTTGAGGTGATTTAGGAAGTTTAGTGCTCGTTTTTGGATGTTTATTATCAGTGGGTATCTGCCTAGTTCGGCTCTGCATGCATTTGTTGGTGTTTTCCTTTGGGTGCGAAGGATGCTTCGGCAAAATTCGGCAAAACTCTCTCTCTCTCCTTCCATCTCTCTCTCTCTGTCTCTCTCTCCTTCCCTCTCTCTCTCTCTTTCCCTCTCTCTCTCTTTGTCTCTCTCTCCTTCCCTCTCTCTCTCTCTCTCTCTCTCCTTCCCTCTCTCTCCTTCTCTCTCTCTCTCTCTCTCTTTCCCTCTCTCTCTCTCTGTCTCTCTCTCCTTCCCTCTCTCTCTCTCTCTCTCTCTCTCCTTCCCTCTCTCTCCTCTCTCTCTCTCTCTCTCTCCTTCCCTCTCTCTCTCTCTCCTTCCCTCTCTCTCGTCTCCCCCCTGTCTATCTTGCATCACGGGGGGCGTTTCATTCCATGTGTGGGCGTGCCTAATCCTGCAGCCTCCCGAAACGTCGCCGCCATTTTTTAAATACCAACAGCGACAGCACCAGCACAACATACCCCCACAGTGCGGCTCCGGCAAAGTATCCCGCTCCCGGCCTGCCGGAGCGGGAGGTGAGTTGGGGTCACTCGGGCCGGGCCTCACAACCGCTCGGCCCAAGACACAGAGCGGGAGAGCGGCAGCGGCTGGCCGTAAACCGCGCGGCCCTGTAAACTGCCGTTTTACAAAAAAGCCTTGGCAACGCCAGGCTTCCCCCCCTGCCTTCCCTCTCCCCCTTCCCCCTCCCGCCCCCTTCCCCTTCCTCCCCCTTCCCCCCAGTCGCTCTCTCTCTTCCCCCCAGTCTCTCGCTCTCTTCCCCCCAGTCTCTCGCTCTCTCTCTTCCCCCCAGTCTCTCGCTCTCTCTCTTCCCCCCAGTCTCTCGCTCTCTCTCTTCCCCCCAGTCTCTCGCTCTCTCTTCCCCCCAGTCTCTCGCTCTCTCTCTTCCCCCCAGTCTCTCGCTCTCTCTCTTCCCCCCAGTCTCTCGCTCTCTCTCTTCCCCCCCAGTCTCTCGCTCTCTCTCTTCCCCCCCAGTCTCTCGCTCTCTCTCTTCCCCCCAGTCTCTCGCTCTCTCTCTTCCCCCCAGTCTCTCGCTCTCTCTTCCCCAGTCTCTCGCTCTCTCTCTTCCCCCCAGTCTCTCGCTCTCTCTTCCCCCCAGTCTCTCGCTCTCTCTCTTCCCCCCAGTCTCTCGCTCTCTCTCTTCCCCCCAGTCTCTCGCTCTCTCTCTTCCCCCAGTCTCTCGCTCTCTCTTCCCCCCAGTCTCTCGCTCTCTCTCTTCCCCCCAGTCTCTCGCTCTCTCTCTTCCCCCCAGTCTCTCGCTCTCTCTCTTCCCCCAGTTTCTCGCTCTCTCTCTTCCCCCAGTTTCTCGCTCTCTCTCTTCCCCCCAGTCTCTCGCTCTCTCTCTTCCCCCCAGTCTCTCGCTCTCTCTCTTCCCCCCAGTCTCTCGCTCTCTCTCTTCCCCCCAGTCTCTCGCTCTCTCTCTTCCCCCCAGTCTCTCGCTCTCTCTTCCAACAACAACATGCCCTCAAAAAAGCCTCGGCACCGCCGGGCACCCCCAGCTAGTATTCTATATAAACCCAACATCTGTCCCTTACAACGACCCCTTTAAAGGGCTGGGGTGGATGATGCTAATTTTCTACTGCTGCCAATAAATAATCACGAGACATTCGACTCAGGACTAGTCAAGAAATGGCAAACCTCAAGGAAGGTTTAGTGTGTGAGCACTGCTAGGGAAAGCAAGTGCTACAACCTGCGGGATAGCAGGGTGCCCCCTTCACCGCTGGGACTGTGTGACCAGCCTTATTTAAGGCATCAGTACCAATCCACTACAGCAAAGTAAATCACACAAACCACTTTGGTGTGCGAACAATGTTACGTGGAATGTATGGCACAGAAACAGGCCATTCGGCCCATCTGGACCGTGCTGGTGTTTATGCTCAGTTGTGAAGAGGCTTCAAGGGGATCTCGACAGGCTCAGTGAGTGGGCGAGAACATGGCAGATGGAATATAATGTGGATAAATGTGAAGTTATCCACTTTGGTAGAAAAAACAGAAAGGCAGAGTATTTCCTAAATAGTGAAAGATTGGGGAATGCAAATGCTCAAAGGGACCTGGGTGTCCTTGTATATGAGTCACTGAAAGTGAATGTGCAGGTGCAGCAAGCCATTAGGAAGGCAAATGGTATGCTGGCCTTCATTACAAGAGGATCTGAGTACAGGGGTAAAGAAGTCTTACTCCAATTATATAGGGCCTTGGTGAGACCACACCTGGAGTACTGTGGACAGCTTTGGTCTCCTTAACTAAGGAAGGGTATAGTTGCCATAGAGGGAGTGCAACGAAGGTTCACCAGATTGATTCCTGGGATGGCGGGACTGTCGTATGAGAAGAGATTGAGTAAACTAGGCCTGTATTCTCTTGAATTCAGAAGAATGAGAGGGGATCTCATTGAAGCATACAAAATGATTACAGGGCTTGATAGGGTGGATGCTGGGAGAATGTTTCCCTTGGCTGGGGAGTCTAGAACCAGGGGCCACGGCCTCAGGATAAAGGGTAGGCCATTTTGGACTGAGATGAGAAGAAATTTCTTCACACAGAGGGTGGTGAATCTTTGGAATTCTCTACCCCAGAGGGCTGTGGAGGCTCAGTCATTGGGTATATTCAAAACAGAAGTCGATAGATTTCTGACTAGTAAGGGCATCAAGGGATATGGCGATAGGGCCGGTGAATGGAGTTGAGTCAGAAGATCAGCCATGATCTCATTGAATGGGCCGAATGGCCTACTCCTGCTCCTATTTCTTATGTTCTTATGCTCCACACGAGCCTACTTGTGAGATAATTCATTAGCTTAATTGGCTCCCAGCACCGGCACTTCACGCTGCCGTTATACAGCACGTGGTGCTATCTCCTGGCACACCTGCGCTTCGGAAAGGCAACATCCAATAACAGCACTGGGTGCTTATTACAGTTCAAGTGGGCGCAGCGAGAAATTTCTCGCACCCACCATGTAGTGCAAAGCAGGTACTCGCCATGTCGGAAGCCACCCTGAGGCAATGTGTGATGCCCAGGTTGCCAGCATCTCCATATCTACTGCCGGCTTTCGCAAAGATGCCCACCCTGGACACGGGACTGTAATCCTCCAGCGCCGCCATCACCAGCCTACTGCGAAGCTTATTCATCTGGGAAGGAGGAAAAAGCACTCAGCACCATTAGACCAAGGCGGTAGTTTGACCTTGTTTCTTTCTAGCTCAGCTCCGCTCAGCTCCTCTCTGACTCCGTGGGACTGGTACGACACAACAAAACCAGGCCGGACTCTGAGCATCTGCTTTGCAATTATGGCCACACGCTGTAACTTAGCGAATCGGAAGGAATGTGAACCGAGGGACAAAATTACATGTTAGAAAAAGCTGTGGGCGTCACATGACGCACAAAGAAATAACATTTTCTGGGGGCCATGTTACGACAATGGCTTGCATTTATACAGCGCCTTTAATGTAGTAAAACGTCCCAAGGTGCTTCACAGGAGCGATTGACAAGCAAAATCTGACACCGAGCCACATAAGGAGATATTAGGGCAGGTGACCAATAGCTTGGTCAAAGAAGTAGGTTTTAAGGAGTGTCTTACAGGAGGAGAGAGAGGTGGAGAGGTTTAGGGAGGGAATTCCAGAGCTTAGGGCCTCAGCAGCTGAAGGCACGGCTGTTGTGTATGTAATAGGTATGTTACTTTAAACCTATGGCCAGGGCAGCACTACTTTGTAGAGCGTAGTGATACCGTAATACCACTCCTGGCCATAGGGGTATAAATAGTACTGTGGGCACTGATCTCCCCTCAGTTTCCCGCCTGTTGGTATTAAGTAAAGACCTACGTTGAATATTCCAAGCTGTCTCGTCATTATTGCATTAAGTATAGACACATACTTTATACTGGCGACGAGTAAGGTTCGAACTCACCAGTACACGGTGCAACAAAGGAACGGCAGCAGTACGGAGAGCGAAGGAGAGAGGCTTCTTACCAGCCAGCCTGCAGAGTCCAGCGTCGACCGAAGGAGGCCGCCCAGCACTCCGGGTTCGGGAGGAGCGGCAGCAATGGAGCGAGAGAGAGAGGGTTCCAGCGGAGGCTGCGGCAGCTGAGAGGAGGCTGAACGGGCGCTCCAGCCACGGGGCAAAAGTCCACCCAGGGCCAGGTAAACTGAAATCCTTCCCGGGGAACGGGAGCTGCAAGGGCCAGAACGGGCAGGCGATCTGGGGAACAAACGGAGCCACAAGGACTAGCGGGCCACGAGAGGGAAAGGTCGTTGTTAATAGTGGCGGTGGCAATAACGGGAGCTGCAAGGGCCAAAAATAATGACGCTGGAGAGAGGTCGTTGACAGCAGAGGGAGAAAAGGTGGGAAAAACGGCATCTAGTGGAGAAAGCGGGAAAAGTTTTTTTTTCTCTTCAAACGTTTAAAATGGCTAAAGAAGGTTGTTTGTCAGCATTTGTTGAGGACACAGAAGAGTGGGATGCCTATATCGAAAGGCATGAACTTTATTGCATAGTAAACAAGGTGGAAGATGACCAAAAGGTAGCAACCTTATTAAATTTTATGGGGGCAAAAACATACGGTCTGCTGAGGAATCTTCTTACTCCAGAAAAGCCAGCAGACAAAACGTACGCCCAAATTGTTGATACGTTAAGGGAACATTTAAACCCTAAGCCACCATTTATAGCGGAAAGGTACCGCTTCTACAGACGCGACCAAAGGAATGATGAGTCGCAGGCAGCCTATTTAGCTGAGCTCAGAAGGTTGTCCAAACATTGCCAGTTTGGAGCCATATTGGCGGACGCGATCAGAGACAGATTTGTCTGTGGCATGTTAAATGAGAATACACGTAAACGGTTGCTAGCCAAGAAACAGCTCAGCCTAGATCAGGCGATTGAAATAGCATTGGCCCACGAAGCAGCAGCACAGGGTGCTGCTCAAATACGACAAAACACAACCGGCTATGACACCCATGAGGTGACATTTCACAAAGGTAAATGCTACCGTTGTGGCAAAACCACCCACGACCAAAGTAATTGTTGGTTTCGTGATAAAATATGCCGGCAGTGTGGGAAAAAGGGGCATATAGCGAAAGTTTGTCGGTTTGGTACGAAACCCAATCATGGGGGCAATCCGAGCAGTACCAAGGCAAGGACAAAAATACATAAGATGTCTGACAGTAGCTCAGACGAGTCACAGGAAGGCACAAAAGCAGAGCCTAAAGGTCTGGGATGTCTCAAGTTATATGGTGTAGACAAAACGGAGGACCACAGCACAATGTGGGTTAAAATGAAGGTAGCAGGCGTCGAAGTTAATATGGAGCTGGACACGGGTTCAGCCCTATCAGTAATTAATGAACAAGATTATAACAGGCTGTTCAAACGCATTCCCTTAAAGGATACGGAAATTAAATTAAAAACATATACGGGACAAAAAGTTTACCCGAAGGGAAAAATGCAAGTAACAGTTAAATACAACGGCAGAAAAGTGCCAGGACTTTATTTATACGTCCTACCAAACGGTGGACCACCACCTTTGGGTAGGGAATGGATAAGAAAAATCCATTTCGACTGGAAGTCGATACACGAGTTAAAAGTAGAGACCACCACAGATGATACAACCATTACAAGCAGGCTGTCGAAACTATTGGCAAAAACGCCAGAGGTGTTCCAACAAGGGCTGGGGACCTTAAAGGACATTAGAGCAAAAATAACTATTGCTCAAGATGCAAACCCCAAGTTTTGTAAGGCCAGACCGGTGCCTTATGCCATTCGGCCAGCGGTGGAAGCAGAACTGGATGCCTTAGAGAGTGCAGGTGTCCTTACAAAGATTGAGTGGAGCGAGTGGGCCACGCCCATCGTCCCAGTTATAAAGAAATCTGCAAATAACACACCGGGGGAACCAAAGAAGGTTCGCATTTGCGGGGATTTTAAGGTAACTATTAACCCAGTCCTGCACACGGTACAGTATCCGCTGCCGCGGATAGAGGACATATTCGCATCGTTAGCTGGGGGTAGACGCTTTACGAAGATTGACCTTTGTCAAGCTTATTTACAGATGGAGGTGGAGCAGGACTCGAAAAAGCTCCTAACGATTAACACACACAAGGGATTGTACCAGTACAATCGCCTGGTATTTGGTGTGGCGTCCGCCCCGGCAATATGGCAGAGGACCATGGAACAGGTCCTACAGGGCATTCCAGGAACGCAATGCTACCTGGATGACATCCTGGTGACAGGACAAACGGATAACGACCACCTCGCTAACCTGGAGCGAGTACTTCTGCGGTTACAACAATACGGACTCAGGGCGAACAAGCAGAAATGTGAGTTTTTCCAGGAACGTATCTCATACTGTGGTCACATTATAGATAAGGAAGGCCTGCATAAGTCCCCGGAAAAGATCGAGGCAGTAGTGAAGGCCCCGCCCCCTGAGAATGTATCTCAGTTACGATCATTCTTAGGCCTTATAAACTATTACCATAAGTTCCTCCCGAACTTATCGTCCATTTTACATCCACTAAATTCCTTGCTGCAAAAGGGAGTCTCCTGGAATTGGGACGAAGCGTGTGAGGCTGCTTTTAAAAAGGGTAAACAACTCATTACATCAAAGGAAGTGCTCGCACACTTTGACCCAAAAATGCCAATGAGGTTGGCATGTGACGCCTCCCCGTACGGTATAGGGGCAGTGTTGTCACACAAATTTCCCAACGGGACGGAGAGGCCAATAGCATTTACCTCAAGGTCGTTAACTACAGCCGAAAGAAACTATGCGCAAATCGACAGGGAGGCCCTCAGTCTGGTGTGGGGTGTAAAAAAATTCCACCACTACCTGCATGGGCAACGTTTCACACTACTGACGGATCATCAACCGTTGGTGTCGATATTTAATCCAACAAAAGGGGTGCCCCTGATGACGGCCCAAAGGCTACAGAGATGGTCACTGTTCTTAGGAGCACACCAGTACCTTATCGAATATAAGGGTACCAAACAGCATGGCAATGCGGATGGCCTGTCGCAGCTACCCTTGCCTGCCGAGATCGAAGAGATAGTACAGGACCCCGTGGAAATATATCATACGGCTGTTATGGAACACTTGCCCATCACCAGCCAATGTTTCGAGCGGGAAACACGGAACGACCCGACATTGGCAAGGGTTTACGAATTAACCGTGAAAGGCTGGCTGGCGCAGGGTGACGCATCATTGCCGGCGTTTTCGGCAAGGAAGGACCAGTTGTCCGTCTGCCGGGGCACATTGATGTGCGGAGCCAGGGTGGTGGTTGTTGTGTATGTAACCTGTTCCACCTTAAGAGAGCTTAAGCCTGTTCCACCTTAAGAGATGTACTACTTTCTCAGGCTGCTGTAGACGTAATACCAGGGGTGAACACACCGGTATATAAGCACTGTGCAGTAATCTTGTATTCAGTATAGTCCCTACCTCCAACCAGTAAAGACCTGTTTTTATTGTTACTCATTAGTCTGTGTCTTAATTAACTAAATAATTCACAGACTTAACACTGGCGACGAGTCAGGTTCTTACCCTGCGGCAGTTATTCCACGGCGGTTGAAGAGAGGTTTCAGACCACACCAACCCACTGGAAGCGACAGGCATTAGGACCCTGAAGCCTCCATCAGCTTGTGAACCGGAGTAGAAGACAGGGCTGGGGAAGACAAAGGTACAGGGCGATAGCGATCGGCAGATAAGGGCCGGGCCGCTTTGAAGTGAGGGGCGCAGCCGGGCCATCGATCGCAACCACCGATAAGGGCCGCACTCGGGCTGAAAGGGCAGCGGCTGCAGAAATTGAAGGCGCGAGAGCCGCGGTGCACAGCGCGGGCCATCGATCGCGATCGGGAGATAAGGGCTTTGGAGTGCGAGGCGCAGCCGGGCCATCGATCGCAAGCACTGATAAGGGCCGGGCCGCTTTCAAGTGCGAGGCGCAGCCGGGCCATCGATCGCATCCGCTGATAAGGGCCGCACTCGGGCGATCGCGGCGAAGATAAGGGCCGCACTCGGGGGCTGAAGGGAGACGGCGTCGGGGGACGGGTGAAGACTGCCAAGCGCGGGAAAACCGCCATTTTGTGGGCGGAGGACGACGGCAAGAGCGGGAAGCCGCCATCTTTGATAACAAGTAAAGAAAATAAAATCTGAGAAATTGCAAATCTACAATGCCTAAACACGGGAATATTAGCACCTTTGATAGTGACCTCGAAGATTGGGCCATATATGTTGAAAGAGTAAAAAATTATTGTAAGGCCAATAAAATTCGTGACCAAGATAAAGCTCTAACATTATTAAATTTAATGGGTGCGAAGACATATGGGCAATTGAAACACCTGTTATCACCAGATGAACCGACGGATAAGACGTTCGATGAGATTGTTACTGTCCTGAAAGATCATCTAAACCCCACGCCGCTGATGCTAGCGGAATGATTTAAATTTTATGACAGAAGGCAGCTACAGCATGAAAGCAATGCTGAATATTTGCTGGAATTGCGTAAATTAGCGAAATATTGCCAGTTTGGAACGGGACTGACAGATGCACTACGAGACAAATTTGTGTGTGGTTTATTTAAACAGGATACACAAAAGCGACTGCTCGAGGAGAATGAGCTGACGCTTGAGAAGGCGGTCACTATGGCAGCAGCACACGAAGCCGCAGCGAGAGGCACGCAGTAATGCAGCTACGGTCACTGGAGCTCAGTGCACACAAATTGGGTGTGAGTTCTGGCAAATGTTATCGTTGTGGAAAGACAACGCATGATCAGAACCAGTGTTGGTTTAAAAACCAAGAATGTAGAACTTGTGGTAGGCTTGGACATATAGCTAGAGTATGCAGGTCAGGGAAGAAGACCAGCAACAAGTCATCGCAAGGAAAATACGCAAAGGTACACAAGGTGACCGAACAGGAGTCCGATTCAGACGCTAGCAGTAATGAACTGGCTAGCTTAAGCTGTAATGAACTGGCTAGCTTAAGAGTACTCAACGCTGGTAAGGGTGCAGACCTCCAGACAATTTGGGTCACTCTTCAGATAGAAGGAGTCCAAGTAAAACTGGAATTGGACACTGGATCGGCATTGACGGTCATAAATAAGAAAGATTACGGAAAGTTATTCCAACATATTCCCCTACAGGATACGGGGATTATATTGAAAACATACACGGGGCAAAGAGTGTACCCCATCGGGAAAATAGAGGTTGCAGTGGTCCACAAGGGCGAAGACAGTCAAATAATGGACTTATATGTGATATCTGAAGGAGGTCCTCCACTACTAGGACGGGAGTGGATTAGGAAAATGAATATGGACTGGCATTTCCTACAAACAATAACGAGTGAGAACTCGGTGAAGATAGTCGGCCCAGACTCTGGAACGGATGATGGTAAGCCCAACTCAGGTGCAAAAGACAAAGTTTCAGCACAGAATTCCACTGAGCAACAACAACATAGTTTAACTGTGGATTCTGAGTCTGGCAAGTCTACTGATGTGCCCATTTCTGAGGGACACCGGGCTCGAACTCAACTCCATTTCAAACTACAACAGCAATTAGAACAAATGCTTCGCCGTTTTGAGCAAGAGTTGAATGCAACGAAAGAGTTCTTTGATATAGAGTTGGAGAATCTGGAAAGACAACAGAAGCAGCTGATGGAGAAAATGGAGTAGGAGCACACAAAACGTCTGATGTCAGAGGAGTTAACAGTCAGCCAACTCCTGCATATGCTGAAGGACAGGACTCTGAAATGGGAAAAACTTGAACACGAACTTCAATATTCAAACGAAAGGGGTTCGGAGCTCTCAAAGGTTATTGGAAGAGCTGAGGTGGCAACACAGACTGAGATGACTGCAACAGAGCAGCCCTTGGATGCCAAAAGTACGTTGACTCACGTCAACGTAGAACAACAGACCGCTGAAACAGCTGCTCCGGTAGAGGGATTGAATAGTCCGATCAATCAATCTCCAAAAGAAGTTGAAGTAGTAAAATCTCAAATGAGGTCATTAGTAAACGACTTGCTGAAAGCCCAGAAAAAGCTGGATGAAGAGGTACGCATGAAGAAGTCTCTTCAGGAAAGATGTCTGGACTTGGAACAAAAGCTGGCTAACGCCCAGCTGGGTATGGAGGAAATAGAAGACCCTCTCGCTGGCCTAGATCAGGACGACACCGAATATTACCATGACCTATTGAGTGACACTGAATATTATAGTGACCTGGTCTGCCCAGCTTGTGATGAAAACTCCCAAAGTGCAGAAACCATGATGAATCACAAAAAGTCTAAGAAACACCGGGAGATGGTGGCGCTACTACTGAAAAAGGAGGAAGAGAAGGAGAAACTTTGCATGCAGCTGGCAGCTGACAGTGGAGCCCAGAGAGGATCCAAGAAGCAGAAAAGGAAAAGTCGAAACAGAAGATGACCCATCTGAACCATTATCACCTCTACCAGATCACACACGTGGTCCCTCCGAACGGAGCCAAATCAGTTCGGAAGTTCAAGCTGTTAAATCCATGAAAGGACTATTGAATGAGTAACGTGAACTACTACACCACAGAGATTGAATCTGTGAACTGTTTTCCGCAGAGACTGAATCTGTGATCTGTTTTGACATGAAGTTATATATGTATATATGTTATTATGTTACGTTAAACATGAAGTTATATATGTATATCTGTTATTACGTTAGGTTAAATGGGGGGATGACTATAAAGCTAAGAAGGGAGGAGTGTTGTGTATGTAACCTGTTCCACCTTAAGAGAGCTTAAGCCTGTTCCACCTTAAGAGATGTACTACTTTCTCAGGCTGCTGTAGACGTAATACCGGGGGTGAACACACCGGTATATAAGCACTGTGCAGTAATCTTGTATTCAGTATAGTCCCTACCTCCAACCAGTAAAGACCTGTTTTTATTGTTACTCATTAGTCTGTGTCTTAATTAACTAAATAATTCACAGGCTTAACAGTGGTCCCTCAAAAATTACAACATAAAGTGTTGCAGGACTTACACGAAGGTCATCTGGGGGGTGTCAAAATGAAAAGCCTCGCCAGAGCCTACGTCTGGTGGCCCGGCATTGACAGGGACATTGAGGAAGTAGCAAAAGCGTGCCAAGGGTGCCAGATGGTACAGAACGTACCACCACAAGCCCCACTACATCCATGGGAGTGGCCCTCAACGCCGTGGCAAAGGATCCACGTGGACTTCGCTGGCCCCTTCCTGGATGCGATGTTCCTTATTGTAGTGGACACCCATTCAAAATGGCCGGAGGTCATAAAGATGTCATCAACGACAGCCGAAAAGACGGTCGCAGTCTTAAGGACCATTTTTGCCCGAAACGGGGTGCCCGAGCAAGTCTGTTCGGACAATGGGCCACAATTTGTGGCAGAAGAATTTCAAGCATTCCTAAAAAGGAATGGAGTGCGACATTATACGTCCGCACCATATCATCCGGCTACAAATGGGTTGGCAGAGCGATTTGTACAGACTTTTAAAAAGGCCATCAAGGCGATGGGGGAGGAAAGGTTGCCACTACAACACAAGGTGGACAACTTCCTGTTCGCATACCGTAATGCTGCACATACGGTGACCAACCAGGTCCCCGCCGTCATGTTCTTTAATAGAAGGTTAAGGTCTCGCCTTGAATTGCTCAGACCAAACATTCGGAGAGATGTGGAAAACCGAGTATTTCGTAGGGCTCCTGACAGACAGACACGGAGCTTCGAGGTGGGGCAGCAAGTGTTGGCCCGTGATTATAGGAATGAAAAGTGGCGGTCTGGTACGATAAAGGCCCGCCAGGGACCCTTGATGTACACAGTTGAGACAGGGGAAGGCATAATCAGACGACATGCTGATCAACTTGTGGAGTCCAGAAACCCAACTGATTCACTACCTCAAACGTCTCAGCACATTGTTACAGCGGAATCACGGCCCAGCTCGTCGTTACAGAGGTCTCAGGATTGCGAGGAGTTCAGCACTCCAGTGATCTCCACGGCACAGGATGTGCCATCAGACACCGACGAGTCCAGCGATGAAGGGGTGACGGAAGTACCGCCGCCTACACCGAGACCGACTAGAGAAAGACGTTATCCTAGTCGAGACAGGAGGCCTCCTCAGAGACTGAATCTATAACATGTTTCTGTTTATATATATATATATATATATATATATAAGTAGACAACTCTTGATGTAAATATGTTATGTATATTGTGTTACCAAATGTTATTAGCCCTAGTTATGGGGCATCTATTGACTTAATTGCATGGGTACGTTTTAATTAAAAGGGGAGGAATGTTGTGTATGTAATAGGTATGTTACCTTAAACCTATGGCCAGGGCAGCACTACTTTGTAGGGCGTAGTGATACCGTAGTACCACTCCTGGCCATAGGGGTATAAATAGTACTGTGGGTACTGATCTCCCCTCAGTTTCCCGCCTGTTGGTATTAAGTAAAGACCTACGTTGAATCTTCCAAGCTGTCTCGTCATTATTGCATTAAGTATAGACACATACTTTATAACGGCCACCAATGGTGGAGCGATGAAAATCAGGGATGCTCAAGAGGCCAGAATTGGAGCAGGGCAGAGATCTTGGAGGAATGTCGGGCTGGAAGAGATTACAGAGATAGGGAGAGGGCGAGCGGATTGGAGGGATTGGAAAACAAGGAAGAGAATTTTAAAATTGAGGCGTTGCTCAACCGGGAGTCAATGTAGGTCAGCGAGCACAGGGAATGTATGTCAGGAAGCAGTGACACGCTTGAGGAGTTTGGAAAATGCGAGAACAAAGCTGAAAGCCGCCCAAACCCTGACAGCAGCCTGCAGCGGTCAACACCGCCCTGCCACCTCCTCAGGCACAAGTATTAATTAATGAATCCCTACAGTCGACTTTTACTGTTCCGAGTGCTTCTCTTGGAACTCGAGGTTTCTGTTGCCAAGTTTAGTTATATTTACTAGATGGTCGGATGACTTTAAATCAGAGGATGACGAACAGGACGGTCTGAGACACTGGAAGTTATCTCTAGGTGCTTCTACCATGTTCGAATGCTGCCAACTGCAGGTACAACAGTGGGAGCTTGCTGTGCGCAAATTGGCTGCCGCGCTATCTACATTACAACAGTGACTGCACCTCAAAAGTACTTCATTGGCTGTAAAGCGCTTTGAGACGTCCCGAGGTCGTGAAAGGCGCTATAGAAATGCAATATTTTTATTTCTGTTGAAGGGGTTAATAAGGCACTTTACCGTTACTCTGGACCATCAAATGGACCGACAGGTGCCACTTTCCTGCAGTCACCCCAGAAGTCCAATCGTTGTAGACTGCTCTCGCAATCAGAGTGCAATGATCCATCGTATACGTGGCACGTCACAGTGCATCTGTGGGATCTTTTACGTCCACCTGAGACAGCAGACGGGGGCCTCGGTTTAACGTCTCATCCGAAAGACGGCACCTCCGGCAGTGCGGCGCTCCCTCAGCACTGCACTGGAGTGTCAGCCCAAATTTATGCTCAAGTCTCTGGGGTGGGGCTTGAACCCATGACCTTCTGACTCAGAGGCGAGAGTGCTGCCCACTGAGCCAGGGCCGACACCTGTGCCTCTTCTGTGACTCCAAACCCCACAGCCTGAGTCCTCTCCCCATAAATCCCTGCAAATTCAATGCCGCTGCCCCTTGCCAAGCTCCGCTGGTTCCTGTGCCTCATTAAGGACATAAGAAATAGGAGCATGGTGTAGGCCATTTCGATAAGTTCATGGCTGATCTTCTACCTAACTCCACTTTCCTGCCTGATCCTCATAACCCTTGATTTCCTTAGCATCCAAAAATCTATCGATCTCTTATCTTGAATATACTCAGCGACTGAGCCTCCACAGCCCTCTGGGGTAGAGAATTCCATTCATTGGCAACATCGTGGCCCTGTCTTCCAATCCCTCCATAGTCTTACCTCATCCTATCAGAGCAATCCTCTCCAGTCACAGCCACCTGCCCAAACTCTGACTTGCAGTGACTGCTCAAGCTCCACTCCCTCCCAGGCCATTCCTTCAATCACTGCGCTCCCTCTGCACTGCTCTCCCCCAAAACCATTCTGCCTCACTGCTTCCCTTTCCTGCCTCTGAAGGCCCCTCAGTCGCCTTCTCGCACATATCCTCCTTTCTCTTGCTCAGTGTTCACTTTCAGCCTGGTTTCAGAGCTGGGAGATGTTTCTTTTACACAAGGAGCCCTATACCAATGCAAGTCGCTGTTACGTGTCACACTGTACCTGAACAGTTTGAGGCTGAAGCTTTCGGGAAGCTGTTGGACTCTTCACACCTTTAAGTGGCTGCGAGAGAGAGTAGTGGTGTATGCAGAATAATATCGCCTCTGAAAATACAACAGGAATAATTAAAACAGATCACTGCTTAACAACCAGGCAGAATGCAGCAATAGAGGACAATGCAACTCTAATTTAAAAGGTTCCTACAAGCAAAGTAGGGCACCACTCTGGGCTCCTCATACACTAAGGAGTGGCCGCACTTGGATTTATGATGTAGTTTCTCACACGGCGAGATCCCAGACTGAACCATAGAATTATTCGGGGGGGGGGGGGGGGGGGGAGGTGATTGGTGGAGGCCAAGTGCTTCCCCACAGGAGGGACCGGAGGCTTGACTGATACCGAACTTTACAGATGGGATTTGCATCCAGAACAATGGAAGATCCTGATCCACATGCAGGTGACCAGACATACGGCAATTGTGCACAGTCGAGACCAAAATCTCACCATGCAAACTTGCGCCAGCCAGTCCATGGTATAGTGCACTAATGCACCAATGGGTGGCGCAGGGCACTAATGCACCAATGGGTCTCGCAGGGCCCTAATGCACCAATGGGTCTCGAAGGGCACTAATGCATCAATGGGTGGCGTGGGCACTAATGCACCAATGGGTCTCGCAGGGCACTAACACACCAATGGGTCTCGCAGGGCACTATTGCACCAATGGGTCTCGCAGGGCACTAATGCACCAATGGGTCTCGCAGGGCACTAATGCACCAATGGGTGGCGCAGGGCACTAATGCACCAATGGGTCTCGCAGGGCCCTAATGCACCAATGGGTCTCGAAGGGCACTAATGCATCAATGGGTGGCGTGGGCACTAATGCACCAATGGGTCTCGCAGGGCACTAACGCACCAATGGGTCTCGCAGGGCACTAATGCACCAATGGGTCTCGCAGGGCACTAATGCACCAATGGGTGGCGCAGGGCACTAATGCCCCAATGGGTGCCGCAGGGCACTAATGCACCAACGGGTGGCGCAGGGCACTAATGCACCAATGGGTGGCGCAGGGCACTAATGCACCAATGGGTGGCGCAGGGCACTAATGCACCAACGGGTGGCGCAGGGCACTAATGCACCAACGGGTGGTGCAGGGCACTAATGCACCAACGGGTGGCGCAGGGCACTAATGCACCAATGGGTGGCGCAGGGCACTAATGCACCAATGGGTGGCGCAGGGCACTAATGCACCAATGGGTCTTGCAGGGCACTAATGCACCAATGGGTGGCGCAGGGCACTAATGCACCAATGGGTGGCGCAGGGCACTAATGCACCAATGGGTGGCGCAGGGCACTAATGCACCAATGGGTGGCGCAGGGCACTAATGCACCAATGGGTGGCGCAGGGCACTAATGCACCAATGGGTGGCGCAGGGCACTAATGCACCAATGGGTGGCGCAGGGCACTAATGCACCAATGGGTCGCGCAGGGCACTAATGCACCAATGGGTGGCGCAGGGCACTAATGCGTGGCGCAGGGCACTAATGCACCAATGGGTCTCGCAGGGCCCTAATGCACCAATGGGTCTCGCAGAGCACTAATGCATCAATGGGTGGCGCGGGCACTAATGCACCAATGGGTCTCGCAGGGCACTAATGCACCAATGGGTCTCGCAGGGCACTAATGCACCAATGGGTGGCGCAGGGCACTAATGCACCAATGGGTCTCGCAGGGCACTAATGCACCAATGGGTGGCGCAGGGCCCTAATGCACCAATGGGTGGCGCAGGGCCCTAATGCTTTTCTGTCAAACAAAATGTAGTAATCTCAGTTGAGTGCCTAATGGCCAGAGATGCACACTCCCAAACTGCTAAGGGTTTCAATCAGGACCCAGAACAGTAGAAGTTCATATTGTTGCTTACAACAATTTGCATTTATATGGCTCCTTTAACTTAGTAAAACGTCCTAAGGCGATTTAGAGGAGTGATTATCAAACAGTATTTGGTACCCAGTCACATAAGGAGATATTAGGACAGGGCTCGGTCAAAGAGGTAGGTTTTAAGGAGCGTCTTAAAGGAGCAGAGAGAGGTAGAGAGGCGGAGAGGCTTAGGGAATTAATTCCAGAGTTTGGGGCCCAGGCAGCTGAAGGCACAGCCGCCAATTGTGGAGCGATGAAAATTGGGGATGCACAAGAGGCCAGAATTGGAGGAGCGCAGAGATCTCAGAGTGTTGTGGGGCTGGAGGAGGTTACAGAGATAGGGAGGGACGAGGCCATGAAGGGATTGGAAAACAAGGATGAGAATTTTAAACGTGAGGTGTTGCTGGACCGGGAGCTAATTGTAGGTCAGCGAGCACAGGGACGATGGGTGAACGGGACTTGGTGCGAGTTAGGGTGCGGGCAGCATGGTTCTGGCTTACAGTGCCAAAACAGGAAAAATCAAACATCCCCTCTCAGGTGAGGTGGGCACTAACATCCTCAACTACATCAATCCCCACTCCAGTACATTGAAAGAAGTACTTCCTTTTCAAATCATAGACATGCAGTTTTCTGTTCCCAATGCCAGCTGCTCAGACTGATTTCACAGTGCTGGTTCTCGGTTGATAAGATCGATCTGTAAGGAGTGTTTATAGAGATTACCTCACTGGCTGCTCAATGGCAGAAACCTATTCGTCCGAAGGTTGTTTGAGCAGCTAATGCAAGCAGAGTCTCATGGGAAGATCAACAAACTGAGAACCAGGGGTGTATTAGCACAGCCTTAGAGCCATTGGTGCGTCACATTTCCCTGCATCAAAGGCTCTATATAAAAACATAAGAAATAGGAGCAGGAGTCGGCCATTCGGCCCCTCGAGCCTGCTCTGCCATTCAATACGATCATGGATCATCTACCTCAGCTCCACTTTCCTGAACTATCCCCATATCCTTTAATTCCCTTCGTTCCCAAAAATTTATCGACCTCTGTCTTGAATATACTCAACGACTGAGCCTCCACAGCCCTCTGGGGTAGAGAATTCCAAAGATTCACCGCCCTCTGAGTGAAGAAACTTCTCCTCACATCAGTCCTAAATGGCTGACCCCTTATTCTGAGATTGTGACCCCTGGTTCCAGACTCCACAGCCAGGGGAAACATTTTCCCAGCATTAACCCTGTCAAGCCCCTTAAGAATTTTATATGTTTCAATTAGATCACCTCTCATTCTTCTAAACTCTAGGGAGTATAGGCCTAGTCTACTCAATCGCTACTCATAGGGCAATCCCCTCATCCCAGGTGCCAGTCTAGTGAACCTTCGCTGCACTCCCTCTAAGGCAAGTATGTCTTTCCTTAGGTAAGGAGATGTAAGATAGGAGGTATCTGTACGATTTAGTAAACATTATTAAGTTTCTATAACCATTTTTGTATAACTATAATATGTGAAATTTTATGTTAAAAACCTAAAATGGCGAATGGCTGAGACCAAAAGCAGGATGGGAAATTATGCCAACCTGACTAAAAACCTCTGTTTTAGATTACTGAAGTAATGGAATGTTGTGCTGGATCAATATGGAGACTGGCGAAGACGAGAAATTCGGTAATATTGGCCCAGATATTCGGGTCGGGGGCTTCCCATGGGTGCAAGCCTCCGACCTGCACTTACCTAGCGCGCTGGTTGTTGAGCTGTGGGCCCGCGTGGGATTCCGATCCTGGGCCTGCTCCAACTGCCGGCGCGCAGTGCTTGCGTATCCCAGGGGCGCAGTTAGTTCGATGCGTCCCCTGGGATCACGTGGGCCATGGCGAGCCAATGGTAGCAGGGAATGCTTCATTCATAAGTACTATAAGCCCCAAAACATAACTAAAACTTCAAATACATTTTTTTTTAAAAATCACATTTTTAAAATAACTATAAATTACATGAAATAACTATTTTAAACAATAATTTAAATTTTTGAAAAAATTAATTGCATTTTCTAACGGGGCTAAAAATAAACTTACCTTTCTTTAAAGTATTTAAAAATAATAAACCTGTGGAAAAAATGTTTTAATTTTAATTAATTCACCACTTACCTTGTTAAAGGCAGGCCTTGCGCCTGCTTTTTAAAAGTGTAACTGCTGGAGACTTACCCTCCCGGAAAAACCTGGAAAAAAAATGTAAGTTCGATGCGCACGCGCTGCCTCTCCCGCGCACGCGTTCGACTTCTGAACCCCTTCTTTCAGGGGAACGGAAGTGCCGGTTTTCCACGCATGCGCAGTGCATGCACGAAACCGGCACTTTCGTTGGGCTGACACGTGAGTACCCAGTGCGTACTCACCCGTGGGGACCCGAATTTCTGGGCCATTATGTTTAAAGAGATAAGAAGTAGAGAGAGAGATAGGAGTTGGAGACATCCTTCATTTGTACAGCTATAGGATAGACAAGACTGTTTAGAAAACATTTTAAGAAATGGTCTGTGAAAAGTGAACATCTAAGATAAGATGTGGGATTAACAAGGTCATAAGGTGGCTAACGAGGGAAGCGAGACATTTACCAGGTGTCAGATGGTTAATTACTGCCACGTAGGCAAAACGAGAGGAAAAAGGGTATAAAGATACAGGTATTGAACACCGAAAGCAGCGCACCACATAACCAGAGTTTGAGAAGCTTCAGTCAACAGAACACAGCAAGAACCCAGAGAAGCGAGCTTCAGCCAACAGAACACAGCAAGACAAAGAAGGAGACTGCGCCACAGTCACTCGGAAGGAACGCCGGGGCTCGAACGAACAGACTGTAACTATCTTCTTGTTCAGTATTACTTCTTTGTTCTGGATGTTTAATGCTTAATAAATCTGTTTTACTGATACACAATATACCTGGACCCAGAGTGGTTTGTGTAGTCAGGGACGAATTATTATAAAAGCTTTTGGAAGCTAGAAATTGGCGGCCAACGTGGGGCTTGACTATTAACTGAAGCCAGGTCTATTGTGCATAAGGCAGGCGCTTGGATTTTCATCTGATCAACGAAAGTCCTTGTGGAAGGTTAGGTTATCTAACAGATAGTGTCTCTTTCACGTACAGTAAGAATGTCGAGTGAGAATTTTTTAATAGACTTTAAAGCAAAATTAATGAAGAAGTGTGAGGATGCACAGATGCAGACGTTAATAGTAGAATGTCTAACAAAGGATGTGAAAGTACCTTTCGAGGATGTTGTTGCGTTCATTGATAAACAAGTTAAGGAGAAGAGATGGAAGCCGGATAGGGCAGCGCAGCTAATGGCTAATTAGTGTATTGTGTAGAACAAGATAAAGATACCTTCCTAGAGATGGAAGATGATCAGGATAAATTAGAAAAAGACAAACTATGGCTTATACAAGAGAATCTAATGTTACTGGGCGAGAAGTCAAAATGGGAGAAAGAAGCTGTAGAGTTAAAAAATAAGAACGATGTTCTTCTGGGACTGGTCGGTGCTTCAACAGCAATAATACAGCAACAGAGTTTTAACACAGTTCACGCCGACGCTGCAATGCAGAATCTTGAGGAGGCTAAAAGCCAAGTAGCCTTCTTAACAAAAGACAATGACCGTCTGATCAGCCAATTAAATGATTCACGAGGGGCCCCGCGAGAGGCTCTTCAGTGCCCCCAAAGGGAGTTAGACCGCAGGCAATGCCAGAATATTATACAACAGTTGTAAACCCAGCTGGGAAAACAACGGGTGGTAATAGCGGCGGTCACGGGAATAGACCCCCCTGCGAGTTATAATAAAGAATGTGAGGGGTTCAGCGGAGAACTATATTCTAACTTGCTACCCACCTCGAGAGGCCCCCGTCTCGTATGCCACCATCGACTTGACTGAGAGGCCCCCAGCCTATGCTAATCCCAATATCATAAAAACCCCAGTGGACGAGCTTGCACCTGTTAAAGCCCCAGTTAATGTTCTGACCTGCGTCCAGGTGATTCCTAACGAGCCACCAGCACCAGCAGCTGAGGGTGAAGGGGTACAAGCAGCACCGCCAGTGGGCAGGCACTAATGAACGGTCCCAGCCCCTGAATTATGCAGAACTACAGGCTTGTGTCCAGCAATTCGGACCAGTTCACCCACGAACATGCCCTATAGAGCTAACATAGAAACATAGAAGATAGGAGCAGGAGTAGGCCATTCGGCCCCTCGAGCCTGCTCCGCCATTCAATGAGATTTAATGGCTGATCATCCAAACTCAGTACCCTGTCCCTGCTTTCTCCCCATATCCCTTTAGCCTTAAGAAATATATCTAACTCCTTCTTGAATATATTTAATGAATTGGCCTCAACTGCTTTCTGTGGTAGAGAATTCCACAGGTTCACCACTCTCTGGGTGAAGAAATTCCTCCTCATCTCCGTTCTAAATGGCTTACCCCTTATCCTTAGACTGTGACCCCTGGTTCTGGACTCCCCCGCCATCGGGAACATCCTTCCTGCCTAAGGCAACGTATAGTGGCATTCCAGAATTACCACCCTAATTTTGAGGACAGTGACATGAAGAATGTTATACTGTCTGCCTTGGCTCCGGACCAGTCTCCCATTCCTGGCCTTTAATGTGGGAAACACCCTGAATAACTTAATCACATACATACAAACAGCTCTAGGCTTGGAGACTACTGATTTGGTCCAGAAATTAAACCAGACCCAACAAGGGCCTCATGAGACCCCTGCTGCATTCGGGGATCGGTTGTACACTGTGACGTAAGAAAACTACTAGGCACTTGGTCTAAGCGTTAAACAAAGCTTTAATCAACTGTTTTTCAACATGGAGGTCTAGTTGTGTCCTTCACTAGGTCCTGTTAAGAATGTCCTGCGCAAGCTGGGCCCGTGCCCGAGTATTTATACTCTCCCTGGACAGCGCCACCCGTAGGCCACTCAGTATTATTTCATAAGTCTTTCTTTCATGAATGACTGATTCATGTCACACTGTTTATGAGATGATGTAGGCCCGCCCCAATGAGAATGTCTTAAACGGGAAGAATGAGGCAGCATTTGAGAAAATATACTTAAAGTATATTCAGACCTCACTGCGAGCGGCTTTAGGGCACACTGTTAGCCACAACTCACAATGGACAGACATTTTGCTAATTCTGCATGGGCCTGCACTAAAACTCAGGTCCAGGCACCAACAACAGCAACGCCAGTGAATGTAGTTGAGGGACCCCAGGCCTCTCCAGCGTCAAACCCCCGTAGACAACTGTTCATATGTTATAATTGCGGGAAGGTGGGACACTTTGCGAAGGATTGGCGAGGTTCTAAACAAACAGGCTCTGGAGGTGGGAGGAATAACAATAGTTACCCGCGATATGGTCCGTCCCGTTCACCCCATCCAGTGGATAGCAGGCTAGACGCCATCGACTCACGTACTGAGAGAATGTCATGTATGATGCAGACACTTGCAGGGACCCAGATGTCGGGGAGTCCTGTGGCCCCAACTATGAGCTC
Source organism: Somniosus microcephalus (assembly GCF_052327205.1). Taxonomy (NCBI): domain Eukaryota; kingdom Metazoa; phylum Chordata; class Chondrichthyes; order Squaliformes; family Somniosidae; genus Somniosus; species Somniosus microcephalus. The sequence goes on from NC_141014.1 coordinate 18,195,101, forward strand.
GTTATTGCCGCCCCCACCATTGACACAACAACCCAACGGCCCACAATGATGGGGTCCGACCCCATCGGCCTGGTCTGAAGTGGGGTTCAGACGAGACGGCCATGGTCGACCGGTGGTCTCAGCTTTGCTGCCTGGGGGCTGACAGCAGACTTCATGCGAATAGACACTGGGTCATCTGTTACAATCCTGCATTCCCCAGACCCGGAACGCCAACTTGAAATAGGCAAAAGTAGCTTTGTCATTACAGGAGTCACCGGGGCACAAGCCCCCGTATATCCAGGGGAGCAACTTAGTATTCCCAAATAACAACAGAAACTGCTGGAAAAACTCAGGTCAGGCAACATCCGAGTATTCCCCTTGAGGCCTTCCCCGTAAAAATTACCGATCCATTATACATGTGTATGACAAACAGAATGGGAATACTTGGGAATGACACCCTAAGGGGAATGACAGCTATTATAGATTACAATCAGAACTGTTTATGGATTGAATCTAAGCCGGGAGATGTAGTGCAAATCTCAGACACTCAATTCAATTCAATTCAAATCGCTTTATTGGCATGACAAGGTACATCTTATGTTGCCAAAGCATCGAAAAACATTCATGGTTGTACACAAAAATACAGATCTATCCATACAGTGTATAAACAGATATATCCCTGAGTGTATAAATATACATTCATATAATTTGTATATACTCTTTTCTTATATTTAGTGGTTGTCCCTCTGTTTATGGCAAGCTGTAACATAGTGTGCCGCTAAGGTTACACAATTTCTCTCTTCCCCTAGTAGGTATGGGAGTTTTTGGTCGTCATTCAAATTTCTGAATTCCGGGCATATTTTTGCGAATTTTGGGTAGAAATTCTCCCTTATGCCCTGATATTTTCTACAAGCTGTGAGGAAGTGCATCTCTGTCCTCACTCGGTGTTTGCTATGAAGAAGCCTGAGCAGATCGCACTGCTGACACATTCCCTTCCTGCTGTTAACTCTTTAGTAGCCAAACATTCAGCAGCCTTTGCTAAATCTAAACACGGCTGCGGGAGAATGGAAGGGGAAACGCGAATTAATGGGCCACCCCATCGCGCATGTAAACAATACCCGATTCCCCGGGAAAGTATTCCGTATTTGCGAACGGTCATTGCCTCATTGGAAGAATAGGGAGTATTGCGCAAAGGGTTCGTTTACCACCAGTTTCCCCTGCATGGCCGGTTAGGAAGCCGGATGAATCCTGGAGGCTCACTATTGATTACCGAGCCCTAAACAAAGCTTCCCCACGTCAGAGTCCGACTGTTAGTCAAACCCCTTCGCTACTGACATCCGTACCCCCCAAGGCCACGGTCTTCTCTCCCCCAGACATAGCGAATGGTTTTGGGAGTATTCCAGTTGCTCAGGAGGACCAGTACAAATTTGCTTCCACGTTTGAAGGGCAGGGCTACACATTTACATGTTTACCGCAAGGGTTTCATAACTCACCATCAATCTTTCATCAATATATGGCACAAGCAGTTAAAGACTTTTCTAAACCATCAGCCCTCCTCCAGTATGTTGATGACCTGCTCCTGGCTACCGAAACAACGGAGGAACACCTAGAACTTCTAGATGAGTTGATAGGGTTAGTACAGAAGGCAGGGCTGAAAATAAATCCAAAAAAGGCTCAGCTGGCAAAAGAGGAGGTGACCTTTCTGGGAGTAAAGATTTCAGCGGCTGGCCTCAGTCCGAACCACCAAAAGGCAGAGGCTATTCAGAGACTTCCACTGCCAGGTTCAAAGACCGCACTGCGATCCTTTTTAGGCTTGGTTGGATATCAGCGAAATTTTATTCCGAACTTTGCAGACTTGGCTAAACCTTTGTATGATCTTTTAAAGGGCGATGCGGAAGAGATACTATCCAAATGGGAAGACCACCATACTGCTGCAGTTAGTGCTTTGAAACAAGCCACGATGCAGGCTACTGCTCTCATCTCCCCGGGTCACAGCCAGCCCTTCTATCTTGAAGTGGGCTCCACCCCTACCAGCCTAACTACCGTTTTAAGTCAGACCCAAGCAATCAGCGAGACATGACGCCCTATCGTGTACGCCTCACGTATCTTACCAGGGGTAGAAAGCACATTCAATTCAATTCAAATCGCTTTATTGGCATGACAAGTTACAGTGTGCGAGCGCCACCTGTTGGCCACACTTTGGGCAGTCAATCATTTAACTTACATCACCGGACTGCAGAAAGTGATTTTGCATTCACCCCACACGCCCCTTAATCTGCTGCTAAAACCAAGTGAGACTAAGGTGTCCTCTCAGCGAATCAGTAAATGGACACTTGAATTGTTACAGCAAGACCTGGACATTTCTCCTAAACAAACTACACTGTTACCCCTTATGCTCGCCTGTGAGGGAAGCCCACACCAGTGTCCATTACCAGTACTAGATATGGAACCAAACACGGTAAAGGCTAACACCATACCTGGAGCTCGAAATGTGTACGTAGACGGATCATCGCACTATGTAGATGGCCATCCTAGAACTGGATGTGCCCTCATTGATATGGACGCTCCCAATTGGTCGGTGGGATTCAAAGTTCCTGCCCACTCCTCCCAACAAGCAGAACTAATTGCTGCAATTCTAGCCGCACATTACATAGAAACATAGAAGATAGGAGCAGGAGTAGGCCATTCGGCCTCTCGAGCCTGTTCCTCCATTCAATGAGATCATGGCTGATCATCCAAATTCAGTACCCTGTCCCTGCCTTCTCCCCATATCCCGTGATCCCTTTAGCCTTAAGAAATATATCTAACTCCTTCTTGAATATATTTAATAAATTGGCCTCAACTGCCTTCTGTGGTAGAGAATTCCACAGGTTTACCACACTCGGTGAAGAAATTCCTCCTCATCTCAGTCCTAAATGGCTTACCCCTTATCCTTAGACTGTGACCCTTGGTTCTGGACTCCCCAACCACCGGGAACATCCTTCCTGCATCTAGTCTGTCTAGTCCTGTTAGAATTTTATAAGCTTCAATGAGATCCCCTCTCATTCTTCTAAACTCCAGCGAGTATAAGCCCAATCGACCCAATCTCTCCTCATACGTCATTCCTGCCATCCCAGGTATCAGTCTGGTGAATCTTCGCTGCACTCCTTCCATGGCAAGAACATCCTTCCTCAGATAAGGCGACCAAAACTGCACACAATACTCAAGATGTGGTCTCACCAAGGCCCTGTAAACTGCAGCAAGACATCCTTGTTCTTGTACTCAAATCCTCTCGCTATGAAGGCCAACATACCATTTGCCTTCTTAACTGCCTGCTGCACCTGCATGCTTACCTTCAGCGACTGGTGCACAAGGACTATGGATGAAAGGAATATCTGGTCCGACAGCAGCTACGTCTGTAACGCAGTTATGGCTCTTCCCCTATATCATACAAATGAGTTTTGCTCATCAGATGGTAAATCTTTATTACATTCTGGTCTCCTCAGTAAGCTATGGAAAGTGCTCCAGGCTCGAGTCGCCCCTTGTCATGTGCGAAAGGTAGCAGCCAATCAGAAAGATTCATCCCCCCACTCCCGAGGTAACCAGGCAACTGATCGCCTTGCTAAGGAGGCTGCCGAGAACGGCTGTCTATTGCCTTGGTGGGTGATGAAGGACACTCAGACACCCGTAGTGGGAGCGGTCACTAAAACCAAAACCATTGATCTTTTGGCCCGACAGGATTCACACGCTCCCTATGCGCAAGTAATAGCCTGGCATCAGTAGGGACGCCCACTACCAGCACCCACCCCATGGGCAGACTCAACTATAGTACAACATGGTGCCGCTGCTAATGGTCAGGAATAAAGAGGGAGACTTAGTAAATTGTATTCCTCCCCAATTGAAGGAAGAAATTCTGGCCCTCTTCCATTCTCACCCTACAGCGGGACATTACTCAGCGGGCACTACACTACAAAAGTTATTACCTGTTTGCGGGTGGCCCGAGATGGAGCAGCATGTGGAGCAATATGTTAATCGCTGCCTGCCATGCCTACAAACAAACCCTCCTTCATGTTCTAATCGCGCCTTACTTAAGTCGCAGCCTCCTCCCGAGGGACCGTGGACACACCTACAGATTGACTTTATTGGCCCACTAACAAAATCTCAGGGTAACTACGAGTGCGCACTTGTGGTAATTGATCAGTTCGCTAAATGGATCGAGGCGTTTCCCACCAGAAACAATAAAGCACGCACTGCTGCCCGAATTCTCCTGAGTGAGGTGTTGTGTAGCTGGGGATTACTGCTACAAGTGGACAGTGATCAGGGTCCACACTTCACGGGGACAGTTTGCACAACCCTACAAGAAATGTTACAGATAAAATATAAATTGCACATTGCGCACCATCCACAATCATCAGGGATTGCGGAGAGGCGGAATCGAACTGTAAACACAACGCTGCAGAAGCTGTGTACAGAACACCCCACTCAGTGGGCTAACATGTTGCCCTTATGTTTGATGGCAATACGTTCTACCCTACACGGGACTACGAGGGTAAGTCCATATGAGGCTATCTAGGACACGTAACATTGGGAAATAACACACCATTAAAGTTAGAACCCTGTAGCCAAAAATGGTTACAAACCTTGATAGATGGTGAATAGGCTGGTGGCCATTAACACAGGCAAATCGCATGAACAAATCAAGCGATATTATAAGAGGGTAAAACCATTTGAGTATGATGTTGGAGACCGAGTAATGTTACAAAATTTCTCTCCAGAAAAACACTCATTCGAGGTAAAATGGACAGGCCCTCATACCATAGTAGATAAACTAAATCCAGCTGTGTATCTACTGAATGTTCCATATGGTCTGAAGGGAGATCCTAAACTGAAATGGTTCCATATCAATCAGAAGAAAACTGTTAAGAATTAAGATGTTACGTTTTGGTCTACCCACAGGTCAAAGATGTGGCTCTCTATACTGATATTGATGATTCGATGTGCAGTGAGTTCTACAGAGGTAACAAAAACTTTTGACATTACCATTAACATCTGTACACCGGACGAAGGAGGCGAATGCGCCCCACTCCCCATCTATGGAACGGAACCTCAAATTGTTGGCGGACATAAACAATCAAAGAACCATAATGGTTCATCTAAGACATATGTGGGCGGGGGGTGGGGGGTGTTCCGGTTTGGATCAGAAACAGTACAAAAGATAATATAACAACATATGTGACGGGTTGTGGTACACTACAAGGAAAGGTGTATAGTTGGGAAATAAAAGAAGGATATGGTGTGTGTGACATGAATCTTGTCATTCATGTGAAAATAACTTATGTAATAATACTGGGTGGCCTGCTGGTGGCGCTGTCCAGGGAGAGTATAAATACTCGGGCATGGGCCCAGCTTGCGCAGGACATTCTTTAACAGGAACTAGTGAAGGACACAACTAGATCTCCATGTTGTGAAACAGTTGATTAAAGCTTTGTTTAATACTCAGACCAAGTGCCTAGTAGTTTTCTTACGTCAGAGTGCATCAGGTGTGGGATAAGAGACAGCAAAGGCCCAAATGTGTGGAAATTCCGGAAGGAAAATAATGGGATCTGGGAACAGGTACAAGGATCAAACCAGGGCCCAGTAGCTTCAGAAAGCAAGGAATATATACAATTCTGCTGGCCTCGGTGGTGGAAGAAACATACCGGCCAGTATTCTTGCATTGGGTCAAATATTATCATGGGCTTTAAAAATCAGGATGATTGGCCTTCTATCCCTGAATATGATATAAAGATTACCTCGGCAGGAAATATATATTCCCGGAGATGATATAAAGATTACCTCAGCAGGAAATGATATTCCCGGAGGTGATATAAAGATTACCTCAGCAGGAAATGATATTCCCAGAGATGATATAAAGATTACCTCAGCAGGAAATGATATTCCCGGAGATGATATAAAGATCACCTCAGCAGAGAATAAACCCTTTATGACAACCTTTAAACGTTGGGGAAATTATAGGGATCCCGGGAATAAAGACAGCAGCATAGTAGAATTCAAAAATGCGATGGGCGGGTGGGTATTTCGATAGCGTTAGGCTCGCACCCTATGAGAAAACAAACCATTCAGAACCCCAAGAGGGAGGACTCGAGAAACAATGTCCCCACTTAAAACCGGGACCTGGGAATGGCCTTGTAATTATCCCTACCTATAAAGCAGTGTATCATCAAGTAATACCGGAAGTGGCCCCTGTTATCCTCAATTTAACAGACCTATTACGACCAAAGTGGTGCCCTGACAAAACAGCACAATTAACTCAAAGAATGCTGCAGCAGGTTTTTAGCCAATACTGGGAAAAGGCGACTTCGTCGACGAGCATAGAGAGAACGGAATGGGCCTTCTGCCAATAGCTTAGTACCACACAGGAGGATAGCCAGGGAAAGAGTAGGCGGAGAAGAGGATTGATAAATGATGGGCTCGCAGGTTTCAACACGGTAACCTCAGTAATTAACTCAATGGACTCCGCAGATTTACAGAAACAATTACAAATGGTATGGGAAAAATTGAAGGAGATACTCAGTAAGGAAAACAGCATAGAAAGCGAGGAGCTAAGGGAGGATCAGGTAATGACCATACACCTGCGGGACATCATACACGAGATAGAGGATCACGCCAAAAGAATTAATGATCTGATTAGAGAAAACAGAAATGCCTCGGATCAAGCAGCCCATAATGACGTATGCGTTATGTACGGGAATTGGCTGATTGAACAAACTAGGGAAAACCTTCAGACCATCAATAAGGGACGTTTCCTCACTTGGGTCACTAACAAGCATCTGTCAGGGCAGTCCAATTATTACGATGATGAAGAATTATGTAAGATCAGAAGTTTGATTCGGATCCACCCCGTCAAACATGAATGCCACGAGGTAGGGAGTCAAAGGTTGATGGGATTAATACTGCAAATTCCTAGTCTAATGAATCGAACCAACCCTATTTAGAATAGAGAATATAGGAGTAGTAAAAGGAAATACTATTAATCGATTTCTCATGGCACCACAATGGTTAGTAGTTAGAAAAACTGACATGGATTGAACCAAACCTACAAGGATGTAGTACAAATGAGGATGCTCGTTTGGTTGTATAAACTGTATGGGCATTCAAAGGACACCTGTGGATATGGTTGGAATAAAGGTTAAACTGTACTATGGAAGTGACAGGCCCCTCAGATGTAAGGACTAGAACAGCCTACGTACGAGAAGGAAAGTATTGTTTTACCACATTAGAAAACTCTCATCGTCACGGAACACGAGTGTTCAATAACCCCAGGGACCTACTGTATCACCCCTACAAAGACTACGGTAATAGGAGGAAGAATTCTCCTTGCAATAGCCTCACATGGCCAACAGGTATGACAAGTAGAAGATGATTTAAATATAAATCTAGAAGCTTATGTCACTAAATTCAGATATGATATCCCTGAGCTACCTGAAGCATTAACCAAACTAATAAATCAAGTGAGCACCTCCCAACGCCATTATTATACACTGGTGCAGGGGAATAAAGCCATAGCTGAGGAAATTCCAGATATCGAGGTTCGGACACACTGGTGGGATGTAGGAACAAATATGGAAATCCCTCCTTGGATTAGAATAATTTCCCATGCACTGGTCATAGCCCAACTCATAGTCCTAATATGCTTACTATTCTACACCTGCTACCTGAAACACCTAATGTCCAATACCCAATCGCATTTAAATATGATCACAGCCCAAAGTATCTTTAGAGTTACATAAACGAAGGAGAACTAATCCATATGTAAGATTTTAGTTTTGAGGGGTCAGCAAATGCCTCGCCCTCAAGGTAGGGATCTGTAGGATAAGGTGTATCTGTATGATTTAGTGAACATTATTAAGTTTCTATAACCATTTTTGTGTAACTATAATATGTGAAATTTTATGTTGAAAACCTAAAAGCCTGTATAAAATGGCGAATGGCCGAGACCAAAAACAGGATGGGAAATTATGCCAACCTGACTAAAAACCTCTGTTTTAGATTACTGAAGTAATGGAATGTTGTGCTGGATCAACATGGAGACTGGCGAAGACGAGGAATTCGGTGATATTATGTTTAAAGAGATAAGAACTAGAGAGAGAGATAGGAGTTGGAGACATCCTTCATTTGTACAGCTATAGGATGGACAGTCTGTTTAGAAAACATTTTAAGAAACGGTCTGTGAAAAGTGAACATCTAAGATAAGGGCGCTTTGTGCACAGAAAGAGACCTAGTGGGATTAACAAGGTCATATGATGGCTAACGAGGGAAGCGAGACATTTACCAGGTGTCAGAGGGTTAATTACTGCCACGTAGGCAAAACGAGAGGAAAAAGGGTATATACAGGTATTGAACACCGAAAGCAGCGCACCATGTAACCAGAGTTTGAGAAGCTTCAGTCAACAGAACACAGCAAGAACCCAGAGAAGTGAGCTTCAGTCAACAGAACACAGCAAGAACCCAAAGAAGCGAGCTTCAGTCAACAGAACACAGTAAGAACCCAGAGAAGCGAGCTTCAGTCAACAGAACACAGCAAGAACCCAGAGAAGCGAGCTTCAGTCAACAGAACACAGCAAGACAAAGAAGGAGACGGCGCCACAGTCACTCGGAAGGAATGCCGAGGCTCAAACGAACAGACTGTGACTATCTTCTTGTTAAGTATTACTTCTTTGTATTGGATGTTTAATGCTTCATAAACCTGTTTTACTGATACACAATATACCTGTACCCAGAGTGGTTTGTGTAGTTACGGGCAAATTATTAGAAAAGCTTTTGGAAGCTACAGAGACCAGAACTGTACACAGTACTCCAGGTATGGCCTCACCAATGCCCTGTATAATTGTAGTAAGGCTTCTTTACTCTCTGTAAGATTTGCAAAATTTCTGCATTTCCCCGAAGGCTGTTATTAATAAACGGGACCCTGTGTGGACATTTTAAATCAAAAAGGGTACCCAAGATGGCATCCGTGCCTCGTGGCAGCAAGCCTGTGAGATTTTAAAATGGACTCTGCAACGCAGATTTCTCCAAGCTTACCCCCTGGCCTTTGCCCGTGCCCTTTTCCCACTCCATCTGGAACTAGCCCCGGCACCGGGTCGGGCGGACACGGACAATTCAGGCCAGGCGAGGCGGGACGCGACGAGGGGAGGAGGGAAGACCACCGGAGGGAAGGCCACCTGAGGAAGACTGGCTGAAGAAGACCAACTGAAGAAGACCAACTGAGGAGACGAACTGAGGGGAGGCTTCGAATTATCGGGCCTTCAGCCTCAGCCGACCTTCGAATAACTGCACACCAACTCAATCTGGCGGTTGTTGATGAAGAATCATCCCTGCAAGGTAAAGTACCCAAACAGAGACTTTAACTTTGGGGTACTCGAACCTGAACAACGCCCTTGCAGCGCCCGAAGACCACGTGATGACCAGAGAGCACCAAGCGCGAACCCCGAACCCCACCGCTGTTTTGAGTCCAACAAACCTTTTTATTGGTGAGCATGAAGTTCTGACCCCTCATAGCTTAACCTAGTTAGGTATAGGGGGCGGGATAAGGATAAGGGGATTGTTAAGATAGTTGTTTTCCCTCGATGTGCCGTGTGTTCCCCATTCCCTGTATAAGTATAGTTATTCTTCTTTTGTATTTTCGCCTGTAGAAGTGTACACTAGTAATTTTCCATAAGATTGTATCCATTTTTTTCATTTTCAATAAAATCTTGGTTTTGTTTACATCCAACCACCTGTCTACTCGAGTCTTCTCTGTACCGCCGCCTTGTACCTAAGTCCGGTGTCTAGAACCCAGGGGCGTTGGAGCGATTCGAACCGCTCATAAAACAGTCAGGGGCATAACTGACTGGGCGCACGTACGCGCCACCACCACAGGCCACCCCCTACACTCTCATACTCTAATCCCTTTGTAACAAAACCTAACATACCATTTGCTTTCTTAATTGTTTGCTTTTCCTGCATGTCAACTTTCTGTAATTCATGTACAAGGACACCCAGGTCCCTCTGAGTGCAAACATTTCCCAGTCTCTCACCATTCAAAAAATATTCTGCATTTTTGTTTTTCCTACCAAAGTGGATAACTTCACACTTCCCCACATTATATTCCATTTGCCATGTTCTTGCCCACTCAGTCAACTTGTCTGTATCTCTCTGCAGCCTCTTTGCATCCTCCTCACAGCTTACTTTCCCACCTAACTTTGTATCATCAGCAAACTTGGATGTGTTGCACTCAGTCCCTTCATCTAAGTCATTAATAAAGATTGTAAATAGCCGAGGCCCAAGCACTGATCCTTGCGGTACCCCACTAGTTACAGCCTGCCAACCCGAAAAAGTCCTGTTCATGCCTACTCTCTGTTTTCTGTCCAGTAACCAATCCTCAATCCATGCTAATATATTACCCCCAATCCCATGTGTCCTAATTTTGTGTAATAACCTCGTGTGGTACCTTATCGAATGCTTTTTGAAAATCCAAATACACTACATCCACTGGTTCCCCCTTACCCATCCTACTAGTTACATCTTCAAAAAACTCTAGATTTGTCAAACATGATTTCACTTTCATAAAACCATGTTGACTCTGCCTGATCATATTATGATTTTCTAAGCGCCCTGTTACCACGTCCCTAATAATAGATTCTAGCATTTTGCCTACTACTGATGTCAGGCTAACTGGCCTATAGTTTCCCATTGTTTCTCTTCCTCCTTTCTTAAATAGCGGGGTTATGTTTACTACCTTCCAATCCTTGGGGACTGTTCTAGAATCTAGGGAATTCTGGAAGATTAATCCCAGTGCATCCGCTATCTCTGCAGCGACCTCTTTTAAAACCCTAGGATGCAGGTCGTCAGGTCCAAGGGATTTGTCATCACTTAGTCCCATTAATTTCCCCAGTACTATGTTCAAGTGTAGTGAATACAGGCGCTGGGCTCCTAATCCCTCTTCCCATTGCAGAGGGTGGGGTTTCTTGCCCTTCCCGCAGCAGAGGTCTGATCTCATCCAACCCCTTCCACCTTAGTACACGAAGGGTTCCACCCCCAGTGCATGGGGTTCCTGTCCCTTCTCTCAGGGTCTTGGTCTCTGCCCCCCTAGTGAAAGGTGATCCGGTTCCTGACCCTCCCCCTACTCGGTACAGGGGGACCTTTGACCTTTCCTGCCCCCCTGCCCCTCGATCTCTGTCCCTTTCCCCGCCTGTAAGGGGCTCCTTTTCCTTTCTCCCAATTTTAAGGGAGTCTCTGTCCGCTCACCTTCCCTCAGAACAGGTGGTCCCACGGGGATACTGCACCCACCCCCCCTCGTTAGTATCAGTGAATCATAGAATGGTTACAGCACAGAAGGAGGCCATTTGGCCCATCGAGCCTGTGCCGGTTCACTACAAGAGCACTTCAGCTAGTCTCATGCCCCCCCCTTTTAAAGGGTCTCTGCCCCATCCCCAGTATCAGAGCCCCTCCGAGTATCTAGACCCCTCCCCCAGTATCAGAGCCCCGCCCCCAGTATCTCAGACCCTCCCCCCGTATCAGAGCCCCTCCCCCAGTATCTAGGACCCTCCCCAAGTGTCTCGGACCCTCCCCCAGTATCAGAGCCCCAACCCCAGTATCTCGGACCCTCCCACAGTATCAGAGCCCCTCCCCCAGTGTCTTGGACACGCCCCAGTATCAGAGCCCCACCCCCAGTGTCTCGGACCTTCCCCCAGTATCAGAGCCCTCCCCCAGTGTCTCGGACCTTCCCCCAGTATCAGAGCCCCTCCCCCAGTATCAGAGCCCCACCCCCAGTATCTCGGACCTTCCCCCAGTGTCTCGGACCTTCCCCCAGTATCAGAGCCCCTCCCCCAGTATCTCGGACCCTCCCCAGTATCAGAGCCCCTCCCCCAGTATCTTGGACCCTCCCGCAGTATCAGAGCCCCAACCCCAATGTCTCGGACCCTCCCCCAGTATCTCGGACCCTCCCCCAGTATCAGAGCCCCTCCCCCAGTATCAGAGCCCCTCCCCCAGTATCAGAGCCCCACCCCCAGCATCAGAGCCCCACCCCCAGTATCTCGGACCCTCCCCCAGTATCTAGGACCCTCCCCCAGTATCTAAGACCCTCCCCCAGTATCTAGGACCCTCCCCCAGTATCTAGGACCCTCCCCCAGTATCTCGGACCCTCCCCCAGTATCTCGGACCCTCCCCCAGTATCTAGGACCCTCCCCCAGTATCTAGGACCCTCCCCCAGTATCTAGGACCCTCCCCCAGTATCAGAGCCTGACCCCCAGTATCAGAGCCTGACCCCCAGTATCTCGGACCCTGCCCCAGTATCAGAGCCCCTCCCCCAGTATCTAGGTCCCTCCCCCAGTATCAGAGGCCCACCCCCAGTGTCTCAGACCTTCCCCCAGTATCAGAGCCCGACCCCCAGTATCTCGGACCCTGCCCCAGTATCAGAGCCCCTCCCCCAGTATCTTGGACCCTCCCGCAGTATCAGAGCCCCAACCCCAATGTCTCGGACCCTCCCCCAGTATCTCGGACCCTCCCCCAGTATCAGAGCCCCTCCCCCAGTATCAGAGCCCCACCCCCAGTATCTCGGACCCTCCCCCAGTATCTAGGACCCTCCCCCAGTATCTAGGACCCTCCCCCAGTATCTAGGACCCTCCCCCAGTATCTAGGACCCTCCCCCAGTATCAGAGCCTGACCCCCAGTATCTCGGACCCTGCCCCAGTATCAGAGCCCCTCCCCCAGTATCTAGGTCCCTCCCCCAGTATCAGAGGCCCACCCCCAGTGTCTCAGACCTTCCCCCAGTATCAGAGCCCGACCCCCAGTATCTCGGACCCTGCCCCAGTATCAGAGCCCCTCCCCCAGTATCAGAGGCCCACCCCCAGTGTCTCAGACCTTCCCCCAGTATCAGAGCCCCACCCCCAGTATCTAGGTCCCTCCCCCAGTATCAGAGGCCCACCCCCAGTGTCTCAGACCTTCCCCCAGTATCAGAGCCCCACCCCCAGTATCTTGGACCCTCCCCCAGTATCAGAGCCCCTCCCCCAGTATCTTGGACCCTCCCCCAGTATCAGAGCCCCTCCCCAGTATCTGCGCCCCTCACCCAGTATCAGAGCCCCACCCCCAGTGTCTCGGACCTTCCCCCAGTATCAGAGCCCCTCCCCCAGTGTCTCGGACCTTCCCCCAGTATCAGAGCCCCTCCCCCAGTATCTCGGACCCTCCCCCAGTATCAGAGCCCTACCCCCAGTATCTCGGACCCTCCCCAGTATCAGAGCCCCTCCCCCAGTGTCTCGGACCCTCCCCAGTATCTTGGTCCCTCCACCAGTATCTAGGCCCCTCCCCCTGCATCAGGCCCCTTCCCCAGCATCTAGGACCCTCCTCCAGTAGTAGAGCCCCTCCCCAGTACCAGAGCCCCTCCCCCAGTACCAGAGCCCCTCCCCTGGATCAGGGACCAGTGCGCGTGCGCACATTGACCCCCGCTCTAATGGGTGTCTCCAGTTCAGTTTCTGTATTTGATCATGGAGATGTTGATGTGTGAGGTGGACGTGTTGATGTGTGAGGTGGACGTGTTGATGTGTGAGGTGGACGTGTTGATGTGTGAGGTGGACGTGTTGATGTGTGAGGTGGGTGTGTTGATGTGTGAGGTGGGTGTGTTGATGTGTGAGGTGGACGTGTTGATGTGTGAGGTGGACGTGTTGATGTGTGAGGTGGATGTGTTAGCTGGACGTGTTGATGTGTGAGGTGGATGTGTTGATGTGTGAGGTGGATGTGTTGATGTGTGAGGTGGACGTGTTGATGTGTGAGCTGGACGTGTTGATGTGTGAGGTGGATGTGTTGATGTGTGAGCTGGATGTGTTGATGTGTGAGCTGGACGTGTTGATGTGTGAGGTGGATGTGTTGATGTGTGAGGTGGACGTGCTGATGTGTGAGGTGGACGTGTTGATGTGTGAGGTGGATGTGTTGATGTGTGAGGTGGACGTGTTGATGTGTGAGGTGGACGTGTTGATGTGTGAGGTGGATGTGTTGAGTCTGGCGATGTTGGGCTGCAGGGGGCGGGACTTACCGCGCCGCGGCCCAGCGGGCGGCCGCTCCCCGCCAGCGCCATCTTGCCTCGCCCGGCCCCGCCTCTTAAAGGGGCAGCCCGCTGTTGTTTCCCGACGGCGACAAATATCCTTAAAGGTGCTGGGCTCCAACTCCTTTGGACACCTGGAAGGGGAATATTTTAATGCTGAGCGCACCCTCTGAAAGAAAGGCTTGCATTTCTACACGTCCCAAAGGGTTTTACAGCCAGTGAACTGTTTTTGAAGCCCAGTCACTGTCGGGCATTAAATGTCCCGTGCGCACAGTCCGCATTTCCCCCCCCCCGGAAACATCAGGTCATCTGAAACTCTGCTGCCTGCGTCCTAACGCGCATTAAATCTCGTTCGCCCCACCGCCCCGCCCTCACTGACCGATATTGGCTCCCGGTCCCGGCAATGCCTCGATTTTAGAATTCTCAGGAAAGGATGAACAGGCTGGGTCGCTTTTCTCTTGGAAAATAGTCTGAGGGGTGACTTATTAGAGGTCTTTAAAACGATGAAAAATGTTGATAGAGTGGATAGAGAGAGAGTGTTTCCACTTGTGGGGAAGAGCAAAACTAGAGGCCATCAATATAAGATAGTCACCAAGAAATCCAATAGGGAATTCAGAAGAAACTTCGTTACCCGGAGAGTGGTGAGAATGTGGAACTCGTTGCCACAGGGAGTGGTTGAAGCGAATAGTATAGATGTATTTAAAGGGGAGGTTAGACAAGCCTATGATGGAGAAGGGAATAGAGGGTGATGCTGATAAGAGTTAGATGTGGAAAGACGGGAGGAGGCTCGAGTGGAGCATAAACGCCGGCATGGACTGGTTGGGCCGCATGGCCTGTTTCTGTGCCGTATATCCTGTGTAATCCTATGTAAGCATCCTTGTTTTCAAATCCCTCCACGTTCTCGCCCCCTCCAGCCCCACAACCCCTCGAGATCTCTGCGCTCCACCAATTCTGGCCTCTTGCGCATCCCCGATTTCCTTCGCTCTCTCCATTGGTGGCCGTGCCTTCAGCTACCGAGGCCCTAATCCGCCCCCCTCCCCAAACCTCTCTGTCTCTCCTTTGATACGCTCCTTAAAAGCTGCATCTTTGACCAAGCTTTTGGTCACCTGTCTCCTTAGGTGGCTCGGTATCAAACGATGTTTGGTAATCGCTCCTGTGAAGCGCCTCGGGACGTTTATATTACGTTAAAGGCGCTATATAAATGCAAGTTGTTGTTATGGTTACACATTTCCAATAACTCATTTTCTGTCACTTTGTTGGTAACGCCCATTATAAAACAGGCTCACTATGAGCAATGCCACAAGAGATCTGCTGGTAATTATTCCAAAATGTTCGACCTCTGGCCACTAACCAGATTTTTGTGTGTCAGCTCACAACACAATTTCGAGAGTGAGGCCCGTCCTCCAGGTGTGGCCGGGGTGCCGAGCACAAGAGAGATGTCGAGAGGCAGCCCTGAGGATCAGACCGAGAACACCTTTGCAAATGCAGTTACAATGTCATTACACATGATGGGCATTCGAATTCTGGGGCACCGACTGCGATTCAGTGCCTGTCAGATCAGGCTCCGTTCCAAGCCCCGCCTTCATGCACCATTTGCTAAAGACGGTTGTGGTGGTTGAAGGTCAATCATCACAGCCCCAGGACATCGCTGCAGGAGTTCCTCAGGGCAGTGTCCTGGGCCCAATCGTCTTCAGCTGCTTCATCAATGACCTTCCCTCCAACATAAGGTCAGAAATGGGGATGGTCGCTGATGACTGCACAGTGTTCAGCGCCATTCACAACTCCTCAGATAATGAAGCAGTCCATGCCCGCATGCAGCAAGACCTGGACAACATTCAGGCTTGGGCTGATAAGTGGCAGGTAACATTTGCACCACACAAGTGCCATGCAATGACTATCTCCAACAAGCGAAAGTCTAACCACCTCCCCTTGACATTCAATGGCATTACCATCGCCGAATTCCCCACCATCAACATCCTGGGGGTCACCATTAACCAGAAACTTAACTGGACCAGCCACATAAATACTGTGGCAACAAGAACAGGTCAGAGTCTGGGTATTCTGCGGCGAGTGTCTCACCTCCCGACTCCCCAAAGCCTTTCCACCATCTACAAGGCATAAGTAAGGAGTGTGATGGAATACTCTCCACTTGCCTGGATGAGTGCAGCTCCAACAACACTCAAGAAGCTCGACACCATCCAGGACAAAGCAGCCCGCTTGATTGGCACCCCATCCACCACCTTGAACATTCACTCCCTCCACCACCGGCGTACCGTGGCTGCAGTGTGTACCATCTACAAGATGCACTGCAGCAACTCGCCAAGGCTTCTTCGGCAGCACCTCCCAAACCCGTGACCTCTTCCACCTAGAAGGACAAGGGCAGCAGGCGCATGGGAACACCACCACCTCAAAGTTCCCCTCCAAGTCACACACCATCCTGACTTAGAAATATATCACCAATCCTTCATCGTCGCTGGGTCAAAATCCTGGAACTCCCTCCCTAACAGCACTGTGGGAGTACCTTCACCACACGGACTGCAGCGGTTCAAGAAGGCGGCTCACCACCACCTTCTTGAGGGCAATTAGGGATGGGCAATAAATGCTGGTCTTGCCAGCGACGGCCACATCCCATAAAAACGAATTAAAAAAAAATTGGGGGGATGGCAAAAAGGGGTAGTAACTGTGATTACAGAAGAAAATAGTAAAGGGTGATTGAAAATACTGCAGGATTTGTGTTGGGGTGGCAGACATGTTGGAATACCAACACGCTGTAGAACAGGGACCTGCACCCACGATCTCCTGCCGTGCTGGATTGGGCGATCTGTTTGGCAGTGAAAGATGGGAGGCCGGCCAGGACAGCACTGGAATAGTTGAGTCTGGAGGCAACAAAAGCACGAATTAGTATTTCAGCAGCAGAGGGGCCGAGGCAGAGGCGCGTTACAGAGGCGGGTCTTTGTATTGGGGTGGATACGGGGTCGGAAACTCCGCTCAGGGTCCAATAGGATGGCAAGTTTGCCAACGGTCCGGTTCAGCCTCAGACAGTGGCCAGGAAGGAGGATGTGGTCGGTGGGGAGGGAACGAGGGTTTGTGGTGGGGGCCGACGACAATGGCTTCGGTCTTCCCAATGCTTAATTAGGGGGAAATTGCAGCTCATCCAGGACTGGAGGTCTGACAAGCATTCTGACAACACAGAGGCAGTGGAGGGGGCCGAGCATGGTGACAACACAGAGGCAGTGGAGGGGGTCGAGAGAGGTGACAACACAGAGGCAGTGGAGGGGGTCAAGCATTCTGACAACACAGAGGCAGTGGAAGGGGTCGAGCATGGTGACAACACAGAGGCAGTGGAGGGGGTCGAGCATGGTGACAACACAGAGGCAGTGGAGGGGGTCGAGCATGGTGACAACACAGAGGCAGTGGAGGGGGTCGAGCATGGTGACAACACAGAGGCAGTGGAGGGGGTCGAGAATGGTGACAACACAGAGGCAGTGGAGGGGGTCGAGAATGGTGACAACACAGAGGCAGTAGAGGGGGTCGAGAATGGTGACAACACAGAGGCAGTGGAGGGGGGTCGAGCATGGTGACAACACAGAGGCAGTGGAGGGGGTCGAGAATGGTGACAACACAGAGGCAGTGGAGGGGGTCGAGAATGGTGACAACACAGAGAGAGGTGGCGGTGAGGTAGAGCTGGGTGTCGTCAGCGCACGTGTGGAACCGGACGTCATGTCTTCAGATGGTGTCGCCGAGGGGCTGCATGTAGACGAGAAATAGGAGGGGGCCAACTAGCCAAACATGGCAGTTAATTTGTGCACAGAAACCTCAATGAGATAAGGGACTAGTTAATCTGCTTGTCCTGGTGTTGGATGAGGGAGGAATGTTGGGAAGGACACTGGGAGAATGCCTTGCTATGCCCAGACTGATACCTGGGATGGCAGGAATGACGTATGAAGAGAGATTGGGTCGATTAGGCTTATATTCGCTGGGGTTTAGAAGAATGAGAGGGGATCTCATTGAAACTTATAAAATTCTAACAGGACTAGACAGACTAGATGCAGGAAGGATGTTCCCGATGGTCGGGGAGTCCAGAACCAGGGGTCACAGTCTAAGGATAAGGGGTAAAGCCATGAGATGAGGAGGAATTTCTTCACCCAGAGAGTGGTGAACCTGTGGAATTCTCGACCACAGAATGCAGTTGAGGCCAATTCATTAAATATATTCAAGAAGGAGTTAGATATATTTCTTAAGGCTAAAGGGATATGGGGAGAAGGCAGGAACAGGGTACTGAATTTGGATGATCAGCCATGATCGCATTGAATGGCGGAACAGGCTCGAGGGGCCGAATGGCCTACTCCTGCTACTATCTTCTATGTTTCTATTCCTCGAATAGTGCCATGGATCGTAATGTCCGCCGAAACAGGGAGGTGGACCTTGGGTTGGATATTTTATAGGAGGGACGGCCCCCCTGATAATGCAGCGATCCCTCAGTACTGCATTAGAGCGCCAGCCTATGTGTTCAAATCCAGGGGTGGGGCTCAAACCAACAGTCCGCAGTCCCAAAAGCCAGTGCGCTAACAACCAAGCAACACTGGCACAGGCCTGGCAGAGGGTCACCCACTCCCTCAGCCACCGGCAGGCCAGGTAAGGAGTTTAAGAATCACGCCAGGCTAACTCTAACCCTCACGGTGGTGCCACTGCATCGAGTCGGTAAGCTGAAGCAGGAGAAACGTTAAACTTCCCAGCAACCTCTGTGACAAAACACTAGGGTAAAAACAGAAACAATTTTTAAAATTTGCAAAATAAGTTTTTTTATTAAATTTCATTTACTTTTAAACTTACAAACATCCACTCCCAACGTTGAATTATTTTAATTTCCTCACATTGCGTCAAGTCACAGACCCTGACATGTACACAACCACTTCTTTAAGGTACAGTTCATTTAGAAAAACAAATTTGAAAATTTCTCCCCGCGCCTGTGCCCAGATATAATCTCAGGAGGCTGCAAGTCTTGTCCTCAGTATGGAAGGCGAGCATCTCTTCCTTTTAATAATGGAAAATGCAAGAGACGGTTGGGTGGAGCTCCAGTGCTGCAGAGCTCCGGGTGCGGTGCCGTGGAGCTCTGAGGGCTGTGGCGTGGAGCTCCGAGCGCGGTGCCGTGGAGCTCTGAGGGCTGTGGCGTGGAGCTCCGAGTGCGGTGCTGTGGAGCTCCGAGGGCTGTGGCGTGGAGCTCCGAGCGTGGTGCCGTGGAGCTCCGAGGGCTGTGGCGTGGAGCTCCGAGCGCGGTGCTGTGGAGCTCTGAGGGCTGTGGCGTGGAGCTCCGAGCGCGGTGCTGTGGAGCTCTGAGGGCTGTGGCGTGGAGCTCCGAGCGCGCTGCAGTGGAGCTCCGAGCGCGGTGCCGTGGAGCTCCGAGGGCTGTGGCGTGGAGCTCCGAGGGCTGTGGCGTGGAGCTCCGAACGCGGTGCCGTGGAGCTCCGAACGCGGTGCCGTGG
Organism: Somniosus microcephalus; assembly: GCF_052327205.1. Classification (NCBI taxonomy): domain Eukaryota; kingdom Metazoa; phylum Chordata; class Chondrichthyes; order Squaliformes; family Somniosidae; genus Somniosus; species Somniosus microcephalus. The sequence continues at coordinate 18,214,616 of NC_141014.1, forward strand.
AGCTCCGAGGGCTGCGGCGTGGAGCTCCGAGCGCGGTGCTGTGGAGCTCTGAGGGCTGTGGCGTGGAGCTCCGAGGGCTGTGGCGTGGAGCTCCGAGCGCGGTGCTGTGGAGCTCCGAGCGCGGAGCTCCCAGGGCTGCGGCGCGGAGCTCCGAGGGCTGCGGCGTGGAGCTCCCAGGGCTGCGGCGCGGAGCTCCAAGGGAGGAAGAGGGAAAATACAGTTTCCAAAAGGAAAAACACACAGGAGAAGCACCAACTCAGGAAAGAAAATACTTTAAAAAATCTCCCGCTAAACTCCGCACTCTGGTTTTGTTACTTATGAAAAATACAGGCACCCAAAATTAAGGATTTGAGGTTGGTTAGTGTGCTGAGGAAGAGCTATACGATATGGTTTGTGTTGCGATTTCCCAGTGAGTTCTTCACCTCAAAGGAACCCTGGCTGCTCTCACGCAGATCCTATGAACGGGCACGAGGGGCTGAATGGCCTACTCCTGTCCCTGCGGTGGTGCTGCTGAGAACTGGGAGGATGGGCCACCAACAGAAAAGTCATGGTACTGCAGCCAATTAAAGTGAGGTCACTAAACCTCATTATCGCCGTATATTTTTGTTAAACCAGGTTTAGGTTATTTTTCACAGCATCCAACCCTCCCACGTGCTGTTCGACCTGCCCGCGTCTCCCTCGATGCTCATTAGAACATATTCCCCCCCACTCACTTAAACCAGGCGTTTCTAATTACAGGAAACTTTGGTTTATCCGGAGGTTAACTGTCCGGAATGCTCGAACCACCGGCAAAAATCAGGAGCCATTTCGTTAGTTTTTTTTCTTTTCGTTGCTTTTTTTTCCACCAGTCAGGCTCTGCAAGGTCTTGCTGAAGCTGTTGCTAAGCTACAGAGACGCTTGCAAGGTACGGCCGACTGTTTAGAAGCTGTTGCTAAGCAACAGGGTTTGTTGCCAGATACGGAGCTCAAAATTTCCGTATGTTTCAACATTAGCGCTGGTTTGTCCGGCAGTTTTGATGGGACGGCAACAGCTCGGTCCCGTCGGTGCCGGATAGCACAAAGTTTCCTGTATCTGAGAGCGGCCAAGGTTTATTATATTGGGCGTGAAGAGCTTAGGCCAATACCAGTTGGTCTTTAATAGGTAACAAGTTGCCGTAACCAATTTCTAGGGATCCCCCCCCACCCTTGTAAAAATAATTGGGGAAGAAAAGTTTGGATATGGCAATAACTCCCCCAATACAGGGTCTTGGTAGCTGTGAGTTGGTTACAGGTGGTTTTTATAATACAAAGTATAAAACATGAGTTCAGAGGTACAAAAATATCCCGTGCAGATTTTTCTTTGAATGAGCTTCTTGCCAGTGATGCGCAATAAATCCCAGGGACCTTAGAAGGGAAGTCTGTGCTTTTCTCATTACCTGGAGAAGCCTGGGATGGCTGGAGTTACAGAGAGGGTTTCACCTGGTCAGAGCTAGTCTCAGCCCTCTTGTGTTTAGATCAAGTGCTGCGAGGGCTGTCAGTTCAATGGGTTCTGTGGCTGTGATGCTTCAGATATGTGTAGAGAAGGCCGAGTGTGCCGTGCTGTCAAGCCTCCAGGACAAAGCCCGGGCCTCTCCGCTGCTGTGACAGGCCCCCCCGGGCTGTGGCGTCTCTCGTTCCCGTCAGTTCTCAGCGAAGTGGCCGGCAATGGCGTCAATCAGCTCTTGCTTCTTGCTGCCCTTCAGCCCGTACTGTTTGCAGACCTCCTTCAACACGGGCACCGTCAGCTTGCCTAGCGTCCCGCTCCGCAGGTACTGCCTGACCTCATCCGCCCTCACTGGTGCCTCCACTTTCGGCTTCTTATCCGCTCCCCCAGCTGCGTCGCCTGATCACAGAAAACAGCGGTTCGCACCTTTATTCTGCAGACATTTGTTGTGAAAATCCTCTATGCCAAAGCTCTCCAATGGCCCTACCCTTGAATAATCAGCTAAATAGGAGTACCACCCTGTGGCTACATTTAAGACAATTATATCTGCTAATTGTTTATAAAACACATGAAAAAAACATTTTTCTTGGGATGTGGGCATGGCTGGCAAGGCCGGCATTTATTGCCCATCCAGAGAAATTTAGGTGTCCTCGTGCAGGAAACACAGAAAGTTAGCCTGCAGCTACAGCAAGCAATTAGAAAGGCAAATGGCATGCTGGCCTTTATTGCTAGAGGGTTGGAATAAGGAAATCTTGCTACAGTTGTACAGGTCCTTGGTGAGACCACACCTGGAGCACTGTGCACAGTTTTGGTCTCCTCATCTGAGAAAGGACATACATGCCTTAGAGGCGGTGCAACGAAGGTTCACTAGACTGATCCCTGGGATGAGAGGGTTATTCTATGAGGAGAGATTGGGCCTATACTCTCTGGAGTTTAGAAGAATGAGAGGTGATCTCATTGAAACATACAAGATTCTGAGGGGGATTGACAGGGTCGATGCTGAGAGGTTGTTTCCCCTGGCTGGAGTGTCTAGAACTAGGGGGCATAGTCTCAGGATAAGGGGTCGGCCATTTAAGACTGAGATGAGGAGGAATTTCTTCACTCAGAGGGTTGTGAATCTTTGGAATTCTCTATGCCAGAGGGCTGTGGAAGCTGAGTCGTGGAGTATATGCAAGGCTGAGATAGATTTTTGGACTCTAGGGGTATCAAGGGATATGGGGATCGGGCGGGAAAGTGGAGTTGAGGTCGAAGATCAGCCACGATCTTATTGAATGGCAGAGCAGGCTCGAGGGGCCGCATGGCCGACTCCTGCTCCTAATTCTTATGTTCTTATCCCTAGTTGCTATGAATAGCGGTTTTGATGCAACCGTACTTCGTAAAGTGGCTTCCAGGCCACTTTAGAGGGCAATCAAGAGTCAGCCACATTGGAGTGGAACTGAAATCGCATACCGGGCAGACCGAGTAAGGAGGACAGGTTTCCTCCCCGCGTGGACGTTAGTGAATCTGGTTGGGTTTTTATGACAATTCCACAGCTTCATGGTCACCGTTACTGGTACCAAACTGCCATGGTGGGATCTGAACTCATGTTCTCTGGATTATTAATCTAGACCTTGGATTACTAGTCCAGTAACATAGCCACTACACTACATCCCAATCGCTGCCCCAGCTAAGTAGTATTGGAGACCGGGAAAGGCCATTAGGACAAATAAACTGGTCTCCTACTGTTAATTTCCTTACAGGTGTCCGCCGTGCCTCAGTGGGCAGCACCCTCGCCTCTGAGACTGAAGGTTGTGGGTTCAAGTCCCACTCCAGAGACTTGAGCACAAAAATCTAGGCCGACACTCCAGTGCAGTGCTGAGGGGGTGCTGCACTGTCGGAGGTGCCGTCTTTCGGATGCGACGTTAAACCGAGGCCCCGTCTGCTCTCTCAGGTAAAAGGACGTAAAAGATCCCATGGCACTATTTTGAAGAAGAGCAGGGGAGTTCTCCCAGGTGTCCTGGGCCAATATTTATCCCTCAACCAACATCACTAAATACAGATTACCTGGTCATTATCACATTGCTGTTTGTGGGAGCTTGCTGTGCGCAAATTGGCTGCCACGTTTCCTACATTACAACAGCGACTATACTTCAAAAAGTACTTCATTGGCTGTAAAGCGCTTTGGGACGTCCCGCGGTCAAGAAGGCGCTATATAAAGGCAAGTCTTTCTTTCTTTTACTGATAAGCTGACTCAGCACTGAGAGGATCGGCGAGGACTTCCTTGTCTGTTTGGCTCAGTTCTATCCTGAGGACTGCAATCCCCCCTGTGATGGGGAGGGGGGATTGTCCTATGAGGAGAGATTGAGTAGACTAGGCCTATATTCCCTAGAGTTTAGAAGAATGAGAGGTGATCTCATTGAAACATACAAAATTCTTACAGGGCTTGACAGGGTAGATGCAGGGAGGATGTTTCCCCTGGCTGGGGAGTCTAGAACCAGGGGTCACAGTCTCAGAATAAGGGGTCGTTCATTTAGGACTGAGATGAGGAGAAATTTCTTCACTCAGAGGGTGGTGAATCTTTGGAATTCTCTACCCCAGAGGGCTGTAGAGGCTCAGTATATTCAAGACAGAGATCGATGGATTTTTGGATATTACGGGAATCGAGTGATGTGGATAGTGCAGGAAAGTGGAGTTGAGGTCGAAGATCAGCCATGATCTCATTGAATGGCGGAGCAGGCTCGAAGGGCGGAATGGCCTACTCCTGCTCTGATTTCTTATGTTCTTACCAACACAATGTTTAATTTGCTCCTTATTTCCTGAGCACTCACCTAGCTTCCTCTTCTGGTGGCTCTTTGTACCTGGGTTATAGTCGGGAGGATAGACCAGCTCCTTGAACTCCTTTGCCAGCTGTCCGAGTCTCTTGTCGATCATGTCATTCTTTGGCACTGCATGGGGAAAAATGGGGTTTGAGTTCCAGTTATACACAGTGTGTACATCCCTCACCAGAAAATATTCCACGACTGCAGTGCTCAGATGTGGAATAGTTTCCTTTCCCACACTGTCCCGACAGTTTATATCGTGTGTGTTACCTTCCTTGTTTGGGGGGGTTGTCCCCCTTGTCTCCCAGCTGACCTGTGCCAGGGTTTGGTTCCACAGGTACCTCACCCAAGTTTCATGTGTCTGTCAGCAGGCCATTCGACTGTGCGTTAAGGCCGATCCTGTCCTCGGCCGGTTCCACTCTTACTTATCCAATTCGGAGTTCAAAAGGATCTTACCGTGTCCACATCCTCTTCCTCATCCACATGTTGCCCCTTGGCAACATCATTCAAAGATATGGGGTAACCATCCTCCTGCACACTGATTATCCAGCTCGAACCTCTCCACCATCCAGCTCGAACCTCGCCACCATCCCGCTCTACCTCTCCACCATCAGCTCTAACCTCTCCACCATCCAGCTCTAACTTCTCCACCATCCAGCTCTAACCTCGCCACCATCCAGCTCTACCTCGCCACCATCCAGCTCGAACCTCTCCACCATCCAGCTCTAACCTCGCCACCATCCAGCTCTAACCTCGCCACCATCCAGCTCGAACCTCGCCACCATCCAGCTCGAACCTCTCCACCAACCAGCTCGAACCTCTCCACCATCAGCTCTAACCTCTCCACCATCCAGCTCGAACCTCTCCACCATCCAGCTCGAACCTCTCCACCATCCAGCTCGAACCTCTCCACCATCCAGCTCGAACCTCTCCACCATCCAGCTCGAACCTCTCCACCATCCAGCTCGAACCTCTCCACCATCCAGCTCCAACCTCTCCACCATCCAGCTCTAACCTCTCCACCATCCAGCTCTACCTCTCCACCATCCAGCTCGAACCTCGCCACCATCCAGCTCGAACCTCGCCACCATCCAGCTCTACCTCGCCACCATCCAGCTCTAACCTCTCCACCATCCAGCTCTAACCTCTCCATCAGCTCTACCTCTCCACCATCCAGCTCTAACCTCTCCACCATCCAGCTCTACCTCTCCATCAGCTCTACCTCTCCACCATCCAGCTCTACCTCTCCACCATCCAGCTCTACCTCTCCACCATCCAGCTCTACCTCTCCACCATCCAGCTCTAACCTCGCCACCATCCAGCTCTAACCTCGCCACCATCCAGCTCTACCTCTCCACCATCCAGCTCTAACCTCTCCACCATCCAGCTCTACCTCTCCACCATCCAGCTCTACCTCTCCACCATCCAGCTCTAACCTCGCCACCATCCAGCTCTAACCTCTCCACCATCCAGCTCGAACCTCTCCACCATCCCGCTCTACCTCTCCACCATCCAGCTCTAACCCCTCCACCATCCAGCTCTAACCTCGCCACCATCCAGCTCTAACCTCTCCACCATCCAGCTCTACCTCGCCACCATCCAGCTCTACCTCGCCACCATCCAGCTCTACCTCTCCACCATCCAGCTCTAACCTCTCCACCATCCAGCTCTACCTCTCCACCATCCAGCTCGAACCTCTCCACCATCCAGCTCTAACCTCGCCACCATCCAGCTCTAACCTCTCCACCATCCAGCTCTAACCTCTCCACCATCCCGCGCTACCTCTCCATCAGCTCTACCTCTCCACCATCCAGCTCTAACTTCTACACCATCCAGCTCTACCTCTCCACCATTCAGCTCTACCTCGCCACCATCCCACTCTACCTCTCCACCATCCCGCTCCAACCTCGCCACCATCCAGCTCTACCTCTCCACCATCCCGCTCCAACCTCTCCACCATCCCGCTCTACCTCTCCACCATCCCGCTCCAACCTCTCCACCATCCCGCTCTAACCTCTCCACCATCCAGCTCGAACCTCGCCACCATCAGCTCTACCTCGCCACCATCCCGCTCTACCTCGCCACCATCCCGCTCTACCTCGCCACCATCCCGCTCTACCTCGCCACCATCCCGCTCTACCTCGCCACCATCCCGCTCTACCTCGCCACCATCCCGCTCTACCTCTCCGCCATCAGCTCTAACCTCTCCACCATCCAGGTCTGACCTCTCCAATATCCCTGTTGTAAGAAGATAGATATGTTTTTACAAGACAGAACAGGTAATGTAGCAATTATGCTTAAAGCAGATGTGTAAATCAAAATTGGTTTGACTTGTGAATTGGCAGATCTTATCTTTTGATCACAATGACTCTCCAAGACAAAAGGCAAAGTTCGGGATGAGCAAAGTTTGGAAGCAAACGTTACTGAGGTGACAATGTAACAAGTTATTGACCAGGACATGAGGTCCCCTACGATTGTGTATTCAGCAATCTGATGGCCTAAGGGTCATCCAACACCCAACAAAATTAAAACTCAGCAAGAATTGGAGAATGTATGACTGATTTTAACATGGCATAAGGGGGGGGGGGATACAAAACTTCACTCAGTGCGGAACTTTGGCTACCTTCAAGGCGAGATACTGCGCACAGCTTCTGACAGCCAATCGCTCACCATTCCCGGGAAGTTCTTTATACACGTAAGTTTCCAGACGTAGTGGCTGCGTGGACTGGTCTGTATGTAGTCTTAAGATGAATGTTTTGAAACAATAATTGTGTTTATTTGTCAGGGCTTATTACTGTCTCTAGCTTTTCGAATTTGTAAGGATTATCCCAACACCTGTGCTCATCCATTTCTGGTGCAGGTTCCTCCACCGATTCCATTCCCGGTTGAACCAGATTATTTCCAATCTCCGCATCCTAGTCAACCCCGAGCTGAGCTTCCGGCCCCATATCCTCTCCATCACCAAGGTTGCCTACTTCCGCCTCCATAACTCAGCTTTCCCCCATCCCCCCCACCTCTGCCTCAGCTCATCTGCTGCTGAAACCCTCAGCCATGCAGTGTCACCTCCAGTCTTTACTATTCCAATGCTCTCCGGGCCAGTCTCCCATCTTCCGTAAAATTCACCTCATCCAAATCTCTGCTGCCCGGATCCTGTCTCGCGCCAAGTCCCGTCCACCCGTCACTCCTGCCCTGGCTGACCTACGTTGGGTCCCAGTCCCCAATGCCTCCAAATTTAAACTTCTTATCCTCGTGTTTAAATCTTCCTCCTCATGGCCTTGGCCCTCCTAATTTCTGCAACTTTCTCCAGCCCTCCAACCCAGAACTCTCCGTTCCTCTGACCATTCTTGTGCATCCTCACTCCCTTCGCCCCATCATTGGCGGCCGTGCCTTCAGCCAACTAGGCCCCACACTCTGGAAATTTCTAATCCTCTCCACCTTCCCTCTCTTTCTTTAAGACCCACTGCCCCTGCTGATATCTTCTGCTTTGGCTCGATGTCCGTTATTGCTCCATTACTCCTCCGGGATTTCTTTTTCTACATTAAAGATGCTATATTGTTTGTTCTCCTCACCTCTGTACATTCAGCAGCTACTAGGAGCAGGAATCCTGGTCGGTTTCCCCTCCCCTCCCTTAACCCAACAGCCACGGAGGCCAACCGTAGACACCCAAAGTCTGCCCTTGCTGAGATAACCAACCCAACGCAGACCACACATCAGACAGAGCCAGGCTGTTCGGGGGGAGGGCGGGGTGATGTCCAGAAGCACTTCTTCACACAAAGGGTAGAGGAAATCTGGAACTCTCTCCCCCAAAAAGCTGTTGAGGTTGGGGGGGTCAATTGTAAATTTCAAAACGGAGATTGATAGATTTTTGTTAGGCGTGGGTATTAAGGGAACCAAGACGGGCAGATGGAGTTAAGATACAGATCAGCCATGGTCTAATTGAATGGCGGAACAGGCTCGAGGGGCTGAATGGCCTCCTCCTGTTACTATCAACCTGAGAAGCTCCCAATATTTATGGCTCAGCACCCAACCACATGATGCACTCATCCTCTGCGGTATTCCCATTCCTCTTACAAATACTGGGCGTGAGCACTTGATCTTGACTGACACTCCAGTGCATTACTGTCAGAGGTGCCGTTCATCGGATGAGACGTTAAAATGAGGTCCTTTCTGCCTGTTCTGGTGGATTTTCAAGATCCCGTGGTAACATTTAAACAACAGCAGTGAGTTCTCCCGGTGTCCTGGCCAGTGTTCCTCCCTCAACCAACACCAGCGCCAACAACTCGCATTGATACAGCGCCTGGAACGTCATAAAACGTCCCCAGGCGCTTCACGGGCGCTGATGTAAAAAGACTACTGAATGCTTGTTTTGAGTATAAAACAAGGCTTTAATCAACTGTTTCAAAACCATGAGTTCTAGTTACATCACTAGTTCCTGGTTACAGAAACATCCTGAGCAAGCTGGGCCCACGCCCGAGTATTTATACTCCTTGGACGGCGCCACCAGCTGGCCACCCAGTGTTACTTCATGAGTCATGATTAGATTCATGACAGGCGCCTTATCAAACACAATTTGACACCGAGCCACACGAGGTGATAGTAGGGCTGGCCAAAGAGGTCGGTTTTAAGGAGTGTCTTAAAGGAGGAGAGAGGGGCAGAGATGTTTAGGGAGGGAATTCCAGAGCTTAGGGCCTTGGTCACCAATGGTGCAGCGATTAAAATCGGGGATGTGCGAGAGGCCAGAATTGGACGTCCCAGAAGGTTGTGGGGCTGGAGGAGGTTACGGCGATGGGGTGAAGCCAGGCTAGGGTTTGAAAACTAGGATCAGAATTTTAATATCGAGGCGTTGCTGAACCGGGAGCCAATGTAGGCCAGCGAACACAGCTGGCTAGGAGTGTGTATGGAATAGTCAAGTCTGGAGATTTGTCATTCGTCTGATTGTTGTTTTTGGAACCTTGCGGTGTGCAAAATGGCTGCTGTCCTCGGCCCACGTAACGATTGTCACTGCACTTCAAAATAGTTCATTGCACGTAAAGGCCGAGGGATATTTTCAGGGGATGAGGGGTAAGGATAAGGGGTAAGCCATTTAGGACTGAAATGAGGAGGAATTTCTTCACCCAGAGAGTGGTGAACCTGTGGAATTCTCTGCCACAGAGGGCGGTGGAGGCCAGTTCATTAAATATATTCAAGAAGGAGTTGGATATATTTCTTAAGGCTAAAGGGATCAAGGGATATGGGGAGAAGGCAGGGACAGGGTACTGAGTTTGGATGATCAGCCATGACCTCATTGAATGGCAGAGCAGGCTCGAAGGGCCGAATGGCCTACTCCTGCTCCTATCTTCTATGTTTCTATGTGATAAGGTGTTATAAAAATTCAAAGCTTTCTCCAACAAATATGGTAGCTGTGAATGTGCTGCTAAATGGTCTCCTCAGGACACTGACTGTTCGTTAAGAGAGGCGAGGTGGGTGAAAGTAAACCTGCTGCTCTTTTTGCTGCAGTGCTGACAGCCTGGTTCAGCTGGTTGTATTTTCACCTCTGAATCTGAACGTCGTGGGTTCGAGCTCCCCTCTAGCAGTTGAGAACATAACCCAGGCTGACACTTCAGCGCAGTACTGAAGGAATGCTGCACTGTCTTTTGAGGTTAAACTGAGGTCCTGTCTACAGGTTCAGCTGAATGTAAAAGATCCCATGGCTGCCGTTATCGAGTGCAAACACACGGCCATTTTGTGCACAGTAAGGTCCCATAAACAGCAATGAGATCGATGTCAGTTAAACTGTTTTCAGTGCTATCCCAGCTCTCCAGTAACTCACCTCTGAGAAAATTCTTCACGTGTTAGCCCAGCCAATGTGTCAGGGGGGCTATTTGACCTGTAGGGGCATCACAGCTGGCCCCAACCCTGTCCTCACCCGATATTCACACATGCAATCTTCCAGTAGGGAGACCCATTAGGAGCAGTAATCGTGGCTGATGATTTCCCCCGTTGGCCATGGGGCCCTTAATCCAATTGCAGCACCTGATCCACTAACTCGGTACAGACCACAGACTGAACCTGGGGCTTGCAGGCCTATATGATCAGTATCACATATCCCTTTTGCCGCTAGGCAGTCAATAGGAGCTACACATAGAATCATAGACATTTACGGCACAGAAGGAGGCCGTTTGGCCCACTGTGGCTGTGCCGGCCGACAAAGAGCTCTCCAGCCTAATCCCACTTTCCAGCTCTTGGTCCGTAGCCCTGTAGGTTACGGCACTTCAAGTGCATATCCAAGTACTGTTTAAATGTGATGAGGGTTTCTGCCTCTACCACCCTTTCAGGCAATGAGTTCCAGACCCCCACCACCCTCTGGGTGAAAAAAGTTCTCAAATCCCCTCTAATCCTTCTCCCAATTGCTTTAAATCTATGTCCCGTGGTTATTGACCTCTCTGCTAGGGGACATGGGTCCTTCCCATCCACTCTATCTAGGCCCCCTCATAATTCTATACACCTCAATTAGGTCTCCCCTCAGCCTCCTCCATTCCAAAGAAAACAACCCCAGCCGATCCAATCTTTCCTCAGAGCTAAAATTCCCCATTCCTGGCAACATCCTCGTCAATCTCCTCTGTAAATAGGGTACTCACGTGTCAAGTCCTCCATTTGTTCTGGTTCCTTTAAATCGAGTGCCAACGCCTCCAGATTGCGGAAGTGCCGCTGAATTACCGGATTCTCAAAACTCTCGGGCCTGTTGTCAGAAGAATAGAAACTGTCACGGTTTTGTTTTAATGAAAAGTCGCAGGAAAGATTGACATCTCCTGTTCATCAGCACAATGGTGCATGGCTTTTAGTGACACATATTCTGCGGGTAATATTTTCCAATGTTTGGCAACCGGCATCGAGCGCTCTCAGGCTGGAATATGGCCAGGCCAGATTCAGAGTAAAGCTCCCTCCGCACTGCCCCAGCGTCATTAAGATGACCCACTATTATCACCAGATTTAGTTGTCACACTAAGGGGGAAAAATTCGGTATCACCCCATTTGGGGCGCCGTTATCGGCCGTGCGCAAAGTTCGGCACCTGGCGCTAATTATCGCCTCAGACAGCAAACTTGGCTTTTATCGCCCCTGGAGGTGATTGGAGCGCTAAATCAGGCGCTTCACACCTGTCTTAAGGCGCAAAAGCCGAGGAGTGAGGCGCTACCTCAGAGTGCTCACGAAGCAAGGAAGGGCAAATCAAAATAAACCTGCAAAAAGGTCCCCTTTAAATAGTGCTCCCCTAGTCCCTTTCTGACAGCATAACGCTCCCCTCAACCTGTCGTTGCTAGCGGCAGGCAGTAAGGCAGGGGGCGCCACTCAATATCCAGTCCGGGGCGCTACCGGGGCATTGCGCACTCGACGGACGTCACAATCTGCCGGCGCAGGAGATCGTGGCGGCAGTGTTTAGCGCCGCCGCAAAATGTCTAGTTAATTTCGCGAGCGGCACAAACATTGCCGCGCCTGGGCGCCAGTTGCTTTGCGCCCCAATTGGCGCCCTCTTAAGGTGCTAACGGGAGGCGCAAACAACTGAATTTTTCCCCCTAAGTCTTGGGGGGGCGGGGGTGCTTTACTGTTGCGTGACACACTTCTCACGTGACACTCTTATTCCAAACACCTCAAGTTGCTCTCGCTGTCTGACAGAACTGTAAGAAAGAAACATTTTGTACACAGAGAGATCCCACAGACGCATTGGGATCTGTTTTTGGGGGTGGTTGAAGGGCGAATGTTGGTCAGTCGACCACGCGAGCTCCTTGCTTTTCTTTGATTAGTACCATGGCGTCAGCTGCAGTGGGTCGCACTCTCGCCTCTGAGTCAGCAGGTTGTGGGTTCAAGTCCCACTCCAGAGACTTGAGCACAAAATCCAGGCTGACCATCCAGTGCTGTACTGAGGGAGTGCGGCACTGTCGGAGGTGATGCCTTCTGCTCTCTCAGGTGGATGTAAAGGATTCCATGGCACTATTTTGAAGAAAAGCAAGGGTGTTCTCTCCGGTGTCTCTCTCAAGCAACACCCAAAAACAGAGTATCTAGTCATTTAGCTCATTGCTGTTTGTGGGAGCTTGCTGTGCACAAACTGGCTGCTGCGTTTCCTACATTACAATAGTGGCTAGACTTCAAAAGTACTTCACGTCCTGAGGTCATGAAAGGCACTACATAGATGCTTTATAAAAATAAAAGTCTTTCTTTCATGGGATCTTTAGCATCCTAGTATGTGCTTAAGACCTGGAATGAGATTTGAACCCACGACCTTCTGACTCAGAGGGGAGAGTGCTAACGACTGAGCCAAGCTGACACCGTCAGTACCTCACCCAATGTCTGCACTACAACAGTGACTACATTGGCAGGATAGGCGCACCAACGTCGGTGTTCTTGCTCAGACCAACATCCCCAGCATCGAAGCTTTGACCACGCTCGATCAGCTCCGATGGACGGGTCACATTGTCCGCATGCCCGATACGAGACTCCCAAAACGAGCGCTCTACTCGGAGCTCCGGCACGGCAAGAGAGCCCCAGGTGGGCAGAGGAAACGCTTCAAGGACACCCTCAAAGCCTCCTTGAAAAAGTGTAACATCCCCACCGACACCTGGGAATCCCTGGCCCAAGACCGCACAAAGTGGAGGAGAAGCATCCGGGAAGGTGCCGAACACCTCGAGTCTCTTCGCCGGGAGCAAGCAGAAGCCAAGCGCAGGCAGCGCAAGGAGCGCACGTCAACCCAAGCACCCCACCCAGCCGCCCCTTCAACCACCGTCTGCCCCACCTGTGACAGAGACTGTATGTCCCGCATCGGACTCATCAGTCACCTGAGAACTCATTTTTAATGTGGAAGCAAGTCATCCTCGGTTCCGAGGGACTGCCTAAGAAGAAGAAGAAGACACTTCTAAAGTACTTCATGGGCTGTGAAGCACGTTGGGAAGTCCTGAGGGGTCTGCTATATATGTGCAAGCTCTTTCCTTTCTTTTTACGTTATATTGCAAAATGCTCCCTCCGGTAACAATCCAAGTTTGCATGGCTACTGTCCTTAACTGTGTCAGCCATGGATCAGTGGGTAGCACCCTTGCCTGAGTCAGAAGGTTGTGGGTTCAAGTCCCACTCCAGAGACTCCAGAGACTCAAGTACAAAATCTAGGCCGACACTCCAGTGGAGTGCTGCACTGTCGGAGGTGCCGTCTGCTCTCTCAGGTGGATGTAAAAGATCCCACGGCACTATTTCGAAGAAGAGCATGGGAGTTCGCCCCGGTGTCCTGGCCAATATTTATTCCTCAATCAACATCACTAAAACAGATTATCTGGTCATTAGCTCATTGCTGTTTGTGGGAGCTTGCTGTGCACAAATTGGCTGCTGCGTTTCCTACATTACAACAGTGACTACACTTCAACAAAGTACTTCATTGGCTGTAAAGCGCTTTGGGATGTCCAGTGGTTGTGAAAGGCGCTATATAAATGCAAGTCTTTCTTTCTATGGTTGGATGTTCACAACATGGGAGGGGAGGAAAGAACAAAAGGGAAGGTCTGTGACAGGCTGGAAGGCAGGAGAGATTAAGAGACAAAAGGGATGATGGTGCGAGGCAAAAGGAGATGGTAATGGGACAAGTTATGAAACCTCCCCCCTTTCCCTGCCCCTACACTTGCTTAAAAACCTGTTCCATCTCCAACTTTTTCCAGTTCTGACGAAGGGTCATCGACCTGAAACGTTAACTCTGTTTCTCTCTCCACAGATGCTGCCTGACCTGCTGAGTGTTTTCATCATTTTCTGTTTTTATTTCACCTCTGGGAGCGGGTTCCAAATTCAGCCCAAACAGATTTTAAAAACATCTCCTCTGCCTGTGGGCTGTAAAGGTTCCTGCGCGACCCCGCACTTCCATTGCTCCACCATTGGCGGCCGTGCCTTCAGCTGCCGAGGCCCTAAGCTCTGGAATTCCCTCCCTAAACCTCTCCACCTCTCTCTCCTCCTTTAAGACGCTCCTTAAAGCCTACCTCATTGACCAAGCTTTGGGACACCTGTCCTAACATGTCCTCATGCACCTCGATGTCAGATTTTCTCGGATAACGCTCCTGTGAAGCGCCTTGCCACGTTTTATGACGTGAAAGGTGCTATATAAATGCAAATTGTTGTACTGTGCGAGCTTTGCAGTTCCAACCCCTCCAGTTCCCAGAGCACAAAACCGTCCTCAATGTGGCAACAGTCAAGTCTACAATCGCGCTCGCCTTTAAGGGTACGGAAAATATTTCCTAAACCTCCGACTGACCTGTATTTGAACCTGAGTTTCTGCACCACTGACTTCATCTTCTCGACCTGATCCTGGTTGGCCACCGTCTTCTCCGTGAAATTGATCCTCCTGATGTCGTCGGCGTACGGCAAGAAAGTCAGGTGGAATCCTGACGGGAGGGACAATGGAAAGGTTTTATTTGTACCAAGAATTGGCCAGCGTTTCACATGTACACGCTGCCCGGCTTGTGAGTTTGAAGAGGTGTCTCGAGCCCCTAGGCGAATGACCACATGCCACAGAAATAAGGGTCAAAGTTGCCATCTGACCGCACACCAGTAAAAGCAAGGGTCTCTCCAAGTACAGGAAACTCTCGATTTACCGGCGCCTAAATAACCGGAAATCTCTGTTAACCGGCAAAATTCAGGAGTAGGTTCAGGTAAGTTTTACTTCATATTAGTGGCAGTTCCTGGATCTGTGGCTGTGTAACCGGGGTTCCTGCACTTGTTGCTAAGCAACAGGGAGCTTGGTCTGTGGCCGGGGTTCCTGCACCTGTTGCTAAGCAACAGGGAAGCCTGGATTTGTTGCTGTGTACGGAGCTCTCCTACCTTTTACTATACCTCTCTGTAATCCGGACTTTTTGATAAACCGGCACCACGCTGGTCCCGTCGGTGCCGGATAGAAAAAGAGTTTCCTGTACCTCCCGTCCTCCCCCAAACCACCGATGTGTATGGGGGGGTGGTTTACGGGTCCTCGGGTACCTCAACGTCTTTCGGATGAGACGTAATACCGAGGGTCCATCTGCCCTCTGAGGTGGATGTAACAGATCCCATGGCACTATTTCAAAGAAGAGCTGGGAAGTTATTCAATAAGATCATGGCTGATCATCGACCTCAACACCACTTTCCTGCCCTATCCCCTTATCCCTTGATTCCCCTAGAGTCCAAAAATCTATCGATCTCTGTCTTGAATATACTCAACGGCTGAACAGCCACAGCCCTCTGGGGTAGAGAATTCCAAAGATTCACCACCCTCTGAGTGAAGAAATTCCTCCTCATCTCAGTCTTAAATGGCCGACCCCTTATCCTGAGACTGTGCCCCCTAGTTCGAGACTCTCCTGCCAGGAGAAACAGCCTCTCAGCATCTCGTGGTGCCCCTCATAGTCGAATAGCGCACCACCAGTCATCGTCTAGGCTCATGTCTGGCCACGTGGAGTTTCTGGCGGCACCAGTGAAACCATAACTCAGCAAAAGAGGGGAGGGTAGTGGGGGAAGGAAACTGAAAATCGAATGCACTCACCCAGTTAGTAAGCGGTTTGAAGGCGGAGACAGTGTCACTGACCTGAGGGGAGGGTCTGCACGTTCTGGTCGTCCAGCTCCTCCTCTTGTGGGACCAAGGCCACGAACCGGGGCGGGGTGTTCCTCCGGGGAATGTAGCGGCAAACAGCGTACACCTTCCTCGCCAGGCACTTGGTAAGCAGCGCGCTGAATAAAGTGGTGCTTCCTGTCGGGAAAGTGAGCACAAAACACAGCTCAGAATAACAAACAGCTGGGAGACGGAGCCTGGGCGAGGTCAGAGGCAAGCTGTAGCTGAGGAGCATGAGCGGAGGGACAGACCGCTCTGGGCTGTTTAACGGATGGTGACGATAACGTGAACCAAGATTATTACTTCATATCTAACCAGGGCATTGGGCCCCAAGGACATCCTTACTCACAGGGTGAGAAATGTTTGGGATTATCTATCAGCCAGAGCAGTGGCGGCTACAACACTGGGGCAGTTTAACATGTGGCTGGATGCTGTCATGGGAGGGAGTGGACCAGAGGGAGGAGCTACCATGAGCCCAACACCATCTTCTTGTCTTTCAGTCATTGTAATTCTCAGGTAGTGTCAATCGGTGACACGGCCCCCTGGGGTAGGGACATTCTGTACAATGTACAGTGACACGGCCCCCTGGGGTAGGGGCATTCCGTACAATGTACAGTGACACGGCCCCCTGGGGTAGGGGCATTCCGTACAATGTACAGTGACACAGCCCCCTGGGGTAGGGGCATTCTGTACAATGTACAGTGACACGGCCCCCTGGGGTAGGGGCATTCCATACAATGTACAGTGACACGGCCCCCTGGGTTTGGGGCATTCCGTACAATGTACAGTGACACGGCCCCCTGGGGTAGGGGCATTCCGTACAATGTACAGTGACACGGCCCCCTGGGGTAGGGGCATTCCGTACAATGTACAGTGACACAGCCCCCTGGGGTAGGGGCATTCCGTACAATGTACAGTGACACGGCCCCCTGGGTTTGGGGCATTCCGTACAATGTACAGTGACACAGCCCCCTGGGGTAGGGACATTCCGTACAATGTACAGTGACACGGCCCCCTGGGGTAGGGGCATTCCGTACAATGTACAGTGACACAGCCCCCTGGGGTAGGGGCATTCCGTACAATGTACAGTGACACGGCCCCCTGGGGTAGGGGCATTCCGTACAATGTACAGTGACACGGCCCCCTGGGGTAGGGGCATTCCGTACAATGTACAGTGACACGGCCCCCTGGGGTAGGGGCATTCCGTACAATGTACAGTGACACGGCCCCCTGGGTTTGGGGCATTCCGTACAATGTACAGTGACACGGCCCCCTGGGTTTGGGGCATTCCGTACAATGTACAGTGACACGGCCCCCTGGGTTTGGGGCATTCCGTACAATGTACAGTGACACGGCCCCCTGGGTTTGGGGCATTCCGTACAATGTACAGTGACACGGCCCCCTGGGTTTGGGGCATTCCGTACAATGTACAGTGACACGGCCCCCTGGGTTTGGGGCATTCCGTACAATGTACAGTGACACGGCCCCCTGGGGTAGGGGCATTCTGTACAATGTACAGTGACACGGCCCCCTGGGGTAGGGACATTCCGTACAATGTACAGTGACATGGCCCCCTGGGTTTGGGGCATTCCGTACAATGTACAGTGACACGGCCCCCTGGGGTAGGGGCATTCCGTACAATGTACAGTGACACGGCCCCCTGGGGTAGGGGCATTCCGTACAATGTACAGTGACACGGCCCCCTGGGTTTGGGGCATTCCGTACAATGTACAGTGACACAGCCCCCTGGGTTTGGGGCATTCCGTACAATGTACAGTGACACAGCCCCCTGGGTTTGGGGCATTCCGTACAATGTACAGTGACACAGCCCCCTGGGGTAGGGGCATTCCGTACAATGTACAGTGACACGGCCCCCTGGGGTAGGGGCATTCCGTACAATGTACAGTGACACAGCCCCCTGGGGTAGGGGCATTCCGTACAATGTACAGTGACACAGCCCCCTGGGGTAGGGGCATTCCGTACAATGTACAGTGACACGGCCCCCTGGGGTAGGGTCATTCCGTACAATGTACAGTGACACGGCCCCCTGGGGTAGGGGCATTCCGTACAATGTACAGTGACACGGCCCCCTGGGGTAGGGGCATTCCGTACAATGTACAGTGACACAGCCCCCTGGGGTAGGGGCATTCCGTACAATGTACAGTGACACGGCCCCCTGGGGTAGGGTCATTCCGTACAATGTACAGTGACACGGCCCCCTGGGGTAGGGTCATTCCGTACAATGTACAGTGACACGGCCCCCTGGGTTTGGGGCATTCCGTACAATGTACAGTGACACGGCCCCCTGGGTTTGGGGCATTCCGTACAATGTACAGTGACACGGCCCCCTGGGGTAGGGGCATTCCGTACAATGTACAGTGACACGGCCCCCTGGGTTTGGGGCATTCCGTACAATGTACAGTGACACGGCCCCCTGGGTTTGGGGCATTCCGTACAATGTACAGTGACACGGCCCCCTGGGTTTGGGGCATTCCGTACAATGTACAGTGACACGGCCCCCTGGGTTTGGGGCATTCTGTACAATGCACAGTGACACGGCCCCCTGGGTTTGGGGCATTCCGTACAATGTACAGTGACACGGCCCCCTGGGCTTGGGGCATTCCGTACAATGTACAGTGACACGGCCCCCTGGGGTAGGGGCATTCCGTACAATGTACAGTGACACGGCCCCCTGGGTTTGGGGCATTCCGTACAATGTACAGTGACACGGCCCCCTGGGGTAGGGACATTCCGTACAATGTACAGTGACACGGCCCCCTGGGGTAGGGACATTCTGTACAATGTACAGTGACCCGGCCCCCTGGGTTTGGGGCATTCCGTACAATGTACAGTGACACAGCCCCCTGGGGTAGGGGCATTCCGTACAATGTACAGTGACACGGCCCCCTGGGTTTGGGGCATTCCGTACAATGTACAGTGACACGGCCCCCTGGGGTAGGGGCATTCCGTACAATGTACAGTGACACGGCCCCCTGGGTTTGGGGCATTCCGTACAATGTACAGTGACACGGCCCCTTGGGTTTGGGGCATTCCGTACAATGTACAGTGACATGGCCCCCTGGGGTAGGGGCATTCCGTACAATGTACAGTGACACGGCCCCCTGGGGTAGGGGCATTCCGTACAATGTACAGTGACACGGCCCCCTGGGTTTGGGGCATTCCGTACAATGTACAGTGACACGGCCCCCTGGGGTAGGGGCATTCCGTACAATGTACTGTGACACGGCTCCCTGGGTTTGGGGCATTCCGTACAATGTACAGTGACACAGCCCCCTGGGGTAGGGGCATTCCGTACAATGTACTGTGACACGGCTCCCTGGGTTTGGGGCATTCCGTACAATGTACAGTGACACGGCCCCCTGGGGTAGGGATATTCCGTACAATGTACAGTGACACAGCCCCCTGGGGTAGGGCCATTCCGTACAATGTACAGTGACACGGCCCCCTGGGGTAGGGACATTCCGTACAATGTACAGTGACACGGCCCCCTGGGGTAGGGGCATTCCGTACAATGTACAGTGACACGGCCCCCTGGGTTTGGGGCATTCCGTACAATGTACAGTGACACGGCCCCCTGGGGTAGGGGCATTCCGTACAATGTACAGTGACACGGCCCCCTGGGTTTGGGGCATTCCGTACAATGCACAGTGACACGGCCCCTTGGGTTTGGGGCATTCCGTACAATGTACAGTGACACGGCCCCCTGGGTTTGGGGCATTCCATACAATGTACAGTGACACGGCCCCCTGGGGTAGGGGCATTCCGTACAATGTACAGTGACACGGCCCCCTGGGTTTGGGGCATTCCGTACAATGTACAGTGACACGGCCCCTTAGTGTGGCTGCAAGGTAAACATATTCAATGCCACTAACTCCCCAGGGTAGGAATCTTCCACACAACATGCTGGAACATGCTAAGAAAATGATATCTTTAACGGTTTACATTGCCACTGTGGGATTTCCTGGGTGTATTTGTAATTTGAACAGTCAGCTAACTGAGGACAAACGGAATCAAACCTTGGACCCTCCAGTCTGTAACCCACACTGGGCCGTGCCAATGGGGAGCTGGAACTGCAGTCACGGGGTACGGTGGCACAGTGGTTATGTTGCTGGACTAGTAATCCAGAGGCCTGAACTAATGATCTGGAGGACGCGAGTTCAAATCCCACCACGGCCGCTGGGGAATTTAAACTACTATCACCATGAAACTACTGATTGTTGTAAAACTCTCTAATGTTCTTTAGGGAAGGAAATCTGCCGGAAATGTTACCCGGTCTGGCCTATATGTGACTCCAGACCCACAGCAATGTGTGTCATGAATTTTATCGTTCATGAAGAAATAACTCATGAAATAACACTGGGCGGCCAAGGAGTATAAATACTCGGGCGTGGGCCCAGCTTGCCCAGTACGTTTTTGTAACCAGGAACTAGTGATATAAGTAGAATCTCATGGTTGTGAAACAGTTGATTAAAGCCTTGTTTTATACTCAACCAAGTGCTTAGTGAGTTTTCTTACGTCAATGTGTTTGAATCTTAACTGCCCTCTGAAATGGCCTAGCAAGCCACACAGTTGTACAAGGTGGCTCGCCACCACCTTCTCAAGGGCAATTAGGGATGGGCAATAAATGCCGGCCTTGCCAGCGATGCCCACATCCCCGTGAATGAATAACAAAAAGGTTGAGGATACCTGTTATAAATGACTCCTCTGGGTAAATGAACTGTGAGGGCCGGATGTAGTGGTATCCCTTTAACATTGACAATGGCTTGAAACCGATGAGGAACAAGCCTGGGTGATCAAACCTCTTCAGTTCCTCCGTTTCTTCTTTCTCCATAACAATCTGCCGGTGTCCATACACCTGATCACCAAAGCACAAGAACAGGATTCAATCTCCAAGTACTTACACTAAACAACAACTTGTATTTATATACAGCGCGGGAAAACGTCCTGAGGCGCTTCACAAGAGCGTTAATCAGACAAAAACTGACCCCGAGCCACATACGGAGATATTAGAGCAGGTGACCAAAAGCTCGGTCAAAGAGGTAGGTCATAAAAGGGGGAGAGAGAGGTGGAGACCTTCCCTTTTGTTCTTTCATCCCCTCCCCCATTTCCCAGCCCCCTAACTTGCTTCTTAATCTGTTTCATTGCCTGCTTTTTTTCTCTCAGTCCTGACGAAGGGTCTTCGACCTGAAACGTTGACTCGGATTCTCTCTCCACGGATGTTGCCTGGCCTGCTGAGTTTTTCCAGTGTTTTCTGTTGTTATTTCGGATTTCCAGCATCTGCAGTATTTTGCTATCGAGAGGCGGAGAGGTTTAGGGAGGGAATTCCAGAGCTTAGGGCCAGAGGCAGCTGAAGGCATGGCCGCCAGTGGTGGAGCGATTAAAACCGGGGATGCGCAAGAGGCCGGAATTGGAGGAGCGCAGAGATCAGACAGGGTTGTGGGGCTGGAGGAGGTTACAGAGATAGGGAGGGGGGCGAGGCCATGGAGTGATTTGAAAACAAGGACGAGAATTTTAAAATCGAGGCGCTGCCGGACCGGGAGCCAGTGTAGGTCAGCGAGCACAGGGGGTGATGGGTGAACGGGACTCGGTGCGAGTTAGGGCACAGGGCAGCAGAGTTTTTGAGGAGCTCAGGTTGACAGAAATTTAAAGGTGGTCCCTTCATGGGTTACATTTCGCTTGTTCCTTGTTGGTTTCAAACCACTTTCAATGTTAAAGGGACACCACTACATCCGGCCCTCACAGTTCATTCACCCAGAGGAGGCACTTATAACAGGTAACTCTCAACTTTTTTGTCATTCATTCACAGGGTGTGGGCGTCGCTGGTAAGGCCAGCATTTACTGCCCATCCCGAATAGAAACATAGAAGATAGGAGCAGGAGTAGGCAATTCGGCCCCTCGAGCCTGCTCCGCCATTCAATGCGATCATGGCTGATCATCCAAATTCAGTACCCGGTCCCTGCTTTCTCCCCATATCCCTTTATCCCTTTAGCCTTAAGAAATATATCTAACTCCTTCTTGAATATATTTAATGAAATGGCCTCAACTGCCTTCTGTGGTAGAGAATTCCACAGGTTCACCACTCTCTGGGTGAAGAAATTCCTCCTCATCTCTGCCCTAAATGGCTTACCCCTTATCCTTAGATTGTGACCCCTGGTTCTGGACTCCCCCGCCATCGGGAACATCCTTCCTGCATCTAGTTGCCCTTGAGAAGGTGGTATTGAGCCGCCTTGTACAACTGTGTGGCTTGCTAGGCCATTTCAGAGGGCAGTTAAGAGACAACCACATTTCTTATGCTCCAATCAACGTGTTAATGCAGTCAGATGAAATTCCTTTACAGGAAAATTTCGATTTACCGGCACCTAAATAACCAGAAATCTCGGTTAACCGGCAAAATTCAGGAGTAGGTTTTACTTCATATTGTATTTGCCTTCCTCCGTCTGTTGCTGTGCAAGGGTGTGGCTGCAGCTGTTGCTAAGCTACAGAAACACTTGGAACTTGTGGCCATTGTTCTACAACAGGGTTTGTTGCTTTATGCGGAGCTGTCAGCTCTCCCTATCTTTTACTATAACGTTTGGTTATCTGGAATTTTTGATGAACCGGCACCACGTCGGTCCCGTCCGTGCTGGATAAAAAAAAGTTTCCTGTATTTTACATTGATAAATAGCATCGAGAGGCACAAACACGCTCAGTACTAATAACTCGTTAGACTGGACATATTTCCCAACGTCAGATCAGCTGAGGTAATCCGCTAACTCACGAGGCTCGTGTAACTACAGCGGGTAGGCAGGCGAACCCAGTGACGGCCTGATTGAAAGATGGAAAAGGGATGCAGTGAGAAGAAGAGTACGAGGAAGAAGGCCGTACCCCCACTGGGTGTGTGGATAAAGGTCACGTACAAAACGTGCGTGGCACTGATGGAGCCTGTCGGCATATATCCCAGCAACGGGCATCGAATTCAGAAAAGAGGAAAATTGGGCAGAGAATAAAAAAAGACAGGTCTTCAATTTAAAATGAGAGAGAAAGTTAAGGGGAGGGTATCAGTCTGTAAAAGAGATAAAGGGAGGCGAATGCAAGAAGGGAGTTTCTTCACTTGTCCCATTACCATCTCCTTTTGCCTTGCACCATCATCCCCTTTGTCATTTAATCTCTCCTGCCTTCCACCCTA
Source organism: Somniosus microcephalus (assembly GCF_052327205.1). NCBI lineage: Eukaryota > Metazoa > Chordata > Chondrichthyes > Squaliformes > Somniosidae > Somniosus > Somniosus microcephalus. The sequence continues at coordinate 18,237,634 of NC_141014.1, forward strand.
TCACAGATCTTTCCTTTTGTTCTTTCCTCCCCTTCTCCACTTTTCCTGCCTCTGTACTTACTTAAAACCTGTTACATCTCTAACTTTTTCCAGTTCTGAAGAAAGGTCACCGGCCTGGAACGTCAAATTCGGGATTCTCTCGGCACAGACACGATGGGCCGAACGGCCTCTGGCTGTGCCGTGAATTTCTATGATTCTGTGAAATGTTTGCCTGACCTGCTGAGTGTGCCCGGCGTTTTCTGTTTACGTTTCAGATTTGCAGCACCCGCAGTTATCTTGCCTTTGGTAAGGCGGAGTTGATGTTTTTAGCTCAGCACGGTCAAGGTTCACTATCCATTACCTGGGCCTTCTTGGTGTCGCTGGGCAGCAGCAGGCTGCCAGTCTCCCCGTTAAACCAGCGGGTTTTGGTTTTGACTGGCTCGTTGGTTTCTCGGTAGAGGCGGATGGCGCTGGGTTTCCTGGCGCTCCGGATGAGATTGTAAATTCCGATGGAAAGTTCCAGGCCTTCTCCCAGCTTCAGGTTCAGCCTGGGGCAAAAAAACAGGACATCAGAAGCAATCAATCATGGATACAGCAGAGAAACGTTAGCGGGGCGGAACAGGACACAGGCTGCTGCACAGCAAGTGCTTGAAGAAGGTGACAGCTTAGGGACGAGAGGTTAAACTGAGACCCCGCCTGCCTGATCAGTTGGATGTAAAAGATCCCCATGGCGCCGTATGAAGAGCAGGGAAGCTCTCCGGGAGGCCCGGCCAACATTCGTCCTTTAATTAACCAGCAAAAACAGAACTGGTCATTCATCTCACGGTGGGGGCTCGTGTAGAAAATAGCTGCCACATTTGCCAATATGACAGTCACTGCTTTTCAAAGTAAATTCAATGCATATGAAGCACTTTGTGATGTTTCTACACAGGATTACATAGAATATGCAGCACAGAAACAGGCCATTCGGCCCAACCAGTCCATGCTAGCATTTATGCTCCACTCGAGCCTCCTCCCGTCTTTCCTCATCTAAATCTATCAGCGTAACCCTCTATTCCCTTCTCCCTCATATGCTTGTCCAGCCGCCCCTTAAATGCATCGACACTATTCGCTTCAACCACTCCCTGTGGTAGCGATTCTCACCACTCTCTGGGTAAAGAAGTTTCTTCTGAATTCCCTATTGGATTTCTTGGTGGCTATCTCATATTGATGGCCTCTAGTTATGTTCTTCCCCACAGGTGATAACATTCTCACTGTTTCATAATTTTGTAGACCTCTATTAAGTCACCCCTCAGCCATCTCTTTTCAAAAGAAAAGAGACCCAGCCTGTTCATCCTTTCTGAGACATGATGAGGATCCATGTAAATACAAATCTTTCTATTCTACTGAAACGGGACCCATGCCCTTGCCCAACAGCGGCTGTGATGAACTTGCCGCTGAAAAGCCGCCAGGAAACAGCACTGAGCCTCAGCGAACGATACTGCATCAATGAGCAGATTGTAAATATCAGCTCACAAGTATGCCATGGTCCGCAGGTACTGGGAAACGTTTCCCTGGGGTAGGGGCATTCTATACAATCAGTGACACAGTCCCTGGGGTAGGGGCATTCTATACAATCAGTGACACAGTCCCCTGGGGTAGGGGCATTCTATACAATCAGTGACACAGTCCCTGGGGTAGGGGCATTCTATACAATCAGTGACACAGTCCCCGGGGTAGGGGCACTCTATACAATCAGTGACACAGTCCCTGGGGTAGGGGCATTCTATACAATCAGTGACACAGTCCCCGGGGTAGGGGCATTCTATACAATCAGTGACACAGTCCCTGGGGTAGGGGCATTCTATACAATCAGTGACACAGTCCCTGGGGTAGGGGCATTCTATACAATCAGTGACACAGTCCCGGGGTAGGGGCATTCTATACAATCAGTGACACAGTCCCTGGGGTAGGGGCATTCTATACAATCAGTGACACAGTCCCTGGGGTAGGGGCATTCTATACAATCAGTGACACAGTCCCTGGGGTAGGGGCATTCTATACAATCAGTGACACAGTCCCTGGGGTAGGGGCATTCTATACAATCAGTGACACAGTCCCTGGGGTAGGGGCATTCTATACAATCAGTGACACAGTCCCTGGGGTAGGGGCATTCTATACAATCAGTGACACAGTCCCTGGGGTAGGGGCATTCTATACAATCAGTGACACAGTCCCTGGGGTAGGGGCATTCTATACAATCAGTGACACAGTCCCTGGGGTAGGGGCATTCTATACAATCAGTGACACAGTCCCTGGGGTAGGGGCATTCTATACAATCAGTGACACAGTCCCTGGGGTAGGGGCATTCTATACAATCAGTGACACAGTCCCTGGGGTAGGGGCATTCTATACAATCAGTGACACAGTCCCCGGGGTAGGGACATTCTATACAATCAGTGACACAGTCCCTGGGGTAGGGGCATTCTATACAATCAGTGACACAGTCCCCGGGGTAGGGACATTCTATACAATCAGTGACACAGTCCCCGGGGTAGGGACATTCTATACAATCAGTGACACAGTCCCTGGGGTAGGGGCATTCTATACAATCAGTGACACAGTCCCTGGGGTAGGGGCATTCTATACAATCAGTGACACAGTCCCTGGGGTAGGGGCATTCTATACAATCAGTGACACAGTCCCTGGGGTAGGGGCATTCTATACAATCAGTGACACAGTCCCTGGGGTAGGGGCATTCTATACAATCAGTGACACAGTCCCCGGGGTAGGGGCATTCTATACAATCAGTGACACAGTCCCCGGGGTAGGGGCATTCTATACAATCAGTGACACAGTCCCTGGGGTAGGGGCATTCTATACAATCAGTGACACAGTCCCTGGGGTAGGGGCATTCTATACAATCAGTGACACAGTCCCTGGGGTAGGGGCATTCTATACAATCAGTGACACAGTCCCCGGGGTAGGGGCATTCTGTACAATCAGTGACACAGTCCCTGGGGTAGGGGCATTCTATACAATCAGTGACACAGTCCCTGGGGTAGGGGCATTCTATACAATCAGTGACACAGTCCCCGGGGTAGGGGCATTCTATACAATCAGTGACACAGTCCCTGGGGTAGGGGCATTCTATACAATCAGTGACACAGTCCCCGGGGTAGGGGCATTCTATACAATCAGTGACACAGTCCCTGGGGTAGGGGCATTCTATACAATCAGTGACACAGTCCCCGGGGTAGGGGCATTCTATACAATCAGTGACACAGTCCCTGGGGTAGGGGCATTCTATACAATCAGTGACACAGTCCCTGGGGTAGGGACATTCTATACAATCAGTGACACAGTCCCCGGGGTAGGGGCATTCTATACAATCAGTGACACAGTCCCTGGGGTAGGGCATTCTATACAATCAGTGACACAGTCCCTGGGGTAGGGGCATTCTATACAATCAGTGACACAGTCCCTGGGGTAGGGGCATTCTATACAATCAGTGACACAGTCCCCGGGGTAGGGGCATTCTATACAATCAGTGACACAGTCCCTGGGGTAGGGGCATTCTATACAATCAGTGACACAGTCCCCGGGGTAGGGGCATTCTATACAATCAGTGACACAGTCCCTGGGGTAGGGGCATTCTATACAATCAGTGACACAGTCCCTGGGGTAGGGGCATTCTATACAATCAGTGACACAGTCCCCGGGGTAGGGGCATTCTATACAATCAGTGACACAGTCCCCGGGGTAGGGACATTCTATACAATCAGTGACACAGTCCCCTGGGGTAGAGGCATTCTATACAATCAGTGACACAGTCCCTGGGGTAGGGGCATTCTATACAATCAGTGACACAGTCCCTGGGGTAGGGGCATTCTATACAATCAGTGACACAGTCCCTGGGGTAGGGGCATTCTATACAATCAGTGACACAGTCCCTGGGGTAGGGGCATTCTATACAATCAGTGACACAGTCCCCGGGGTAGGGGCATTCTATACAATCAGTGACACAGTCCCTGGGGTAGGGGCATTCTATACAATCAGTGACACAGTCCCTGGGGTAGGGGCATTCTATACAATCAGTGACACAGTCCCTGGGGTAGGGGCATTCTATACAATCAGTGACACAGTCCCTGGGGTAGGGGCATTCTATACAATCAGTGACACAGTCCCTGGGGTAGGGGCATTCTATACAATCAGTGACACAGTCCCTGGGGTAGGGGCATTCTATACAATCAGTGACACAGTCCCTGGGGTAGGGGCATTCTATACAATCAGTGACACAGTCCCCGGGGTAGGGGCATTCTATACAATCAGTGACACAGTCCCTGGGGTAGGGGCATTCTATACAATCAGTGACACAGTCCCTGGGGTAGGGGCATTCTATACAATCAGTGACACAGTCCCTGGGGAAGGGGCATTCTATACAATCAGTGACACAGTCCCTGGGGTAGGGGCAATCTATACAATCAGTGACACAGTCCCTGGGGTAGGGACATTCTATACAATCAGTGACACAGTCCCTGGGGTAGGGGCATTCTATACAATCAGTGACACAGTCCCTGGGGTAGGAGCATTCTATACAATCAGTGACACAGTCCCTGGGGTAGGGGCATTCTATACAATCAGTGACACAGTCCCCGGGGTAGGGGCATTCTATACAATGTACAATGACACAGCCCGCCATGGTCCGCAGGTAACGGGAAGTGGGTCACGAGGGACTGTTTTAGGACCCAGGGGACACCGTGCTATTCTTGTGCTTGCTGACCTCATAACAGCCCTTTTCTTGAAGTCCTTGGCCCAGACCTTCCGGAGCAGGTCATCCAACTTGGCCGACTCCTCGACCTTCACGGTTGTATCTTCGTCCTCCGACACGCTGACGATGTCGCGGTAGAAGAGAGAGATGTCAAACCCCCCAGGCTTCCTCAGATGCATTAGGTCAAGGATGATACCTGCACACAGACACGGACACCGGCAAAGACACTCCAGTCACAATAGAGCAGCAGAGAGCAACGCTATTTCTTTTATTACTCAATAGGTATATCTCTTCATGAAAAAAGTTTGTCATTTTCTCTCCATTTCTTCTCAGATCCTTCAAGAGGGAGCTGGAGCAGAGATTGCATCACAGAGAACGGGGTTCTCAACTGAGGGTCCGTGAGAAGATTTCAGGGGGCCCGCCAGTTGGTTTGTCCCATCAATACACAGGGGGACTGCTGATGATTATGGCATTAACACCAGTAGTCTCCCCTGTATATTGAGACAAATAGAATCGTCTCAGCGATACAATGGCAGTGCATGCACTGTTGTTAAAGAAAAGAAAGAACTTGCATTTATATAGCGCCTTTCATGACCTCAGGATATCCCAAAGCGTTTTACAGCCATCAAGAACATAAGAAATAGGAGCAGGAGTCGGCCGTTCGGCCCATCGAGCCTGCTCTGCCATTCAATAAGATCATGGCTGATCTTCTACCTCATCTCCACTTTCCTGCACTATCCCCATATCCCTTGATTCCCTTAGTATCCAAAAATCTATCGATCTCTGTCTTGAATATACTCAACGACTGAGCCTCCACAGCCCTCTGGGGTAGAGAATTCCAAAGATTCACCACCCTCTGTGTGAAGAAATTTCTCCTCATCTCAGTCCTAAATGGCTGACCCCTTATTCTGAGACTGTGACCCCTGGTTCTAGACTCCCCAGCCAGGGGAAACATCCTCCCTGCAGCTACCCTGTCAAGCCCTGTAAGAAACTAGTATGTTTCAATGAGATCACCTCTCATTCTTCTAAACTCCAGAGAATATCGGCCTAGTCTACTCAATCTCTCCTCATAGGACAATCCCCCCATCCCAGGAACCAGTCTGGTGAACCTTCGTTGCACTCCCTCTACAGCAAGTATATCCTTCCTTAGGTAAGGAGACCAAAACTGTACACAATACTCCAGGTGTGGTCTCACCAGGGCCCTATATAATTGCAGTAAGACGTCTTTACTCTTGTACTCAAATCCTCTTGTAATAAAGGCCAACATACCATTTGCTTTCCTAATTGCTTGCTGTACCTGCATGTTAACTTTCAGTGATTTGTGTACAAGGACATCCAGGTCCCTCCGAACACCAACATTTCCCAATCTCGCACCATTCAAAAAATACTCTGATTTTATATTTTTCCTACCAAAGTAGATAACTTGACATTTATCCACATTATATTCAATTTGCCATGTTCTTGCCCACTCGCTTAACCTGTCTATATCCCCTTGCAGCCTCCTTGCATCCTCCTCACAACTTACATTCTCACCTAGTTTTGGATCATCAGCAAACTTGGATATATTACATTTGGTCCCCTCATCCAAATCATTGCTGTAGATTGTGAATATCTGGGGCCCAGGCACTGATCCTTGTGGTACCCCACTAGTTACAGCCTACCAACCCGACAATGACCCGTTTATTCCTACTCTCTGTTTTCTGTCCGTTAACCAATCCTCAATCCATGTTAGTACATTACCCCCAACCTCATGAGCCCTAATTTTATTTAATAACCTCTTGTGTGGCACCTTATCGAATGCCTTCTGAAAATCCAAATACACCACATCCACTGGTTCCCCCTTAACTATCCTGCTAATTACAACCTCAAAAAACTGTAACAGATTTGTCAAACACGATTTCCCTTTCATAAATCCGTGTTAACTCTGCCCAATCCTATTCTTACTTTCTAAGTGCCCTGTTACCACGTCCTTAATAATAGATTCTAGCATTTTCCCTACTGTTGATGGCAGGCTAACTGGTCTGTAGTTCCCCGTTTTCTCTCTCCCCCCTTTCTGAAATAGTGGGGTTACATTTGCTACCTTCCAATCTGCAGGAACCGTTCTAGAATCTATGGAATTTTGGAAGATAGTCACCTCTTTTAAAACCCTAGGATGTAGGCCATCAGGTCCAGGGGATTTATCGGCTTTCAGTCCCATTAATTTCTCTAGTACTATTTCCTTACTAATACTAATTTCTTTCAGTTCCTCATTCTCGCTAGACCCTTGGTTCTCCACTATTTCCGGAATGTTTTTTGCGTCTTCTTCCATGAAGACAGACACAAAGTATTTGTTTAATTTCTCTGCCATTTCCTTATTCCCCATTATAATTTCTCCTGTCTCAGCCTGTAAGGGACCCACATTTACTTTCACTAATCTTTTCCATCTTACATACTTATAGAAACTTTTACAGTCTGTACTTATGTCTCTTTATCAATTTCTTGGACCGCCTTTGCTGAATTCTAAAATTCCCCCCAATCCTCAGGCTTACTCCTCTTTTTGGCAACATTATAGGCCTCTTCCTTTAATCTAATACTATCTTTAATTTTAGCCACGGGTAGACCATTTTCCCCGTGGTGTTTTTATTCCTTAAGGGGATGTATATTAATTGCGAATTATGAATTATTTCTTTAAATGTTTGTCATTGCTTTTCTGCTGTCATATCTTTTAATTTGGTTTCCCCACCTACCTTAGCCAACTCACCTCTCATACCTATGTAGTTTGCTTTGTTCAGATTTAGGACCTAGTTTCGGACTTAACTAAATCACTCTCAAACGCAACATAAAATTCTATCATATTATGATCACTGTTCCCTAGAGGCTCCTTTACTACAAGCTTATTAATTAACCCTGTCTCATTGCACAATATTAGATCTAAAATAGCCAATTCCCTAGTAGGTTACTTGACATACTGATCTAGAAAACTACCTTGAATGCATTCCATGAACTCTTTCTCTGCACTATTACTGCAAATTTGGTTTGCCTAGTCTATATGAAAGTTAAAGTCCTCCATGATTACTGTATTACCCCTGTTGCATGCATCTCTAATAATTTCATGATTTATACTCTGCCCGACACTACAACTACTGTTAGGGGGCCTATAGACTATTCCCACTAGTGTTTTCTGCCCGTTGTTGTTTCTTAGCTCCACCCAAACTGATTCTATATTTTGTTTTTCTGAGCTAAGATCCTTTCTCTCTACTGTCTTTAATCCCTCCTTTATTATTAGGGTTACCCCTCCTCCCTTTCCATTCTGCCTGTCTCTTCTAAAAGTCGAATATCCTGGAATATTTAGTTCCTAACCTTGGTCACTCTGCAACCACGTCTCTGTAATAGCTATTAAATAGAACTACTTTTGAAGTGTAGTCACTGTTGTAATGTAATGTTGGACACTATTTGAACATTTAGACAAATCCCTTTGCGTGTCACTGACCTTTACAGCAGTATTTATCTTGCTAAGTTTTTTTTTTGATCCAGCCCTGATTGCTTCCACGTTTAAAAATCTCTCGCCGCTTTTAACTATTAAATAAAATAGTAGGAAGTTATAACTTCTCCTCCGGGGAGGATTAAAACCAGAGTTGGGGGCGGGGAAATCCGCGAGTTAGTCCGCCGTCGCGTGGGTCAAGGTAGCGCGAGCCTTCCTTTCAACCCTTTTCTTGCCCCTCGTGTGGAGCTGTCCTGTGTCAGTTGGAAGCCGCTCGCGCGATTGAAAAGAGCGCCATCAATGGAGAGTGCATGTGCGCCACATGGCCGGGGGCCGGGGGGGGGGGGGGGGGGAGGGGAAGGAAGAAACTTTCCAGTCTCTGGGCCTGCGGCAAGGCCGTAATAATCGGGATCCGGTGTGACTCCTTTAATGTCTTCAGCCTGAGTTAATAAAATGACTGAAGGCATTATCACGATTTTCCTCGTACTTCAGACTCGGGGCTTTATACTCACCGTGTGCTTCTCTGACGGACGGACAGACCGAGTCTGGGTGCTCGTGTTCTTTGAGATAGCGCCGGCTATTTGTGAAAGGGTTGGGGAGGAGGAAAGAGGGGGGCTGCCTTTGTCGGGGGGGGTAAAGTCGCTCAGGGCCCTGTTTATTTCTCCATTTCTCTCATGTGCCATCTGCCTCCACCATTGCTGGCGCTGTTAATTCAAGTCGCTGGCTTTCACCGCCGTGTTGGGGTTTGGGATCGAAATAAGAGGGAAGTTCTGTGTCCGAGATGGAGGTGGAGGACCTGGAATTTTAGTCCAGTCTGACCGAGTGTGCACAAACCGAGCCTGCAGTGAGCGCGGCACCTGCTGCCCCTGGTTCATGTCCCGATGGGGTGGAGCAGACCTGGAGCAGCAAATGGGCACATAATGTAAATTTAAGATAAAAACAGGAAATGCTCAGCAGGTCAGGCAACATCCGTTGAGAGAGAGAGAGAGAGAGAGAGAGAGAGTTAACGTCTCAGGTCGATGACCTTGTGTCAGAACTGAAACATTAACACTGCTTCTCTCTCTGCAGATGCTGCCTGACCTGCTGAGTACTTCCAGCATTTTCTGTTTTTATTTCAGATCTCCAGCATCCGCAGTATTGTGCTTTTGTAAATTTGGGACTTAACAAATGCTTCTTTACATCAGGTGTAATAGAGCTATTCATAACCAGTAACTAATTTTAATACAGGAAAAAATACTTGTCAGTGGAATTTTTCTAACATGTGTCGAAAGCAAAGATTTTGAGAACCCCGATGTAGAAAGTAAGTGTCTTTATAGATAAACACTTGGTCCGTGTGATCACCTGAGGGGGTGGGAGAGGAATTTTCCTTTATTGGCCCTGGGTTTTGTCTGTTTTTTTGCCTTTGAGATTGCATGGCTGCGTGGGGGGGCGGGGAGGGGAGCGGAGGGGAAGAGAGGAGGAACTGTTTAGTTGCGATACTCCAGCCATCATGACTAGGCTTAATGGACCGGCTGGTCTCTTGCTTCCCGTCAGTTTCATATGTTGGTAGGTCACCAACCCATGCTGGGGAAACGCTTCATGGACACGCCTGAAGGACCATTCTTCACACGTGAGTCAAGACAGTCAAAGCAGTGAAGGGAATAAGAACACTACGAATTAGGAGCAGGAGTCGGCCATACGGCCCCTCGAGCCTGCTCCGCCATTCAATACAGGAAACTTTTTTTTATCCGGCACGGACGGGACCGACGTGGTGCCGGTTCATCAAAAATTCCGGATAACCGAAAGCTATAGTAAAAGATACGGAGAGCTGAGAGCTCCGTATAAAGCAACAAACCCTGTTGCTTAGCAACAGGTTCAAAACAATGGCCACAAGTTGCAAGCGTCTCTGTAGCTTAGCAACAGCTGCAGCCACACCCTTGCACAGCAACACATGGAGGAAGGCAAGTAATAAAAGTTACCTGAACCTACTCCTGAATTTTGCCGGTTAACCGACATTTCCGGTTAATCGAAAGTTTCCTGTAACATTATGGCTGATCTTCGACCTCAACTCCACTTTCCCGCCCGATCCCCATAACCCTCGATTCCCCTAGAGTCTAAAATTCTAGCGATCTCGGTCTTGAATATGCTCAACGACTCAGCAGCCACAGCCCTTTCGGGTAGAATCTTGGATGAAGCTCCAACGCAAAGGACTGCTGCACGGTCTAGATTTAAGCACTACCAATCTAGTCAAATCCCTCCATGGCCTCGCCCCTTCCCATCTCTGTAACCTCCTCCAGCCCTACAACCCTCCGAGATCTCTGCGCTCCTCCAATTCTGGCATCTTGCACATCCCCGATTTTCTTCACTCCACCATTGGCGGCCGTGCCTTCAGCTGCCTGGGCTCTAAGCTGTGGAATTCCCTCCCTAAACCTCTCCGCCTCTCTCTCCTCCTTTAAGACTTCTTAAAACCTACCTCTTTGACCAAGCTTTTGGTCACCCGCCCCAACATCTCCTTATGAGGGTCGGTGTCAAAATTTTGTTTGATAATCGCTCCTGTGAAGCGCCTTGGGACGTTTTACTACTTTAAAGGCGCTATATAAATGCACGTTGTTGTTGTGCTGGCAGAGACACACAGACATGAATACCACATTTCACATCAGCCAGTCAGTCACTGACAAACGTGCAGCAATGCTCTCTGACGGCAGCAGCCCGCCTACCTGTCTCTCGGAGATCGCTGGCCTTTGTTCTGGCCATTCGCGCTTTGGAGCTGTCTTTGGCATGAGGCTCGTCGTTGTTGGTGAACAGCATGATGCGCTTGTGGCTCATTTTGAGCCTGACGTCACTGAAGAGATTGGAGCAGACCCAGAGCGCCTCACCCAATGAGCCATCGGGGCTGTGGCCTAGGCTCTCCCTGAAGGACTTGTACCCCTTCTCCCCCTGATACTGGTCCAGTTCCAGCACTCGCTTAGCACCTGCGTCCAGAGAGATGGATTCAGTTAATAACATCAATCTGTAATATCCACACCGGTAAATGGCCCACAGTGCTGAATGCAAGTTCTTTTTTATAAATACAAGATGGCGACGGAGTTGGGAGAGAGACTTCAGAAACTTGCTCCACAGCACCACCTCCTGGCCAGAGCTCTCAAATACATTGTTACAGGCCACTGTTTACATATAGGATTTTCATTCTAAATGGTTACATAGGCTGTTAGATATTAAATCTTGACATAAAAGCATGACCAAAAATCGTGCCAACACCAAGTTGGACAAGAAATGCAAGCATACTCAAGAATTTTTTAAAATAATATATACAGATATATGGACACTTATTATATTCATTTGATCATTGCTACAGTGTAACATAGATCAATAGGGTTTTATCCCTCACATTAACTGCACTGACACTCAATAAACTTGCATAATGTTACCAATCGTTATTCTTTCACTGCAGATGCCAATGTCTATCAATCTGATATGAGGAAATACAAATATGAAGACTTGAAAATTTTTCGTTAAAACAACAGATTGTGGAGCAATATGATAGAAGTATTTATAATTATGAAGATGGGACAGGATAGACAGAAGCAGACTATTCCCAATTGCTGATGGGTCTTTGAACGATTAAATGTAAGAGATTTAAAACAGAGGGCAGGTGAAACCTCTTCGCGCAGTTGGGGGTGATTTTCGCCGAATACTTTAGGCATTAAAGAGGTGGCCAAGATGGGGTTTTAAGCTGAAACGGCCGGATTAGCCCGCATTTAGCGCAAGACGCCACCTTGGTAAAGGAGTTTAAGTCAGTGCTACGAAGGGTTGCGCGGAGGCTTGTAAAACAGCTGATTGCCACTTAAAATGCCCGCTGGCGCTCATCAAAGAGGCTGCACGGCATTTTGGTGGCTAGCGCTTCAACTAACGCCCGCTCCTAACAGCGACCAGCTGAATGGGAGTAAATATGGCGTGGATGTCGATTTCAAGCGCTACTTAAAGGGGTACTCACCACTTAAAGGGGTACGCACCACTTAAAGAGGTACTCACCACTTAAAGGGGTACTCACCATTTCATGAACATTGCTGCTGGAGCTGTGAAGAGGACCTCAAATACATCGGGGGACTTTCTGGGACGCTTTACCAATGCTCGAGCAACATTTATTACCGAAATTATGAGGACTTCACCTAAAAAGAGTGAGTGCTGCGCTACTCCACCTTATTGGACACCTTATAGGAGTCACCAGGAGAAAGGGAGGGCTTGGTCACCGGCATCTTGCTAGGGGTCCCCCTTGGTCTGGACGAGGACTGGGAGGAGGAGATGAGGCCAGGCAGAGCAGTGGCAGCTGCTGCAGGAGGGACAGGAGGGCGAGGTAGCGTCCTCCCCCCCCCCCCCCCCGCAGGTACAGGGCATCAACGTTCCCCCCCCCCTGCCGTGGACCGGCTTTTCCAATGTGAAATTTCTCCGTTAAAGGAACCCCGCATACATATTTAAAATTAGGGGGAACACTGCAGGGCATTCCTCCTGCTCTGGACCTCCTCCACCAGGACCTCCCGTGCTGCGTCCGAGAACCTGTGCGCCCTCTCCCTCGGTCCCTGAGCCATCCTGCAACGTGCCGGTGTGCCAGCTGGAGCACTCCACACCTTCAGTGGAAGTGGGCGCGAGGAGCCCACATGTACCGCTCCACGAAAATAGCGCCTAATCAGCGCTCGAGTGCCAAACCTGCAGGGTGTCTGTTTAGCTCCTCCAGGCAAGTTCAAATTATGGTCATCAGCAATTAGGACCAAAATTGCGAGCTAAAACCAGGCCTTCAAACAGGCTAGTTTGATCGGCACTGCGCCCATTTACACCCTGTGGCCAAAATAACCTCCCAGAGAGTTGTGAGGTTGTGGATGTTGGAATTCATTTTCAGGTTTCGTGGTTGAGGCAGAAACTGCGTCAACGCTCAAGATGGATTGGACAGGTACAGGAAACTTCGCGATATCCGGCACCGACGGGACCGAGCTGCTGCCGATCTATCAAAACTTCCGGATAGACCAGCGCTAATGTTGAAGGATACGGAGGTTTTCATCTCCGTATCGGACAACACTGTTGCTTAGCAACAGCTTGTAAACACTCGGCCCGTACCTTGGAAGTGTCTCTGAAGCTGTTGCTAAGCTACAGAGACGCTTTCCAGGGCCTGACTGTTAAAAAAAAAAAATGCTAGAAGAAAAAAAACCTAACCAAAACGGCTGCTGATTTCTGCCGTTAGATCGAGGTTTCCGGACATACAACCTCCGGATAAACCAAAGTTTCCCGTAGATGAGGGAAATGGGTTGAAGAGGTGTGAGGAGTGGGTGGGTAAATGTGCAGAGTACAAAAGAAAGAAAGGAACAATTGTGTTTCTCCAGCACCTTTCACGACCTCAGGATGTCCCAAAGCGCTTTAAAGCCAATGAATTACTTTTGAAGCATCTCCTGGCTGATATTTATTCCTCAACCGACATCACCAAAACACATCAGCCGGTCGTTATCACATTGCTGGTTGTGGGACCTTGCTGTGCGCAAATTGTAATGTAGGAAACACGGCCGCCAATTTGCGCACAGCAAGGTCCCAAGCATGAGTGCCGGAGGGAGATGCCCCACACCGGGTTTAAACAGGCGCACACCGGATCTGGTAGACCAACTTGCCTGGCGTGTCCAAGTCATGGAGGACGTAAACATGCTTGAAGTCAACAGAGTTCTTGTGCTTCTGAGTCCCGAAGAACACGACGGCCAGAAGATCGCGGTCACTGCTGATGATTTTACTGGTGTAAACCCTGTGAACACACTGCGAGCAAAGAGGCTCAAATCAGTCACCAGCGGAGCTGATCACGGCACTACCAACCAACCAAACCCACTCGGCACTCTTAGTGGACTGAGGGTACGGGAGCGTACTGGACTAGTAATCCAGAGGTCTGGACTGATGGTCCAGGGCGTGAGTTCAAATCCCACCACGGCAGCTGGGGAATTTAAATTCAATTAATTAAATAATTCTGGAATTAAAAAGCTAGTACCAGTAACGGTGACCATGAAACTACCGGATCGTCATAAAATCCCATCTGGTTCACTAATGCCCTTTAGGGGAGGAAATCTGCCGCCCTTACCCGGTCTGGCCTATATGTGACTCCAGACCCACAGCAATGTGGTTGACTCTTAACTGCCCTCTGAAATGTCCGAGCAAGCCACTCAGTTGTACAGGAAACTTTGTGCTATCCGGCACCGACGGGACCGAGCTGTTGCCGTCCCATCAAAACTGCCGGACAAACCAGCGGTAATGTTAAAACATACGGAGCTTTTGAGCTCCGTATCTAGCAACAAACCCTGTTGCACAGCTTCTAAACAGTCGGCCGTAGCTTGCAAGCGTCTCTGTAGCTAAGCAACAGCTTTAGCGAGACCTTGCAGAGCCTGACTGGTGGAAAAAAAGCAACGAAAAGAAAAAAAAACTTACTGAACCGACTCCTGAATTTTGCCGGTGGATCGAGCATTCCGGACAGTTAGCCTCCGGATAAACCAAAGTTTCCTGTATAAGGCGGCTCACCACCACCTTCTCGAGGGCAATTAGGGATGGGCAATAAATGCCGGCCTCGATGCGACGCCCACACCCCGTGAATGAATTAAAAAAGGGACGCCCCGCGGGATGTGAAGTCTAAAGCAGATCACTCCCAGTGTCCGTGGCATCTCTCAGGCCAAACTACTGGATCGAAGCACAGGATTCACAAAATAATTTTGAGTGCACAGTTTGGTAGGAACATAGGAACAGGAGGAGGCCATTCAGCCCCTCGAGGCTGTTCAGCCATTCAATTAGATTACAGCTGCTCTGTATTTTAACTCCATCTACCCGCCTTGATTCCATAACCCTCAATACCCTTACATAACAAAAATCTCAGTTTTCAAATTTTCAATTGACCCCCCACAGCCTCGACAGCATTTTTGGGGGGGGGGGGAAGAGAGTTCCAGATTTCCACTGCCCTTTGTGTGATGAAGTGCTTCCTGACATCACCCCTGAACGGCCTGGCTCTAATTTTAAGACTATGCCCCCTTGTTCTGGACTCCCCCCACCAGGGTGAAATAATACGTCCTGATACAGGTAGACTACCTTTTATCCGAACTTCCGAAAACCGAAACCCTCTAAAAACCGAAGGTTTTTTCGTTCAGCGTAAGTCGTGCGCACGACATGGCCAGAGTGGCGCACGACTTACGCTGAGCAGAGGGTCAGCGTAAGTCGTGCGCACGACCCCGACCCCCGCCGACGACCCCCCGCCGACCCCGACTCCCGCCGACCCCCACCCCCGACCCCCCCAGCCGACCCACCCCCGACAAATTTCCCAGCCTTATAAAATACCTTCCGAAATTTTCCGAAAACCGAAACACGGCTGGTCCCGAGGTTTTCGGATAAAGGATAGTCTACCTGTACTATTATATAATACTCTAGCAGCTCTCCTGTGCCATTGCTCATGCTAAGTCAGAGGACATGCTGTCTTGGACGGGCAGGAGCACTGTATCGTGTAACACACAATGTATTATTTTGCTGCGAAGGTGGAGCCTTCTCTTTTTATGGCCTTGAGCCCTAATTGCTATAAACAGGTCCTCGGGTCAACTAGAGGATGACTGATTGTCTCTCTTAAGATTGGCAGCTGGTTGCAAATCCCAGCTCTTCTCCAAGGTCATCCTGAAATGATTTACTTTCTTTCTCTTCATTTTGACATTGTTTTGCATCTGTAATCAAGTGTGACGGATGTGAGCTAGGTACTAGTCTTGATATATCCATCCATCTAGCTATAATATATTAAAAATTCTTACAGCTGTGTGCACTTCCTGTTGACAAAACCGTACTTCATGTTGTAACATTTTTGTCACACTCTGTCCATTACAAATCCCTATGTCCACATTTATAATGGAAAAAAATGTCTATGTAAACGCGTCACGCTGTAATTACACCCTTCCGTGAGTGGTGGCGCTGTACTGGATCATAGAATGGTTACAGTGCAGAAGGAGGCCATTCGGCCCGTCGAGCCCATGCCGGCTCTCTGCAAGAGTACTTCAGCCAGTCCCACTCCCCCGCCCTTTCCCCGTAGCCCAGCACATTGTCTTCCTTCAGCTACTTATCCAATTCCCTTTTGAAAGCCACGATTGAGTCTGCCTCCACCACCCTCTCAGGCAGTGCATTCCAGATCCTAACCACTCGCTGCGTAAAAACGTTTTTCCTCATGTCGCCTTTGGTTCTTCTGCCAATCACCTTAAATCTGTGGTGTGGAGATGCCGGTGTTGGACTGGGGTGGACAAATGTAAGAAATCACACAACACCAGGTTATAGTCCAACAGCTTTATTTGAAATCACAAGCTTTCGGAGCGCTGCTCCTTCGTCAGGTGAAGTGGAGAGATGCATAAAGACACAGCTTATATAGTCAGAGAATACTGTCAGATGTTTCCAGGTAATCTTTCTAACTGCCATTTATCACACTCGGCAGAGAGATAATTACAGCAATCAAAGGTGTAAATGGTGTCCAAACAGGTTAGTCAGGAAAACATTACATCAAAGAACAATGAGGTGGGGTCACAAGGGGTCAAATGTTGCAGATGCTGGGGTCTGTATGAAAAACAAAAAAAGACAAAAAACATTTTTTTTGGCTGGAAATCACAGCAGGTCCTGCCGCATCTGTGTGGAGAGAACAAGCCAACGACGACTCGAGTCTGGATGACCCTACGTCAGGTGGGGTTACATGTAGCGTGACATGAACCCAAGATCTCGGTTGAGGCCGTCCTCATGGGTGCGGAACTTGGCTATCAGTTTCTGCTCGACGATTTTGCGTTGTCGTGTGTCTCGAAGGCCGCCTTGGAGAATGCTTACCCGAAGATCGGAGGCTGAATGTCCTTGACTGCTGAAGTGTTCCCCGACTGGGAGGGAACATTCCTGCCTGGCGATTGTTGCGCGGTGTCCGTTCATCCGTTGTCGCAGTGTCTGCATGGTTTCGCCGATGTACCATGCTCCGGGGCATCCTTTCCTGCAACGTATGAGGTAGACAACGTTGGCCAAGTCACATGAGTATGTACCATGTACCTGGTGGGTGGTGTCCTCACGTGTGATGATGGTGTCTGTGTTGATGATCTGGCATGTCTTGCAGAGGTTGCTGTGGCAGGGTTGTGTGGTGTCGTGGTCGCTGTTCTCCTGAAAGCTGGGTAATTTGCTGCGAACGATGGTCTGTTTGAGGTTAGGTGGCTGTTTGAAGGCGAGTAGTGGAGGCGTGGGGATGGCCATAGCGAGGTGTTCGTCGTCATCGATGACATGTTGAAGGCTGTGAAGAACATGGCGTAGTTTCTCCGCTCCGGGGAAGTACTGGGCGACGAAGGGTACTCTGTTGGTTGTGTCCCGTGTTTGTCTTCTGAGGAGGTCTATGCGATTTTTCGCTGTGGCCCGTTGGAACTGTCGATCGATGAGTCGAGCGTCATATCCCGTTCTTACGAGGGCGTCTTTCAGCGTCTGTAGGTGTCCATCGCGTTCCTCCTCATCTGAGCAGATCCTGTGTATTCGCAGGGCTTGTCCATAGGGGATGGCTTCTTTAACGTGGTTAGGGTGGAAGCTGGAGAAGTGGAGCATCGTGAGGTTGTCCGTGGGCTTGCGGTAGAGTGAAGTGCTGAGGTGTCCGTCTTTGATGGAGATTCGTGTGTCCAAGAATGAAACCGATTCTGAGGAGTAGTCCATGGTGAGTTTGATGGTGGGATGGAACTTGTTGATGTTATCGTGTAGTCTTTTCAGTGATTCTTCGCCGTGGGTCCATAGGAAGAAAATGTCGTCGATATATCTGGTGTATAACGTTGGTTGGAGGTCCTGTGCAGCGAAGAAGTCTTGCTCGAACTTGTGCATGAAGATGTTTGCGTATTGGGGTGTGAATTTGGTCCCCATGGCTGTTCCGTGTGTTTGGGTAAAGAACTGGTTGTCGAAGGTGAAGACATTGTGGTCAAGGATGAAACGGATGAGTTGTCACGCTACATGTAACCCCACTTGACGTAGGGTCATCCAGACTCGAGTCGTCGTTGGCTTGTTCTCTCCACACAGATGCGGCCGGACCTGCTGTGATTTCCAGCCAAAAAAAAAGTTTTTTGTCTGTTTTTTTGTTTTTCATAGACCCCAGCATCTGCAACATTTGACCCCTTGTGACCCCACCTCATTGTTCTTTGATGTAATGTTTTCCTGACTGACCTGTTTGGACACCATTTACACCTTTGATTGCTGTGATTATCTCTCTGCCGAGGTGTGATAAATGGCAGTTAGAAAGATTACCTGTAAACATCTGACATTATTCTCTGACTATATAAGCTGTGTTTTTATGCATCTCTCCACTTCACCTGACGACGGAGCAGCGCTCCGAAAGCTTGTGATTTCAAATAAAGCTGTTGGACTATAACCTGCTGTTGTGTGATTTCTTACATTTGTCCACCCTAAATCTGTGTTCTCTGGTTCTCGACCCTTCCGCCAATGGGAACAGTTTCTCTCCGTCTACTCTGTCCAGACCCCTCATGATTTTGAACACCTCTATCAAATCTCCTCTCAACCTTCTCTGCTCTAAGGAGAACAATCCCAGCTTCTCCAGTCTATCCACATAACTGAAGTCCCTCATCCCTGGAATCATTCTCGTAAATCTTTCTGCACCCTCTCTAAGGCCTTCACATCCTTCCTAAAGTGCGGTGCCCAGAATTGGACACAATACTCCAGTAGAGGCCGAACCAGTGTTTTATAAAGGTTCATCATAATTTCCACACTTTTGTACTCCAGGCCTCTATTTATGAAGCCCAGGATCCCGTAAGCTTTTTTAACCGCTTTCTCAATCTGCCCCGCCACCTTCAACGGTTTGTGCACATATACCCCCAGGTCTCCCTGTTCATGCACCCCCTTTAGGATTGTACCCTTTAGTTTATATTGCCTCTCCTCGTTCTTCCTACCAAAATGAATCACTTCGCACTTTTCTGCGTTAAATTTCATCGCCAAGCGTCTGCCCATTCCACCAGCCTGTCTATGTCCTCTTGAAGTCTCCTGCTTTAGTTTTGCACCTTCCAGCTCTTCAGTCTGTACTGCAGAGAAACTCTTTGGCTCCAACCAACTCGACTTCCCAAACTGCCATCAGCTTTTGCTATTTTAAGTATCAATAATTTCAAATGAAAGTATTGTGTGAACAAGGAGCGAAAGTATGACTTTGAAATGGAGATTGTATATATTTTGTATTATATATCTATAATATCTTAGAAGATCTTCCTTCTGTGCATTCCAGTCGAATTATCCCTTGATCTCTACCCCTACCTCATGTGGTCGTGACTCCCTGTGCACAATGCCATAGGAGATGGCTTAGTATATTAAAAAACTTACCTCAGCGCATATTTTCTGTCTACACAACTCGATTTTCTTTTGTCACATTTTAGGTCACATTTATTCCCATTGTAAATGACTTGTTTCTAATATATAATGGATTTTACTGATGTAAACCCATCACCCTGATTGTGTAATCTGGTCATCGGGTTCCTAGAAACCTGGAGTACTGTGTGCAGTTTTGGTCTCCTTACCTAAGAAAGGATATACTTGCCATAGAGGAGTGCAGCGAAGGTTCACCAGGCTGATTCCTGGGACGGCAGGACTGTCGTATGAGGAGAGATTGGGTCGACTAGGCCTGTATTCACTAGAGTTTAGAAGAATGAGAGGGGATCTCATTGAAACGTATAAAAGTCTGACAGGGCTGGACAGACTGGATGCAGGGAGGATGTTTCCCCTGGCTGGGGGGGGGGGGGGGGGCTAGAATGAGGAGGTCACAGTCTCAGGATACGGGGTAGGACATTTAGGACTGAGATGAGGAGAAATCTCTTCACTCAGAGGGTGGTGAACCTGTGGAATTCTCTACCACAGAAGGCTGTGGAGGCCAAGTCACTGAATATATTTAAGAAGGAGATAGATAGATTTATAGACACAAAAGGCATCAAGGGGTATGGGGAGAGAGCGGGAATATGGTATTGAGATAGAGGATCAGCCATGATTATATTGAATGGCGGAGCATTTCGAAGGGCCGAATGGCCTACTCCTGCTCCGATTTTTCTGTGTTTCTAAACAATGTTCCCGCTAATCTGCACGGCCGTCTGGAGGTCCCGTGCAGCCCGGGACTGGCTTTTCAAATGCGAGATGCGCAAAAATTTTGAATGTTAGGGGGAACATTGCCTACAAATCGTTCCAAATGCTTTCTGAAAATATGTTTCATTTGCCATTCTTTTCTGCAGTTAACAGAAATTTCCAATGTCCAAAACAAGCGTTTAAACAAAATTTTAAAAAGTTAGGAAAATTTACAACTTTCACAATAACGTGATTACATTCATCCGCTGAATTGTCTTTTAATGATTTCACTCGAAGACTTCAGCTTCCCCCAAAAGCCTGAGCTCAGCTTGTTATTTTTTGGGCAGGAGCTGTGACTCGTGTGACAGAAAAAGCAAAATACTGCAGATGCTGGAAATCTGAAATAAAAAAAACCCAGAAAACGCTGGAAAAGCTCAGCGGGTCAGGCAGCATCTGTGGAGAGAGGAAGGTAGGGTTAACGTTTCTGGCCAAATCTCATGGACTGGAAACATTAGCTCTGATCGTCCTCTCTCCACACATGCTGCCTGACCTTTGTGAGCGTCTCCAGCTCTTTCTGTTTTGATTTCTGTGACTCTGGGAGCTTACTTTGGATTGTGCAGTCTGAACGCCTACGTGTACCCATTTTCCCAGGATGCAGCAGTACAGTTCAATCAGCCACACTGATTAAGTATTTTTCTTTAGCTTCTGCACAGTAGCTTTTCTTCACAGAGTTTTGAAAGACAATAGGGCAAATTTCAAAAGCTTATTTGATGTAAAATGTATATAGAATGTTTTTAAAAGAGTGACTGTGTGTGTCAAATGTGTGGGAGAAAAATAAATGAGTGTGTCCGGATTATGCTTGAACTGTATAAAACACTAGTTAGGTCACAGCTAGAGTACTGCGTGCAGTTCTGGTCACCACATCACAGGAAGGATGTGATTGCACTCGAGAGGGTACAGAGGAGATTTACAAGGATGTTGCCTGGGCTGGGGAATTTTAGCTATGAGGAAAGATTGGATAGTCTGGGGTTGTTTTCTTTGGAACAGAGGAGGCTGAGGGGAGACCTTATTGAGGTGTATAAAATTATGAGGGGCCTAGATAGAGTGGGTAGGAAGGAACTATTTCCCCTAGCAGAGAGGTCAATAACCAGGGGGCACAGATTTAAAGTAATTGGTAGAAGGATTAGGGGGGAGTTGAGGAGAACTTTTTTCACCCAGAGGGTGGTGGGGGTCTGGAACTCACTGCCTGAAAGGCTGGTAGAGGCAGAAACCCTCATCACATTTAAAAAGTACTTGGATATGCACTTGAAATGCCTTCACCTACAGGGCTACGTACCAAGAGTTGGAAAGCGGGATTGGGCTGGATAGCTCTTTTTCAGCTGGCACAGGCACGATGGGCCGAATGGCCTCCTTCTGTGCTGTAAATTTTTCTGATTCTAAATACAGGAAACTCTTTTTTATCCGGCACCGACGGGACCGGCGTGGTGCCGGTTTATCAAAAAGTCCGGATTACAGAGAGGTATAGTAAAAGGTACGAGAGCTCCGTACACAGCAACAAATCCAGGCTTCCCTGTTGCTTAGCAACAGGTGCAGGAACCCCGGCCACAAGATCCAGGCGTCCCTGTTGCTTAACAGGTGCAGGAACCCCAGAATTTTGCCGGTTAACAGAGATTTCCGGTCATTTAGGTGCCGGTAAATCGAGAGTTTCCTGTACCACAAGTGATGCCTGAGCCTAGAAAGGGAGGCCTAGAAATTCAGTGGGCTGCGCCACCCGTTAGCGCCTTAAGAGGGCGCTAAGTGGGTCGGAAGCCACTGGCCACGCCTCCCGCTTACATTCAGTGGGATGCTAATGGCGGCGCTAGCCGTTAGCGCTGCGCCGCCACCGATGATGTCATTGGTGTGCGCAGCGTCCCGATCGCAATATTTAGTTGCGCCCCCTGCTTTAACGCCGGACGCAATGTGCGACCGGTTCAGGGGGGCCTACCTGCGGCGGTAGAGGCGCTAATTAAAGGAGGTGCGGGGCGGCCATTTTTTTGCTGGCCGCCTGCCAGCACCTCTCTGCGCTGCCGTCCCCGGCCCCCTGAGCCCCCGCCCCGCGGAGTGCCGACTGCGTTCCAAGAGCCCGGCACTTCTCCTCGGTGCCGGGCTCTTCTGCCGGCACTCGCGATCCTCGATCGCGCTGCACAAGGCCCCTCCCCTTTAAGAAGGGGAGGAAGGCATGCAGTACCGCAGCGCGCCGTGCCGCAGCATGTGGCGCTGCGGCACGTTGCGCAGCGATATTCAGTTGCAGCGCCCCAAGAGGGATACGGGGCGCCTCCCATAGTGCTGCGCTTCCCTCTGGGGCGCGCAAACTGAATTTCCGCCGGGTGGCCGCTGTGGTAAACCACTGTTTGTATTCCACTGTGTACATGCCTGGACATGCCTCGGCTGACTCCTCCCACAAGTCCTAGTATAAAGGTGACTGCTCCCCAGCCCTTTGTATTTCTGGACCGGTCGACCACTCGAGGCAGACCTTCATTCTTTTGTTAATAAAAGCCTTTAGTTACTCTCTTAACTCTCAGTCTTTTATGAGTAATTGATAGCGCATCAGCCGCGACTGCGTACGGGGCGCTACTTTTAGCGCCCTGGCGAGGCTGGCGCCCCAAACGGGGCTATAGTGAATTTCTAGGCCTGAGTGTTTTGAGTGTGGAGTGCACCAGGTTTATTGAATTTAATTTCATATCCTTATCATGGTGGGATCTGAACTCACAACCTGGTTACTGGTCCTGTGCCATAACCACTACACTGCCAGAGCTATACAGTGACTGCTATAGTGCGCACGCCACACTATCACTGGGTACGCATCTTACCTGAATAGTCATGTCGAATGGTGAAGTATCTGTTTCACTGTTCATTTCAAACATGGCTTCCGAGGCATCAATGAGGAAGATTAAGCTGTCCCTTCCTGCGTATTTAAAATCGTCTGAAACAAGAATGAACACGTCCCAATCTTAGATGACGGACCAGAAGTGGGGAAGGTGGTAAACTTCGCTGAGTAACCCCAGCCTTTATATGGCTTCTTTGCGTTATGAGGGACTGTATGTTACAAAGTGACCCTGTGAGACCAAGGTGGATTGAATACACGTTCTCCTTTGTAAAAAGTCTGTAACTGTGGTCTAACTGTTGGACCGCTTACCCACATCAACCTCACTCAGAGAGGCCACAGAATGGTTGGTGTGGGGTGGGGGGGTGCAGGTGTCACACTGGGTGTGCTCTTCTGAAGTTGTGGCTAAGGCACACAGGAGGAACATTTCCGCTGTGCCGTCTGTGGTGAAACTGTAAACGTGCGTATAAAAACGGAGTTAAGAAAGAAAGACTTGCGTTTTATAGCGCCTTTCATGACCTCAGGATGTTCCATTACATTTTACAGCCAATGAAGTACTTTTTGAAGTGTTGTAATGTAGGAAACATGGCAGCCAATTTGCGCACAGCAAGCTCCCACAAACAGCAATGTAATAATGACCAGATAATGTTTTTTAGTGATGTTGATTGAGGGATAAATATTGGCCAGGACACCGGGGGGGGGGGGGGGGGGGGGGGGGAACTCCCCTGCTCCTCTACAAAATAGATCCACCCGAGAACAGGCAGGGCCTCGGTTTATCGTCTCATCCGAAAGACGGCACCTCCGACAGTGCAGCACTCCCTCAGCGCAGCACTGGAGTGTCAGCCTAGATTTTTGTGCTCAAATCTCTGGAGTGGGACTTGAACCCACAACCTTCTGACTCAGAGGCGAGAGTGCTGCCCACTGAGCCACGACACAGCAGAGGAAATCCTTCCTCACCGCTGGCAAGAGTGGGAAAGCTTTGCTCTGCATTTAATGGTGCCACAGCTCACGTGGGGGGTGCTCACCGAAGGGTAGGTATCGCAGGTCCTTGCCCACGCCTGAGTGAGGACTCCGAAAATCTACCCTTAAAATCTATGGGGTGATTTCTTCAGGTTTGATCTCTGTTTCTAAGACTATTGTAAAAAAAAGGATTACATTTTATGGAGTAGGCAAAAAACTGGAACAGCCTCAAATCTATAGGATCCCTGGAGCACAGGCTGGGTGGGGTGAGGCCCTGCTGGAGTTCGGTGGATTCAGTCAGGTTCCAGTCTTTGTATTGAGCCGGGGGAGTACACCCCAGTACTGATATACTGGCACCCCCCAGACACCAGGGTCTACTCCTCTTAATTCAAAGTTACTTCATTTCGTATCACCTTTTATTCAAATTGAATTCTACAACAAAAAGGTCCACCGCTGTTTTATTAAAATTGCTTACTCTGCTCCACTGGTCGATATTGAGTTTTTCCTCAAACATAAAACTACTTTGAATTCCCTCTCGTCTCTGAGTCAGCAAGCTGCGGGCTCAAGCCCCACTCCAGAACGCTGCTCCAGTGCAGCAGAGGGAGCGCCACGCTGTCGGAGGGGCCGTCCTTCAGGCACAAGCCAGGCTCTCAAAGGGAAGATCAGAAAAGGGACGATACGCAAACGACACTCGCACACAAATCTCAGCGACAACACGGAGCTGCTGCAAGGCAGCCACATTCCGCTGCTCCGGCCGACTAGGACTCTTTTCCAGAATGGCAGATCCGGTAAACTGGATAGGCTGGGGGTTGTTTTTCTTTGGAACAGAGGAGGCCGAGGGGAGACTTGATTGAGGTGCGTAAAATTATGAGGGGCCTAGATAGGAAGGACCTATTTCCCCCAGCAGAGAGGTCAATAACCAGGGGGCATAGATTTAAAGTAATTGGTAGAAGGATTAGAGGGGAGTTGAGGAGAACTTTTTTCACCCAGAGGGTGGTGGGGGTCTGGAACTCACTGCCTGAAAGGGTGGTAGAGGCAGAAACCCTCATCACATTTAAAAAGTACTTGGATATGCACTTGAAGTGCCGTAACCCACAGGGCTACGGACCAAGAGCTGGAAAGTGGGATTAGGCTGGGTAGCTCTTTTTCGGCCGGCACGGACACAATGGGCCGAATGGCCTCCTTCTGTGCCGTAAATTTCTATGATTCTATACAACTCCAGGGAGAGAAAGCAGGTAAAATAAAATCCCTGCTACTAATCTGGATTGCCACAATGTGTAATACGGGGGTGAAGCACTGGTCCGTCACTTACGGCGGCAGGAATTTCAGGTGATGATTAAGATTACTGAAAAGTGTCGATCGCATTGTACATAAAGGTTTATTTTCCTGTGTACAGGGGTTTGGGTGACTTTATTTACACTGAAGAGCTCCTTTAAGTACCTTCACCCTCCTCGGCCTCTTCCTGATCCTCCTCGTCTTCATTCCGATAGTGTGACTGCCAGTCCGACATATCTGCTGTGGGCGAAGTGCTAGCTGCCCTGTCGGGTAGAAATATGATAAAATGTTAACTGGAGGAGACATTCCTGGGTCATGGGATTAGCCCAGTGATGAGGCGCAGACCAGGGGTTTTATGAGGAACAGGAGGCAGAATGATCTCCCAGCACAATAACTGAGTCACCTTGGACTCAACTGATTTTTAAAAACTTACTCCCGTTTGTTCCCCTTCTGCACAGCCATACAGCTCCCTATCCCATAACAAGGGAGGTGGACTGCTCCCGGACCACGCCCAGTGCTGCTCCTGGACCACGTCCAGAGCTACCACCCTGAGTTCCCCTGGTCCTGCCTCCTTACAACGAGCTGGGATTGGGAACTCAGCTTGTGGGCAATCACAGGCTGTCTGTTTGAGTTTTGAAACAGAGGAACTGATTGGCCCATTCACTATTTTACACCCAAAGATTCATAGAAACATAGAAGATAGGAGCAGTAGGCCATTCGGCCCCTCGAGCCTGCTCCGCCATTGAATGCGATCATGGCTGATCATCCAAATTCAGTACCCTGTCCCTGCTTTCTCCCCATATCCCTTGATCCCTTTAGCCTTAAGAAATATATCTAACTCCTTCTTGAATATATTTAATGAATTGGCCTCTACTGCCTTGTGAGGTAGAGAATTCCACAGGTTCACCACTCTCTGGGTGAAGAAATTCCTCCTCATCTCTGTCCTAAATGGCTTACCTCTTATCCTTAGACTGTGACCCCGATTCAAACATCAAATCGAGAGTGAGCAGCGATGCTGGACTGACGGTTTCAGCCATGCAGACCTGGAAGACCGCCTACTTCCACCTCCGTACCATCACCCGCCTCCGCCCCTGCCTCTGCTGCTGAAACCCTCATCCATGCCCTTGTTACCTCTAGATTTGACCATTTCAACGCACTCCTGGCCGGCCTCCCGCGCTCTACCCTACGTAAACTTGACATCATCCAAAACTCGTCTGCCTGTGTTCTAACTCGCACCAAGTCCCGTTCACCCATCACCCTTGTACTCGCTGACCTACATTGGCTCCTGGTTAAGCAACACCTCAATTTAAAAATCCGTCCATGGCCTTGCCCCTCCATATCTGTGTAATCTCCTGTAGCCACACAACCCTCCCGAGATCTCTGCCCTGCTCCAATTCTGGCCTCTTCAGCATCCGATTATAATCGCTCCACCATTGGCGGCCGTACCTTCAGCTGCCTGGGCCCTAAGCTCTGGAATTCCCTCCCTAAACCTCTCCACCTCTCTTTCCTCCTTTAAGACGCTCTTTAAAACCTACCTCTTTCACCTGCTCCAGTATCTCCTCATAATTTTGTACACAAAGTAGGAAATGGTCCAATAGGAAGAAATAACACAACTTTCAATTAACGTAAAGTGTATTTTAAACCGTCTTGTTGATCTCCCATGATATTGTACAAGGGTAGTGGAAATCTGGAACTCGTCCCCCCTCCCTCCCGCCCAAGAAGCTGTTGCGGCTGGGGGTCAATTGAAAATTTCAAAACTGAGATCAATAGAATTTTGTTAGGCAAGGTTATCAAGGGTTACGGAACCAAGGCAGTAGATGGGAGTTAAGATGCAGATCAGGCGTGATCTAACTGAATGACGGAACAGGCTCGAGGGGCTGAATGGCCTCCTCCTCTTCCTAAGATCACGTGTAGCCTTCAGATGAAGAGGGGTTAGAGGGCGCCAGATGATTGGGACCAGGGCATGGAAACATATTTCAGCCCTCATTTTAAAGTCACTCATTCTGTCCTTGTTCTGTATATTATATTATTTAATATTGGCCCAGAATTTCCTGAAATGGCGTAACGTGCTGGTTACCCGGCACTTCCCAGTGGCGAGTTAGGCCGAAGTTTCCTGAGGGTCTTATTAGCATACACCAGCCCGCAGAAACAATTAGGCCCGAAGTAGATGCCATACTCTTCCCTTAAGTCAATCTTAATGTGAGAAAATTAAAGCTTGAAGCAATCATTGATGCACATTAGGCACAGCATGTTTAAGAAAATGCAACTGAGGAAGGTTTTCAATTTTTACTGAGAA
The DNA here is from genome assembly GCF_052327205.1 of Somniosus microcephalus. NCBI lineage: Eukaryota > Metazoa > Chordata > Chondrichthyes > Squaliformes > Somniosidae > Somniosus > Somniosus microcephalus. The sequence continues at coordinate 18,265,286 of NC_141014.1, forward strand.
CCATTCCGATTGCCATAAAGATACATGCAAAGATACAGAAAATACATTTTAGGTCTCAGTAAGGAGAATTTTTTTTTGGTGTTTTTTTTTTTTAAAAAGGAGTGTGACTTTGGATCCTATTCCGCCTAAAAATTTACAGCCTGTTCAGAACTGGCGTAAATTCAGGAATTTTGCACGGGGGGGTGGGGGTGGTGGAGCTATGTTAATGAACAGCAGAGATTTCACAAAATCGACGTTAACGAGTGGGGAAATGCGGGTGTAGTGAAAAAACCGGCACTGGATGAGGGTTTCAGCGGCGGATGAGCCGAGGCGGAGACGGGCGATGTTACAGAGGTGGAAGTAGGCGGTTTTAGTTATGCTGCGTGGGTTTCCTCCGGGTGCTCCGGTTTCCTCCCACAGTCCAAAGATGTGCGGGTTAGGTTGATTGGCTATGATAAATTGACCCTTAGTGTTAGGGGGATTAAATGCGTGGGGTTACGGGGATAGGGTGGGATATGTGTTGGTGTAGGGGTTACGGGGATCGGGTGGGATATGTGTCGGTGCAGGCTCGATGGGCCGAAATGGCCTCTATCTGCACTGTGGGGTTTCTGTGATATGGTCAGAAGCTCATTTCAGGGTCAAATATGACACCCAGGTTGCAAACAGTGGGGTTCAGCCTCAGACAGATGTTGGGGAGAGGGACGGAGTCGGTGACCTCACTGGGGCTTTTTCAGCCCAGGAAGATGCTGCCCCTTTAAGGAACCTTCCCCAATCAGTCAAGTTTTGATTGGTTGGATAGGTCCTGCCTAGCTGTCAATCAGAAGCGCAACAGAGGGCAAGCAAGCAACCTATCAGAAGCAAAGAAGGCGGGTCACAGCAACAGGGTGATTGACAGACGCCGCAACCAACCAGAAGCACGGCCACACGCCGTGTGGCCAATCAAGTGTGTGGGAGGCTTGACCACCCCCCCCCCGCCGCACCACCAATTGCCAGTTTGCGAAAAAAAAGTCATTTTCGTCCTAACGATTCCCTCCATGTAAATCAGTCGCTGCGATAATAAAGACAATAAGCTGCCGCGTCGCATAGACTTACTCCGAGTCTGGAGAACCCAAATGGCGCTGAACCAACCACCGACCCGCGCCTGCGCACTCACTCCCGCTCCCCGGAGGCACAGGTCTCGCGAGAGCTGAGGTCGCGCAGGCGCACAGCCTGCCTTTGTGGTCAGGCCCCGCCCCCAGTCCCTGAAGAGAGCCACTGGGGCCAGGGGTCACTGGGGGATAGAGCACTGGGGCCAGGGGTCACTGGAGGGATAGAGCACTGGAGCCAGGTGTCACTGGAGGGATAGAGCACTGGAGCCAGGGGTCACTGGGGGGATAGAGCACTGGAGCCAGGGGTCACTGGAGGATAGAGCACTGGGGCCAGGGGTCACTGGAGGGATAGAGCACTGGGGCCAGGGGTCACTGGAGGGATAGAGCACTAGAGCCAGGGGTCACTGGGGGGATAGAGCACTGGAGCCAGGGGTCACTGGAGGATAGAGCACTGGGGCCAGGGGTCACTGGAGGGATAGAGCACTGGGGCCAGGGGTCACTGGAGGGATAGAGCACTGGAGTCAGGGGTCACTGGGGGATAGAGCACTGGGGCCAGGAGTCACTGGGGGATAGAGCACTGGGGCCAGGGGTCACTGGGGGAAAGAGCACTGGGGCCAGGGGTCACTGGGGGAAAGAGCACTGGGGCCAGGGGTCACTTGGGGATAGGGCACTGGAGGCAGGGACACTGTGGGCATAGGACACTGGGGCATGGTGGGATAGGGTCACGGGGGGATAGGGCTCTGAGGGCACTGGGGACAGGGGGCAAGTGGCACTGGGGGCAGGGCCATGGGGGGCTGGGGCACTGGGGTCAGGGACACTGGGGGCAAGGGGCAATGGGGAAGGGGGAAGGGGCACCCACAACCTTCCGACTTGTAGGCAAGAGAGTGCAGCCCACTGAGCCACGGCTGACACTGAGGGCCGGTGGGGGGAGCTCAGCCTTACTAATCGTGGAGGGAGAAGGCAAAGAAAGGCTTGCATTTATGCAGCAACTTATCACGTCGCTTGTGAAGCACCTCACAGGTTATTTTGAAGTGTGCGTCTGGAGGGCAGGCGTGGCAGCCATTTTGCGCACAGTAAGATCCTACAAAGAGAAATGAGATAAATGACCATTTAATCTGTTTTGGAGAGTGCTCGGTGAGCGAGGGATGCTGGCCAGGGCACCGGGAGAACTTCCTGCTCTGCGAAACTGTGCCGCGGGAGCTTTTACCTCCACCTGAACAGGCAGACGGGACCTCGGATTAACATCTCACCCGAAGAAGATTCCTCCGACAGTGCAGCACTCCCTCAGTACTGCACTGGAGTGGCAGCCTTGATTATGGGTCACAGTCTCAGGATACGGGGTAGGACATTTAGGACTGAGATGAGGAGAAATGTCTTCACTCGGAGGGTGGTGAACCTGTGGAATTCTCTACCACAGAAGGCTGTGGAGGCCAAGTCACTGAATATATTTAAGAAGGAGATAGATAGACTTCTGGACACAAAAGGGCATCAAGAGGTATGGGGAGAGAGCGGGAATATGGTATTGAGATAGAGGATCAGCCATGATCATATTGAATGGCGGAGCAGGCTCGAAGGGCCGAATGGCCTACTCCTGCTCCTGTTTTTCCATGTTTTCTATGTACCATAACTCCCAATAAGGGGTACATTCCCACAGGGAGGTGGGACTTAGTTTTCAGAGGAGATCTTGTTATTTAAGCAGATCAACAATGGTTTAAGGTCCACACAAAAGTGAACAGTGGGATGATATAAAGGTTTGCGCTGAACCATTATTACTGAGACCCCAGTCAATCTCCAGACCATCTCGTGCCTAGCTTGGGACTCCCGCCTGCACTGTGACCCCATCCACGCCATCATCGCCCGAGTGCTTGACCGCTACAGTGCTCTCAATCGCTGGTCTTCAGAGGTTTTCCCACTCCCATTTTACAACGACAGCAACAACTTGTATTTAAATAGCACCTTTAATGTAGTAAAACATCCCAAGGCACCTCACCATGATCTTACTGAATGGCGGTGCAGGCTCAAGGGGCCATATGGCCTAAACCTGCTCCTATTTCTTAAGTTCTTATGTTCTCATAGGAGCGATTATCAAACAAAATTTGACTTGAACCACATAAGGAGTTATTAGGGCAGGTAACCAGAAGCTTGATCAAAGAGGTAGGTTTTAAGGAGCGTCTTAAAGGAGGAGAGAGAGGCGGAGAGGTTCAGGGAGGGAATTCCAGAGCTTAGGGTCTCGGCAGCTGAAGGCACGGCCGCCAATGGTTGAGCGATGGAAATCAGGGATGCTCAAGAGGCCAGAATTGGGGGAGCGCAGAGATCTCGGAGGATTGTAAGGTTGTAGGAGATTACAGAGATAGGGAGGGGTGAGGCCATGGAGGGACTTAAAACAAGCAGGAGAATTCTAAAATCGAGGCGCTGCTTATAAGCAACTATCGAATTCACTTATAAAATATGATGATGGCCTCTGCTTCATTAATGGCCCGCAGCAGAATTCCACATTCAAACCAGCCAGTGTAAAGATAGTTTTTGCAACCTCCCCTGTTAACTCTTTAATGTCTGTGTGTTCTTTCCTCACTCATTAGCATGTTATCTCTGTTGCTGTTCACTATTAAAGCACGGGCTCCACAATGATAGGGCTGTTGACATTTAGGGAGTGACACTGTCTTCTGAGAATTAGGGTAGACGGTCCCCGGGAGTCTCCAATATTTATAGCAGGTCCCCAGGGTGTGTCGGTATTTACAGGGTGTCCCCGGGAGAGTGTCAGTATTTACAGGGGGTCCCCAGGAGGGTGTCAATATTTACAGGGGTTCCCCGGGAGTGTGTTAGTATTTACAGGGGGTCCCCAGGAGGGTGTCAATATTTACAGGGTGTCCCCGGGAGTGTGTTGGTCTTTCCAGGGGTTCCCCCGGAATGTGTCAGTATTTACAGAATGTCCCCGGGTTGTGTGTCAGTATTTACAAGGTGTTCCCTGGGGGATGTGTCTGTATTTACTGGTGCGGTCCCTGTGGGTGTGTCTGTATTTACAGGGGTCCCCGGGAGTGTGTCAGTATTTACAGGGTGTCCCCGGGAGTGTGTCAGTATTTACAGGGGGTCCCCGAGATTGTGTCAGTATTTACAGGGTGTCCCCGGGAGTGTGTCAGTATTTACAGGGGGTCCCCGGGAGTGTGTCAGTATTTACAGGGTGTCCCCGGGAGTGTGTCAGTATTTACAGGGGGTCCCCGGGAGTGTGTCAGTATTTACAGGGTGTCCCCGGGAGTGTGTCAGTATTTACAGGGAGTCCCCGGGAGTTTTGTCAGCATTTACAGGATGTTCCCGGGGTGTGTGTCAGTATTTACAGGGTGTTCCCTGGGGGATGTGTCTGTATTTACTGGTGCGGTCCCTGTGGGTGTGTCTGCATTTACAGGTGTGCCCGGGAGTGTGTCAGTATTTACAGGGGGTCTCCGGGAATGTGTCAGTATTTACAGGGAGTCCCGGGAGTGTGTCAGTATTTACAGGGAGTCCCCGGGAGTGTGTCAGTATTTACAGGGGTCTCCGGGAGTGTGTCAGTATTTACAGGGGGTCCCCGGGATTGTGTCAGTATTTACAGGGGGTCCCCGGGAGTGTGTCAGTATTGACAGGGGGTCCCCGGGAGTGTCGAGTATTTACAGGGGGTCCCCGGGAGTGTCGAGTATTTACAGGGGGTCCCCGGGAGTGTCGAGTATTTACACGGGGTCCCCGGGAGTGTCGAGTATTTACAGGGGGTCCCCGGGAGTGTCGAGTATTTACAGGGGGTCCCCGGGAGTGTCGAGTATTTACACGGGGTCCCCGGGAGTGTCGAGTATTTACAGGGGGTCCCCGGGAGTGTCGAGTATTTACAGGGGGTCCCCGGGAGTGTCGAGTATTTACAGGGGGTCCCCGGGAGTGTAGAGTATTTACAGGAGGTCCCCGGGAGTGTCGAGTATTGACGGGGGGTCCCCGGGAGTGTAGAGTATTTACAGGGGGACCCCGGGAGTGTAGAGTATTTACAGGGGGTCCCCGGGAGTGTGTCAGTATTTACAGGAGGTCCCCGGGAGTGTCGAGTATTTACAGGGGGTCCCCGGGAGTGTAGAGTATTTACAGGGGGTCCCTGGGAGTGTAGAGTATTTACAGTGGGGTCCCCGGGAGTGTCGAGTATTTACAGGGGGTCCCCGGGAGTGTCGAGTATTTACAGGGGGTCCCCGGGAGTGTAGAGTATTTACAGGAGGTCCCCGGGAGTGTCGAGTATTTACAGGGGGTCCCCGGGAGTGTCGAGTATTTACAGGGGGTCCCCGGGAGTGTCGAGTATTTACAGGAGGTCCCCGGGAGTGTCGAGTATTTACAGGGGGTCCCCGGGAGTGTAGAGTATTTACAGTGGGTCCCCGGGAGTGTAGAGTATTTACAGGGGGTCCCTGGGAGTGTAGAGTATTTACAGGGGGTCCCCGGGAGTGTCGAGTATTTACAGGGGGTCCCCGGGAGTGTAGAGTATTTACAGGGGGTCCCTGGGAGTGTAGAGTATTTACAGGGGGTCCCCGGGAGTGTGTCAGTATTTACAGGGGGTCCCCGGGAGTGTCGAGTATTTACACGGGGTCCCCGGGAGTGTCGAGTATTTACAGCGGGTCCCCGGGAGTGTCGAGTATTTACAGGGGGTCCCCGGGAGTGTCGAGTATTTACACGGGGTCCCCGGGAGTGTCGAGTATTTACAGGGGGTCCCGGGGAGTGTCGAGTATTTACAGGGGGTCCCCGGGAGTGTCGAGTATTTACAGGGGGTCCCTGGGAGTGTCGAGTATTTACAGGGGGTCCCCGGGAGTCTCGAGTATTTACAGGGGGTCCCTGGGAGTGTAGAGTATTTACAGGGGGTCCCCGGGAGTGTCTAGTATTTACAGGGGGTCCCCGGGAGTGTCGAGTATTTACAGGGGGTCCCCGGGAGTGTCGAGTATTTACAGGGGGTCCCTGGGAGTGTAGAGTATTTACAGGGGGTCCCCGGGAGTGTCGAGTATTTACAGGGGGTCCCTGGGAGTGTAGAGTATTTACAGGGGGTCCCCGGGAGTGTCGAGTATTTACACGGGGTCCCCGGGAATGTCGAGTATTTACAGCGGGTCCCCGGGAGTGTCGAGTATTTACAGGGGGTCCCCGGGAGTGTCGAGTATTTACACGGGGTCCCCGGGAGTGTCGAGTATTTACAGGGGGTCCCCAGGAGTGTCGAGTATTTACAGGGGGTCCCTGGGAGTGTCGAGTATTTACAGGGGGTCCCCGGGAGTGTCGAGTATTTACAGGGGGTCCCTGGGAGTGTAGAGTATTTACACGGGGTCCCCGGGAGTGTCGAGTATTTACAGGGGGTCCCCGGGAGTGTAGAGTATTTACAGGGGGTCCCCGGGAGTGTCGAGTATTTACAGGGGGTCCCCGGGAGTGTCGAGTATTTACTCAGGGTCCCCGGGAGTGTGTCAGTATTTACAGGAGGTCCCCGGGAGTGTAGAGTATTTACAGGGGGTCCCTGGGAGTGTAGAGTATTTACAGGGGGTCCCCGGGGTGTCGAGTATTTACAGGGGGTCCCCAGGAGTGTCGAGTATTTACAGGGGGTCCCCGGGAGTGTCGAGTATTTACAGGGGGTCCCTGGGAGTGTAGAGTATTTACAGGGGGTCCCTGGGAGTGTAGAGTATTTACTCAGGGTCCCCAGGAGTGTGTCAGTATTTACAGGAGGTCCCCGGGAGTGTAGAGTATTTACAGGGGGTCCCCGGGAGTGTCGAGTATTTACACGGGGTCCCCGGGAGTGTAGAGTATTTACAGGGGGTTCCCGGGAGTGTCGAGTATTTACAGGGGGTCCCCGGGAGTGTCGAGTATTTACAGGGGGTCCCCGGGAGTGTCGAGTATTTACAGGGGGTCCCCGGGAGTGTCGAGTATTTACAGGGGGTCCCCGGGAGTGTCGAGTATTTACACGGGGTCCCCGGGAGTGTCGAGTATTTACAGGGGGTCCCCGGGAGTGTCGAGTATTTACAGGGGGTCCCCGGGAGTGTCGAGTATTTACAGGGGGTCCCCGGGAGTGTCGAGTATTTACAGGGGGTCCCCGGGAGTGTAGAGTATTTACAGGGGGTCCCCGGGAGTGTCGAGTATTTACACGGGGTCCCCGGGAGTGTCGAGTATTTACAGGGTTCCCCGGGAGTGTAGAGTATTTAGACGGGGTCCCCGGGAGTGTAGAGTATTTACAGGGGGTCCCCGGGAGTGTCGAGTATTTACACGGGGTCCCCGGGAGTGTAGAGTATTTACAGGGGGTCCCTGGGAGTGTCGAGTATTTACAGGGGGTCCCCGGGAGTGTCGAGTATTTACACGGGGTCCCCGGGAGTGTCGAGTATTTACAGGGGGTCCCCGGGAGTGTCGAGTATTTACAGGGGGTCCCTGGGAGTGTCGAGTATTTACAGGTGGTCCCCGGGAGTGTAGAGTATTTACAGGGGGTCCCCGGGAGTGTCGAGTATTTACACGGGGTCCCCGGGAGTGTCGAGTATTTACAGGTGGTTCCCGGGAGTGTCGAGTATTTACAGGGGGTCCCCAGGAGTGTCGAGTATTTACAGGGGGTCCCTGGGAGTGTCGAGTATTTACAGGGGGTCCCCGGGAGTCTCGAGTATTTACAGGGGGTCCCTGGGAGTGTAGAGTATTTACAGGGGGTCCCCGGGAGTGTAGAGTATTTACAGGGGGTCCCTGGGAGTGTAGAGTATTTACAGGGGGTCCCCGGGGGTGTCGAGTATTTACAGGGGGTCCCTGGGAGTGTAGAGTATTTACAGGGGGTCCCTGGGAGTGTAGAGTATTTACAGGGGGTCCCTCGGAGTGTCGAGTATTTACAGGGGGTCCCTGGGAGTGTAGAGTATTTACAGGGGGTCCCCGGGAGTGTAGAGTATTTACAGGGGGTCCCTGGGAGTGTAGAGTATTTACAGGGGGTCCCCGGGAGTGTAGAGTATTTACAGGAGGTCCCCGGGAGTGTAGAGTATTTACAGGGGGTCCCCGGGAGTGTCGAGTATTTACAGGAGGTCCCCGGGAGTGTAGAGTATTTACAGTGGGTCCCTGGGAGTGTCGAGTATTTACAGGGGGTCCCTGGGAGTGTCGAGTATTTACAGGGGGTCCCCGGGAGTGTCGAGTATTTACACGGGGTCCCCGGGAGTGTCGAGTATTTACAGGTGGTCCCCGGGAGTGTCGAGTATTTACAGGGGGTCCCCAGGAGTGTCGAGTATTTACAGGGGGTCCCTGGGAGTGTCGAGTATTTACAGGGGGTCCCCGGGAGTCTCGAGTATTTACAGGGGGTCCCCGGGAGTGTAGAGTATTTACAGGGGGTCCCCGGGAGTGTCGAGTATTTACAGGGGGTCCCCAGGAGTGTTGAGTATTTACAGGGGGTCCCTGGGAGTGTAGAGTATTTACAGGGGGTCCCCGGGAGTGTCGAGTATTTACAGGGGGTCCCCAGGAGTGTCGAGTATTTACAGGGGGTCCCCGGGAGTGTGTCAGTATTTACAGGAGGTCCCCGGGAGTGTGTCAGTATTTACAGGGGGTCCCCGGGAGTGTAGAGTATTTACAGGAGGTCCCCGGGAGTGTGTCAGTATTTACAGGGGGTCCCCGGGAGTGTCGAGTATTTACAGGGGGTCCCCGGGAGTGTAGAGTATTTACAGGGGGTCCCTGGGAGTGTAGAGTATTTACAGGGGGTCCCCGGGAGTGTCGAGTATTTACAGGGGGTCCCCTGGAGTGTGTCAGTATTTACAGGGTGTCCCCGGGAGTGTGTCAGTATTTACAGGGGGTCCCCGGGAGTGTCGAGTATTTACAGGGGGTCCCCAGGAGTGTCGAGTATTTACAGGGGGTCCCTGGGAGTGTAGAGTATTTACAGGGGGTCCCCGGGAGTGTCGAGTATTTACAGGTGGTCCCCGGGAGTGTAGAGTATTTACAGGGGGTCCCCGGGAGTGTCGAGTATTTACACGGGGTCCCCGGGAGTGTCGAGTATTTACAGGGGGTCCCTGGGAGTGTCGAGTATTTACAGGTGGTCCCCGGGAGTGTCGAGTATTTACACGGGGTCCCCGGGAGTGTCGAGTATTTACAGGGGGTCCCCGGGGAGTGTCGAGTATTTACACGGGGTCCCCGGGAGTGTCGAGTATTTACACGGGGTCCCCGGGAGTGTCGAGTATTTACAGGGGGTCCCCGGGAGTGTCGAGTATTTACAGGGGGTCCCCGGGAGTGTCGAGTATTTACACGGGGTCCCCGGGAGTGTCGAGTATTTACACGGGGTCCCCGGGAGTGTGTCAGTATTTACAGTGCGTCCCCGGGAGTGTGTCAGTATTTACAGGGGGTCCCCGGGAGTGTGTCAGTATTTACAGTGCGTCCCCAGGAGTGTGTCAGTATTTACAGGGGGTCCCCGGGAGTGTCGAGTATTTACAGGGGGTCCCCGGGAGTGTCGAGTATTTACAGGGGGTCCCCGGGAGTGTAGAGTATTTACAGGGGGTCCCAGGGAGTGTCGAGTATTTACAGGGGGTCCCCGGGAGTGTCGAGTATTTACAGGGGGTCCCCGGGAGTGCCGAGTATTTACAGGGGGTCCCCGGGAGTGTCGAGTATTTACAGGGGGTCCCCTGGAGTGTGTCAGTATTTACAGGGGGTCCCTGGGAGTGTCGAGTATTTACAGGGGGTCCCTGGGAGTGTCGAGTATTTACAGGGGGTCCCCGGGAGTGTCGAGTATTTACACGGGGTCCCCGGGAGTGTCGAGTATTTACAGGGGGTCCCCGGGTGTGTCGAGTATTTACAGGGGGTCCCCGGGAGTGTCGAGTATTTACAGGGGGTCCCTGGGAGTGTCGAGTATTTACAGGGGGTCCCCGGGAGTCTCGAGTATTTACAGGGGGTCCCTGGGAGTGTAGAGTATTTACAGGGGGTCCCCGGGAGTGTCTAGTATTTACAGGGGGTCCCCGGGAGTGTCGAGTATTTACAGGGGGTCCCCGGGAGTGTCGAGTATTTACAGGGGGTCCCTGGGAGTGTAGAGTATTTACAGGGGGTCCCCGGGAGTGTCGAGTATTTACAGGGGGTCCCTGGGAGTGTAGAGTATTTACAGGGGGTCCCCGGGAGTGTCGAGTATTTACACGGGGTCCCCGGGAGTGTCGAGTATTTACAGCGGGTCCCCGGGAGTGTCGAGTATTTACAGGGGGTCCCCGGGAGTGTCGAGTATTTACACGGGGTCCCCGGGAGTGTCGAGTATTTACAGGGGGTCCCCAGGAGTGTCGAGTATTTACAGGGGGTCCCTGGGAGTGTCGAGTATTTACAGGGGGTCCCCGGGAGTGTCGAGTATTTACAGGGGGTCCCTGGGAGTGTAGAGTATTTACACGGGGTCCCCGGGAGTGTCGAGTATTTACAGGGGGTCCCCGGGAGTGTAGAGTATTTACAGGGGGTCCCCGGGAGTGTCGAGTATTTACAGGGGGTCCCCGGGAGTGTCGAGTATTTACTCAGGGTCCCCGGGAGTGTGTCAGTATTTACAGGAGGTCCCCGGGAGTGTAGAGTATTTACAGGGGGTCCCTGGGAGTGTAGAGTATTTACAGGGGGTCCCCGGGGTGTCGAGTATTTACAGGGGGTCCCCAGGAGTGTCGAGTATTTACAGGGGGTCCCCGGGAGTGTCGAGTATTTACAGGGGGTCCCTGGGAGTGTAGAGTATTTACAGGGGGTCCCTGGGAGTGTAGAGTATTTACTCAGGGTCCCCAGGAGTGTGTCAGTATTTACAGGAGGTCCCCGGGAGTGTAGAGTATTTACAGGGGGTCCCCGGGAGTGTCGAGTATTTACACGGGGTCCCCGGGAGTGTAGAGTATTTACAGGGGGTTCCCGGGAGTGTCGAGTATTTACAGGGGGTCCCCGGGAGTGTCGAGTATTTACAGGGGGTCCCCGGGAGTGTCGAGTATTTACAGGGGGTCCCCGGGAGTGTCGAGTATTTACACGGGGTCCCCGGGAGTGTCGAGTATTTACAGGGGGTCCCCGGGAGTGTCGAGTATTTACAGGGGGTCCCCGGGAGTGTCGAGTATTTACAGGGGGTCCCCGGGAGTGTCGAGTATTTACAGGGGGTCCCCGGGAGTGTAGAGTATTTACAGGGGGTCCCCGGGAGTGTCGAGTATTTACACGGGGTCCCCGGGAGTGTCGAGTATTTACAGGGTTCCCCGGGAGTGTAGAGTATTTAGACGGGGTCCCCGGGAGTGTAGAGTATTTACAGGGGGTCCCCGGGAGTGTCGAGTATTTACACGGGGTCCCCGGGAGTGTAGAGTATTTACAGGGGGTCCCTGGGAGTGTCGAGTATTTACAGGGGGTCCCCGGGAGTGTCGAGTATTTACACGGGGTCCCCGGGAGTGTCGAGTATTTACAGGGGGTCCCCGGGAGTGTCGAGTATTTACAGGGGGTCCCTGGGAGTGTCGAGTATTTACAGGTGGTCCCCGGGAGTGTAGAGTATTTACAGGGGGTCCCCGGGAGTGTCGAGTATTTACACGGGGTCCCCGGGAGTGTCGAGTATTTACAGGTGGTTCCCGGGAGTGTCGAGTATTTACAGGGGGTCCCCAGGAGTGTCGAGTATTTACAGGGGGTCCCTGGGAGTGTCGAGTATTTACAGGGGGTCCCCGGGAGTCTCGAGTATTTACAGGGGGTCCCTGGGAGTGTAGAGTATTTACAGGGGGTCCCTGGGAGTGTAGAGTATTTACAGGGGGTCCCTCGGAGTGTCGAGTATTTACAGGGGGTCCCTGGGAGTGTAGAGTATTTACAGGGGGTCCCCGGGAGTGTAGAGTATTTACAGGGGGTCCCTGGGAGTGTAGAGTATTTACAGGGGGTCCCCGGGAGTGTAGAGTATTTACAGGAGGTCCCCGGGAGTGTAGAGTATTTACAGGGGGTCCCCGGGAGTGTCGAGTATTTACAGGAGGTCCCCGGGAGTGTAGAGTATTTACAGTGGGTCCCTGGGAGTGTCGAGTATTTACAGGGGGTCCCTGGGAGTGTCGAGTATTTACAGGGGGTCCCCGGGAGTGTCGAGTATTTACACGGGGTCCCCGGGAGTGTCGAGTATTTACAGGTGGTCCCCGGGAGTGTCGAGTATTTACAGGGGGTCCCCAGGAGTGTCGAGTATTTACAGGGGGTCCCTGGGAGTGTCGAGTATTTACAGGGGGTCCCCGGGAGTCTCGAGTATTTACAGGGGGTCCCCGGGAGTGTAGAGTATTTACAGGGGGTCCCCGGGAGTGTCGAGTATTTACAGGGGGTCCCCAGGAGTGTCGAGTATTTACAGGGGGTCCCTGGGAGTGTAGAGTATTTACAGGGGGTCCCCGGGAGTGTCGAGTATTTACAGGGGGTCCCCAGGAGTGTCGAGTATTTACAGGGGGTCCCCGGGAGTGTGTCAGTATTTACAGGAGGTCCCCGGGAGTGTGTCAGTATTTACAGGGGGTCCCCGGGAGTGTAGAGTATTTACAGGAGGTCCCCGGGAGTGTGTCAGTATTTACAGGGGGTCCCCGGGAGTGTCGAGTATTTACAGGGGGTCCCCGGGAGTGTAGAGTATTTACAGGGGGTCCCTGGGAGTGTAGAGTATTTACAGGGGGTCCCCGGGAGTGTCGAGTATTTACAGGGGGTCCCCTGGAGTGTGTCAGTATTTACAGGGTGTCCCCGGGAGTGTGTCAGTATTTACAGGGGGTCCCCGGGAGTGTCGAGTATTTACAGGGGGTCCCCAGGAGTGTCGAGTATTTACAGGGGGTCCCTGGGAGTGTAGAGTATTTACAGGGGGTCCCCGGGAGTGTCGAGTATTTACAGGTGGTCCCCGGGAGTGTAGAGTATTTACAGGGGGTCCCCGGGAGTGTCGAGTATTTACACGGGGTCCCCGGGAGTGTCGAGTATTTACAGGGGGTCCCTGGGAGTGTCGAGTATTTACAGGTGGTCCCCGGGAGTGTCGAGTATTTACACGGGGTCCCCGGGAGTGTCGAGTATTTACAGGGGGTCCCCGGGAGTGTCGAGTATTTACACGGGGTCCCCGGGAGTGTCGAGTATTTACACGGGGTCCCCGGGAGTGTCGAGTATTTACAGGGGGTCCCCGGGAGTGTCGAGTATTTACAGGGGGTCCCCGGGAGTGTCGAGTATTTACACGGGGTCCCCGGGAGTGTCGAGTATTTACACGGGGTCCCCGGGAGTGTGTCAGTATTTACAGTGCGTCCCCGGGAGTGTGTCAGTATTTACAGGGGGTCCCCGGGAGTGTGTCAGTATTTACAGTGCGTCCCCAGGAGTGTGTCAGTATTTACAGGGGGTCCCCGGGAGTGTCGAGTATTTACAGGGGGTCCCCGGGAGTGTCGAGTATTTACAGGGGGTCCCCGGGAGTGTAGAGTATTTACAGGGGGTTCCCGGGAGTGTCGAGTATTTACAGGGGGTCCCCGGGAGTGTCGAGTATTTACAGGGGGTCCCCGGGAGTGCCGAGTATTTACAGGGGGTCCCCGGGAGTGTCGAGTATTTACAGGGGGTCCCCTGGAGTGTGTCAGTATTTACAGGGGGTCCCTGGGAGTGTCGAGTATTTACAGGGGGTCCCTGGGAGTGTCGAGTATTTACAGGGGGTCCCCGGGAGTGTCGAGTATTTACACGGGGTCCCCGGGAGTGTCGAGTATTTACAGGGGGTCCCCGGGTGTGTCGAGTATTTACAGGGGGTCCCCGGGAGTGTCGAGTATTTACAGGGGGTCCCCGGGAGTGTCGAGTATTTACAGGGTGTCCCCGGGCGTGTCGAGTATTTACACAGGGTCCCCGGGAGTGTAGATTATTTACAGGGGGTCCCCGGGAGTGTCGAGTATTTACACGGGGTCCCCGGGAGTGTAGATTATTTACAGGGGGTCCCCGGGAGTGTCGAGTATTTACAGGGGGTCCCCGGGAGTGTCGAGTATTTACAGGGGGTCCCCGGGAATGTAGAGTATTTACAGGGGGTCCCCGGGAGTGTCGAGTATTTACATGGGGTCCCCGGGAGTGTCGAGTATTTACACGGGGTCCCTGGGAGTGTCGAGTATTTACAGGGGGTCCCCGGGAGTGTCGAGTATTTACAGGGGGTCCCCGGGAGTGTCGAGTATTTACACGGGGTCCCCGGGAGTGTAGATTATTTACAGTGGGTCCCCGGGAGTGTCGAGTATTTACAGGGGGTCCCTGGGAGTGTCGAGTATTTACAGGGCGTCCCCGGGAGTGTCGAGTATTTACAGGGGGTCCCCAGGAGTGTCGAGTATTTACAGGGGGTCCCTGGGAGTGTCGAGTATTTACAGGGGGTCCCCGGGAGTGTCGAGTATTTACAGGGGGTCCCCGGGAGTGTAGAGTATTTACAGGAGGTCCCCGGGAGTGTAGAGTATTTACAGGGGGTCCCCGGGAGTGTAGAGTATTTACAGGGGGTCCCCGGGAGTGTCGAGTATTTACAGGGGGTCCCCAGGAGTGTCGAGTATTTACAGGGGGTCCCCGGGAGTTTCGAGTATTTACAGGGGGTCCCCGGGAGTGTAGAGTATTTACAGGGGGTCCCTGGGAGTGTAGAGTATTTACAGGGGGTCCCCGGGAGTGTAGAGTATTTACAGGGGGTCCCCGGGAGTGTAGAGTATTTACAGGGGGTCCCCGGGAGTGTAGAGTATTTACAGGGGGTCCCCGGGAGTGTCAGTATTTACAGGGGGTCCCCGGGAGTGTCGAGTATTTACACGGGGTCCCCGGGAGTGGCGAGTATTTACAGGGGGTCCCTGGGAGTGTCGAGTATTTACAGGGGGTCCCTGGGAGTGTCGAGTATTTACAGGGGGTCCCCGGGAGTGTCGAGTATTTACAGGGGGTCCCCAGGAGTGTCGAGTATTTACAGGGGGTCCCTGGGAGTGTCGAGTATTTACAGGGGGTCCCCGGGAGTGTCGAGTATTTACACGGGGTCCCCGGGAGTGTAGAGTATTTACAGGGGGTCCCCGGGAGTGTCGAGTATTTACAGGGGGTCCCCGGGAGTGTAGAGTATTTACAGGGGGTCCCCGGGAGTGTAGAGTATTTACAGGGGGTCCCCGGGAGTGTCGAGTATTTACAGGGGGTCCCTGGGAGTGTCGAGTATTTACAGGGGGTCCCCGGGAGTGTAGAGTATTTACAGGGGGTCCCCGGGAGTGTCGAGTATTTACAGGGGGTCCCTGGGAGTGTCGAGTATTTACAGGGGGTCCCCGGGAGTGTCGAGTATTTACACGGGGTCCCCGGGAGTGTCGAGTATTTACAGGGGGTCCCCGGGAGTGTAGAGTATTTACAGGGGGTCCCTGGGAATGTCGAGTATTTACAGGGGGTCCCCGGGAGTGTAGAGTATTTACAGGGGCTCCCCGGGAGTGTCGAGTATTTACAGGGGGTCCCCGGGAGTGTCGAGTATTTACAGGGGGTCCCCGGGAGTGTGTCGAGTATTTACAGGGGGTCCCCGGGAGTGTCGAGTATTTACAGGGGGTCCCCGGGAGTGTCGAGTATTTACAGGGGGTCCCCGGGAGTGTCGAGTATTTACAGGGGGTCCCCGGGAGTGTCGAGTATTTACAGGGTGTCCCCGGGAGTGTCGAGTATTTACACGGGGTCCCCGGGAGTGTTGAGTATTTACAGGGGGTCCCCGGGAGTGTAGAGTATTTACAGGGGGTCCCCGGGAGTGTAGAGTATTTACAGGGGGTCCCCGGGAGTGTGTCAGTATTTACAGGGGGTCCCTGGGAGTGTAGAGTATTTACAGGGGGTCCCCGGGAGTGTCGAGTATTTACAGGGGGTCCCCGGGAGTGTCGAGTATTTACAGGGGGTCCCCGGGAGTGTAGAGTATTTACAGGGGGTCCCCGGGAGTGTCGAGTATTTACAGGGGGTCCCCGGGAGTGTAGAGTATTTACAGGGGGTCCCCGGGAGTGTAGAGTATTTACAGGGGGTCCCCGGGAGTGTCGAGTATTTACAGGGGGTCCCTGGGAGTGTCGAGTATTTACAGGGGGTCCCCGGGAGTGTAGAGTATTTACAGGGGGTCCCCGGGAGTGTCGAGTATTTACAGGGGGTCCCTGGGAGTGTCGAGTATTTACAGGGGGTCCCCGGGAGTGTCGAGTATTTACACGGGGTCCCCGGGAGTGTCGAGTATTTACACGGGCTCCCCGGGAGTGTCGAGTATTTACACGGGCTCCCCGGGAGTGTCGAGTATTTACACGGGCTCCCCGGGAGTGTCGAGTATTTACAGGAGGTCCCCGGGAGTGTAGAGTATTTACAGGAGGTCCCCGGGAGTGTCGAGTATTTAGAGGAGGTCCCCGGGAGTGTCGAGTATTTACAGGGGGTCCCCGGGAGTGTCGAGTATTTACAGGGGGTCCCCGGGAGTGTCGAGTATTTACAGGGGGTCCCTGGGAGTGTAGAGTATTTACAGGGGGTCCCCGGGAGTGTAGAGTATTTACAGGGGGTCCCTGGGAGTGTCGAGTATTTACAGGGGGTCCCCGGGAGTGTAGAGTATTTACAGGGGGTCCCCGGGAGTGTCGAGTATTTACAGGGGGTCCCCGGGAGTGTTGAGTATTTACAGGGGGTCCCCGGGAGTGTAGAGTATTTACAGGGGGTCCCTGGGAATGTCGAGTATTTACAGGGGGTCCCCGGGAGTGTAGAGTATTTACAGGGGCTCCCCGGGAGTGTCGAGTATTTACAGGGGGTCCCCGGGAGTGTGTCGAGTATTTACAGGGGGTCCCCGGGAGTGTCGAGTATTTACAGGGGGTCCCCGGGAGTGTCGAGTATTTACAGGGGGTCCCCGGGAGTGTCGAGTATTTACAGGGGGTCCCCGGGAGTGTCGAGTATTTACAGGGGGTCCCCGGGAGTGTCGAGTATTTACACGGGGTCCCCGGGAGTGTTGAGTATTTACAGGGGGTCCCCGGGAGTGTAGAGTATTTACAGGGGGTCCCCGGGAGTGTCGAGTATTTACAGGGGGTCCCCGGGAGTTTAGAGTATTTACAGGAGGTCCCCGGGAGTGTAGAGTATTTACAGGGGGTCCCCGGGAGTGTGTCAGTATTTACAGGGGGTCCCTGGGAGTGTAGAGTATTTACAGGGGGTCCCCGGGAGTGTCGAGTATTTACAGGGGGTCCCCGGGAGTGTCGAGTATTTACAGGAGGTCCCCAGGAATGTGTCAGTATTTACAGGGGGTCCCCGGGAGTGTAGAGTATTTTCAGGGGGTCCCCGGGAGTGTGTCAGTATTTACAGGGGGTCCCCGGGAGTGTAGAGTATTTACAGGGGGTCCCCGGGAGTGTAGAGTATTTACTGGGGGTCCCCGGGAGTGTAGAGTATTTACAGGGGGTCCCCGGGAGTGTGTCAGTATTTACAGGGGGCCCCCGGGAGTGTAGAGTATTTACAGGGGGTCCCCGGGAGTGTAGAGTATTTACAGGGGGTCCCCGGGAGTGTCGAGTATTTACAGGGGGTCCCCAGGAGTGTCGAGTATTTACAGGGGGTCCCTGGGAGTGTCGAGTATTTACAGGAGGTCCCCGGGAGTGTAGAGTATTTACAGGAGGTCCCCGGGAGTGTAGAGTATTTACAGGGGGTCCCCGGGAGTGTAGAGTATTTACAGGAGGTCCCCGGGAGTGTGCAGTATTTACAGGGGGTCCCCGGGAGTGTAGAGTATTTACAGGGGGTCCCCGGGAGTGTAGAGTATTTACAGGGGGTCCCTGGGAGTGTCGAGTATTTACAGGGGGTCCCCGGGAGTGTAGAGTATTTACAGGGGGTCCCCGGGAGTGTCGAGTATTTACAGGGGGTCCCCGGGAGTGTCGAGTATTTACAGGAGGTCCCCGGGAGTGTCGAGTATTTACAGGGGGTCCCCGGGAGTGTCGAGTCTTTACAGGGGGTCCCCGGGAGTGTAGAGTATTTACAGTGGGTCCCCGGGAGTGTAGAGTATTTACAGGGGGTCCCCGGGAGTGTCGAGTATTTACAGGGGGTCCCCGGGTGGGTGTGTCAGTGCAATAAATGCACAGTAAAATGTATTTTGGAGTTTTCTGAAAGCAGGGAGTGAGGCTTCGGCGTAAGATTGTCTGAATGATTGTACTCTTGCTCCTGAGTCGGGTAGGTTGTTGTTGAATCCGTGATTCTTAAAGTATGATGTTTTCCAATAACTACACGGAGGCTGTAACTTAACAATCAACAGGTGTTTACTGGAGGAGGGTAGTCTAAAGACTGACTGTATGCTCAAGGCTTATATGCAGGTGTGGTCACTGCCGGTACTACAGTATACAGGAGCTATAAAAGTAGTTCTCTCTTAAAGGTACATACACTACAATTCCTCCCCTTTTAGATTAGCAGTACCCATAATATTCAAATAACAATTAACACTTTAACATGCACATTAAACTGAAATAGTCCATTTATAGATTCAGTCTTTGGGGCGGCTTCCTGATCCTTTCTGGATAGCGCCTTTCCTGAGGTTCTTGTTCTTGGTGCGGAGGCGATTCTGGCCCCTTTTCGTCGGTTATTTCATCCGTTTCCACTGCTACTGTTTCTGAGGTAGAAGCTACCGGTATGTCGGGTTCATCCCCAGGTACTCGAGACATGGGGTTGACTCGTTCCTGTGACGCAAAGATCTGGTCGACGTGGCGTCTCACAATGTTCTCCCCGACATCCACTGTGTACATTAATGGCCCCTGCCGTGTGCATATCGTTCCGGGTTGCCATTTCTCTGTTCGGTAGTCGCGGGCCAAGACTGGTTGTCTTACATTGAAGCTCCTTGTCGGCTTCTCATTGGGCCAGAAATTCCAGGCCAGAAGCGTGAGTACGGTCGGCTTACTGACGCTTCTGGCCGTTGGAAATGCCGGCGTTCAGCATGAACAGCGCATGCGGGGAACGCCGGCATTTCCAGACCTCGAGCGCGTGCGACTGCACAGGCAGCGCTTGCGCAGTGAACTTCGTGGAAATCCGTGAGGTTAAGTCCTTAGAAGTTACACTTGAAAAAAGCAAGTGTAAAGTGGTTCATTGGCTGCGGAGGAAGATATATTTTATCGTGGAGCTTTTGAAAGGCAATATTTTTGTTTGGGAAAGGGAGGGAAGTTATTTTAAGAAATTTTAAGTAAGTTTAAAAGTTTAAATTTTTTTTTTTAAAAGGGTTTTCAGAACGGTAGGTAGAAGGAGCAATTGTGGCTGTGTGAATGGAATGTGAGAATGAGTTATGTATATGTCCACATATATTCCTTTACGTATATGTATGTATGTTTTATATTCCTTTACTAATGTGTATGAATGTATGTTTTTAATTATGATTTTCCAATAAGTTACTTTCTCTGAAAGTCATAATTAAATAATACATTCATACACATAAGTAAAGGAATATATACATAACACGCAAAGGAATATATACAGACATACATACTTTCAGAAGCTCCACGATAAGAAATATCTTCCTCCGCAGCCTGTGGAGCAACTGTACCCATGCTTTTTTCATGTGTAAGTTGTAATGACTGGACCTCACTGAAAGCAGTAATGAAAGCGGCGAATTATACTGCGCACGCGCTGCCTGTGCAGTCGCACGCGTTCTGCCTCTGAACCCCTTCGTTCAGAGGACAGGAAATGCCGGTTTTCCCCACATGCACTGTGCATGCTGAAAACCGGCATTCCATCCGGCCAGATGCGTAAGTACCCCGACCGTACTAGCGCATTTGGAAGGGAATTATTGGGCCAACATTTTACATGTCAATAAAATAAAAAATTTAACAATTGCACGACTTGCCCCCTCGCATCTGCGACTGAGGGTCCAAGGAGGTGCATTGCGCAAGAGGTCATCATCGTACGTATCCTCACACTGTTCCCTTTGGGGAACTGTATGAAGTGGTGGAAGGATTTATGGCCGTGATTAACGCTCATTCCGTGACCGTAACCATCTTTGAACCAGCCATTAGGGCGGTTAGTCCTATGGCGGGAGGGTTTTACGGGCTCCCACAACCCATCTGAGGGGGGGGGGCCACCAACACCCACGGACGCAAGTATCCCGCTGGATGTCCACCCAGAATTTAAAGTTGGAGCTCCGACTCCACTTGCCGGGACTGTCTGGAGTGGGGTTCAAAACCCTACTCCTTCTGGCCCAGCGGCGGGGATGCTTACTGCTACGCAAAAGGCCCACTCCGCACAAAAGGTGACACCCATACGTTTCCTGTGCCTTTTCCCTCCCCGTGACTGGAGCCCTATGCTGCCATTTCACGTTGCTAATCGGATTGGGCCTTTGTCATAGCGGTAGGATCGCCGCCGCTGGGCCAGATCAGGGTAGGGTTTCGAACCCCGCTCCAGACAGTCCCGGCAAGTGGAGTCGGAGCTCCGGCTCTAAATTCTGGGTTGACATCCAGTGGGATATTTGCGTCCGTGGGTGTGGGTGGCCCCCCCTCCTTGTATAGCTTGTGGGAGCCCGTAAAACCCTCCCGCCATAGGACTAACCGCCCTAATGGCTGGTTCAAAGATGGTTACGGTCACGGAATGAGCGTTAATCACGGCCATAAATCCTTCCACCACTTCATACAGTTCCCCAAAGGGAACAGTGTGAAGACACGTATGACGACGACATTGCTAAATAAATAAATGGAATTAAAAAAATTCTTTTAGGGCTTTTAAAAGTCTTTAAATTGCTTTAATTCTCTTTAAAACTACTTCAGATTACTCAAAATAATGTAAACATTTTAAAAAGTTTATAAAAGTTACCAAAATCTTCAAAAAACTTCCAAAAACCTATTTAAACTGCTGCTTTGCATGTAAAAAAGCAAAGCAGCTTGACAGAAACATTGGGGGCGTGTCCAGTGAAACTGAGACCTCAAGGGGCGTGTCTCACTTACACTGCACGCTCCTGGGTCCGCGCTGGCTGCACTCCTGGGCGGCGTGACGTCATACGCTGCCCGGGATTCTTCTTTCAGTTTCTGCAAGTGCAGGCGTCCCTGGAGCTGATCGGCAGGAGCGCGGGGTAAGTGCAAATACGGGGCTTGCACGTGCTGCAAGCCCCGTTCTGGAATTTCTGGCCCATTGATGTGCTGGAATTGTTTATCCTCAACATTTCTTCGCACATTTGGTCTGAGCAAATCCAGACGAGATCTCAACCTTCGGTTAAAGAACATCATGGCCGGGGTCTGGTTGGTAACTGCATGTGTCGCATTTCTGTAGGCTAACAGGAAATTGTCCACCTTATGCTGTAGTGGAATTTCATCATCGCACATGGCCTTTATCGCCTTTTTAAAGGTTTGTACGAACCTCTCAGCCAATCCATTTGTGGCTGGATGATACGGGGCGGATGTGTAATGCCTTACCCCATTCCTTCTCATAAATTTCCGAAACTCTTCGGACACAAACTGTGGTCCATTATCAGAGCAAATCTGCTCTGGCAAGCCGTTCCTGGCAAATATGGTCCGTAGGACTGCAATCGTTTTCTCTGTAGTGGTTGAGGACATTTTTATCACCTCAGGCCATTTCGAGTGAGCATCCACTGCTATTAAGAACATTGAGTCCATGAATGGACCAGCAAAATTAATATGCACCCGTTGCCATGGAGAGGAGGGCCACTCCCATGGGTGTAGAGGGGCATGTGGTGGTGCATTTTGGACCTTCTGGCATCCTGAGCAGCTCTTGGTTAGGTCCTCGATTTGTTGATCGATCCCTGGCCACCACACATAAGCCCTAGCAAGGCTTGTCATTTTCACCCCTCCCAGATGACCTTCGTGAAGCTCATTGAGCACTCTCTCCCTTAACTTGGGTGGAATTACCACTCGGGATCCACACATCACTGTCCCCTGGCATACTGACAGCTGTTCTCTTCTGGATGAGAATGCTGGCAATAGTGAGTCGCCATGTGTTGGCCATCCCCTCACCGTCAAATCATATACCCGAGACAGTGTCGGATCATTGCGGGTCTCCTTCTCTATGTCCGCGTTAGTTACTGGCAATCATTCAATTATTGACGAATAAAATGTCTCGATAGGGTCCACTGCTGGTGCTTCCTCCACAGTAGGCAGTGGCAGGCGTGATAGCCCATCAGCATTTCCATGCTGTTTCGTGCCTTATATTCTATTTCATATTGGTTCGCCCCTAGAAAAAGGGACCATCTTTGTAACCGTTGTGCAGTCATCACCGGAACGCCCTTTGGATTGAAGATGGAGACAAGTGGTTGGTGGTCAGTCAGCAAGGTGAACTTCTGCCCATGCAGATAGTGGTTGAATTTTTTTACTCCCCATACTAGGCTGAGGGCCTCCCTGTCAATCTGGGCGTAGTTGCGCTCGGCTGAGGTTAGTGACCGAGACGCAAAGGCTACTGGCCTCTCCAACCCGTCTGGGAATTTGTGCGACAGCACCGCTCCAATACCATAGGGTGATGCATCACATGCCAACCGAATTGGTAGTGCTGGGTTGAAATGGGCCAACACCTCTTTTGATGTGATCAATTCTTTGCACTTCTGGAAAGCTCGCTTACATTCGTCATTCCACTTCCATGGTACCCCCGTTTGCAGTAGGGTGTTCAGTGGGTGTAGTACTGTAGACAAATTTGGTAAGAACTTATGGTAGTAGTTTACCAGCCTGAGGAACGACCTCAGTTGTGACACATTTTCCGGTGCTGGAGCCTTGACTACTGCCTCAATCTTTTCAGGGGACTTATGTAACCCCTCTTCATCAATAACGTGGCCACAATACGAGATCTGCTTCTGGAAAAACTCGCACTTGTGGTGATTAGCTCTTAGCCCATATTCCTTTAATCTAGCGAGCACCTTCTCCAGGTTGGCGAGGTGATCGCTGTCATTTTCGCCCGTGACCAGGATGTCGTCCAAATAACACTGGGTCCCTGGAATCCCTTGCAGGACTTGATCCATTGCCCTTTGCCAAATAGCCGGAGCCGATGCTACCCCGAACACCAGCCGGTTGTATTGGTAGAGACCTTTATGAGTGTTGATTGTGAGGTATTGTTTCAAGGCTTCTTCTACCTCCATTTGCAAGTACGCCTAGGCCAGTTCAATTTTGGTGAAGCGTTTACCTCCAGGTAGCGAGGCGAAAATATCCTCAATCCATGGAAGCGGATATTGTACCGTGTGAAGGACTGGGTTCACTGTCACCTTAAAATCCCCACAGATGCGGACCTTCTTTGGTTCCCCAGGCGTATTACTCAACGACCTCTTCATTACAGGAACGATGGGTGTAGCCCACTCGCTCCAGTCTACTTTGGACAGTACTCCTG
Source organism: Somniosus microcephalus (assembly GCF_052327205.1). Lineage (NCBI taxonomy): Eukaryota > Metazoa > Chordata > Chondrichthyes > Squaliformes > Somniosidae > Somniosus > Somniosus microcephalus. Next base: position 18,288,478 of record NC_141014.1, read on the forward strand.
AACGTTCCAACCCTTCCAGCTCTGCTTCGACGGCTGGTCGGATCGCATAAGGCGTTAAAAAACTTTGGGCTTGCGTTTTCCTCTATTTTAATTGTTGCTGTTATGCCTTTTAGTGTTCCGAGTCCCTCCTGGAACACTTCTTGTGCATCAGTTAGCATTTTTGACAGTCGTCCAGGTGTGACGTCGTCATCCTTTTTGGCTCAGCCTGTATGGAATGCCAATCTAATTGTATCTTCCGGATCCATTCACGTCCTAGTAGTGGTGGTCCTCCATCTGGCAATACATATAGGTCCATTTTAGGTATTTCCTGGCCTTTGTATATCACTTTCACCCTTATTTTTCCTTTGGGGTAGACTTTTTTGCCCCGTGTACGTCTTCAAGACAATCTCTGTAGCTTTCAAGGGTATATGTGAAAATAGCCGCTTGTAGTCCCTTTGGTTTATGACTGTTAGGGCTGATCCTGTGTCCAATTCCATTTTCACTTGGACTCCGTCTATCTTGAGTGTGACCCAGATAGTCTGGTGATCCTCCATTTTGGTTACCTTATGTAGTTTCAGACAACCCAGCTCCTTGCTTCCGGAGTCCGTATCACTTTTCTGTTCGTCTGAACTACTGTCCATCACCTTATGTACCTTTTTGTACTTCTCCTGTGGAGATTTCTTGCTGCTGGTTTTCTTCCCTGACCTGCAGACTCTTGCTATGTGTCCTGCTTTTCCACACTGTCTGCACACTTGGTCCTTGAACCAACAATCCTTCTGGTCGTGTGTTGTTCTGCCGCAGCGATAACACTTCCCTGCTCCATATGACATTTCATTGGTGCCATATTCTTGCGGTCTCCGTTGTATCTCTGCAGCACCCCGTGCAGCTGCTTCATGTGATACTGCCATGCTGAAAGCCTTGTCCAGCGTAAGATCCTTTTCTGATAGAAGCCGTTTCTGGGTTCCTTCACTTTGAAGCCCACACACAAACTTGTCCCTTAACGTATCTGCTAGTCCCACTCCAAACTGGCAGTGTTTCGATAGCTTGCGCAGTTCCATTAAGTACTCAGCATTACTTTCGTCTTTATGCTGGTTCCTTTTGTGGAACTTAAATCTTTCTGCTATCAGCAGCGGTGTGGGGTTTAAGTGGTCCTGTAGGATTTCCACGATGTTTTCGAAATTCTTATCCACTGGCTTCTCTGGGGTTATTAGGTTTCGCAGTAAGCCATAAGTTTTTGCACCCATGGAATTTAACAAAACCAGTGCTTTCTTAGCATCTGGCACTTCATTCGTCCTGCAGTACACCTCAATGCGTTCCACATATGTCGCCCAATCTTCGACTTCATTGTCGAACGCAGTGATACTGCCACTCTTCGGCATCCCTGAGTGTGATTTAACTGTCTAAAATGGCGTCTCCCACGCTCTCCCTTCTTCTCCGCTGGCACAAAATGGCGTCTCCCGCACTTTCCTTTCTTCCCGCGCTCGCCCTTCTTCTCCGCTGCGGCTTCTAAAATGGCATCTCCTGCGCTCTCCCTTCTTCTCCGCGGCTCAATGGCGTCTCCCGCGCTCTCCCTTCTTCTCCCCACGGACGCGGTTCAGCCCTTGAGCCCTGGCTGTGCTCTGCGTGTTCTCCTGTGCGCCTTTCCCGTTGCCGTCGCTCGGTCCTGAACCCGGCTGCTGCTTTACCCTCTCTCTCTCTCTCTCTCTCTGTTTGTTTTTCCTCGACGCCACTCGGTTTTCAACCCCCGGCCGCGCCCTGTGCGCTTCACCCTCTCTCTTACCCTGTCGACGCTGCTCGGCTTTTTCTATGCCGTCGGTCGGCTCCAGCCGCCGCTGTCCGGGAAGGGTCTGCGCTGTACCTGTTGCCAGTCTGTTGCTGGATCGTCGTGGCTGGGGAACCAAGCCCGGCTCTCCACAGCCTCCCCTGTGATGTTCACTCTCTGCCGGATGACTGGGCGGTTGCTCGTGGTCGACGCCCGTGTTTCTGGCCTCGACTTTCTTCCACCGTCCTCCCGGAGCGAATCCTTGAAGGGAAATGCAGAGTTGCAGGTAGATTCGAATCGACCTCGTCGCCACTGTTGAATCCGTGATTCTTAAAGTATGATGTTTTCCAATAACTACACGGAGGCTGTAACTTAACAATCAACAGGTGTTTACTGGAGTAGGGTAGTTTCAAGACTGGGGGTACAGAGGCATGCTCAAGGCCTATATACAGGTGTGGTCACTGCCGGTACTACAGTATACAGGAGCTGTAAAAGTAGTTCTCTCTTAAAGGTACATACACTACAGTTGTGGATTCAAGCCTCCTGTGGGACTGAAGCATATAATCTAGTTTGACAATTCAGTGCAGTATTGAGGGAACACTGCACTGTTTTTTTTGGATGAGGTGTGAGACAGAGGATTTGTCTGCCCTGTTTGATGGACCTAAAAGATCTTGAAGAAGTGGAGGTGGTGTCCTGACCATCGCTCATCCTTCATACTTCAACCAACATCACAGCCAGTTCTGACGAAGGGCCATCGACCTGAAACGTTAACTTTGTTTCTCTCTCCGCAGATGCTGCCTGACCTGCTGAGTGTTTCCAGCATTTTCTGTTTTTAATTTCCGATTTCCAGCATCCGCAGTATTTTGATTTTTGTATTTTTGTCACAGATTGCCTGGCCACTTATCTCATCGCTGTTTGTGGGAGCTTGCTGTGCGCACGTTGGCGTTTCCCCACCCATCACAACAGCGCCTGCACCTCGAGAGTGCCTGGCTGGCTGAGAGGACGTCCCGAGGTCACGGAAAGGAGCCAACAGGCGTCGTTGCAGCCAGCTCCCAGGAGGTGGCAGCATCGCACCAGGCCAGCTAGTTAGAAAGTGGAGAAGCTCAGCGATTAGGCACTTTACAGCCTTCTGGACTCAACGTAGAGTTCAACAATTTCAGATCATAACCTCGGCCCCTGTCACACACATATATATTTTCTCCTTTTATTTTAATCCACACTTTCTTCTGGGCTTTTTTCTTCCCTCCCACACGGCAGCTGTGCTTCATTCTGCCAGCGCCATTCACACCTCATCTAGAACCATCCTTTGTTCCTCGAATATCTCTCAATGTCTCTCGATCTCTCCTGCTTTCTATCCTATCACTGACCTTCCCTGTTGTTCTTTCATCCCCTCCCCCTTTTCCCAGCCCCCACTTGCTTTAAAATCTATTCCCTTTTTCCTGCTTTTTTGTTCCAGTTCTGACGAAAGGTCTTCGAGCTGAAACGTGAACTCTGTTTCTCTCTCCACGGACGCTGCCTGGCCTGCTGAGTTTTTCCAGCGTTCTCTGTTGTTATTTCGGATTTCCAGCCTCCGCAGTATTTTGCTATCGTAGTTAGAAAGTGGAATGAGCTGGAGACGCAGAGCGACAGGATCGCCTTACAGCCGAGTGAAAACAGGGCAACTGTTGGGGGCGAAGAGGGAGCGAGGGCCTTCTCGATCTGATCGTTAACTTTAACAGTGACTTGCCTTTTAAGCATGCTCCGTTTTTTTTTATCAACCCCCCACCCTTTAGTGTGGGTCCGTGTTAATCTTATTTACCATAATTAAATGACAGCTTCAGTGGAGCGTGTCTTTTATTCTGAGGAAACACATGGACCACTTCCTGGGCTACTCTGCCCTGTAATTAAGAATGTGCCAAACGCTGCCTCTTGATGCTTGCAAATCCGGCTTCCATGAGTTGATTCCGTCCCAGACAGTTTTGAGTGCAGCTGTTTTATTTACTGAGCTGCACAAACACAGTCGTAGATTGCAACGCTGTTCTTCATATGAAGTTGTTAGTGCTGGGGGAACGGATCACTTCCTCTTTCGAGAAGTCAGCACACTGACTGGGGCTTTAGAGTACGGGCCTCGCCCAGTCCCTTAGTCTGTGCCTACCATGGTTCAGTGGGTAGCACTCTCTCTCTTGCCTCTGAGTCAGAAGGTTGTGGGTTCAAGTCCCACTCCAGAGACTTGAGCACAAAACTCTAGGCTGACACTCCAGCGCAGTGCTGAGGGAGTGCGGCACTGTCGGAGTTATCGTCTTTTGGATGAGACGTTAAACTGAGGCCCCGTCTGCTCTCTCAGGTGGACGTAAAAAATCCCTTGGCACTATTTTGAAGAAGAGCAGAGGAGTTCTCCCCAGTGTCCTGGGGCCAATATTTATCCCTCAACCAACATCACTAAAACAGATGATCTGCTCATTATCACATTGCTGTCTGTGGGAGCTTGCTGTGCGCAAATTGGCTGTCACGTTTCCTACATTACAACAGTGACTACCCTTCAAAAAGTACTTCATTGGCTGTGAGGCACTTTGGGACGTCCGGTGGTCATGAAAGGCGCTATAGAAATGCAAGTCTTTAAAGATTAAAGATGTCAAAAAGATACCAATGCCCCAACATCCTTTTGAGACAGTTTGCCAGATTTTAAAACAAAGGATCTGCTGTCTTTCGCCCTCTCTCTCTCTCGGAGGCGCTGACCCGTGCTTGGGATACAGCCCCACAAGTGCTGGCAACAATTGGTTCCTCACCAAAGGAGTGAGGCCAGGCAGGATGCATCAGCAGGCTATTTGACTGTGGAAGGCATCACAGGCCAGCCCGATCCTGAGCACACACGCACTCACTTTCCACCCGGCCTCGCTGACAGAAGCTGCTGGTTCCTCCCTAGCCCAGGAGATCCTCAGGCCAAGCATCCGTATCTCCACTGTGCAACTAAAGGAGTGCCCACTTGGAGACGATCTGCTCTTCTGTCCGACGGGATTTCCGTTTGTCCCTTTCACCTTGTTCCCTGGCTCTGTACTTGCTTAAAAACTGTTCATCTCTAACATCTTCTAGTTCTGATGATTATAGAATTACACAGAATGTACAGCACAGAAACAGGCCATTCGGCCCAACTGGCCCGTGTCGGTGTTTATGCTCCACACCAGCCTCCTCCCGCCCCCTCTTCAACTCACCCTATCAACATATCCTTCTATTCCTTTCTCCCTCATGTGTTCATCTAGCTTCCCCTTAAATGCATCTATGAAAGGTCATTGACCTGAAACATTAACTCACTTTCTCTCTCCACAGATGATGCCTGGCTTCCAGCATTTTCTGTTTTTATTTCAGATTTCCAGCACCTGCAGTTATTGTACTTTAGTTTCAGTGTAACTTCTCACCGGCTCCCGACAGATTCTACACCGAGCAGGCAATGAGACGGGGTATTCCTGTCACAGGACTAGCTGAACTACAACAACAACAACCTGCATTTATACAGTGCCTTTAATGTAGTAAAACGGCCCCAAGGCGCGTCACAGGAGCGATTATCAGACAACATTTGACACCGAGCCACATAAGGAGATATTAGGACAGGAAGCTTGGTCAAAGAGGTCGGTTTTAAGGAGCGTCTGAAAGGAGGAGAGAGAGGCGAAGAGGTTTAGGGAGGGAATTCCAGAGCTTAGGGCCCAGGCAGCTGAAGGCACGGCCGCCAGTGGTGGAGCGACGAAAATTGGGGATACGCAAGAGGCCAGAATGGGAGAAGTGCAGAGATTTCGGAGGATTGCAGGACTGGAGGAGGTTACAGAGGTCGGGAGGGGCGAGGCCATGGAGAGATTTGAAAACAAGGATGAAATTTTAAAATCGAGGCGTTGTCGGATGGGGAACCAATGTAGGTCAGCGAGCAAAGGGGGGAATGGGTGAACGGGACTTGCTGCGGGTTAGGACACGGGGCAGCGAGCACAGGGGAGATGGGTGAACGGGACTCGCTACGGGTTAGGACACGGGGCAGCGAGCACAGGGGAGATGGGTGAACGGGACTTGCTGCGGGTTAGGACACGGGGCAACGAGCACAGGGGAGATGGGTGAACGGGACTTGCTGCGGGTTAGGACACGGGTCAGCGAGCACAGGGGAGATGGGTGAACGGGACTCGCTGCGGGTTAGGACACGGGACAGCGAGCACAGGGGTGATGGGTGAAAGGGACTCGCTGCGGGTTAGGACATGGCAGCGAGCACAGGGGAGATGGGTGAACGGGACTCGCTGCGGGTTAGGACACGGGGCAGCGAGCACAGGGGAGATGGGTGAAAGGGACTCGCTGCGGGTTAGGACACGGGGCAGCGAGCACAGGGGAGATGGGTGAACGGGACTCGCTACGGGTTAGGACACGGGGCAGCGAGCACAGGGGAGATGGGTGAACGGGACTTGCTGCGGGTTAGGACACGGGGCAGCGAGCACAGGGATGATGGGTGAACGGGACTCGCTGCGGGTTAGGACACGGGGCAGCGAGCACAGGGGTGATGGGTGAACGGGACTCGCTGCAGGTTAGGACACGGGGCAGCGAGCACAGGGGTGATGGGTGAACGGGACTCTCTGCGGGTTAGGACACGGGGCAGTGAGCACAGGGGTGATGGGTGAACGGGACTCGCTGTGGGTTAGGACACGGGGCAGTGAGCACAGGGGGGAATGGGTGAACGGGACTTGCTGCGGGTTAGGACACGGGGCAGTGAGCACAGGGGTGATGGGTGAACGGGACTCGCTGCGGGTTAGGACACGGGGCAGTGAGCACAGGGGAGATGGGTGAACGGGACTCGCTGCGGGTTAGGACACGGGGCAGTGAGCACAGGGGAGATGGGTGAACGGGACTCGCTGCGGGTTAGGACACGGGGCAGCGAGCACAGGGGAGATGGGTGAACGGGACTTGCTGCGGGTTAGGACACGGGGCAGCGAGCACAGGGGTGATGGGTGAACGGGACTTGCTGCGGGTTAGGACACGGGGCAGGGAGCACAGGGGTGATGGGTGAACGGGACTCGCTGCGGGTTAGGACACGGGGCAGCGAGCACAGGGGTGATGGGTGAAAGGGACTCGCTGCGGGTTAGGACACGGGGCAGCGAGCACAGGGGGTGATGGGTGAACGGGACTTGCTGCGGGTTAGGACACGGGGCAGCGAGCACAGGGGTGATGGGTGAACAGGAATCGCTGCGGGTTAGGACACGGGCAGTGAGCACAGGGGAGATGGGTGAACGGGACTCGCTGCGGGTTAGGACACGGGGCAGTGAGCACAGGGGAGATGGGTGAACGGGACTCGCTGTGGGTTAGGACACGGGGCAGTGAGCACAGGGGAGATGGGAGAACGGGACTCGCTGCGGGTTAGGACACGGGTCAGCGAGCACAGGGGAGATGGGTGAACGGGACTCGCTGCGGGTTAGGACACGGGGCAGCGAGCACAGGGGAGGTGGGTGAACGGGACTCGCTGCGGGTTAGGACACGGGTCAGCGAGCACAGGGGAGATGGGTGAACGGGACTCGCTGCGGGTTAGGACACGGGACAGCGAGCACAGGGGTGATGGGTGAAAGGGACTCGCTGCGGGTTAGGACACGGCAGCGAGCACAGGGGAGATGGGTGAACGGGACTCGCTGCGGGTTAGGACACGGGGCAGCGAGCACAGGGGAGATGGGTGAACGGGACTCGCTGCGGATTAGGACACGGGGCAGCGAGCACAGGGGAGATGGGTGAACGGGACTCGCTGCGGGTTAGGACACGGGGCAGCGAGCACAGGGGAGATGGGTGAACGGGACTCGCTGCGGGTTAGGACACGGGGCAGCGAGCACGGGGTGATGGGTGAAAGGGACTCACTGCGGGTTAGGACACGGGGCAGCGAGCACAGGGGAGATGGGTGAACGGGACTCGCTGCGGGTTAGGACACGGGGCAGCGAGCACGGGAGATGGGTGAACGGGACTCGCTGCGGGTTAGGACACGGGGCAGTGAGCACAGGGGTGATGGGTGAACGGGACTCACTGCGGGTTAGGACACGGGGCAGCGAGCACAGGGGAGATGGGTGAACGGGACTCGCTGCGGGTTAGGACACGGGGCAGCGAGCACAGGGGAGATGGGTGAACGGGACTCGCTGCGGGTTAGGACACGGGGCAGCGAGCACAGGGGAGATGGGTGAACGGGACTCGCTGCGGGTTAGGACACGGGGCAGCGAGCACAGGGGAGATGGGTGAACGGGACTCGCTGCGGGTTAGGACACGGGGCAGCGAGCACAGGGGAGATGGGTGAACGGGACTCGCTGCGGGTTAGGACACGGGGCAGTGAGCACAGGGGAGATGGGTGAACGGGACTTGCTGCGGGTTAGGACACGGGCAGTGAGCACAGGGGAGATGGGTGAACGGGACTCGCTGCGGGTTAGGACACGGGGCAGCGAGCACAGGGGAGATGGGTGAACGGGACTCGCTGCGGGTTAGGACACGGGGCAGCGAGCACAGGGGAGATGGGTGAACGGGACTTGCTGCGAGTTAGGACACGGGCAGCAGAGTTTTGGGGGAGCTCAAGTTTATGGAGGGTGGAGGAAGGGAGGCTGGCCCGGAGAGCGTTGGAATAGTCGAGTCTGGAGGTGACATAGAAACATGGAAGATAGGAGCAGGAGTAGGCCATTCGGCCCCTCGAGCCTGCTCCGCCATTCAATGAGATCATGGCTGATCATCCAAACTCAGTACCCGGTCCCTGCCTTCTCCCCATATCCCTTGATCCCTTTAGCCTTAAGAAATATATCCAACTCCTTCTTGAATATATTTAATGAATTGGCCTCAACTGCCTTCTGTGGTAGAGAATTCCACAGGTTCACCACTCTCTGGGTGAAGAAATTCCTCCTCATCTCTGTCCTAAATGGCTTACCCCTTATCCTTAGACTGTGACCCCTGGTTCTGGACTCCCCCGCCATCGGGAACATCCTTCCTGCATCTAGTCTGTCTAGTCCTGTTAGAATTTTATAAGCTTCAATGAGATCCCCTCTCATTCTTCTAAACTCCAGTGAGTATAAGCCCAATCGACCCAATCTCTCCTCATACGTCATTCCTGCCATCCCAGGTATACCAGGATGAGGGTTTCAGCAGCTGAGGCAGGGGGCGGAGACGCGCGATGTTACGGAGGCGGACGTAGGCGGTCTTGGTGATGGAGAGGACATGGGGTCGGAAGCTCAGCTCAGGGGCAAATAGAACACCAAGGCTGTGAACAGTCTGGTTCAGCCTCAGGACAGTGGCCAGGGAGGGGGATGGAGTCGGCGACTGGACAACGGAGCTTGTAACTGGGACCGAATACAATGGCTTCGGTCTTCCCAAGCTGGGCTCGACGGAGAAACTCCCCACTGTTTGAGCCCATGTGCTCGACAGATCTCCAGGAAGCCAACACGATTCCGAATCAAAGCGAAGGAATGCCTGGGGCGGAATGCATCATTCCTGCCGGGAACAGCTGCAGCTCGGAGGAGTGCTGCTTCCTTCCCTCTCGACTCCGGCACTGATTAGATTGACAGGTGGCATGTTGCTAGGACACAGCCTTAAGCTACATTACACTCTCCCGACTGGCAAACTCTTGGGATAAGCCTCAGTTGCTCTTTGCAGACGGTTCCGTTCCACCGAGTTGATTTTCAGTCAGGTTTCCACTCCGCTCGAACAGATTGCGAGCCGAGCCCTCGGTATAAATCCGCGGAATGGAGGTGGAGCTGTCCGTGAGTGTGGCAACGCTCCACGCCACGCACGATAAGCCCCCCTCCCCAATCGCCGCCAGACGCGGGTGAGGGCTTGGCTGTTATTGAATGGCTTGCTGGGCCTCCCGGACAAGGCTCACCCATGACGATCGGGCACTTGGTCAAAGTAGTGGTGTCCACGGAGCTTATGTCCGAAGGAGGAGTCAAGAAAAAGAAAGACTTGCATTTCTACAGCGCCTTTCACAACCTCAGCACGTCTCAAAGCGCTTTACAGCCAATGAAGTACTTTGTGAAGTGTAGTCACTGTTGTAATGTGGGAAACACAGCAGCCACTTTGCGCACAGCAAGCTCCCACAAACAGCAATGTGATAATGACCGGATAATCTGTTTTTTAGTGATGTTGGTTGAGGGATAAATATTGGCCCCAGGACACCGGGGAGAACTCCCCTGCTCCTCAAAATAGTGTCATAGAAACATAGAAGATAGGAGCAGGAGTAGGCCATTCAGCCCCTCGAGCCTGCTCCACCATTCAATGCGATCATGGCTGATCATCCAAATTCAGTACCCTATAGAAACATGGGCAATGTTCCCTCTAATCCTGTTTTTTGATGCGTGGTCCCTTTAAATTTGGCTGTGCATGCGCGGTATCTATCCCGGCGGCAGCAGCTGGTGAGCGGCCCGTGCGGGACCTCCCGATTGGGGTGCGACCGAGCAGCCATGCACCGTAGCGGGGTTACATTGGTCGTGGGATCTTTTACGTATCACCCGAAAGACCTGTCGTAAATCAGTGGTCCTGATTCTAAATGGGCGGGGGCGCGAGCCACAAAACCTTGGTGTAAAATCTCCGAGTCTCCTAGAACTTCAATAAAAGCATCTTCAGAAAATCTAATCCAATGATCGAGCCTTTAAACTCAGCACAATCGGGTAATAAAGACAACGGTTGTTGGCGCTGGTTAGGCCACAACTGGAGTATTGTGTCCAGTTCTGGTCACTGCACTTTAGGAAGGATGTGAAGGCCCTTGAGAGGGTGCAGAGGAGATTTACCAGAATGGTTCCAGGGATGGGGGATCTTAGCTACAAGGACAGGTTGGAGAAGCTGGATTTGTTTTCATTAGAGCAAAGGAGGTTGAGGGGTGATTTGATAGAGGTGTACAAGATTATGACAGGTTTGGATAGGCTAGCGGGGAAAGGCTGTTCCCACTAGTTGATGGTACAAGGACTAGGGGACACAGATTTAAGGTTTTGGGCAAGAGATACAGGGGGGATGTGAGGAAAAACGTTTTCACGCAGCGAGTGGTGAGGACCTGGAACTCGCTGCCGACGGAAGTGGTGGAAGCGGAGACACTCAATGTTTTCAAGGGGAGACTGGATAGGCACTTGAGGGAAATAATCTTGCAGGGCTACGGGGATAGAACGGGGGAATGGGACTGACTGGATCGCTCTGCAGAGAGCCGGCACGGACTCGATGGGCCGAATGGCCTCCTTCTGTGCCTCTATGACTATGTACATCAGAGTGTAGTGTTAGCTGTGGCTCAGTGGGCAGCACTCTCGCTTCTGAGTCAGAAGGTTGTGGGTTCAAGTCCCACTCCAGGGACTTGAGCACATGAAGCTAGGCTGACACTCCAGTACAGTACTAGGGAAGTGCTGCACTGTCGGAGGTGCCGTCTTTCAGATGAGATGTTAAACCGAGGCCCCGTCTGCTCTCTCCGGCGGATGTAAAAGATCCCACGGCACTATTTTAAAGAAGAGCAGGGGAGATATCCCCAGTGTCTTGGCCAATATTTATCCCTCAACCAACATCACTAAAAACAGATTATCTGGTCATTATCGCATTGCTGTTTGTGGGAGCTTGCTGTGCGCAAATTGGCTGCCGCGTTTCTTACATTACAACAGCGACTACACTTCAAATAAAGTGGAGCTGTAAAGCTCTTTGAGACGTCCGGTGGTCGTGAAAGGCGCTATATAAATTCAAGTCTTTATTTTTCTTTTTTTAGAGCTCATCTGGGTATCTTGCTACAGTATAAAATGGAGGCAATTCAGATCAGTGGCTGATTGAAGTAAATCAGAATGAACTGAGTGTGTGGAGATAAGGTTGTGACAGACCCACTGAGCCAATTAATTACAATTTGTACAATCTGTGTCTCTTGTCTCATTATCATGCTAATTCATTCCTCCTCTGGTCCTCTCCCTTATCTCCCCCACTGATGCGGTGAGCTGTTTGTTAAATTCCTCCCGCGTGCAGCTGGAATTGTTAATCGTTTTGACGTCTCTCTTTTTGCTCCCTCTCACCCAATTTGCACTTTAAGTCAAGGCTGCATGTAGCCTGGAGACTGCGCTGCTGTAAGTGACTGGGGTTGATTTTGCGCACATCATCTGTATTAGGTAAATATTCTGCTCTCACTGCATTTGTAGTGTGTAGAGACTCTGGTTAAATAGACTCTGTCATAAAATAAACTCTGTTTGCTGTGAAATAGACTCTGTTTGCCGTGAAATAGACTCTGTTTGCCATGAAATAGAATCTGTTTGCTGTAAAATAGACACTGCCATGAAATAGAATCTGTTTGCTGTAAAATAGACTCTGCCGTGAAATAGAATCTGTTTGCTGTAAAATAGACTTTGCCGTGAAATAGAATCTGTTTGCCGTAAAATAGACTATGTTTGCTGTGAAATAGACTGTTTGCCATAAAATAGACTCTGTTTGCCATGAAATAGACTCTGTTTGCCGTGAAATAGACTCTGTTTGCTGTGAAATAGACCCTGTTTGCTGTAAATCTCGTTGTAAATCCCGCCCACCTCCAACTCATTGGCTGACACGGTGGTATCAATTTTCACTCTGTTTAATCAAACCACTGCAAGACATCAGCTTTTGTCCTGGTTACGGTAATTGATTATCTTACGCAAACTGTCCTTCTCAGGATCAAACGTTAAAGGGCATTGGTTTGCCGGGCATTCGGTGGTTGAGTGGATGGCGGTGTCTGGTGCCCACTGCCCTCAGGCCTGTAACTGGCACTGTGGCGTTCAATGACCCATTAGAGCTTTCAATTTACTCCCCCAAAGACCCAGTGCATCAGTGGTAGCACTTTCACCTCTTAGTCAGAAGCTTGTGGGCTCAAGTCCTATTCCAGAGATTTGAACACAAAATCCAGGCTGGCACTCCTAGTGCAGGAGAGCTGCACTGTCGGAGATGCCACCTTTCAGATGAGACGTGCACTATACCATATATACTATATACCACATGTACAATATGCCATGTCCTTTATCCCATCACGGCAACTGGGGAATTTAAATTCAGTTAATTAAATAAATCTGGAATTTAAAAAAAAATGCTTGTGTCAGTAATGGTGACCATGAAATTGTCGTAAAAACCCATCTGGTTCACTAATGTCCTTTAGGGAAGGAAATCTGCCGTCCTTACCCGGTCTGGCCGATATGTGACTCCAGACCCACAGCAATGTGGTTGACTCTTAATGCCCTCTGAAATGGCCGAACAAACCACTCAGTTGTACCTAAGCCGCTACGACAAAGTCAGCACTGTGGGAGTACCTTCACCACACGGACTGCAGCGGTTCAAGAAGGAGGCTCACCACCACCTTCTCGAGGGCAATTAGGGATGGGCAATAAATGCTGGCCTTGCTGGCAATGCCCACATCCCATGAATGAATTAAAAAAAAATTAGACCACATATATATTAGAGAATGCATACGGGATACTTTCCTTTATTAGTCGAGGCATAGAATATAAGAGCAGGGAGGTTATGCTTGAACTGTATAAAACACTAGTTAGGCCACAGCTAGAGTACTGCGTGCAGTTCTGGTCACCACATTACAGGAAGGATGTGATTACACTGGAGAGGGTGCAGAGGAGATTTACAAGGATGTTGTCAGGACTGGAAAACTTTAGCTATGAGGAAAGATTGGATAGGCTGGGGTTGTTTTCTTTGGAACAGAGGAGGCTGAGGGGAGACTTGATTGAGGTGTATAAAATTATGAGGGGCCTAGATAGAGTGGATAGGAAGGACCTATTTCCCTTAGCAGAGAGGTCAATAACCAGGGGGCACAGATTTAAAGTAATTGGTAGAAGGATTAGAGGGGAGTTGAGAACTTTTTTCACCCAGAGGGTGGTGGGGGTCTGGAACTCACTGCCTGAAAGGGTGGTAGAGGCAGAAACCCTCATCACATTTAAAAAGTACTTGGATATGCACTTGAAGTGCCGTAACCTACAGGGCTACGGACCAAGAGCTGGAAAGTGGGATTAGACACGATGGGCCGAATGGCCTCCTTCTGCGCTGTTAGTTTCTATGATTCTGCACCATGTACAGTATGCCATGCCCATTATACCACATAATCACTTTACCAGCTGCACGCTATCATGTACCCCTGAATAAGGCGCCCCTGAAACGGATGCCGCTCAGCGAACAAAAACAACGGCAGAACCCGGGACAGGAAGGGCCTGCGGAGATGGTGAGGAAACAGGCAGGACCGGCGGACCCTGAGAGTGTCGGCAGCTTCGGTGTGGGCTGCCGACAGGATAGGGGAGGGGGAGGAGAGAGGCGGGGGCCCAGGGAAGGGGAGGAGAGAGGGTGGGGGCCCTGGGGAGGGGAGGAGAGAGGGTGGGGGCCCAGAGAAGGGGAGGAGAGAGGGTGGGGGCCCTGGGGGGGGAGGAGAGAGGCGGGGGCCCAGGGGAGGGGAGGAGAGAGGCGGGGGCCCTGGGGAGGGGAGGAGAGAGGCGGGGGCCCTGGGGAGGGGAGGAGAGAGACGGGGGCCCTGGGGAGGGGAGGAGAGAGGGTGGGGGCCCAGGGGAGGGGAGGAGAGAGGGTGGGGGCCCAGGGGAGGGGAGGAGAGAGGGTGGGGGCCCAGGGGAGGGGAGGAGAGGAGAGAGGTGGGGGCCCAGGGGAGGGGAGGAGAGAGGGTGGAGGCCCTGGGGAGGGGAGGAGAGAGGGTGGGGGCCCTGGGAAGGGGAGGAGAGAGGCGGGAGCCCTGGGGAGGGGAGGAGAGAGGGTGGGGGCCCTGGGAAGGGGAGGAGAGAGGCGGGAGCCCTGGGGAGGGGAGGAGAGAGGCGGGAGCCCTGGGGAGGGGAGGAGAGAGGCGGGAGCCCTGGGGAGGGGAGGAGAGAGGCGGGGGATCCAGGGAAAGGGAGGAGGGGGTCCCGGGAAGGGGAGGAGAGAGGGTGGGGTCCAGGGAAGGGGAGGAGGGAGGAGGGGATCCAGGGAAAGGGAGGAGAGAGGCGGGGGCCCAGGGAAGGGGAGGAGAGAGGTGGGGGCCCAGGGAAGGGGAGGAGAGAGGCGGGGGCCCAGGGAAGGGGAGGAGAGAGGCGGGGGCCCAGGGAAGGGGCGGAGAGAGGGTGGGGGTCCCGGGAAGGGGAGGAGAGAGGCGGGGGTCCTGGGAAGGGGAGGAGGGAGGAAGGGGTCCAGGGAAGGGGAGGAGAGAGGGTGGGGTCCAGGGAAGGGGAGGAGAGAGGCGGGGGTCCTGGGAAGGGGAGGAGGGAGGAAGGGGTCCAGGGAAGGGGAGGAGAGAGGGTGGGGTCCAGGGAAGGGGAGGAGAGAGGCGGGGGCCCAGGGAAGGGGCGGAGAGAGGGTGGGGGTCCCGGGAAGGGGAGGAGAGAGGCGGGGGTCCTGGGAAGGGGAGGAGGGAGGAAGGGGTCCAGGGAAGGGGAGGAGAGAGGGTGGGGTCCAGGGAAGGGGAGGAGAGAGGAGGGGGTCCAGGGAAGGGGAGGAGAGAGGAGGGGCTCCAGGGAAGGGGAGGAGAGAGGCGGGGGCCCTGGGGAGCCAGCTGCAGGCTCGTGGATTGTCTTAAATCCCGATTTTAACCTGGTCCTGGTCTGGCGCCTGACTTACATTCAGATTCTCAACCAGCCATGGTGGTGGGGTGGAGGGGGGGATTTGTACTTGCGTTCTACTGGAGGCCTCTGGAACCGCTGATCCAATAAATATAAATTTTCGAACAGAGTTTTTTTTTAACCGTGCTGCTGACTGAGGGGGTGCCACTTGATATTTAAAGGCCGAAGCGCAACAATGGAAAGCGAGGGAGGGGCTGCACAGGCCGGCAGCATTTTTATCCTCACTACAAATGAAAGGGGCACCAGGGAGGCTGCGCTGGAGCCGGTTACGCTGACTCTGACTGCTGAATAAAGGGCTTGTGTCACAGGAGCTGCCAGCAATGACATCACAATGGGATCCTGCACCCACACGGGCTGGGCAGTGATATTTAGTGGGATCTATTAGCCCGGCACGCTGATGAATGTCTTGTGTTCTCCCACTTGCACTGACGACTCATCCTCTTGCATTCTGTGGCGTCATTAACCTCCTTTTAGATGGGAAAGAAAGAAAAGCGGCTGGGGCCACGAGCAGGTTATATTTAAACTGCCTTGCTGGCACATCGAGTTACTCAGAGGCTTTTTATATCTCGTCGCTGGTTATTCTTGCGTTGGGAGCGCAGCAGCTTGTCGCCTCTCTGCTCTGCCCTCTTTTTTCCGCTTCCTGCTTCATTTTGGATGGGAGAAGGTCTGAGAGGAAGGAGAAATGCGAGGCTGTTGGACAAACACCTTCAGGATTTCACCTCCCCCCCTCCGCCCCCCCTCAACCCTCAGCCCGCACAAGTGTTAGGGCCTGTGAGCTGATGTTATTTAATAACAAAGATTTGTGTCGAAGTTCGCTTCTAATGATAAGCTGATGCAATGGCCACTTGTCCCCATTCCCCCCCCCCGCTCCTAACAGCTCCACCAGCAGTGACAGAGCCATGGCCAAGCGGGTAGTACGCTCGCCTCCCAGTCAAGAAAGGTTGTGTGAGGTTCAAGCCCCGCTCCATGGAACTTGCAGCAGACATTCTCAGCCTGCTGCTGCCGGCGCTGGTACTGAGGGAGTGCTGCACTGTCGGGGGCGCCGTCTTTCGGAGGAGCCATTAAACCAAGGCCCCCGTCTGCTCTCTCAGGTGGATGTAAAAGATCCCAGGGCCGCTATTCCCATAGAAGAGGCAGGGGAGTTATCCCAGGTATCTTTGGCCATTGCTGTTTGTGGGAGCTTGCTGTGCGCAAATTGGCTGCGGCATTTCGTACATTACATCAGTGACTACACTTCATTGGCTGTGATGTGCTTTGGGATGTTGTGAAAGGTGCTATAGAAATGCAAGTCTGTCTTTCTTAACATGTAAAGAAACTGCTTACAGCTGAGCAAAGTTATACAGGAAGTAATGAAGTTGTTTTTTGCAATTCTGCTATGTTACATAAGAAGATGAGAATTTTTGGGAACAAGGGGAAGCCGTTAGACCTCATTCCGTCTCCCTACTATTTCCAGCTGTCCATAATTCAGGGGTGCAGCATTTACAGTATTTATGGTCAGGCCACAACTTTCACAGGTAATTTAGCCCAGTTACAATGGACCACTGCACAAGGAAGAAACACAAATTAAGCCAATTATGAAGGGCAGACCTGAGTGAAGTAAAGTGCATTAAGCCATGCACTCTGGAGCTGTGCTGATGGCCTGATTGGTACAGTGTGTAGCCGAGCCCATGTTGATCGAGGGATAAGGTCTAAAGATCTAACACTGGATCCAAGCTGCAGAAGAGAGGAAAATGTTGGTGTGGTGAAGACTGCCTCCTCATATCGCCCCCCTGCTTTGGAATCAGGCAGGATATGCGGGCAAGCGCTGAGAGGAAAAAAAAAAGAAAGACTTGCATTTCTATGGCGCCTTTCACGACCTCAGGATGTCCCAAAGCGCTTTACAGCCAATGAAGTACTTTTTGAAGTGGAGTCACTGTTGTAATGTAGAAAACGCGGCAGCCAATTTGCGCACAGCAAGCTCCCACAAGCAGCAATGTGATGATGACCAGATAGTCTGTTTTAATGATGTTGATTGAGGGATAGATATTGTCCAGGACACCGGGGAGAACTCCATGGAGGGAGTGCAGCGAAGATTCACCAGACTGATCCCTGGGATGGCAGGAATGACGCATGAGGAGAGATTGGGTCGATTGGGCTTATACTCGCTGGAGTTTAGAAGAATGAAGGGGGATCTCATTGAAACTTATAAAATTCTGACAGGACTAGACAGACTAGATGCAGGAAGGATGTTCCCGATGGCGGGGGAGTCCAGAACCAGGATAAGGGGTAAGCCATTTAGGACAGAGATGAGGAGGAATTTCTTCACCCAGAGAGTGGTGAACCTGTGGAATTCTCTACCACAGAAGGCAGTTGAGGCCAATTCATTAAATATATTCAAGAAGGAGTTAGATATATTTTGAAGAAGAGCAGGGGAGTTCTCCCCGGTGTCCTGGCCAATATTTATCCCTCAATCAACATCATTAAAAAAAAAACGGATGATCTGGTCATTATCACATTGCTGTTTGTGGGAGCTTGCTGTGCACAAATTGGCTGCTGCGTTTCCTGCATTACAACAGTGACTGCGCTTCACAAAAGGACTTCATTGGCTGTAAAGCGCTTTGGGACGTCCTGAGGTGGTGAAAGGAGCGGCAGTTCTTTTCTTTCCTTTCACTGTAAAACGATGCCCTCTGCAAGTGCGCTTGTGCGTGAGGACAGAAAGAAGAAAGAAAAAGCTTTGCATTTATTTAGCGGCTGGTCGAGCGTCCCATAGCGCTTTACAGCCAGATGAAGTCCCTTTTGTGAAGTGTAGCCACTGGTGCAATGTAGAGAACGCAGCAGCCAATTTGCGCGTGACCTGAAGGAATGATGAAGGACAGGGCCACGAAAGTGCAAACCTCTCAAAAAGATGGCAATTTACTACTTTAATACCGAGAACAATAAGAACTGCGGCGAACTGCTCGAGGGAGCTAATAATGAGAGGGCCTGACAAGGGACGAATGGGCCCATTACACGCCGCAGGACATCCGCACTCGACGTAATAGGCTGGAATAACAATGGGGAAATAATTTAATTGGGGAGCCAGCGGGTGGTACAATTTAATTACAAAACACAACAGGTGCAGGAGAATTAAAGTAAGATATTGGAAAACAGTGACGAGAATAATTCAAAGTAGATCCCACCCCGGAGAGGAAAAGTCATCAATACTTTGCTGCAGCGTATGAATGAAACCTCTCCCTGACATGGTTGGAACAATGAGACCAGAAATGCGAGATTACATCTATCAGGAAAGGATGACCAAGGCTGGGTCTCTTTCCTTTTGAAAAGAGAAGGCTGAGGGGTGACCTAATAGAGGTCTTTAAAATGTTGAAAGGTTTTGATAGAGTGGATACAGAGAGAATGTTTCCACTTGTGGGGAAGAGCATAACTAGGGGCCATCAATATAAGATAGTCACCAATAAATCCAATAGGGAATTCAGAAGAAACCTCTTTACCCAGAGAGTGGTGAGAATGTGGAACTCGCTACCACAGGGAGTGGTTGAGGCGAATCGTATAGATACATTTAAGGGGCGGCTGGACAAGCATATGAGGGAGAAGGGAATAGAGGGTGACGCTGATAGAGTTAGATGAGGAAAGATGGGAGGAGGCTCGAGTGGAGCATAAACGCCGGCATGGACTGGTTAGAAAAAAAAAATAGGAGCAGGAGTAGGCGATTCGGCCCTTCGAGCCTGCTCCGCCATTCAATATGATCATGGCTGATCCTCTATCTCAATACCATATTCCCGCTCTCTCCCCATACCCCTTGATGCTTTTTGTGTCTAGAATGGCCTCTTTCTGTGCCGTTTATCCTATGTAATCCAATGTAAAGACAACTCTACAGTGGCTGGGGTCTGTACCACCCCGTGTGGTACTGACCCAAACAGATGAAGCAGAACCCAGGGTTGCTTATGATCCAGAACTCACTGCCTGAAAGCAGATGCAATAGTAACTTTCAAAAGGGAATTGGATCTCTGCTTAAAAAGGAAAACAATTGCAGGGCTACGGGGAAAGAACAGAGGGAGTGGGTCTAATTGGATCGCTCTTTTGGAGAGCCGGCACAGGCACAATGGGCCTAATGGCCTCCTTCTGTGCTGGACGATTCTTAGTCTAAACTGTGTTAGCAAATGTCAGGCATCTTGGGCCTGCATCCTGGGGCTCTCTCCCTAAACCTCTCCCCCTTATTACCTCTCTTCCTCTCCCTCGTCTTCTCAAAGCCTATCTTTTCGACCATGGCTGCAGCCGCATCAACTACCACAGGAGGGGTATTGGAGAGGAGAGATTGGGTTGGTTGGGCTTATACTCACTGGAGTTTAGAAGAATGAGAGGGGATCTCATTGAAGCTTATAAAATTCTGACAGGACTGGACAGACTAGATGCAGGAAGGATGTTCCCGATGGTCGGGGAGTCCAGAACCAGGGGTCACAGTCTAAGGATAAGGGGTAAGCCATTTAGGATTGAGATGAGGAGGAATTTCTTCACCCAGAGAGTGGTGAACCTGTGGAATTCTCTACCACAGAAGGCAGTAGAGGCCAATACATTAAATATATTCAAGAAGGAGTTAGATATATTTCTTAAGGCTAAAGGGATCAAGGGATATGGGGAGAAAGCAGGGACCAGGTACTGAATTTGGATGATCAGCCATGATCTCACTGAATGATGGAGCAGGCTCGAGGGGCTGAATGGCCTACTCCTGCTCCTATCTTCTATGTTTCTATGTTTCTATGATAGGTGGAAGCAGGAAGGAATGTAGACAGATTCAGTAAGTGGGAAAACTATGGCAGATAGAGTTTGATGTGGGAAAGTGTGAGGTCATCCACTTTGCACCTAAGAACGATACTTTCTAAATGGTGGGAAACTCGGAACTGTAGAGGAACAAAGAGATTCGGGAGTTCCAAGTTTACAAATCACTTAAGGCGAGTGGACAGGTACAAAAAGCAATCAAAAAGGCTCATGGAATGTTGGCCTTTAACTCAAGGGGGGGCCTGGAATACAATGGGGTGGAAGCCAGGCTTCAGTTGTACAGAGCTTTGGTCAGACCCCGTCTGGGGTACTGTGTTATTTCTGGGCTCTGCACTTCAGGAAGGGTATATTGGCCTTGGGGGGGGGATCCCCGCCGATTCACCAGGATGACACCAGGACTTAGAGGTTTAAATAATGAGGACAGGCTGCATAACTTGGCTTGTATTCCCTCGAGCATAGAGGATTGAGGGGTGATCCTCTCACGGGTTTTTGAAATGTTAAAAGGTGTTACATTGTTATAGTATCACATCGTTAAATGGAACTACTTTGGTATGGAACCAATTTGGTATGGTGTAGTTATATTGCTATGTGGCACACTGTGCACGGGCAGTGCACAGTGCAGCGTCGGACATCTTGTATCACTCCGCACCATGCGGCAGCACTGAAACAAAGCAAATACAGGTAAGTAAAAAGCACTAACTAAAAATGAACTAAAAGTGTCTGTAATATATATAGTATAAGAACACAAGGAGACACAACAAAGGATTCGATGGGGTAGATACTGAGAAACTACCTCCTCTGCTGGGGGCCATCCAGCACCAGGGCACATCATCTTAAAATTAGAGCCAGGCCGTTCAGGAGGGACATCAGGAAGCACTTTTTCACACAAAGGGTTGTGGAAATCTGCAACTCTCCCCCGAAAGGCCGTGGCTGCTGGGAGTCAATTAAGAGCTTTCAAGATTGAGAGCGATAGGTTTCTGTTGGGTAAGGGCATCAAGGGATATGAAGCTAATGTGGGTAAATGGAGTGGAGGTTCAGATCAGCCAGGATCTAACTGAGTGGTGGAACAGGCTCGAGGGGCCGAATGGCCTCCTGATCCAATGTCAGTTCTCACCTTTGCAGGGTGTCTCACTACTTTAAGGGCAGTTGGATGAATTGGGGTCATTACGATTGGTCAAAGCTGGCCCTTGCCCCAGGGGTCATTGCTCCTGATCTCTATCCGCCGACTCCTGCTCTGTGTGGTTGCCGGGTAAGGCTGGGTCGCGGTGCCCCCCATGTGTGAATAGCCTGCTAACATTGACTTTCTAGGCTCAAACACAAAGAATGGCTGCTTGGACAAGATGCTGGGGGTGGTGAGGTGGGGTTGGGGTGGGGGGTGAGCTGGTGTCACACGTGGAACTGTAACTCCAGCAAGACTCTGGGAGAAACGGTGCGGAAAACGTTTGTCAAATGACACTGGTTAGGCCACAGCTGGAATACTGTGTGCAGTTCTGGTCGCCACACTACAGGAAGGATGTGATCGCGTTAGAGAGGGTGCAGAGGAGGTTCACCAGGATGTTACCAGGGCTGGAGCGCTTCAGCTATGAAGAGAGACTGGGCAGATTGGGTTTGTTTTCCTTGGAGCAGAGGAGGCTGAGGGGGGACATGATTGAGGTGTACAAAATTATGAGGGGCATAGATAGGATGGACGCTGAGGAGCTTTTTCCCTTAGTAGAGGGGTCAATAACTAGGGGGCATAGATTCAAGGTAAAGGGCGGGAGGTTTAGAGGGGATTTGAGAAAGAACTTTTTCACCCAGAGGGTGGTTGGAGTCTGGAACTCACTGCCTGAAAGGGTTGTGGAGGCAGAAACCCTCACAACATTTAAGAAGCATTTGGATGTGCACTTGAAATGCCATAGCATACAAGGCTACGGGCCAAATGCTGGAATATGGGATTAGATTAGACAGGGCTTGATGGCCGGCGCGGACACGATGGGCCGAAGGGCCTCTATCCGTGCTGTATTACTCTATGACTCTATGACTCTATGACGGTGCAGCCTTGCCATTCTGCCACTAGATGTCACTAACACTCATCGGAAGGAAAGATCCTGCAGTTCGATCACCTTATTAGTAACTCAGAGCAAATGAACTACTTTTGAAATGTAATGTAGGGAAACGAAGGAGGTGATTTGCACACAGCAAGATCCCACGAGCAGAGATAAACGACCAGTTAACCTGTTCATTTTGTTCATGTTGTTTGAACACATCCGATATGATAGAGGTATTTAAAATTTTGAAGGGGTTTGATAAAGGAGACATAGAGAAGATGTTTCCACTTGTGGGGGAGACCAGAACTAGGGGCCGTCAATACAAGATAGTCACTAATAAATCCAACAGGGAATTCAGGAGAAACCGCTTTACCCAGAGAGTGGTGAGAATGTGGAACTCGCTACCACAGGGAGTGGTTGAGGCGAACAGCATCGATGCCTTTAAGGGGAAGCGAGATAAACACACGAGGGAGAAAGGAATAGAAGGATATGTTGATAGGGTGAGAGGGAGTAGTGTGGGAGGAGGCTGGTGTGGAGCATAGACCGGTTGGGCCGAACGGCCTGTTTGTGTGCTGTACATTCGATGTAATGTATGAAAAATGACGGAGGTGAAAAGGCCCTTTGGTCCATCCTTCTTCTTCTTCTCAGGCAGTCCCTCGGAACCGAGGATGACTTGCTTCCACATTAAAAATGAGTTCTCAGGTGACTGATGAGTCCAATGCGGGACCGACAGTCTCTGTCACAGGTGGGGCAGACGGTGGTTGAAGGGGCGGGTGGGTGGGGTGCTTGGGTTGACGTGCGCTCCTTGCGCTGCCTGCGCTTGGCTTCCGCTTGCTCCCGGCGAAGAGACTCGAGGCGTTCGGCGCCTTCCCGGATGCTTCTCCTCCACTTTGTGCGGTCTTGGGCCAGGGATTCCCAGGTGTCGGTGGGGATGTTACACTTTTTCAAGGAGGCTTTGAGGGTGTCCTTGAAGCATTTCCTCTGCCCACCTGGGGCTCTCTTGCCATGCCGGAGCTCCGAGTAGAGCACTTGTTTTGTAGAGTCTCGTATCGGGCATGCGGACGATGTGACCCGTCCATCGGAGCTGATTGAGTGTGGTCAAAGCTTCGATGCTGGGGATGTTGGCCTGAGCAAGAACACTGACGTTGGTGCGCCTATCCTGCCAATGGATTTGCAGGATCTTGCAGAGGCAGCGTTGGTGGTACCTCTCCAGTGCTTTGAGGTGCCTGCTGTACATGGTCCATGTCTCTGAGGCATACAGCAGGGCGGGGTATCACTCTGCTCTGTAGACCATGAGCTTGGTGCCGGGTTTGAGATCCTGGTCTTCAAACACTCTCTTCCTCAGGCGACTGAAGGCTGCACTGGCACACTGAAGGCGGTGTTGGACTTCGTCATCGACGTCTGCCCTTGTTGACAGTAGGCTCCCGAGGTATGGAAAGTGGTCCATGTTGTCCAATGCCTTGTCGTGGATTTTGATAATCGGGGGCAGTACTGTGTGGTGGGGGCAGGTTGGTAGAGGACCTTTGTCTTACGGATGTTTAGTGTGAGGCCCATGAAAAATGACGGGGGTGAAAAGGCCCTTTGGTCCATCCAGCCTGTTCCACACAACTGTGTTACCTTTTGCAACACTCCAGTTCAGTGCTGAGGGAGTGCTGCACTTTTGGAGGTGCCGTCTTTTGGATGAGACGTTAAATCGAGGCCCCGTCTGCTCTCTCAGGTGGACGTAAAAGATCCTGCGGCACTATTTCGAAGAAGAGCAGGGGAGCTCTCCCCGGTGTCCTGGGGCCAATATTTATCCCTCAACCAACATCACTGAAAACAGATTATCTGGTCATTATCACATTGCTGTTTGTGGGAGCTTGCTGTGCGCAAATTGGCTGCTTCATTTCCTATATTACTACACTTCAAAAAGTACTTCATTGGTTGTAAAGCGCTTTGGGGCGTCCTGAGGTCGTGTAAGGCGCTATAGAAATGCGAGTCTTGCTTTTTTTCCCCCTTTTTGCGCTTGCCCGCATATCCTGCCTGATTCCAAAGCAGGAGGGAGATGTGAGGAGGCAGTCTTCGCCGCACCAACATTTTCCTCTCTTCTGCAGCTTGGATCCAGTGTTAGGTCCTTGGACGCTGGATACAGGAGAATGAATAAACTCTCGGGGAAGGACATGTACTCTGAAGGTGACAGATAAAGCACGGAGGCTGGAACTAGAATCCTACAATTTTACAGCACAGAAGGAGGCCGCTGCATCTTTGCCAGCTCTCTGAAAGAGCTTCCACGTTCTCCAGTCTCATTCTCTTGCCCTTTCCTCCTCCCATTTTACATTTTTTCTTTTTCAAATGTTGAGCCATTTGCCCTTTCCAAGCTACCCTGCATTCTGCTTCCACCAGTGTTTCTGGCCGGGCGTTCCACGCTCTAACAACCCTCTGCGTTAAAACACTTCTGCTAATCTCTCGTTTCGTTCTTTGGGTGGTGATCCTGAACTGATGCCCTCTAGTTACCGACTCACCGGCCAGTGGAAGTAGCTTTTGCCAGAATTACTTTAGCAAGCACTGACGTAATAAAACTCACTACACACTTGGTTTGAGTATAAAGCAAGGCTTTAATCAACTTGTTTCAGAACATGGAAGTCTAGTTGTACTTCACTAGTTCCTTGTCTTACAAAATGTCCCTGACAAGCTGGGGCCCACGCCCGAGTATTTACAGTATACTCCTTGGACAGCGCCACCAACTGGCCGTCCAGTGTTATTTCATAGTGATGCGCTATCAATTACTCATAAAAGACTGAGAGTTAAGAGAGTAACTAAAGGCTTTTATTAACAAAAGAATGAAGGTCTGCCTCGAGTGGTCGACCGGTCCAGAAATACAAAGGGCTGGGGAGCAGTCACCTTTATACTAGGACTTGTGGGAGGAGTCAGCCGAGGCATGTCCAGGCATGTACACAGTGGAATACAAACAGTGGTTTACCACATTCACCCCTTGTTTAAAATTGAGTCCGGCGGGGTGAAGTGTATTAAAAGTTAGTGTATTGGAGTCTCTCCGGAGGTCTTGTCTGCCGCTGTGATCGGCGTGGCGACGGCAGGGGTAGTGGAGCTTCCGGCGTCGAGTCCTGCGTAGGCTGTGGCACAGGCGTGTCGTCCTCGTAGATGTCGAGCAGGTCGCGGGGCCCAGGCCTGCCGTCTGCTGGGGCTGGATATCGGATCGTGGGGGGGGGTGGTAGTGAGTAGTGGGTTACTGCGGCCCCCGAGGGTGCAAGGTCTCTTATGGAGACTGTGTCCTCCCGCCCGTCCGGGTATGCAATGTAAGCATACTGGGGGTTGGCGTGGAGGAGGTCGACCCTCTTGACCAGGGGGTCCGTTTTATGGGTCCTCACGTGTCTTCTCAGTAGGACCGGCCCTGGGGACGTCAGCCATGGCGGTAGCGATGTCCCCGATGTGGACTTCCTTGGGAAGACAAACATTTTCTCATGAGGGGTGGCGTTAGTGGCAGTGCAGAGCAGTGACCGAATAGAGTGGAGCGCATCGGGGAGCACATCCTGCCAGCGGGAGGTTGGAAGGCCCCTAGACTTTAAGGCTAGCAGGGCGGCCTTCCAAACTGTCGCATTTTCTCTTTCCACCTGTCCGTTCCCCCGGGGGTTGTAACTGGTGGTCCTGCTTGTGGCAATACCCCTAGTTAGCAGGTACTGACGGAGTTCGTCGCTCATAAACGATGAGCCCCGGTCGCTATGGATATAGCTGGGGAAACCGTACAGGGTGAAGAGGTCGTTCAGACATTTAATGACCGTGGCACTGGTCATGTCCGGGCAGGGGATGGCGAACGGGAAACGGGAGTACTCATCAATAATATTGAGGAAGTACACATTGCGGTCGGAGGAGGGGAGAGGCCCTTTAAAATCAACGCTCAGGCGCTCGAAGGGGCGAGTGGCTTTTATCAGGTGGGCCCTGTCTGGTCTATAAAAGTGCGGTTTGCACTCAGCGCAGACTTGGCAGTTCCTGGTCATGGTCCTGACCTCCTCAATAGAGTAAGGCAGGTTGCGGGCCTTGATGAAGTGGAAGAACCTGGTGACCCCCGGGTGGCAGAGGTCATTGTGGAGGGCCCGCAGTCTATCGATCTGTGCGCTGGCGCAGGTGCCACGCGATAGCGCATCCGGGGGTTCATTGAGCTTCCAGGGCCGGTACAAGATCTCGTAATTGTAGGTGGAAAGTTCGATTCTCCACCTCAAGATCTTGTCATTTTTGATTTTGCCCCTCTGCTTGTTGTTAAACATGAAAGCAACTGAACGCTGGTCAGTGAGCAGGGTAAATCGTTTTCCGGCCAGGTAGTGCCTCCAATGACGCACAGCCTCCACAATCGCCTGGGCCTCCTTCTCAACAGCGGAGTGTCTGGTCTCCGGGCCTTGGAGGGTTCGTGAAAAGAAGGCCACGGGTCTCCCCGCCTGATTGAGGGTAGCGGCCAGGGCAAAGTCGGACGCGTCGCTTTCCACCTGGAAGGGGATGGATTCGTCCACTGCGTGCATGGTGGCTTTGGCAATGTCCTCCTTGATACGGTGGAAGGCTAAGCGGGCCTCTGCCGTCAAGGGAAAAGAGGTGGACTTGATCAGCGGACGGGCCTTGTCCGCATAGTAGGGGACCCACTGGGCGTAATAGGAGAAAAACCCTAGGCACCTCTTCAGGGCCTTGAGGCAGTGGGGCAGTGGGAGTTCCATAAGGGGACGCATCCGGTCGGGGTCGGGGCCGATGACTCCGTGTTCCACAACACAGCCAAGGATGGCGAGGCGGTTTGTGCGGAATATGCACTTCTCCTTGTTATATGTCAGGTTCAGGAGTTGGGCGGTGCGGAGGAATTTTTCGAGGTTTGCGTCATGGTCCTGCAAGTCACGGCCGCAGATGGTCACATTGTCCAGATATGGGAAAGTGGCCTGCAACGCATTTTGATCTACCATCCGGTCCATCTCCCTTTGGAAGACGGAGACCCTGTTGGTGACGCCAAAGGGAACCCTAAGGAAGTGATAGAGGCAGCTGTTTGCCTCAAAGGCGGTATACTGGCGGTCCTCAGGGCGGATAGGGAGCTGGTGGTACGCTGATTTCAGGTCAATGGTCGAGAAGACGCGGTACTGCGCGATCTGGTTGACCATATCAGCTATGCGGGGGAGTGGGTAGGCGTCCAGCAGGGTGTAGCGATTTATTGTCTGGCTGTAGTCGATGACCAGGCGCTGCTTCTCGCCGGTCTTAACGACCACAACCTGGGCTCGCCAGGGGCTGGTGCTGCCCTCAATAATCCCTTCCTTCAGGAGCCGCTCCACTTCGGTTTTAATGAAAACCCTGTCCCCGGCACTGTATCGCCTGCTCTTTGTGGCGATGGGCTTACAGTCGGGGGTGAGGTTAGCAAACAGTGCGGGGGCGGGGTGACTCTGAGTGTGGAGAGGTTGCACCTGGTGCGCGGCGGGCAATTTGGAAGCTGCTGGCTGCGGACTGTGAGTGGGGGTAGGGGTCCACCATACGCCATCGTAACACTTTTAAGGTGGCACTGAAAATCTAACCCCAGCAGGACGGCAGCGCAGAGGTCGGGCAGGACCAGAAGTTTAAAATGATCGTACACAGCCCCGTCTACTACGAGTGTCACCACGCAGTAGCCGCCGATGTCCGCCGACTGGGACTCGGAGGCCATAGAAATCCGCTGGTGCGCAGGCAGGACTGGGAGAGAGCAACGCCGCACCGTGTCGGGGTGGATGAAGCTCTCCGTGCTCCAGAGTCAAAAAGGCAGATTGTATCGTGACCATTTACCTTAATGTCCATTGTGGAACTGGCCAGCTGGTGCAGTCTCGCTTGGTCCAGTGTAACGGATGCCAGCGTAGGGGTCGGTGTGTCACTGCGGGTATCAGATGAGGCGGTGTTGGGGGCCTGCTGCGTTCTGGCTGTCATCCAAGATGGCGGCATCCATGATCCCCATGTGGCTGGAGGCGTCCAAAATGGCTGCTGTACCGGTGGTTCGCACATGGCTGGGGAGGCCCAAGATGGCGGCCCGCATGGCCCACACGCGGTGCTGCTGGGGTTCGGGGTGGCTTTGGCCCTGCAGACGCTAGCGTAGTGTCCCTTCTTCCCGCAGCCCGAGCAGATCGCGTTTTTCACCGGGCAGCGCGCTCTGGGGTGTTTTGCCTGGCCACAGAAGTAGCATTTCTGGCCTTGGGGCACTGCTGTCTGGCCTTGGGACACTGCTGCGGTAGTTGGGCCGTTGCTGGGGTGTGGCTGGGGTGGCACGGCGCTATGAGGCGGTCCTACCGTGTCCCAGGCCGTCATTCCCCGCGGCGTCCACGGTGCAGAGGAGTAGGCATCCATGCCCCGGTAGGCTGCATCCAATGATAGTGCGAGTTCAGAGGCCTTGTTGAGGTCGAGGTCACTCTGCTCCAACAGTCGCTGTCGGGTGTAATTGGATCTGTGGCCCGCTACAAAAGCGTCCCGGATAAGTTCCTCTGTGTACACGGCGGCCTTTACATCCTTACAACCACAGGCCCGGCCAAGCACAGACAGTGCCTGAAGGTATTCCACGGTCGATTCCCCAGGTTGTTGTTTACGACTCCCCAGAAGGTGCCTGGCGTACACTTCGTTCACTGGGCGTGTGTACTGGTCCTTGAGGAGCTTGATAGCGTCCGCGTACGAGGTCGCGTCTTGGATGACTGAGTACACTCGGTGGTTCACTTTGGAGGTCAGGACATCCAGTTTGTCCTCGTCTGATTTGATTGCTGTGGAGGCGGTCAGGAATTTTTCGAAACACTTAAGCCAGTGAGTAAACTTGGTGGATGAGTCCGCCTCCCGATGATCTAAGTCCAGGCATGCTGGTGTGAGGATCTTCTCCATTATAAAAATCTTGTTAATAAAATTGATGCGCTATCAATTACTCATAAAAGACTGAGAGTTAAGAGAGTAACTAAAGGCTTTTATTAACAAAAGAATGAAGGTCTGCCTCGAGTGGTCGACCGGTCCAGAAATAAAAAGGGCTGGGGAGCAGTCACCTTTATACTAGGACTTGTGGGAGGAGTCAGCCGAGGCATGTCCAGGCATGTACACAGTGGAATACAAACAGTGGTTTACCACACATAGGCAGTTTCTCGATGATGAGATTTATGACAAGCACCTCTTATAATTTCAGACAACTCTGTCGCATCTCCCCTTAACCTTCCCTGGTCTAATCATAAGAGTCCCAATTTCTGTAAGTCTCTCGTCTTAATCCCTGGGACCGTCCCGGTGAATGCTGCAGGTCTGTCAGCATCTGAATGAGGAAAGGCACTCGAATGTTTTGGGTGGAACTCTTCCAGTTGGAGAACTGGACATATCAACATAGCCTTTTATTCCCTTCTCCCTCAAAAGCTTATCTAGCCTCCCGTTAAATGCATCCATACTATTTGCTTCAACCACTCCCTGTGGTAGCGAGTTAGATATATTTCTTAAGGCTAAAAGGATCAAGAGATATGGGGAGAAGGCAGGGACAGGGTACTGAATTTGGATGATCAGCCATGATCTCATCGAATGGCGGAGCAGGCTCGAGGGGCCAAATGGCCTACTCCTGCTCCTATCTTCTATGTTTCTATGTTTCGACATTCTCACTACTCTCTGGGTAAAGAAGTTTTTTCTGAATTCCCTATTGGATTTTTTGGTGACTATCTTATATTGATGGCCTCTAGCTTTGCTCTTCCCCACAAGTGGAAACATTCTCTCTGTATCCACTCTATCAAAACCTTTCATAATTTTACAGACCTCTATTAAGTCACCCCTCAGCCTTCTCTTTTCAAGAGGTGGAGATGCCGGTGTTGGACTGGGGTGGACAAATGTAAGAAGTCACACAACACCAGGTTATAGTCCAACAGCTTTATTTGAAATCACAAGCTTTCGGAGCGCTGCTCCTTCGTCAGGTGAAGTGAAGAGATGCATATAGGCACAGCATATATAGTCAGAGAACACTGCCAGATGATTACAGGTAATCTTTCTAACTGCCCTTTATCACACCTCGGCAGAGAGATAATCACAGCAATCAAAGGTGTGAATGGTGTCCAAACAGGACAGTCAGGAAAACATTACATCAAAGAACAATGAGGTGGGGTCACAAGGGGTCAAATGTTGCAGATGCTGGGGTCTGTATGAAAAACAAAAAAACAAACAAAAAACAAAACAAATTTTTTTTTTTTTTGCTGGAAATCACAGCAGCTTCGGCCGCATCTGTATAGAGAGAACAAGCCAATGATGACTCATTGGACTATAACCTGGTGTTGTGTGGCTTCTCACATTTGTCCACCCCAGTCCAACACCGGCATCTCCACATCATGGCTACTATCGACACCACAAACTGCCGGCTCAAAGTGGAGAGGATCTCCAAGAAGATCGCGCATATCGACACAGACATCAAGTTTCTACAGAGATGCAAGAAAGGACTACAGATCACGAACCCACTCAAGTCGACCTACAACACAGACTACACTGAGAGACTCTGCCGTCGTACCTCTCGCACACTCCTCAACCATCTCGTACACCAGCTCTACAGCAGACGCCGCAACCTCGAAACCAAGATAGAGTCCATGTTCTCAGCCTGTGCTCAGGACACAGCAGACCAGCTACGAGACACCACCAAACAGATGAGGCAACAGAACTACGCTGCCTACATGCACACGAAGAACAGGAAGCTTGAGAAACTCGGCATCACCACCAGCAGCAACCAAGCCTCCCCCGGTACCACGGTTGAAACCACAGGGAAGTCCATCGACAACTTGTCCGACCACACCCTTCAACCAGACGAAATCGAAGTTCTCAGCCGAGGGCTCAATTTCTGCCCCACCACCAAAATGGACCCTATCGGTCTCGCGGCAGACACAGAGGAATTCATCAGGAGAATGAGGCTTCGGGAATTCTTCCACAAATCCCAAGATGTCAGCAGCGAACCCAATGAGACAATCCATGATCCGGAACAGCAGGCAGAGGGATCCGCAGTGCAGAAACCAAAGTGGAAAGAGTCAAATTGGACTCCTCCGGAGGGTCGCTGCCCTAAGCTTGACATGTATGCTCAAGCTGTCAGGAGATGCATCAACGCCAGATTCATCAGCCACACTCACAAGGCAGTCCAGAATGTCACCCGAGCACAATGCAACGCCATCCACGCTCTCAAGACCAACCGCAACATCGTCATCAAACCAGTAGACAAAGGAGGAGCCATCGTCATACAGGACAGAATGGACTATTGCAGGAACCAGGAACACTACAGACAGTTACCTGCAGATCTGACCAAAGAAAACACCCACCAACTCAACAGACTGATCAAGACCTTTGATCCAGACCTTCAAAGCATCCTACGCGCTCTCATCCCACGTACTCCCTGTGTGGGAGGCTTCTACTGCCTCCCAAAGATACACAAAGCCGACACACCAAGATGTCCTATCATATCAGGCAACGGAACCCTGTGTGAGAACCTCTCTGGATACGTCGAGGGAATCCTGAAACCCATCGTACAGGGAACCCCCAGCTTCTGTCGTGACACTACAGGCTTCTTACAGAAACTCAGCACCCACGGACCAGTTGAACCAGGAACACTCCTCGCCACGATGGACATCTCGGCACTCTACACCAGTATCCCCCACAATGACGGCATCGCTGTGACAACCTCAGTACTCAATACCAACAACAGCCAATCTTCAGATGCCATCCTACAACTCATTCGCTTCATCCTTGACCACAATGTCTTCACCTTCGACAACCAGTTCTTTACCCAAACACACGGAATAGCCATGGGGACCAAATTCGCACCCCAATACGCCAACATCTTCATGCACAAGTTCGAGCAAGACTTCTTCGCTGCACAGGACCTCCAACCAACGCTATACACCAGATACATCGATGACATTTTCTTCCTATGGACCCATGGTGAAGAATCACTGAAAAGACTACACGATAACATCAACAAGTTCCATCCCACCATCAAACTCACCATGGACTACTCCTCAGAATCGGTTTCATTCTTGGACACACGAATCTCCATCAAAGACGGACACCTCAGCACTTCACTCTACCGCAAGCCCACGGACAACCTCACGGTGCTCCACTTCTCCAGCTTCCACCCTAACCACGTTAAAGAAGCCATCCCCTATGGACAAGCCCTGCGAATACACAGGATCTGCTCAGACGAGGAGGAACGCGATGGACACCTACAGACGCTGAAAGACGCCCTCGTAAGAACGGGATATGATGCTCGACTCGTCGATCGACAGTTCCGACGGGCCACAGCGAAAAATCGCATAGACCTTCTCAGAAGACAAACACGGGACACAACCAACAGAGTACCCTTCGTCGTCCAGTACTTCCCCGGAGTGGAGAAACTACGCCATGTTCTTTGCAGCCTTCAACATGTCATTGATGACGACCCACACCTCGCCAAGGCCATCCCCACGCCTCCACTACTCGCCTTCAAACAGCCGCCTCACCTCAAACAGACCATCGTTCGCAGCAAATTACCCAGCTTTCAGGAGAACAGCGACCACGACACCACACAACCCTGCCATGGCAACCTCTGCAAGACATGCCAGATCATCAACACAGATACCATCATCACACGTGAGGACACCACCCACCAGGTACATGGTACATACTCATGTGACTCGGCCAACGTTGTCTACCTCATACGTTGCAGGAAAGGATGCCCCGGAGCATGGTACATTGGCGAGACCATGCAGACACTGCGACAACAGATGAACGGACACCGCACAACAATCGCCAGGCAGGAGTGTTCCCTCCCAGTCGGGGAACACTTCAGCAGTCAAGGACATTCAGCCTCCGATCTTCGGGTAAGCATTCTCCAAGGCGGCCTTCGAAACACACGACAACGCAAAATCGTAGAGCAGAAACTGATAGCCAAGTTCCGCACTCATGAGGACGGCCTCAACCGGGATCTTGGGTTCATGTCATGCTACATGTAACCCCACCTGGCGTAGAGTCATCCAGACTCGAGTCGTCGTTGGCTTGTTCTCTCTACACAGATGCGGCCGGACCTGCTGTGATTTCCAGCAAAAAAATGTTTTTGTTTTTGTTTGTTTTTTTGTTTTTCATACAGACCCCAGCATCTGCAACATTTGACCCCTTGTGACCCCACCTCATTGTTCTTTGATGTAATGTTTTCCTGACTGTCCTGTTTGGACACCATTCGCACCTTTGATTGCTGTGATTATCTCTCTGCCGAGGTGTGATAAAGGGCAGTTAGAAAGATCACCTGTAATCATCTGGCAGTGTTCTCTGACTATATATGCTGTGCCTATATGCATCTCTTCACTTCACCTGACGAAGGAGCAGCGCTCCGAAAGCTTGTGATTTCAAATAAAGCTGTTGGACTATGTTAAATCCGTGAATCTTGATGTATGGTGTCCTTCAATAAATAGACAGAGACCGCAGAGGAACAATCAACAGGTGTTTACTGGATGAGGGTTACTCTAAAACTAACAGTACAGATCCCTACTCAGGGTTTATATACAGGTGTGGTCACTGCCGGTACTACAGTATACAGGAGCTGTAAAAAGTAGTTCTCCCCTTAAAGGTACATACACTACAATTCCTCCCCTTTTAGATTAACAGTACCATAACATTCATTTAACAATGAACACTTTTAACATGCAACATTAACTGAAAATAGTCTATTTATAAATTCAGTCTTTGGGGCGGCTTCCTGATCCTTTCTGGATAGCACCTTTCCTGAGTGTCTTGCTCTTGGTGCGGAGGCGATTCTGGCCCACTGTCGTCGGTTGGTTCATCAGCTTCCGATGCTACTGCTTCTGGGGTAGATGCTACCTGTATATCGGGTTCATCACCAGGTACGCGAGACATGGGGTTGACTCATTCCTGTGACTCGAGGATCTGGTCGACATGGCGTCTCACAATGTTCTCCCCAACATCCACTGTGTACATTAGTGGCGCCTGCCGTGTGCATATCGTTCCTGGTTGCCATTTCTCTGTTCGGTAGTCGCGGGCCAAGACTGGTTGCCCTACATTGAAGCTCCTTGTCGGCTTCTCATTGATGTGCTGGAATTGCTTATTCTCAACATCTCTTCGTACATTTGGTCTGAGCAAATCCAGATGAGATCTCAACTTTCGGTTAAAGAACATCATGGCCGGGGTCTGGTTGATGACTGCATGTGTCGCATTTCTGTAGGCTAACAGGAAATTGTCCACCTTATGCTGCAGTGGAATGTCGTCATCGCACATGGCCCTTACTGCCTTTCTAAAGGTTTGTACGAACCTCTCAGCCAATCCATTTGTGGCTGGATGATACGGGGCGGATGTGTAATGCATTACCCCATTCCTTTTCATAAATTTCCGAAACTCTTCGGACACAAACTGTGGTCCGTTATCAGAGCAAATCTGCTCTGGCAAGTCGTTCCTGGCAAATATGGTCTGTAACTCTGCAATAGTTTTCTCCGTGGTGGTGGAGGACATTTTGATCACCTCAGGCCATTTCGAGTGTGCATCCACGGCTATTAAAAACATTGAGTCCATGAATGGACCAGCAAAATCAATATGCACCCGTTGCCATGGAGAGGAGGTCCACTCCCATGGGTGTAGAGGGGCATGTGGAGGTGCATTTTGGACCTTCTGGCATCCTGAGCAGCTCTTTGTCAGGTCCTCGATTTACTGATCGATCCCCGGCCACCACACAAAAGCCCTAGCAAGGCTTTTCATTTTCACCCCTCCCAGATGGCCTTCGTGAAGCTCATTGAGCACTCTCTCCCTTAACTTGGGTGGAATTACCACTCGGGATCCACACATCAAGGTCCCCTGGCATACTGACAGCTGTTCTCTTCTGGATGAGAATGCTGGCAACAGTGAGTCGCCATGTGTTGGCCATCCCTTCACCGTCAAGTCATATACCTGAGACAGTGTCGGGTCATTTCGGGTCTCCTCTATATCCGCATCAGTTACTGGCAAGCGTTCAATTATGGTAGAATAAAATATTTCGACAGGGTCCACTGCTGGTGCTTCCTCCGCAGTAGGCAGTGGCAGGCGTGATAGCCCATCAGCGTTTCCATGCTGTTTCGTGCCCTTATGCTCTATTTCATATTGGTTCACCCCTAGAAAAAGGGACCATCTTTGTAGCCGTTGCGCAGTCATCACCGGAACGCCCTTCTTTGGATTAAAGATGGAGACAAGTGGTTGGTGGTCAGTCAGCAAGGTGAACTTCTGCCCGTGCAGATAGTGGTTGAACTTTTTCACTCCCCACACTAGGCTGAGGGCCTCCCTGTCAATCTGGGTGTAGTTACGCTCGGCTGAGGTTAGTGACCAAGACGGAAAGGCTACTGGCCTCTCCGAGCCGTCCGAGAATTTGTGCGACAGCACCGCTTCAATACCATAGGGTGATGCATCACACGCCAACCGAATTGGTAGTGCTGGGTTGAAATGAGCCAACACCTCTTTTGATGTGATCAATTCTTTGCACTTCTGGAAAGCTCGTTTACATTCGTCACTCCATTTCCATGGTACCCCCGTTTGCAGTAGGGTGTTCAGTGGGTGTAGTACTGTAGACAAATTCGGCAAGAACTTATGGTAGTAGTTCACCAGCCCGAGGAACGACCTCAGTTGTGACACATTTTCCAGTGCTGGAGCCTTGACTACTGCCTCAATCTTTTCAGGGGACTTATGTAACCCCTCTTCATCAATAACGTGGCCACAATACGAGATCTGCTTCTGGAAAAACTCGCATTTGTGGCGATTAGCTCGGAGCCCATATTCCTTCAATCTAGTGAGCACCTGCTCCAGGTTGGCGAGGTGATCACTGTCATTTTCGCCCGTGACCAGGATGTCGTCTAAATAACACTGGGTCCCTGGAATCCCTTGCAGGACTTGATCCATTGCCCTTTGCCAAATAGCCGGAGCTGATGCTACCCCGAACACCAGCTGGTTGTATTGGTAGAGACCTTTATGAGTGTTGATCGTGAGGTACTGTTTCGAGGCTTCTTCTACTTCCATTTGCAGGTACGTCTGGGCCAGATGAATCTTAGTGAAGCGTTTTCCTCCAGATAGCGAGGCGAAAATATCTTCAATCCGCGGAAGCGGATATTGTACCGTGTGAAGGATTGGGTTCACTGTCACCTTAAAGTTCCCATAGATGCGAACCTTCTTTGGTTCCCCAGGCGTATTACTCAACGACCTCTTCATTACAGGAACGATGGGTGGAGCCCACTTGCTCCAGTCCACTTTGGACAATACTCCAGAACGTTCCAAACCTTCCAGCTCTGCTTCGACAGCTGGGTGGATCGCATAAGGCACCAGTCTGGCCTTAAAAAACTTTGGGCTTGCATTTTCCTCTATTTTGATCATCGCTGTTATGCCTTTTAATGTTCCGAGTCCCTCCTGGAACACTTCTTGTGCGTCAGTTAGCATTTTTGACAGTCGTCCAGGTGTGATGTCGTCATCCTTTTTGGCATCTACAGTCAGTGCTTGTATGGAATGCCAATCTAGTTGTATCTTCCGGATCCATTCACATCCTAGTAGTGGTGGTCCTCCATCTGGCAATACATATAGGTCCATTTTTGGTGTTTCCTTGCCGTTATATATAACGTTCGCCCTTATTTTTCCTTTGGGGTAGACTTTTTGCCCCGTGTACGTCTTCAAGACAATCTCTGTATCTCTCAAGGGTATATGTGAGAATAGCCGCTTGTAGTCCCTTCGGTTTATGACTGTTAGGGCTGATCCTGTGTCCAATTCCATTTTCACTTGGACTCCGTCTATCTTGAGCGTGACCCAGATAGTTTGGTGATCCTATGTTTTGATTACATTATGTAGTTTCAGACAACCCAGCTCCTTGCTTCCGGAGTCTGTATCACTTTTCTGTTCGTCTGAACTACTCTCCGTCACCTTATGCACCTTCTTGTACTTCTCCTGTGGAGATTTCTTGCTGCTGGTTTTCTTTCCCGACCTGCAGACTCTTGCTATGTGTCCTACTTTTCCACACTGTCTGCACACTTGGTCCTTGAACCAACAATCATTATGGTCGTGTGTTGTTCTGCCGCAGCGATAGCACTTCACTGTTCCATATGACATTTCATTTGTGCCATATTCTTGCGGTCTCCGTTGTATCTCTGCAGCGCCCCATGCGGCTGCTTCATGTGATACTGCCATGCTGAAAGCCTTGTCCAGCGTAAGATCCTTTTCTGATAGAAGCCGTTTCTGGGTTCCTTCACTTTGAAGCCCACACACAAACTTGTCCCTTAACGTATCTGCTAGTCCCGTTCCAAACTGGCAGTGTTTCGATAGCTTGTGCAGCTCCGTTAAATACTCAGCATTACTTTCATCTTTATGCTGGTTCCTTTTGTGAAACTTAAATCTTTCTGCTATCAGCAGCGGTGTGGGGTTTAAGTGGTCCTGTAGGATTGACACTATGTTTTCAAAATCCTTTTCCACTGGCTTCTCTGGGGTTACTAGGTTTCGCAGTAAGCCATACGTTTTTGCACCCATGGAATTCAACAATACCAGTGCTTTCCTGTCATCTGGCACTTCATTCGCCTTGCAGTACACTTCTATGCGTTTGAGATATGTCGCCCAATCTTCGACTTCATTGTCGAACGCTGTGACACTGCCACTCTTCGGCATCCCTGGGTGTGGTTAGACTGGCTAAAAATGGCGTCTCCCGCACTCTCCCTTCTTCTCCGCTGTGGCTCAAAATGGCGTCTCCCGCGCTCTCCCTTCTTCTCCGCTGCGGCTCAAAAAAAAATGGTATCTCCCGCGCTCTCCCTTCTTCTCCGCTGCGGCTCAAATGGTGTCTCCCGCGCTTCCTTTCTTACCCGCGGACGCTGCTCAGCCCTTGAACACTGGCTGCGCTCTGCGCATTTTCCTGCACGCCTCTCTCGTTGACGCCGCTCGGTCCTGAACAGCGGCTGCGCCCTGTGCGCGCTACCCTCTCTCTTCTCGCGTCGACGCCGCTCGGTCCTGAACAGCGGCTGCGCCCTGTGCGCTCTACCCTCTCTCCTTTCCTGTCGACGCCGCTCGGTCCTGAACACCGGCCGCGCCCCGTGCGCTCTACCCTCTCTCTGCTCCCGTCGACGCCGCCCGGCCCCCTCCTGTGCCGTCGGTCGGCTCCAGCCGCCGCTGTGCGGGAAGGGTCTGCGCCGTACCTGTTGCCAGCCCGCTTTGCTGGAGTCTCCGTCGGATGGTCGACGCCCGTGCCTCTGGAATCGGCCCTCTTCTGCAGAGTTGCAGGTAGGTTCGAAGCGACTCGTCGCCAATGTTAAATCCGTGAATCTTGATGTATGGTTTCCTTCAATAAATAGACAGAGACTGCAGAGGAACAATCAACAGGTGTTTACTGGATGAGGGTTACTCTAAAACTAATAGTACAGATCCCTACTCAGGGTTTATATACAGGTGTGGTCACTGCCGGTACTACAGTATACAGGAGCTGTAAAAAGTAGTTCTCCCCTTAAAGGTACATACACTACAGACTATAACCTGGTGTTGTGTGACTTCTCACATTTCTCTTTTCAAGGCCAGTTCATCCTTTCCTGATAGGTATACCCTCGCATTTCTGGTATCATCCTTGTAAATCTTTTTTGCACCCTCTCCAGTGCCTCTATATCCTTTTTATAACACGGCGACCAGAACTGTACGCAGTACTCCAAGTGTGGTCTAACCAATGTTCGATACAGGTTTAGCATAACTTCCCTACTTTTCAACTCTATCCCTCTAGAAATAAACCCTAGTGCTTGGTTTGCTTTTTTTTTAATGGCCTTATTAATCTGCGTCGCTACTCTTAGTGATTTGTTGACTATTTGATATTTACGGCCCCTGGTTTTGGACTCCCCCACAAGTAGATACATGTCTACGGCTACCCTACTGAGCCCCTTCCTAATTATATCCTTTTTATAACATGGCGACCGGACCTGTACACAGTACTCCAAGTGTGGTCTAAACCAAGGTTTGAAACAAGTTTAACAGAACTTCTCGACGTAACCACTTATGTTGAGTTATAAGAACATAAGGAATAGGAGCAGGAATAGGCCACTTGGCCCCTCGAGCCTGCTCCGCCATTCAATAAGATCATGGCTGATCTTGGGCTCAAAGCCACTTCCCCGCCCGCTCCCCATAACCCTTCACTCCCTTATCTTGCAAAAATCTGTCTATCTCCACCTTAAATGTATTTAATGACCCAGCCTCCACAGCTCTCTGGGGCAGAGAATTCCACAGATTTACGACCCTCTGAGAGAAGAAATTCCTCCTCATCTCAGTTCTAAAAGGGTGACCCTTTATTCTGAAACTGTGCCCCCGCGTTCTAGATTTCCCCACGAGGGGAAACATCCTCTCTGCATCTACCCTGTCGAGCCCCCTCTGTATCTTATATGTTTCAATAAGATCACCTCTCATTCTTCTAAATTCCAATGAGTATAGGCCCAACTTTTCCTCATAAGTCAACCCCCTCATCTCAGGAATCAATCGAGTGAATCGTCTCTGAACTGCTTCCAATGCAAGTATAACCTTCCTTAAATGAGGAGACCAAAACTGATGGGTTTAATTGCCTGGTGACCAATTTATTTGATAAGCTAACTGTTTTTGTGTGGAACATCTTGCCTGCCCTGATCTATTGTGTACTCGTTATCTGGAACTCAAGTTTTAGCATTAATAAATGATATTTGATAACAATCCATTAAAAAGTTATGGCCATTTAAATTCCGAATGCAGGAAATTTGAATTGGCTCAGAGCCAGGAAGGACATTTCTGCTCACAAATGTTCAATATGAGTTGGATAGTTCGCTATTAAACATTTAAAAGGTCACATCCTATTATTTTCAATGAATGTCGGAGCTAATCTAATAGTTACAGCAGTAATGGTTCAGAGAAATTTAATTTGGGGAATTAATACAGCGTGGCCCTTTTTTTCCAGGGTTCCGGGGATGGGGGATCTTAGCTATAAGGACAGGTTGGAGAAGCTGGATTTGTTTTCACGAGAGCAAAGGAGGTTGAGGGGTGATTTGATAGAGGTGTACAAGATTATGACGGGTTTGGATAGGCTAGACGGGGAAAGGCTGTTCCCACTAGTTGATGGTACAAGGACTAGGGGACACAGGTTTAAGGTTTTGGGCAAGAGATACAGGGGGGATATGAGGAAAAACTTTTTTACGCAGCGAGTGGTGAGGACCTGGAACTCGCTGCCGACGGAAGTGGTGGAAGCGGAGACACTCAGGGCAGGATTTTCATTGGGCCGTGGAGGCGGGATTGGAGGCGTGTGGGGGGTTTAAAATCCCCAAATCGGGGGGCACGAACCCATCCCGCCCCCCAACCCGCCTCCATGCCAGTTTCAAAGGAGGCAGATACCCGACCTGTGCTGGGAGCCGCCTCCCCGAGGCGGGAAGGGGATTAGTGCCAATTAACTGCCTGTTAACAGGTAGTTAACAGGCAGTTTTTAGCCTAATCCCTATTTTCATTGGTGAAATGTGGGATTCCCGACGGCTCCAAACCACACCAAGTTAGAGGAGGCGGACCGTCGGGATGAAGGGCTTGGAGGGGTCGAGATGTCCGGTGTTCAGGTGGGTGATGGGTGCATGAGTGCAGAGGTAAGCGTGTTTGGTGTGTGTAAAGTGTTTAAAGAAGTTTTACTTACCGTTACTTACCTTTACAGCTTTCCTTCCTTCAGGTCTCGGGAGTCCCTCATCTCACCGGCACAGAAAGCAGAATGGCCGCGATCTGTCAAAAATTGCAGCATTCAGCTTTCTGTTCTGGAGAGATCTCTAAATCAGCCTGAGAGGAAGGAATTAACTTGGAGTACAGATTGTCAGTGTTTGACAGCTTCAAAGAGCTGTCAAACGCTGATATTTCATCTGTCAAAAGGTCTTGGACAGATGAAATGTCAATCTGTGATGTCACCTGTTGCCGGGTGGCCCTTAATTGGCCTGCTGAGCCCGCTGGGCGGGCTCAACAAGGTCAATCAAGTGAAAATCGCGTGGGTTGGCTGGAACTCGATGGAGGCGGGACTACAACCCCAAAAGTTGTAGTCCCGCCTCCTACCCGCCTCCTCAATGAAAATCCTGCCCTATGACTCTTTGGCTGCAGCGACCCCGGGTGTTTTTGTGCTGGTCAGGGAGAGGGATGAGATTATTGGCGGATCGGATCTCTACTTGTTCCAGTATCGAGCCAGTTCCGCCCTCCCGCCCTGATTGTGCAGGTGCCCTCCTGCAACAACGTGACGTTTCCATCAGCTTCCTTGAGTAAAGAGGCCCAATTCTTGGTAATTATTCCGCAGTTGAGTTTAGGGAATGGACTTATTCCACCTTGAGTCAACTTATTTAGAGAGGTGAGTGTGATGAAATATGCCATTCATCAGGCACTGTATTCCCTGTGTTTAGTTTAGTTTCAGTTTCATTTCCTTACCTGTATTGTATTGTGTGTAGGGCTCCGCCCATACCTGGCCCCTACTTAAGCAAGCCCCAGTGTGTCTCACAGCAGTACAGCAGATCTCTGGATGAGAGACACTTCTCCAATGTGTATTACTTTCTGAGTTAATAAAAGCCTTGCTTTGCTCCGTTAACGTCAAGTCTCGGATTCATTGAGGCACATCAGTGAGGCCTTCACCTGTTTCTGCAGAGTGGATTTGTTCTCAGGACAGAGAAGATATAGAGTAGCCTACGGCCGTATCCACGCCATGTGTTCTTCACTGTGGAAAAGAGGACTCAGCAGTCTCGCCTCCGAGTCAGAATGTTGTGGGTTTAAGTCCCACTCCAGGGACTTGAGCACATAAATCTAGGCAGACACCCCCAGTGCAGTACTGAGGGAGTGCTGCACTGTCGGAGGTGCCGTCTTTCGGATGAGACGTTAAACCGAGGCCCCATCTGCCCTCTCAGGTGGACATGGCACTATTTCAAAGAAGAACAGCGGAGTTCTCCCCGGTGTCCTGGCCAATATTGACCCCTCAACCAACATCAGAAGAAACAGCTTATCTGGTCATCATCACATTGCTGTTTGTGGGATCCTGCTGTGCACAATTGTTTGCTGTGATTCCTACATTACAACAGTGACTACGCTTCAAAAAGTACTTGGGACATCCTGAGATTGTGAAAGGCGCTACAGAAATGCGAGTTCTTCCTTCGATTGTGTAGAATGGGCCTATACTCTCCGGAGTTTAGAAGAACGAGAGGTGATCTCATTGAAGCATACAAGATTCTGAAGGGGATTGACAGGGTAGATGCTGAGAGGTTGTTTCCCCTGGCTGGAGTGTCTAGAACTAGGGGGCACAGTCTCAGGATAAGGGGTCGGCCATTTAAGACTGAGATGAGGAGGAATTTCTTCACTCCGAGGGTTGTGAATCTTCAGAATTCTCTGCCCCAGAGGGCTGTGAATGCTGAGTCTTTGAGTATATTCAAGACTGAGATAGATAGATTTTTGGACTCTAGGGGAATCGAGGGATATGGAGATTGGGCGGGAAGGTGGAGTTGAGGTCGAAGATCAGCCGTGATCTTATTGAATGGCGGAGCAGGCTCGAGGGGCCGTGTGGCAGAGCAGGCTCGAGGGGCCGTGTGGCGGAGCAGGCTCGAGGGGCCGTGTGGCGGAGCAGGCTCAAGGGGCCGTGTGGCG
This sequence comes from Somniosus microcephalus, assembly GCF_052327205.1. Lineage (NCBI taxonomy): Eukaryota > Metazoa > Chordata > Chondrichthyes > Squaliformes > Somniosidae > Somniosus > Somniosus microcephalus. The sequence continues at coordinate 18,331,098 of NC_141014.1, forward strand.
GAGCAGGCTCGAGGGGCCGTGTGGCGGAGCAGGCTCGAGGGGCCGTGTGGCCCACTCCTGCTCCTATTTCTTATGCTCTTTATGAGGATCTGATTCACATAGGCCAGCATTGTCTATACCTGGGCAAGTCGGGTGTGGGCGGTTGCCATGGCGGGTCACGACCCCGTTCTTCCATGCCGCTCCTGAGATCGATGTTCCGTTAATGGGACCTATTAAGGTCACCCCGCGCGTTACCCGGCCCCATTAAATGGTGCGGGTCTGATGATGTCATCGATGACGCATTTTCAGCCGGGATATTTAAAGGAGCCTTGGCCACATTGCATTCGAAGGTTGATCTAGGATTGTGCAGGCCCTGCACTGCACCATTGGAGTGTTACCAAAAGTTTTAAACATGGCTGCACAGAGACAGAGGGCTGCACCCAGGTTCTCAGATGACTCCCTCCATATGCTTCTGGAGGGTGTCAGAGCACGAGGGAGGTCCTCTTCCCTTCTGTTGGGTGGAAAAGACCTCCTCAGGAGACCAAAGGAGCCTGGCCCCAAATAGCAGAGGAGGTCAACAGCAGGGATGTGGTCAGGAGGAAATGTTTCAATGATCTCATTAGATCAGGAAAGGTGAGTGCAAAGTCACAGTCAACTTCATCCTGCAGTGCCTCTCATCACATCCCCGTCACTCTGCCTTCCCAACCCTACTCCTGCATTGGGGAGACCAAACGCAGATTGGGTGACCGCTTTGCGGAACACCTCCGTTCAGTCCGTAAGGGTGACCCCGAGCTTCCGGTCGCCTGTCATTTTAATTCACCGCTCCATTCCCACTCGGACCTCACCGTCCTTGGCCTCTTGCATTGTTCCACGGAAGCTCAACGTAAACTCGAGGAACAGCACCTCATCTTCCGATTAGGCACTCTGCAGCCTTCCGGACTCAATATCGAGTTCAACAATTTCAGATCATAACCTCGGCCCCCATTTCATTTTTTCTTGTAATTTTTCCACTCCTTTCCCCCCCCCCACTTTCCTTTTGTTTCTCTCTCACACCTGGCAGCTATATCTTGCCCTGCCAGTACACTTTACACCTAATCTCAGCCTATTACCATCTCGTCTAGCTTCTAATCTCTTTTACTTCTTTTGTTTCTTTTATTCTTTTGTCCGATCGCAGCCCTGCCTTCGATTTAGTTTCTTTTCTTTCCAGTTTTGAAGAAGGGTTCGACCCGAAACGTCAACTCAAATTTCTCTCCATGGATGTTGCCTGACCTGCTGAGTTTTTCCAGCATTTTCTGTTGTTATTTCGGATTTCCAACATCTGCAGTATTTTGCTATCCTACTCCTGCACATCCTTACTCACACGAACATACCTTGCACATCCACCCATCCCTCTCTCTCTATCTACATTATCACATCCCATCTGACTAACCACCCCTCACACTCAGCCTCATCCTAGTGCAATCATACCAACTAACAACACTCAAGGAGCCCACTTGGCATTGCCACCCCAATCCAGCATGGTCTCCCTCTAAAGATGTAACCCATCCATTCCTTACACTCATTCCATCACACTCACTCAACCTTCTCTTCTTTCCCTCCTTGCAGGAGAAGAGAGCCCACAATAAGAGGGAGAGGGAGAGAACCGGAGGTGGTCCTTCATCATTGGCCACCCTCACAGCAGCAGAGGAGGTTGCCTTGGAAGTGTCAGGAGTCGCCGAGCAGCTGGAGGTGGGTGATGGTGAGAGGGGAACATCTCAGCAACCTGGTGACAGAATTACATCTCATACAGCCACATGGCATACAGCAGTCACTCATATGGGGGCTGATGTTATCAGCCACTGAATGACCATCATGTGCATAATGGTATCTGTACCCATTCTTATTATGACATATCTAACTCATCTCTTTACTCTCCCACAAGAGCTCCCCCTCCAGGAGGAAGAGGAAGACGACTCCTCAGAGGAGCCTCCAGTCTCTGAGGGCGCAGCGTCAGCAGACATAAGCGCACCCAGCACCAGTGCAGAGACGCACACCTCAGTGAGTCCCACATGAGATAGAGTAGTGTTGTCACCTGGTCTGTCACAAGTCACAATAGCAGATGGTGGAGACAAGGACAGCCGTAGAGACTCCTCACCGGAGGGTGCAGGAAGCTCCCAGCTCTGCTCAGTGCATGCAGACGCTGAGTTTCGGGGGCCATCCAAAAAGAGGGCGATCCTGGAGGCGCAGCAAGAAGTGCAGGAGGCTCTGACAGGTTTTGCGGCCGCAATGCCTACAAATGTGCAGAGAATGGACGAGTCCATGAGGCTCCAACATGAGCACCACCGCGTCGCAGGCGATGGCGACTGCAGGCTCCTCCATGGATAGGATGGCCACCTGCATGGAGCAGCTAATGCGCCACTCACAGGAGCACATGGTCTCTATGGAGAATAGATGGCAGAGGCTCATAGACCTCTTGTCTAGGAGGGATGACAATGTAGACATGGGTCCTCATGGCCCCACTGCTGAGCAGCAAGGTGCTCTCCACCTCCTCGCTGGCAGTGAAGTGAGGGTGGCCCATGAGAGGGATAACGATGAGAGGGGAGAGGGGAGTAGGGGCTCCTCTCAAAGCGCTCACACTTCTCCCCCCTTGCCCCCACGCCCACCCCCCCCCACAGTCAGAGCCCCAGATGGCTCCTCGCATCGCGATGGCCGAGTCTGCCCTTGCACAGTCGCAGGAGGAGCAGACTTTTGTGGGGCCCTCACAGGCTCCAAAACCCTAAGGATGCCTGCCAAAAGTGTCTATGCAGTCGCAGGAGGGAAGTGAGCAGGCTTCCTCCACCTCTGCTGAAGCCACAGGGGTAGCACCTCGTAGAAGCACGCGTAAGAGAAAGATGAAACACAAGTAGATGCACAAGGGTAGCAATTTGGGTATTTTAATAAATGTTTGTGTAAAGTTTCCGTTGCTGTGATGTCACAGTTAAAATTATTAATTTCCACCATTTTCCGGTTATGGACACAATTGTCTGCAACTTTGGAAGTGGCTTAGTGAGTTGCATTGACTGGTGAGACATAACGTTACCTCCAGCAATGGTGATCAGTGTGAAAGGAATGGCTTGGTCACTGTAGGGATCCTTTATGGTGTTGCTGTGGGGTGGTGCCAACCTGGCACAGCATGTGGCAGCATATGGGTGTTCTGCGGAAAGTTAAGTAAACCTGGCCATGATGAGACCATCCCTAACCTCTCGGGCAGCAGTGTGCTCGGGTGCTGGTGGGATCTGGACCGCAGGTTGTGCGGGGCGCAGCAGACCACGACGATTCTGGAGACCCAGGCTGGTGCGTACTGAAGTGCTCCTCCAGATCTGTCAAGGCATCTGAAGCGCATTTTCAGCACGCCTATTGTCTGCTCTATGTCACATCTGGTGGAAATGTGGCTTTCATTATATCTCTCTTCAGCCTCAGTACTTGGCCTCCTCAAGGGTGTCATGAGCCACGTCTTCAGTGGATAGCCCTTGTCTCCAAGCAGCCAGCTTTGGAGGAGCGAAGAGCTGCACCACCTCCAAGTTCCCCTCCAAGTCACGCACCATCCTGACTTGGAAGTATATTGGCCGTTCCTTCATTGTCGCTGGGTCAAAATCCTGGAACGCCCTCCCTAACAGCACTGTGGGAGTACCTTCACCACATGGACTGCAGCGGTTCAAGAAGGCTGCTCACCGCCACCTTCTCAAGGGGCAACTAGGGATGGGCAATAAATGCTGGCCTTGCCAGCGACGCCCACATCCCAGGAACGAATAAAAAATAAATTCTATGATTTAGAATCCGGTTTGGATCTGGCTCCAAGTAACTGGTTAAATCCTGCCTCGCCGCTGCCCGCTTGACAAAAAAAAACAGCGGCACACAAATCGGGATCATTCGTAAATCGGGAATTCTGCTCATTAAAATAGAAAGGCACAATTTGTAAAAATTTTTTGAAGACTTCAGTACACTTAATCAGCCAGACTGCAACTGAATTTAAATTCAACATTTCATTATGCAAAATATGATCTTTTGGAAGGAGTCATTAGCGAGCAAAAGATGATGGACCTGGAAATCAGCTGAGTACTGAAGGGGATGATTAATTCGAGCCATTGTACGCCTGGAGCAGGAACATAAATTTAACTAAAAATTCTAGACTATTTGATATAAAATAGACTTATAAATGTCACTGATTTATATTCACCAATAAAAATCCTTTGAGCTGTGTGCTTGTTATATAATGGAGCAACTCACTTAAAGAAAAGAAATACTTGCATTTCTATAGCGCCTTTCACAACCTCAGGACGTCTCAAAGAGCTTTACAGCCAATGAAGTACTATTTGAAGTGTAGTCACTGTTGTAATGCAGGAAACGCGGCAGCCAATTTGCGCACAGCAAGCTCCCGCAAACAGCAATGTGATAATGACCAGATAATGACCAATTTTTTATCATGGCCAATCAACCTAACCCGCACATCTTTGGACTGTGGGAGGAAACCGGAGCACCCGGAGGAAACCCACGCAAACACGGGGAGAATGTGCAAACTCCACACAGACAGTCACCCGAGACCGGATTTGAACCCGGGTCCCTGGCGCTGTGAGGCAACAGTGCTAACCACTATGCCACCGTGCTGCCCCGTTTGGGATCCAGCCGCCACTGGATAGTGGTCAGGAGTGCAAGCCCTCCCTATCTTAGGGGCAGTGAGGCCAGTGGTTGCACCCCCATCGGTGCCTGACCCAGACCAACTAATCCAGTGAGAGAGCAGGCAGCGAAGCTGGGGCCTCCCTGGAACACGTGGCTCAGCAGCACACCCAGTGGCGGATTAGGGTTGCCAACTCCGGCGGTTTTGGCACCTGACCTCCGCCCTTCAACGGCCCCGCCCTCACACTGCTCCCATTGGTCGCCCATCATGCCCATCCTTCCTGCAGCCAATCGGAGAGCGAACAGACTCTTCCTTACCCGATTGGACGATTCGCGACTCTCAATCCAACAGCCTTTTTTTTCCCCCATGAGCAATATTTTTTCTAACTAATAAATTAAAAATTAAAAAACCACATTTAAAAAAAAAGATTTATCTCCTGGGTTGCTCACAGCAGTGTCCAGAAGATTAATCTTTATTTAGAATCATAGAATGGTCACAGCACAGAAGGAGGCCATTCGGCCTGTCGAGCCTGTGCCGGCTCCCTGCAAGAGCACTTCAGCTCATCCCACTCCCCCGCCCTTTCCCCGTAGCCCTGCAAATTGTTTTCCTCCAGGTACTTATCCAACTCCCCTTTGAAAGTCACGATTGAGTCTGCCTCCACCACCCTTTCAGGCAGTGCATTCCAGATCCTAACCACTCGCTGCGTAAAAAAGTTTTTCCTCATGTCGCCTTTGGTTCTTTTGCCAATCACCTTAAATCTGTGTCCACTGGTTCTTGACCCTTCCGCCAATGGGAACAGTTTCTCTTCGTCTACTCCGTCCAGGCCCCTCATGAGAATTCCTCGAGACAACCAGGGCAATCCTGGAGTGTTGGCAACCCTGTGGCTCATACCGCCACTGAGCCAATGGCGGACCTCGGAACCTGCGTCTGAAGTTATTTACCTGCCCCCCCAGCCCCCCAAATCAAAACTCCCAACTCCCATCAGAGCAGGAGACCCAAGAGGGAGCAGGAGTTTTATTACATGTTTACGACAAGGTAGAATTCAGAATAATGAAGCCCTGCTACTCACTGCAATTCCTCATGTAGCATAGAGCCTATTGCGCCCATATAACACCGCGAGCAGAGAATGTCATGTGTCACATTAAACTGTAATCTGCTGTTATGATTACCAGCTCCAGAGCTTTATGTAAGTAACAGCCTGAAGAGAAACGATGTGAGAGAGAGAGAGACCAAGAAATAAGAAGGCGCGGATATACTTAAGTTCCGAACCCATTCTTCCCTCTGTTATTATTGGAGCCAAAATCCTGGCGGTGTAATTCACTCCTCAGACAGCCGTCGAGACACCATCATCAAACTAACTGCAAACCAGCCACGTGCCCCTCTGGGCAGCCTCATGATTTTACAGAGAAATACACGGAATTTTACAGCACAGAAACAGGCCATTCGGCCCAACTGGTCCGTGCCGGTGTTTATGCTCCACACCAGCCTCCTCCCACCCCCCTCTTCATCTCACCCCATCAACATATCTTTCTATTCCTTTCTCCCTCATGTGCTTGTCTAGTTTCCCCTTAAATGCCTCCACGTGGTAACGAGTTCCACATTCTCACCGCTCTCTGGGTAAAGAAGTTTCTCCTGAATTCCCTATTGGATTTATTAGTGACTATCTTATATTTATGGAGCCTAGTTCTGGTCTCCCCACAAGTGGAAACAGCTTCTCTACGTCTACCTTATTGAACTCCTTCATAGCTTAAAGACCTCGATCAGGTCACCCCCTCAGCCTTCTCTTTTCTAGAGAAATGTGCCCCAGGCTGTTCAGTCTTTCCTGACAGTCATAACCTCTCAGTTCTGGTATCATCCTTGTAAATTGTTTTTGAAACATAGAAACATAGAAGATAGGAGCAGGAGTAGGCCATTCGGCCCCTCGAGCCTGCTCCGCTATTCAATGAGATCATGGCTGATCATCCAAATTCAGTACCCTGTCCCTGCCTTCTCCCCATATCCCTTGATCCCTTTAGCCTTAAGAAATATATCCAACTCCTTCTTGAATATATTTAATGAATTGGCCTCCACTGCCTTCTGTGGTAGAGAATTCCACAGGTTCACCACTCTCTGGGTGAAGAAATTCCTCCTCATCTCTGTCCTAAATGGCCTACCCCTTATCCTTAGACTGTGACCCCTGGTTCTGGACCTTCTCCAGCGCCCCAGACTTGTTCACGGTACTTAAGTGTGGCCATTGAACATTGCTGGTTCGACCCTCCTACTGCTCAATGTAGGGATCTGGTTAGTTGGGGTGTCCACTGTTGTCCTCCAGCAGCCGTTGCACATCCATTCCTGCACTGTCCTCTTTCCCGTGTGAGAGTTAGCAGCCCACCCTTTCCGTGATATCCTCCATCCTCTTCAGTACTGTAAAGTCTGTGGGTTGTTTAGTTAATTAATACACAGACTCCAAGAGTAACTTAAAACAGGACTTTACTATTCGAAGGTCAGGGCGAATCTGCCCAATAACTCCTGGCACAACACTTGTATACTGGTGTGGTCACCGTCGGCATTACCGTATACAGAAGCCAAACAAAGTAGTGCCACACCTAAAATAGTTCTCTTAAAGGTGAACGGTTACATACAATAGTTCTCTTAAAGGTAGACGGGTACATACACTACAATCCTCCCTTTTTAGCTTACAACATACTTATTCCCCATTAAACATAACATATAATCAACTTCATGTAAAACAATTCACAGATATAGTCTCTGCGGGAAACAGTTCACAGATTCAGTCTCTGTGGGAACAGTTCACAGATTCAGTCTCTGGTCTTGACTCGGTCCGAACAACATCTCTGTGGTGTAGCCGGTTCACATTTCTAGCGTGACTCATCCAATAGTCTTTCCCTTGGCTTAACAGCTTGAACTTCCGTCCTGCTGAACCAGCAGTGCTGACTTTTACAAACAGCTGGACTGCCTTGGTAATTTTTCCTACTTTCCAACTGATTTGGCCCCCTTCGTGGGCCCACGTGCATGATCTGATAGAAGTGATAATGATTTAGATGGTTATCGTCTTCTGCTTCGTCTTTTTCTTTTCTGCTTCTTGGAGACTCTCGGGGCTCCCTTATCCGCTGCCAGCTGTAGCGCCACCATCTCCCTATGTTCCTTAGACTTTAAGTGCTTCATCCTGATTTCTGCACTTTGGGAGTTTTCATCACAAGCTGGGCAGACCAAGTCATCGTAATATTCATTGTCACTCAACAGGTCATGGTAATATTCAGTGTCGTCCTGAGCTAGTCTAGTGAGAGGGCCTGCTACTTCTTCCGTACCCAACTGGACGTTAGCCGACTGTTGTTCCCTCCCTAGACATCTTTCCTGAAGAGACTTCTTCATGCGTTCATATTCATCCCGCTCTTCCTGGGTTTCCTGCAAATCCTTCACTAATGACCTCGTTTGTGATTTCAATACTTCCCCTTCCCTCGGGGATTGATTGATCAGGCTATTCAATCCTTCTACTGGAGCAGCTGTTTCAACATTCTGCTGTTCACATTGACGTGATTCAGCGTACTTTTGGCATCCCTGTAAAATCTGTGTTGCAACCTCAGCTATTTCCATAACTTTTGAGAGCTCCGAACTCCTTCCCTTTGAAGATTGAAGCTCGTGTTCAGATTGTTCCCATTGTAGAGTCTTGTCCTTCAGCATATGAAGGAGTTGGCTGACCGTTAACTCTTCCACGGGAACACTGTGGGCCAGAGTCTTCTCCATTTCATCCACCTTTTCCTCCAATGCTTTCACCTTCTTTTCCTCTTGTACTTTGGCTTCCAGCGCTCGGAGAAGTTGCGCCTTGATGCTCTCTAGCTCATGTTCAGAGGCCATTCTTACAGTCTCTGTGTTTCTTACAGTTCCCTTTTCTTCCACTGAACGGATTCCCAGTTGAATCTGTTCTTCAAGTTGTTGAATCTCGGTCATTGCCGCCCCATATTTGTCTTGGGTTTCCTTTAATATTTTTATGAGTTCTTGTACATCTTGTCTTTCATGTTCTGCCATGTCTTTCACCTCTAATTTCTCATCTATGGATGGAACTTCTACCGATGAGTCTGTCTTGGCCTTGAGCTCATCAAGAATTTCGTGCAGCCTTTGGACTTCTTGCTCATGTTCAACCTTCAGTTGCTCATATGCTTCCACTGAAACTAGCTTTTCGGAGGTTGCCGAGTTAACCCCTTCCAGAATTGTAGCCTGGGCCTGTTCATACTGTTCTTTCAACTTCTCACACTCTGCTTGTAAGGAGTCGTAGAGAAGAACTGGAATAAAATCCTGGCTTCCTGAAGATTCCTCTTCATTTGCTTCTTCCTGCAAATATTCTAACTCCTGAACAGCATAAGGGAGATGTGATCGGTAATTGGTCACGATGGCTCTATGGTCGCTCTCTGCTTGAGCTAGCTGCTTCTGTTGTCTTTCCAGATTCTCCCATTCGGTGTCATAGAACTTTTTCATTGTTTTCATCTCTTGTACGAGACGGTAACTCAATTGTTCTAATTGTTGTCGTAATTTGAAATACGTTCGAGTCCGAGCTCGGTGTTCTTCCGTCATGGATATGTCCGTAACTTGAACAGGCTCAGAATTTTCTGTCAAACTAGGTTGTCGTTGTTCGGTGGAGTTCTGTTCTGAAACTTTGTTCTTCTCTGGAGCATAAGCCTTTATGCATGCCTTCGTTTTTCCAACCTTCGTCGGCAAGTCCATTTCAGCCTTGTCTTTCATATTTGGGTTGGTCTTATCGTCATCCGTTTCAGAATCTGAGCTGATTGTCTGCACCGAGTCCTCACTCGTTATGGCTTTTAGATAGTGCCATTCCATGTCTATTTTCTTGATCCACTCCCGTCCTAGAAGTGGTGGTCCTCCCTCATGTAGTACGTATAAGTTCATCCTTGGGTGTTCTTTACCCCTATCTCTCACTTTGACTCTTATCTTTCCCATGGGGTATACTTTATGCCCCGTGTATGTCTGCAATACGAACTTGGTATCTCTTAAGGGTATATGTGAGAATAGCCGGTGGTAATCCCTTCGATTTATGACTGATAGAGCTGATCCAGTGTCCAACTCCATTTTCACTTGGATTCCAGCTATTTTTAGCATGACCCAGATAGTTTGTAGGTCAGCTTCCTTACTCACATTGTGAATTCTCAGACTACCCAGCTCCTGGCCGTTTGGGTCTGAGTCTGAATTCTGTTCATCTGAACTCTTCTCAGCCACCTTGTGTACCTTGTTGTACTTTTCCTGTGATGGCTTCCTTTGGTTGTTGGTCCTTTGGTTGTTGGTCTTCTTCCCTGACTGGCATACCTTAGCTATGTGACCCAGTTTGCCACATTTCCTACATTCCTGGTTCTTAAACCAGCATTGGTTCTGGTCGTGTGTTGTCTTCCCACAACGATAGCATTTTGTTGTTGTCGAGGTAATTTGATCCACACTTAGTGCTGCTGTCTTTAGCTGCATTTCCGCAGTTCCCTTCGCTGCGGCTTCGTGCGATGCTGCAATAAGGACAGCCCTGTCAAGTGTAAGGTTGTTCTCTTCGAGTAGTCACTTTTGCGTTCCTTCCTTTGCCAACCCGCACACGAACTTGTCTCGCAATGCCTCTGTCAGATTCCCTCCAAACTGGCAGTATTTTGCTAGTCTACGCAGTTCGACCAAGTATTCTGCGTTGCTTTCGTCTTTCCGTTGCGTTCTCGCATAGAATTTGAATCGTTCCGCCAACATCAATGGTGTGGGGTTCAAGTGATCCTTCAGAACAGCCACAATATCATCGAAAGTCTGATCCGCCGGTTTAGCTGGTGATAGTAGATGCTTCAAGAGCCCGTATGTCATCGCGCCCATCGAGTTTAGCAAGGTTATAGCTTTGTCATCTTCTTCTATTTTATTGGCCTCACAATAGATCTCGATGCGTTCCACGTACGTGGCCCAGTCTTCTACCTCGGCATTAAAATCGTTGATGTTACCACGCTTAGGCATCTTCCTCTCTTCCTGATAACACCCCGAATTATTTCTTTAACTTATTTTTTTTTTCTAAGATGGCGGTTTTCCCGCAAAAATGGCGGTTTCCCGCGCTTATCTTCTCTCCCCGCCCACTTCAATGGCGGTTTCCCGCCTCTGTCTTCTTCCCCGCCTAATGGCGGCTTCCCGCGTTTCTTCCCTAGCGGGAGGGGTACACTTTCCCCCACAGGCGACGGCCGCTGGCTTTCAGATTCACAGCCTGCGCGTCGGCTTCAGTGCTTTCCCTTTTCTCGGCAAGGCAACCGGCGCTGGGTACACCCCGTTGACGGCGAACAGGTTCAGCCGCTGGGCTGGCTCTCGCTCAGTTCCCCTTGCTCGGGCTCTGTCTCTCTCCCGCTCGCTCGGCTCTACCGGCGCTGGGTACACCCCGTTGACGGAGAACAGTTTCAGCCGCTGGACTGGCTCTCGCGCAGTCTCCCTTGGTCGGCTCTGCCTCTCCCGCTCGCTCGGCTCCCAAACGCCTCTCCCAGCCGTCTCGCAGTCCGGTGCTTCCCTCCCCGGCTGCGGCTGAGTTTTTATATCTTCCCGCGCCTACGCTCCCGGTCGCAGCACTTCGTGGCTTCGGTCGCTGCCCGGCCTTTTTCGCCGGTCGCGGTCTAGCTGTCTCACGACGCCGTTGCGTCCCCAGCCTGTCTGTACCACGGCTTCCTTGCTCCACGCTGCCCCAGTCTCAGCGCCTCTGGGCCCGACTTCTGTCCGGCTCCTTTCCCCCTCGACCGTGGTCGAGTGCACCGCCCTTATCCTCCGGTTATTCTTTTTACTTTTCCCTTACTCACAGTCACCGTGGCCGCCTTGCTTCTCGTGCTGATCGGCTCACTCCTCACCGTGGCAGAAGGGACAGTCAGTGCCTGTTGCTGATGGAAGTCTTTGTCTCTGAATTCTTCCTCCTTTCCAGCTCTGCAGACTCGAGTTTTCTCCCAGCAGAATGACGAGGGCGGTTGCCTCTTCTCGACGCTCGTTAACTGCTTCGGAATTATTGTTGCCGCAGGGTACGATTGGACTCGTCGCCACTGTAAAGTCTGTGGGTTGTTTAGTTAATTAATACACAGACTCCAAGAGTAACTTAAAACAGGACTTTACTATTCGAAGGTCAGGGCGAATCTGCCCAATAACTCCTGGCACAACACTTATACACTGGTGTGGTCACCGTCGGTATTACCATATACAGAAGCCAAACAAAGTAGTGCCACACCTAAAATAGTTCTCTTAAAGGTGAACGGTTACATACAATAGTTCTCTTAAAGGTAGACGGGTACATACACTACAAGTACGTTACTGGCCTTTGTCCCACTTACCCCCCCCCATCTCCTCATCCACTTTCCACAGATTTCTCACAGCACCTTGTAACTCATTATTGTGTTCAGTTGGTAGCTCTCTCACCTCCAGGTCAGAGATCATGGGCTCGATTTTGTCAATGGGGAGCTTTTGGAGGCGGGACTCCCACTTTTTGGGTTGTAGTCCCGCCTCCATCGACTTGTGGCCAACCCACACTACATTCCCTTGATTGACCTTGTTAAGCCCGCCCAGCGGGCTCAGCAGGCCAATTAAGGGACACCTGGTTACTGGTGACGTCAGCGATTGACATTTCATCTGTCAAGAGCTTTTGACAGATGAAAAATCAGCGTTTGAGAGCTCTGTGAAGCTGTCAAACACTGACAATCTGTCTTCTAACTTGAGTCCTTCTACTCAGACTCAGTTAGAGATCTCTCCAGACCAGAAAGCAGAGGCTGCAGCTTTTGACAGTTCAGCGGCCATTCTGCTTTCTGTGCCGGTGAGCTGAGGGACTCCCGAGAACTGAAGGAAGGAAGCCTGCAGGAGAAAGTAAAGGTAAGTAAAACTTATTAAAACACTTTACACTTACCTCACACACTTACCTCTGCACACATGCACCCATCACTCACCTGCACAATGGACATCTCGACCCCTCCAACCCCTGCAGACCGACGGTCCGCCTCGCTAACTTGGCGTGGTTCGGAGCCGTCGGACAGCCCACACTTCAGGGCTAAAAATAGGGATTAGGCAAAAAACTGCCTGTTAACTACCTGTTAACAGGCAGTTAATTGGCACTAATCCCCTTCCCGCCTCGGGGAGGCGGGACCCAGTACAGGTCGGGTACCCGCCTCCTGGGACATTGGCACGGAGGCGGGTTGAGGGCGGGATGGGTTCTTGCCGCCCCCCCGATTCTACAATTTTCCCACCACTCCCACCTCCAAACCCGCCTCCTCAGGGCTTGGAAAATCGAGCCCCATGGGATCAGGAGCCCACTCCAGAGACTTGAGCACGTAATCCAGGCTGACGCTCCAGTGCAGTGCCGAGGGAGTGCTGCACTGTGCGAGGTGCCGTCTTTCAGATGAGATGGCTGTAACAATGTTTTTGGGCTGAGAACAAAGTGAACGGGGACCGTCTCACTCATGCCGCTCGGTGCTGTGACCAGGCTCTCCTAAGCCAAGGTAAGAAGCAACTAGCTGCAGAGCCGGTCTCCCGCTGCTCTGTCCCAGCAGCGTGCCTCAGCCCCGGCCTCAGGAGCTTGCCTCGGTGCGGCCTTTCTTTCACTTCCTTCAGAAAAAAAAAATAAGGACTTGCATTTCACGCAGCAAGCTCCTGTTAGAATTTGCTCCGTGTCAGGCGCCCCGTCAAGGTTTACCGTGACCTCTCGGCCGGGGGGGTCACCACCTCCTCAAGGGCAACTGGGGATGGGCAATAAATGCCGGCCTTGCCAGCGACGCCCACGTCCCGAGGACGAATGATGCGTCTTGAGAAACCGGCCTTGTCAAACAGCGCCGATGCAGCTGACAATGAGGAAGTCCATGGGAGATCTGTTCGTAAGAGGCAAGAAACCAACCACATTTGCTGCCTCTCCCGCTCCCAGTATGGCCGATCCTTCTCTGTGTGGGCTGCAGGCAGCTCCGTTCTCTCCGCACATTCTTGCTAAGTTAACAGGTCCAAGTGACAAAATGAGAGGCGTGTGAGTGGAGATCAGGATACCGAGCCAAGTTAAACCATCCAGGACTGACGGTCTATAATTAACATCTATAATCACAGTAATTAGCTGCACCGAAGGCACCAACAACACTGTTGTACAGGCACCAGGTGTCCGGGGGTTGTAATGAAGGCCCAGCACACAATATATATAAATAGACTGATGTGAAGGACAGCTTCTAATTTAGTCACCGTTATTTACACTTGAAGACGTTACATATTATAAAGCCATAATGCTGTTAATTTTCTTGTTAGCTTAACTGGAGATTCAGCAATACATAGGCCCGGGATCAAGGCACGAACCCGCCTCTCTGGCGTATTTCTTCCGCCTCTCGTGGAGATGTCAACAACTTGCATTTATATAGCTCCTTCAGCATCAAAAAACGTCCCAAGGCGCTTAACGAGAGCGTTACCAATAACACTTTGAAACCGAGCCGCAGAAGCAGATATCAGGGCAGATATCTTTTCTTCAGCAGCACTTCCCAAACCCGCCTAGAAGGACAAGGGCAGCAGGCGCATGGGAACACCGCCATCTCCAAGTTCCCCTCCAAGTCACGCACCATCCTGACTTAGAAATATATCGCCGATCCTTCATCGTCGCTGGGTCAAAATCCTGGAACTCCCTCCCTAACAGCACTGTGGGAGCACCTTCACCACACGGACTGCAGCGGTTCATGAAGGCTACTCACCACCACCTTCTCAAGGGCAATTAGGGATGGGCAATAAATGCTGGCCTTGCCAGCGACGCCCACATCCCAGAAACGAATAAAAAAAAAATGACCAAATGCTTGGTTTTGATGAGCATCTTAAAGGAGGAGAGAGAGAGGTAGCGAGGCGGAGGCGGAACGCGCCACCTCCTGCTTGGGGCGCTACTACTGAATTTCACGTAGCGCCGCGTCATCGCAGGCCTCCCTCCCCTGATTAAAGGGGAGGGGCCTAGCGCCGCGCGCACTGGGGCCCTGCCGGACCACTAGGGAGCGGGGTGCCAGGAAAGCAGCCCGGCACTCAAGGGGAGCGTCGGGCTGAGCGATTGCGGCCGGCACCCCACATACAAAAGTGAGAGGGGGACAGGTGCTGGCAGTCGGCCCAAAATAAAAACGGCCGCCCGACACCCGCCCTTTAACTTGCGCCGCCGCCGCTGCCAAACCGCGTCCCGATCCTGTCACACATATCGTGCGGCGATAGGTCAGGGGGGCGCAAGGGAAGATCGCGGCCGGGGTACGAGCAGGGCATTGCGCATGTCGATGACGTCGCTACCGGTGGCGCAGCGCTGTGGGGCGCTAAGGGCTACCGCCACCGCTAACCACCCGCTGTATTTCGCGGGAGGCATAAGCACCGCCACGCCCGGGCGCTAGGGGCTTTGCGTCCCCCCCGAAACCCAATTTTTCCCCCCTGATGCTCTTGACAGACAAGAAGCCTCAGGTCCCCACCGGATTGGATCAGGCAGTTAGAACTTCTCATCCGTAGAGTTCTGTGCAAACTTAATGAAGGACCAGAATGTTCCATCTTCGGAGATTGCTGTCACCATCCTGCAAACGCTGCCAACAGTTTCTCTCGCGCTCCAGCTCTTGCTGCAGACTGCATGCCAGTGTCATATTCACAGCCCTCTCAAAGGGAGCATCCGGTTACCAGCTTGGCAGTCACAGTGGTGGCAGCGAGGGTCACCTAGGGCAAGGAGATCGAGCGGAACCCGAGGAAGGAGTTACAGCTCCATCAGCACGCTCCCCTCCCCACCCCCCGCCCCCCCCTCCCCCCGCAAAGTGGTGGCAAGCACAGAAAGAGGTGCAAAGCAGGAAGTCTTGCAGATGGAAAGAGTCGGGGAGATTCAACAGGGGCAACTCTGGTTGGATGTCTTCTTGGCGGTTTCATCACATTGACCTTACAACTCCACCGGCCCCGCCCAGTCAAACAGCCCTCTTTTCCCATTCCCAATATTTCTAGGGCTAATAAACAAACAGGCTGGTCGCGGCAGCGTCCTGGAAATTAATCCTCAATTCCTGGACATTCCTGGAGGGTTGGCGACCCCAGCAATTGAAGAGGGCCGGTGATAAACCACCACCCCCCCCTCCCCCATCCCTCTCGCGCCCAGTGGGCCTGCGGGGGGTTCTAATCGCAGCAGCGTATTACCAGCCTTGCCCTTCCCGCGCTGGTGCCCCCGCGCCATTTTAACTGGCACGCTTTGGCCCAGCACGTGAGGCCCTTCCCCCATGGCAGGCAAGAGCCTCATTCCGATGCCAATCTCGGGGAACGATGATGTAATTCAGACCCCAATGCCATTTTTGCGTTGCGTGGTTTGTTGGGCAGCCGGTGCCAACACTCGCCCGGAGCGCCCGTGTGCCTTCAAGGGCGATCGGTTCGTACGTGCTTATCCAGCTGCCCCTTAAATACATCGATACTATTCGCCTCAACCACTCCCTGTGGTAGCGAGTTCCACATTCTCACCACTCACTGGGTAAAGAAGTTTCTTCTGAATTCCCCATTAGATTTCTTGGTGACTATCTTATATTGACGGCCTCTAGTTTTGCTCTTCCCCACAAGTGGAAACATTCTCTCTGTATCCACTCTATCAAAACCTTTCATCATTTTACAGACCTCTATTAGGTCACCCCTCAGCCTTCTCTTTTCAAGGCCAGTTCATCCTTTCCTGATAGGTACCCCCTCGCATTTCTGGTAAATCTTCTCTGCACCCTCTCCAGTGCCTCTACATCCTTTTTATAACACAGCGACCGGAACTGTACGCAGTACTCCAAGTGTGGGCTAAACAAGGTTCGATACAGGTTTAGCACAACTTCACTACTTTTCAACTCTATCCCTCTAGAAATATACCCTAGTGCTCTGTTTCTCCTGAATTCCCTATTGGATTTATTAGTGACTACCTTATATTTATTGCCCCTAGTTCTGGTCTCCCCTGCAAGTGGGGCCATCTTCTCTACGTCTACCCTATCGAACCCTTTCATAATTTTAAAGATTAGCACTCTTTGCCTCACAGCGCCAGAGACCCGGGTTCGAATCTGGCCTCGGGCAACTGTCTGTGTGGAGTTTGCACATTCTCCCCGTGTTTGCGTGGGTTTCCTCCGGGTGCTCCGGTTTCCTCCCACAGTCCAAAGATGTGCGGGTTAGGTTGATTGGCTATGATAAATTGACCCTTAGTGTTAGGGGATTAAATACGTGGGGTTACGGGGATAGGGTGGGATATGTGTTGGTGTAGGGGTTACGGGGATCGGGTGGGATATGTGTTGGTGTAGGGGTTACGGGGATAGGGTGGGATATGTGTTGGTGTAGGGGTTACGGGGATCGGGTGGGATATGTGTCGGTGCAGGCTCGATGGGCCAAATTGGCCTCTATCTGCACTGTGGGGTTTCTGTGATTCTGTGATTCTATCAGGTCACCCCTCAGTCTTCTCTTTTCTAGAGAAAAGAGCCCCAGCCTGTTCAGTCTTTCCTGATCAGTATAACCTCTCAGTTCTGGCCTCTTCTGCATCTCTCCTCCCCTCATCTCGCCACTGGCGGCCCTGCCTTCAGCTGCCTAGGCCTTAATCCCTGGAATTCTCTCCCTGAATCTCTTGTCCTTTCTACCTCTACCTCTCTCTCTCTCCCTCCTCCTTTTGCGAGCCTCCTTGCAAACCCACCTCTTTGACCATGCTTTTGGCCAGCTGCCCTAATATCTCCTGTGGCTGGGTGTCCATTTGTTGGACGGACACCTCTGCGAAGTGCTTTGCGACGTCTTTCTAGGTTGCAGGCGCTGTGTAAATGGAAGTTGCAGTTGTCGCTGAGGTAGTGTCGCCAAACCCGGGGTCCCGGTCCCTCTGGTTGGGCGTATTCCCGCCTTTAACCAGCCCCGCCCCTGCCCTCCTGCCATTGGTTGCTCAGCCCACCCATACTCGCCGGGCCCCGCCTTCCCAGGCCCAATCGGAAACCAGGCAGACCAATGTTCCCTCTAATTTTCTTTTGGGTGGGCACGGCCCCTTAAATCGGCTGCGCGGCCCATTCAAATTTCCACCCGTGCGCGGTTTTTCCATTGTCGAGCCTGCGCGGGACCTCCAGACCGCCGTGCGGCCACGCAACTTAACGGGAACGTCGA
This sequence comes from Somniosus microcephalus, assembly GCF_052327205.1. Lineage (NCBI taxonomy): Eukaryota > Metazoa > Chordata > Chondrichthyes > Squaliformes > Somniosidae > Somniosus > Somniosus microcephalus. The sequence goes on from NC_141014.1 coordinate 18,348,793, forward strand.
AATAGACTCTTCATTCACCGATTGGATGATTCTTGACTCGGTCGAACAGCCTTTCCCCTCCCCCCCGCCACCCTCCACCCCGTGTCCAATAATTTTGTAACTAGCCAACCAAAGTGTTCCAATAAATGTTTTTAAAAACACAATTTTTGAGGGCCCCTATGATTTTTCTCCCGGGCATTGCTCGAAGCAGTGTCCTGAGGAATCGTCCTTAATTCCTGGACGCTCCAGGGCAATCCTGGCGGGTTGGCAACCCGATTCTGAGGGAGAAAAACTGGGGAAAGGCAACAAAACCTATGAGGTAGGCCCAACCTTTGAGATTTTCATCACAATGAACCTAAACACTGTTCAAGGTCCATTGTTGAGGCAACGAATTAATCAATGTAGCTATTATCATACACCATGGTGTGACTGTGGCTAGTGCATAGTGAGTAAAACAGCAACTTGCATTTATATAGCGCCTTTAATGTAGTAAAAAAAGGCGCCTCACTGGCGTGCTATCAAACAAAATTTGACACCGAGCCACATAAGGAGATATTAGGGCAGGTGACCAAAAGCTCGGTCAAAGAGGTAGGTTTTAAGGGGCGTCTTAAAGGAGGAGCGAGAGGTAGAGAGGCGGAGAGGTTTAGGGAGGGAATTCCAGAGCTCGGGGCCCAGGCGGCTGAAGGCACGGCCGCCAATGGCGGAGCGATTAAAATCGGGTATGCTCAAGAGGTCAGAATTGGAGGAGTGCAGAGAACTCGGAGGATTGTGGGGCTCGATGAGGTTACAGAGATAGGGAGGGGCGAGGCCACGGAGGGATTTGAAAACAAGGATGAGAATTTTTAAATTGAGGAGTTGCCGGACCGGGAAGCCAATGTAGGTCAGCGAGCACAGGGGGAGATGGGTGAACGGGACTTGGTGCGAGTTAGGACACGGGGCAGCGAGCACGGGGAGATGGGTGAACGGGACTTGGTGCGAGTTAGAACATAAGAACATAAGAAATAAGAGCAGGAGTCGGCCATTCGGCCCCTCGAGCCTGCTCCACCATTCAATAAGATCATGGCTGATCATCGACCTCAACTCCACTTTCCCGCCCGCTCTCCATATCCCTTGATTCCCCTAGAGTCCAAAAATCTATCGATCTCAGCCTTGAATATACTCAAAGACTCAGCATTCACAGCCCTCTGGGGCAGAGAATTCCAAAGATTCACAACCCTCTGAGTGAAGAAATTCCTCCTCATCTCAGTCTTAAATGGCCGACCCCTTATCCTGAGACTGTGCCCCCTAGTTCTAGACACTCCAGCCAGGGGAAACAATCTCTCAGTATCTACCCTGTCAATCCCCTTCAGAATCTTGTATGTTTCAATGAGATCACCTCTCATTCTTCTAAACTCCAGAGAGTATCGGCCCAATCTACTCAATCTCTCATCATAGGACCGCCCTCCCATCCCAGGAATCAATCTAGTGAACCTTCGTTGCACCGCCTCCAAGGCAAGTATATCCTTCCTTAGATAAGGAGACCAAAACTGTGCCCAGTATTCCAGGTGTGGTCTCACCAAGGCCCTGTATAATTGTAGCAAGACTTCCTTACTCTTATACTCCAACCCCATTGCAATAAAGGCCAACATGCCATTTGCCTTCCTTATTGCTTGCTGTACCTGCATGCTAGCCTTCTGTGTTTCTTGCACGAGGACCCCCAAATCTCTCTGAACACCAACATTTGAAAGTTTCTCACCATTTAATCAATATTCTGTTTTTCTATTCTTCCTTTAGGACCCGGGGCAGCAGAGGTTTGGATGAGCTCAAGTTTGCAGAGGGCGGAAGGTGGGAGGCCCGGTCAGGAGAGCGTTGGAATAGTCGAGCCTAGACACATGGGCACTAGGACCCAGAAGGCGTGTGACTGGAACTGGCTCACTAGCTGCCATGTTGTGGAATACATCACTCTGACAACCTGTTCTCGCTGCTATTTTTACCACTCATTTCACTTTATTAAAAAAAAATTTGTGCTAATGCTGTCGCTAAATGTAATTTTCATTGTGTATGAGAATGTGTGAGCACTGATAATGAAAATTTAATTTCCCCAAGACGGTTGTAATAAAACTTCAAAGACGCAAAAAAAAAAAAATCCCTTTTTTGCCCTTTCTTTGTAGGTTTGTGTTAAGGAGGAAGAGACACAGAAAGAAGGATATTTTTCTACTTTGTACTGATGCACACGGGTTGATTTTTCACTCAGAGCACGTTTCGCGCCTGTTTGAAGTGCGAGTGTGAAGCAAACTTAGAATCACTCATCACAGAAGGCGGCCATTCGGCCCATTGTGCCTGTGCCGGCTCTTTGACAGAGCTAGCCCATTAGTCCCACTCCCACCCGCCCCCCCCGGCCCCCTGCTCTTTCCCTATAGCCTCGCACATTTTTCCTTTTCGAGTAGACAGCTCGTTTCAACTAACGAGGTTAGGGAGGACCGGGAGTCCCAATCTCGTTATGCAAAGGCAGAAGTATGTTCGATGTCAGGAGGCGGTTCTTTTTCCAGACCTCTGGAACAGGCGGCCATCTTGTGCGGTGGAGGCCGACTCGGCTGAATTCCTTCAAGCGAGAGCTAGGCCTGTTTCTGGCCGGGGCGGAGATCACCTCTTACAGAAGGTGGGCACTGCAGGGAATTCAGGACCAGAGTGACCTCTTGGACTAGCTTCAGTCACCTAGATGGGTCGGAGAGAAATTTCATAAGAACATGAGAGCATAAGAATTAGGAGTAGGCCACTTGGCCCCTCGAGCCTGCTCCGCCATTCAATAAGATCATGGCTGATCTTGGGCTCAAAGCCACTTCCCCGCCCGCTCCCCATAACCCTTCACTCCCTTATTTCCCAGATTTCTTTTCTCCCAAAGCTGACCGTGGCTCAGTGGGCGGCGCCCTCGCCTCTGAGTCAGAAGGTCGTGGGTTCAAGCCCCACTCCAGAGACTTGAGCACAAAAATCTAGGCTGACGCTCCCAGTGCAGTGCTGAGGGAACGCTGCACTGTCAGAGGTGTTGTCTTTCGGATGAGACGTTAAACCGAGGCCCCGTCTGCTCTCTCAGGTGGACGTAAAAGATCCTGTGGCCACTATTTCGAAGAAGAGCAAAGGGAGTTCGCCCCACCAGCTGCCGACCTGCTACAGCCTGGTGGCAAAGTTCAGGCCTGCTTAAAGTACCACCGGGTCCTAATGATACAATTGGACATCTATTTGCATCAGTTCGCGAGGCCCCCTCCTCCTGCCTTAGGCAGAACCCTGCATATTACTATCAGAGACAGCGGGAAAGGAAAGGCTTATGAGCAGGTCAGTAACCTACTGCCCACCCACTTTCCGCTGGGGGGCGGGGTGCAGTGTTAGAAATCGGCCCGCTGCATCTGGCAGGCCTGGGTAATCTAGCGCTCGACTGCTCTGCCAACTGTGGAGACACCTTCTCCACCTCCACACTTGCGATGTAATAAGCTCATAAATGTTGCAAGTTGGTGTAATTATTCGCTCCCTTTTCCTGCTCTGCTGGTCTCCCCGCACCGTGCTCTGTTTCGCGCTGTCGGGGTAGGGCCGAGGCCTGCTCCTAGGCCTCAATCGCTGCCTTTTTACTTGTGAGAGAAACTTTTAGGGTCAACCAAAGGCCACTCGCTCCAATCACCTTGGTCCCCTGGTGGTCGATCTCCAGGTGGGGTTGGATGGATTCCTGGAGGTTCCATCACATGGCCTCCAGCCTCAAGCTGGCCCCGTGGCTCAGTGGGCAGCAGCCTCGCCTCTCGGTCAGAAGGTTGTGGGTTCAAGTCCCACTCCAGGGACATGAGCACATAAAGCTAGTCTGACACTCCAGCGCAGTGCTGAGGGAGTGCTGCACTGTCGGAGGTGCCGTCTTTCGGATGAGATGTTAAACCGAGGCCCCGTCTGCTCTCTCAGGTGGATGTAAAAGATCCCATGGCACTATTTCGAAGGAGACCAGGGGAGTTCTCCCCGGTGTCCTGGGGCCAATATTTATCCCTCAACCAACACCTAAAACCAAATTATCTGGTCATTATCACATTGCTGTTTGTGGGAGCTTGCTGTGCGCAATTTTGGCTGCCGCGTTTCCCACATTACAACAGTGACTCCACTTCAAAAAAGTACTTCATTGGCTGTAAAGAGCTTTGGGACATCGCGATGTCCTGAAAGGCGCTACAGAAATGCAAGTCTTTCTTTCTCTGTGCCAGGTTGTCTTCAGGAACACTCTGCCCTCTTGCTGCACATTGGATTCGAAATCTCGAATCTCATTTAGGAAATCGAAGAGGAAAAAGATCATTAATAACTGAAGAAAAAACTCCTCAAACGAAAGGTTAGTTGGCGCTGTGGATTTTCAGTGTGATGCTCCGTGCCGCGAGAGGCCTCATTCAGGAAAGGTCAGTGCTGCAGCAGTTTGAAACACCAAAGGCCGAACACATCCGAGTGCTGCCAGCTCTCAGGAACGTAATCTGCGCACTCAGCCTCCCTGCGGGCGTGTAGCAGAGAGGAGGGGAAGGGAGTGTTCATCCCGTTGACGGCCTGGTTTAGTCCTGCAACACAGAGGTCCCAGGGTCAGAGCTGGGTCTGTACTGAGTTAGGGGAGCTGTAAAAGAAAGACTCGCATTTCTACAGCGCCTTTCATGACCGCAGAATGTCCCAGAGCGCTTTACAGCCAATGAAGTGCTTTTGAAGTGTAGTCACTGTTGTAATGACCACGCTCGATCAGCTCCGATGGACGGGCCACATCGTCCGCATGCCCGATACGAGACTCCCAAAACCAGCGCTCTACTCGGAGCTCCGGCACGGCAAGAGAGCCCCAGGTGGGCAGAGGAAACGCTTCAAGGACACCCTCAAAGCCTCCTTGAAAAAGTGCAACATCCCCACCAACACCTGGGAATCCCTGGCCCAAGACCGCACAAAGTGGAGGAGAAGCATCCGGGAAGGCGCCGAACACCTCGAGTCTCTTCGCCGGGAGCAAGCGGAAGCCAAGCGCAGGCAGTGCAAGGAGCGCACGTCAACCCAAGCACCCCACCCACCCGCCCCTTCAACCACCGTCTGCCCTACCTGTGACAGAGACTGTAGGTCCCGCATTGGACTCATCACTCACCTGAGAACTCATTTTTAGTGTGGAAGCAAGTCATCCTCGGTTCTGAGGGACTGCCTAAGAAGAATGTACAGAAACTCGGCAGTCAATTTGTGCACAGCAAGCTCCCACAAACAGCAAGTGATAATGACCAGATCATCTGTTTTAGTGATGTTGGTTGAGGGATAAATTTTGGCCCCAGGACACCGGGGAGAACTTCCCTGCTCCTCTTTGAAATAGTGCCACGGGATCTTTTGCATCCATTTGAGAGAGCAGACGGGGCCTCGGTTTAATGTCTCATCCGAAAGACGGCACCTCTGACAGTGCAGCACTCCCTCAGCACCGCACTGGGAGTGTCAGCCTGGATTATGGGGCTCATGTCCCTGGAGTGGGACTATGAACCCACGGCCTTCTGACTCAGAGGTGAGAGAGGTACCCACTGAGCCACGGCTGACAGCAGGGGTACTTTTGCTGGCCAGGGTTCCTGCACCTGGTCACTGGCCCACCACTGCTGTCCAGCGTGCACGTGAGGACATCCAGCAATGCTTCCTGCCCAGGTGCATGCATGAGGCATATCCACCAGGGAGAGGCCAAGAAATACAGGAGTATATTAACCCGTTACCCCTCGTAACGCTGCCCCTGTGTGCGGGACACTTTAAGGAGTACATTACCCCATTCTTCTTCTTCTTCTTAGGCAGTCCCTCGGAACCGAGGATGACTTGCTTCCACACTAAAAATGAGTTCTCAGGTGAGTGATGAGTCCAATGCGGGACCTGTCACAGGTGGGGCAGACGGTGGTTGAAGGGGTGGGTGGGTGGGGTGCTTGGGTTGACGTGCGCTCCTTCCGCTGTTTGCGCTTGGCTTCCGCTTGCTCCCGGCGAAGAGACTCGAGGTGTTCGGCGCCTTCCCGGATGCTTCTCCTCCACTTTGTGCGGTCTTGGGCCAGGGATTCCCAGGTGTCGCTGGGGATGTTACACTTTCTCAAGGAGGCTTTGAGGGTGTCCTTGAAGCGTTTCCTCTGTCCACCAGGAGCTCTCTTGCCGTGCCAGAGCTCCGAGTAGAGCGCTTGTTTTGGGAGTCTCGTATCAGGCATGCGGACGATGTGGCCCGTTCACCGGAGCTGATCGAGCGTGGTCAACGTACCCCATTACTCCTGATAACACTACCCCGTGTCTGTAATGGGTGTTGTTTACTGAGTGCGAACAGTGACTCAATAAACGGCTGAGCTAGTGACTGTTGGATGAGCGATGACGCTGCCTTCGGCATGCCCGTGAGTTGCTGCATTATTCATTGCCGCCGTGTGGTTGTGATCACATGCCCAAGTGTGTAAGCGAGCAGCCTCATTAGGTGATAATTAGCTGTCACCTTCGCTGAGCTTAATTAGCACTTGCTCGGGCGGTGTGATTGTGCCGGGGCCCAGGAATAGACCAAGTTGGAGAGATTGACCTCACCAGGTGCGGCCCACTTTGAGTGCCCCTTGTAGCCTTTGGTCAGGGTGAGGTGAAGAGGGGGGCGGGAGGAGGCCGGTGTGGAGCATAAACGCCAGCATGGGCCAGTTGGGCCGAATGGCCTGTATCGGCGCGGTAAGTTCGATGTGATCCTATGAAACGGAAAGCGCAGATGCGAAGATGGTCACGGGTGCGGTACCGGAGGTGCCACGTGGCATCACACCCACCGGCGCGGCCGTGCCCGTCCGTTTACAGCGTATTGATTGTCCTCGAGCCCATGAGCTGCTCCTTTCTTTGTTCCCCACCGCCCCCACTCCCCTCCAATCTCGGCCGTCCGTAAGGTGACATTGGAATGGTAGTAGGCTATTCAGCCCCTCGAGCCTCATCCGCCAGTGACGGCATGGGTTTCCGCGCAAACTGCGCCAGAGGCCACCTGTTATCTCGCTCAGGCGGCCTCACTTCCAGTGTGAGCCTCGACAGTGCATGTCAACAGGCTATTCGACCACAGAGAGCATCACAGTTCGCTGATTCTATCCTCAGCTGACATCCGAACGTGTAAATCCCAGCAGGGACGATTCGATCCCGATCAGGAGCAAGAACGTTGCCCGATTTCTCTATTCTGATGCTTAGGAAGGCGAAGACCAAACATTGTACAACAACAACTTGCATTTATATAGCACCTTTAACATAGAAAAACATCCCTGGATGCTTCACAGGAGCGATTATCGAAACAAATTTGACACCGAGCCACATAAAGAGATATTAGGACAGATGACCAAAAGCTTGGTCAAAGAGGTAGGTTTTAAGGAGCATCTTAAAGGAGGAGAGAGAGGTGGAGAGGTTTAGGAAGGGAATTCCAGAGCTCAGGGCCCGAACAGCTGAAGGTACGGCCACCAGTGGTGGAACAGTTATAATCAGGGATGCTCAAGACATGAGAATTGGAAGAGCGCAAATATCTGGGAGGGTTGTAGGGCTGGAGGAGGTTACAGAGATAGGAAGGGTTGTAGGGCTGAAGGAGGTTACAGAGATAGGGAGGGTTGTAGGGCTGGAGGAGGTAACAGAGATAGGGAGGGTTGTAGGGACTGTAAGATGTTACAGAGATAGGGAGGGTTGTAGGACTGGAGGAGGTTACAGAGATAGGGAGGGTTGTAGGACTGGAGGAGGTTACAGAGATAGGGAGAGTTGCAGGACTGGAGGAGGTTACAGAGATAGGGAGGGTTGTAGGGCTGGAGGAGGTTACAGAGATTGGGATGGTTGTAGGGCTGGAGGAGGTTACAGAGATAGGGAGGGTTGTAGGACTGGAGGAGGTTACAGAGATAGGGAGTGCTGTAGGACTGGAGGATGTTACAGAGATAGGGAGGGTTGTAGGGCTGGAGGAGGTTACAGAGATAGAGAGTGTTGTAGGGCTGGAGGAAGTTACAGAGATAGGGAGTGTTGTAGGGCTGGAGGAGGTTACAGAGATAGGGAGGATTGTAGGGCTGGAGGAGGTTTCAGAGATAGAGAGGGTTGTAGGGGGCTGGAGGAGGTTTCAAAGATAGGGAGGGGTGTAGTGGCTGGAGGAAGTTACAGAGATAGGGAGGGTTGTAGGGACAGGAGGAGGTTACAGAGATAGGGAGGGTTGTAGGGACTGGAGGAGGTTATGGAGATAGGGAGGGTTGTAGGGCTGGAGGAAGTTACAGAGTTAGGGAGTGCTGTAGGGCTGGAGGAAGTTACAGAGATAGGGAGGGTTGTAGGGCTGGGGAAGGTTACAGAGATAGAGAGGGTTGTAGGGCTTGGAGGAGGTTACAGAGATAGGGAGGGTTGTAGGACTGGAGGAGGTTACAGAGATAGGGAGGGTTGTAGGGGGCTGGAGGAGGTTACAGAGATAGGGAGGTTTGTAGGGACTAGAGGAGGTTACAGAGATAAGGAGGGTTGTAGGGCTGGAGGAGGTTACAGAGATAGGGAGGGTTGGAGGGCTGGAGGAGGTTACAGAGACAGGGAGTGTTGTAGGGCTGGAGGATGTTACAGAGATAGGGAGGGTTGTAGGACTGGAGGAGGTTATAGAGATAGGGAGGGTTGTAGGGCTGGAGGAGGTTATGGAGATAGGGAGGATTGTAGGGCTGGAGGAGGTTACAGAGATAAGGAGGGTTGTAGGGCTGGAGGAGGTTATGGAGATAGGGAGGATTGTAGGGCTGGTGGAGGTTACTGAGATAGGGAGGGTTGTAGGGCTGGAGGAGGTTATGGAGATAGGGAGGATTGTAGGCCTGGAGGAGGTTACAGAGATAGGGAGGGTTGTAGGACTGGAGGAGGTTACAGAGATAGGGAGGGTTGTAGGGGGCTGGAGGAGGTTACAGAGATAGGGAGGTTCGTAGGGACTGGAGGAGGTTACAGAGATAAGGAGGGTTGTAGGGCTGGAGGAGGTTACAGAGATAGGGAGGGTTGGAGGGCTGGAGGAGGTTACAGAGACAGGGAGTGTTGTAGGGCTGGAGGATGTTACAGAGATAGGGAGGGTTGTAGGGCTGGAGGAGGTTACAGAGATAGGGAGGGTTGTAGGACTGGAGGAGGTTATAGAGATAGGGAGGATTGTAGGGCTGGAGGAGGTTACTGAGATAGGGAGGGTTGTAGGGCTGGAGGAGGTTATGGAGATAGGGAGGATTGTAGGCCTGGAGGAGGTTACAGAGATAGGGAGGATTGTAGGGCTGGAGGAGGTTACAGAGATAGGGAGGGCTGTAGGACTGGAGGAGGTTACAGAGATAGGGAGGGTTGTAGGGCTGGAGGAGGTTATGGAGATAGGGAGGGTTGTAGGGCTGGAGGAGGTTACAGAGATAGGGAGGGTTGTAGGGCTGGAGGAGGTTACAGAGATAGGGAGGGTTGTAGGGCTGGAGGAGGTTATGGAGATAGGGAGGATTGTAGGGCTGGAGGAGGTTACAGAGATAGAGAGGGTTGTAGGGCTGGAGGAAGTTACAGAGATAGGGAGTGTTGTAGGGCTGGAGGATGTTACAGAGATAGGGAGGGTTGTAGGGCTGGAGGAGGTTACAGAGATAGGGAGGGTTGTAGGGCTGGAGGAGGTTACAGATACAGGGAGGGTTGTAGGGCTGGAGGAGGTTACAGAGATAGGGAGAGTTGAAGGGCTGGAGGGGGTTACAGAGATAGGGAGGGTTGTAGGTCTGGAGGTGGCTATGGAGATAGGGTGGGTTGTAGGGCTGGAGGAAGTTACAGAGATAGGGAGTGTTGTAGGGCTGGAGGATGTTACAGAGATAGGGAGGGTTGTAGGGCTGGAGGAGGTTACAGAGATAGAGGGGGTTGTAGGGCTGGAGGAGGTTACCGAGATAGGGAGGGCTGTAGGGCTGGAGGAGGTTATGGAAATAGGGAGGGTTGTAGGGCTGGAGGAGGTTACAGAGATAGGGAGGGTTGTAGGGGGCTGGAGGAGGTTACAGAGATAGGGAGGGGTGTAGTGGCTGGAGGAAGTTACAGAGATAGGGAGGGTTGTAGGGCTGGAGGAGGTTGCAGAGATAGGGAGAGTTGTAGGGCTGGAGAAGTTTATGGAGATAGGGAGGGTTGTAGGGCTGGAGGAAGTTACAGAGATAGGGAGTGCTGTAGGGCTTGGAGGAGGTTACCGAGATAGGGAGGGGTGTAGGGCGAGTTGTAAGGCTGGAGGAGGTAACAGAGATAGGAAGGGTTGTAGGGACTGGAGAAGGTTACAGAGATAGGGAGGGTTGTAAGGACTGGAGGAGGTTACTGAGATAGGGCGGGCTGTAGGACTGCAGGAGGTTACAGAGATAGGGAGGGTTGTAGGACTGGAGGAGGTTACAGAGGTAGGGAGAGTTGAAGGGCTGGTGGAGGTTACAGAGATAGGGAGGGTTGTAGGGGGCTGGAGGAGTTTACAGAGATAGGGAGGTGTGTAGTGGCTGGAGGAAGTTACAGAGATAGGGAGGGTTGTAGGGCTGGAGGAGGTTACAGAGATAGGGAGGATTGTAGGGCTGGAGGAGGTTTCAGAGATAGAGAGGGTTGTAGGGGGCTGGAGGAGGTTTCAAAGATAGGGAGGGGTGTAGTGGCTGGAGGAAGTTACAGAGATAGGGAGGGTTGTAGGGACAGGAGGAGGTTACAGAGATAGGGAGGGTTGTAGGGACTGGAGGAGGTTATGGAGATAGGGAGGGTTGTAGGGCTGGAGGAAGTTACAGAGTTAGGGAGTGCTGTAGGGCTGGAGGAAGTTACAGAGATAGGGAGGGTTGTAGGGCTGGGGAAGGTTACAGAGATAGAGAGGGTTGTAGGGCTTGGAGGAGGTTACAGAGATAGGGAGGGTTGTAGGACTGGAGGAGGTTACAGAGATAGGGAGGGTTGTAGGGGGCTGGAGGAGGTTACAGAGATAGGGAGGTTTGTAGGGACTAGAGGAGGTTACAGAGATAAGGAGGGTTGTAGGGCTGGAGGAGGTTACAGAGATAGGGAGGGTTGGAGGGCTGGAGGAGGTTACAGAGACAGGGAGTGTTGTAGGGCTGGAGGATGTTACAGAGATAGGGAGGGTTGTAGGACTGGAGGAGGTTATAGAGATAGGGAGGGTTGTAGGGCTGGAGGAGGTTATGGAGATAGGGAGGATTGTAGGGCTGGAGGAGGTTACAGAGATAAGGAGGGTTGTAGGGCTGGAGGAGGTTATGGAGATAGGGAGGATTGTAGGGCTGGTGGAGGTTACTGAGATAGGGAGGGTTGTAGGGCTGGAGGAGGTTATGGAGATAGGGAGGATTGTAGGCCTGGAGGAGGTTACAGAGATAGGGAGGGTTGTAGGACTGGAGGAGGTTACAGAGATAGGGAGGGTTGTAGGGGGCTGGAGGAGGTTACAGAGATAGGGAGGTTCGTAGGGACTGGAGGAGGTTACAGAGATAAGGAGGGTTGGAGGGCTGGAGGGGGTTACAGAGATAGGGAGGGTTGTAGGTCTGGAGGTGGCTATGGAGATAGGGTGGGTTGTAGGGCTGGAGGAAGTTACAGAGATAGGGAGTGTTGTAGGGCTGGAGGATGTTACAGAGATAGGGAGGGTTGTAGGGCTGGAGGAGGTTACAGAGATAGAGGGGGTTGTAGGGCTGGAGGAGGTTACCGAGATAGGGAGGGCTGTAGGGCTGGAGGAGGTTATGGAAATAGGGAGGGTTGTAGGGCTGGAGGAGGTTACAGAGATAGGGAGGGTTGTAGGGGGCTGGAGGAGGTTACAGAGATAGGGAGGGGTGTAGTGGCTGGAGGAAGTTACAGAGATAGGGAGGGTTGTAGGGCTGGAGGAGGTTGCAGAGATAGGGAGAGTTGTAGGGCTGGAGAAGTTTATGGAGATAGGGAGGGTTGTAGGGCTGGAGGAAGTTACAGAGATAGGGAGTGCTGTAGGGCTTGGAGGAGGTTACCGAGATAGGGAGGGGTGTAGGGCGAGTTGTAAGGCTGGAGGAGGTAACAGAGATAGGAAGGGTTGTAGGGACTGGAGAAGGTTACAGAGATAGGGAGGGTTGTAAGGACTGGAGGAGGTTACTGAGATAGGGCGGGCTGTAGGACTGCAGGAGGTTACAGAGATAGGGAGGGTTGTAGGACTGGAGGAGGTTACAGAGGTAGGGAGAGTTGAAGGGCTGGTGGAGGTTACAGAGATAGGGAGGGTTGTAGGGGGCTGGAGGAGTTTACAGAGATAGGGAGGTGTGTAGTGGCTGGAGGAAGTTACAGAGATAGGGAGGGTTGTAGGGCTGGAGGAGGTTACAGAGATAGGGAGGGTTGTAGGGCTGGAGGAGGTTACAGAGATAGGGAGGGCTGTAGGACTGGAGGAGGTTCCAGAGATAGGGAGGGTTGTAGGACTGGAGGAGGTTACAGAGATAGGGAGGGTTGTAGGGCTGGAGGAGGTTACAGAGATAGGGAGGGTTGTAGGACCGGAGGAGGTTACAGAGATAGGGAAGGTTGTAGGACTGGAGGAGGTTACAGAGATAGGGAGGGCTGTAGGACTGGAGGAGGTTACAGAGATAGGGAGGGTTGTAGGACTGGAGGAGGTTACAGAGATAGGGAGGGCTGTAGGACTGGAGGAGGTTACAGAGATAGGGAGGGTTGTAGGGCTGGAGGAGGTTATGGAGATAGGGAGGGTTGTAGGACTGGAGGTGGTTACAGAGATAGGGAGGGTTGTAGGACTGGAGGAGGTTACAGAGATAGGGAGGGTTTTAGGGCTGGAGGAGGATATGGAGATAGGGAGGGTTGTAGGGGCTGGAGGAGGTTACAGAGATAGGGAGGGAGCTTCTTTCTGGCAGCTTGGCATTTTAATTCAAATACGGACCGACTGTGTAATTGACACGGGCGCCATGGCGACACCGTCGTCTTGTGCAGCACCCCCGCCCCACCCTGATTAACGTTGAAACCGAAAGTGGGCCGCCAGATCTTCACGGTCATCGACACCAAATCTTCCGTGGGAACTTTCAGCGAGGGCATCCTCAGGGATTTGAAACTGTCGTGGGGACAGCACGGAGAGATGACCTCGAGCGACCCCTGGCTCCAGTCGGCCTGAGATGCAGGAGGCCCTGCTGGAAGATGGTGTCCCAGCGCCAGCGACACCCAGCGCCGGGCTAGGCGCCGGGCTAGGCGGCTCCCTGTGGGGATGGGGGCCTCTGCCGGCCTGCTTCTGTTCCTCACTCGCTGGAGAACCATCTGCCTGGGCAGCGGATCCTGGGAATCTCTGGGAGGAGGAGAAAAAGAAAACGTCAGGGCAGCTGGGCCTCCTTCATCTGTCAATCAGTCACGGGGTGGGCGCCGCGCTGAGGGAGCAGGTGTGTTTATAATTTAGACATCTCCTCTCAGCTTCTGGGCTTCACTGAGTACCGACCACATCTGCCCACATCTGGCAGAACACAGCTTCTGATTATAAATGACTGACATGGGCTCCTTGTTGAAGATTCTTAACCCTTACGCTGACTGCCGCGAGCTTCTGTGTTGCATTTGATGGCCACAATTCAGCTACCTGCCACCAACCCCCCACCCCATCGCCCCCCGCCCCCCCCACCCCGATTTCTCTCTCCACGATGCTGCCTGACCTGCCGAGTGTTTCCAGCATTCTCTGCTGTTGGCTCCGATTTCCAGCGCCCGCAGTGTTTTGCTATTGTACAGAAATGACTAGTGCTGTCAGCGGCCTTAGGACTTATGCTGTGATGACTGATCTCAGCTCAGTGGTTAGCCCGTCCACACACTGAGTCAGAAGGTTGTAGGTTCAAGCCCCACTTCAGGACTCACAGCGCGCAATCGAGAGGTGCGCGGTCGGAGGTGCTGTCTTTCGGATGAGACGTTAAACTGAGGCCCCGTCTGCTCTCTCAGGTGGATGTAAAAGATCCCGCGGCACTATTCAAGGAGGAGCAGGGGGCGTTCTCCCCGGTGTTCTGGCCCATATTTATCCCTCAACCAACATCACTAAAACAGATAATTTGGTCATTTATCTTATTGCTTTTTGTGGGAGCTTGCTGTGGGCAAATTGGCTGCTGCATTTCCCTACATTACAACAGAGACGACACAGTTTTTAATAATATGTAGATGGCTATTAAGTTAATGCTAATAAAGTATTTATTGCTCTAGCCTTAGCTGGAGTACTGTGTCCAATTCTGGGCACCACACCTTAGGAAGGATGTCAAGTCCTTCGAGAGGTTGCAGAGGAGAGTTACCAGAACGATAGGTGGAGAGACGAGAGAAGCCGGGATTGTTCTCCTTAGAGCAGAGAAGGGGAAGGGGAGATTTAATAGAGGTGTTCAAAATTATGGGGGGTTTTGATAGAGTAAATAAGGTGAAACTGTTTCCAGTGGCAGGAGGGTCGGTAACCAGAGGACACAGGTTTAAGATCACTGACAACAGAACCAGAGGGGGAGATGAGGAGAATTTTTTTTACGCATCGAGTTAAGATGATCTGGAATGCGCTGCCTGAAAGGGCGATGGAAGCAGATTCAATAGTAACTTTCAAAAATGAGCAGGGCTCTGGGGAAAGAGCAGGGGACTAATTGGATAGCTCCTGCATGTAAAAAAAGGTACGTTAAATATAGCAAATATATTCCAGAGGAACATAACTTTTACAGGGTTAGTTAAATTTAATTTAATGACATGACTAGAATAACAACATATCTAGAATTACAGAGCTAATTATAATATCTATTTATGCAATATATTCACAGTCTTACAGTTGAGTGCACTGTCGATCTTTTCCAGCTGAACTTTCTATGTCTATATTATTATACTTATAATGTTAACTGACTGTGCAAGTTGACACTTTGTCATTGCACCCTCCTGCCAGTGGAGGCGCTGGAGTGTCATTGTTGGCAGAAGAATGGAATTACAGCACCATATGTTTGCATAGGCAGTTTTCATTCTGATTATAGCCAAAAGCATTTATAGCAGGAACATAAAAAGGACAGAATATTTGACTTAAAAACAGGAACGCCAACAACTCCAAGTCCCACACCATCCTGACTTGGAAATATATCGGCCGTTCCTTCATCGTCGCTGGGTCAAAATCCTGGAACTCCCTCCCTAACAGCACTGTGGGAGCACCTTCACCACACGGACTGCAGCGGTTCAAGAAGGCGGCTCACCACCACTTTCTCAAGGGCGATTAGGGATGGGCAATAAATGCTGGTCTTGCCAACGACACCCACATCCCGTGAATGAATAAAAAAATAATTAGGTCGGCTCGGCCTGGTCCAGTGACCTTCTGACCTCTCACCCCACATCACCTGTCGACCATATTTGGTCCTGACTGCCCGTGCGCCACGCCCTGGGCGATGGACTAGGACTGATTCTCTTCTGTTTCCTCCTTTCCTGAAGGTGATGAGGGGCCGTATGGCCTATTCCTGCTCCTAATTCTTATGACTCTTGCTTGAGGGGGGGGCTTAACCCCACGGGTGCCCATGCCTTGAACGAGCGGCCATACTTTGTAGGGTCAGCTTGCCGCAGGCTGCCCCTTCTGGTATGCAGCCTTGCTGGATGGGACAACAGGTCGCCATATTGGCGACCTTCGACCCGCACTCCCAGCGAGCACCTTGACTGCAGCCTCACTGACCTCACGCTCAATGCGAGCCTTATGTGACTCACCGGCGAGCGGGCCCTTTTGGAGCAGGACTCCTGTCAGCCACTGGTTGTTTTGTAATTTGAGTAATTACTGAAACTATCACAGTGCAGCCGATTGTCTGAATGCAGGAAGCATGGGTTATACAAACAATGTGGCTCTGTGCCGTACCGCCTGGGAAACGGTCTTTAAATAACTTACCCTCTGTCAGTCTGCATCAATCTTAATTTGATATGTTAGTACACAGAGTTAAAATGTATGAAATCCAGTACTCTGCAGTGTCTCTGAAGTGGCAGTCAAAGACTCCATCTGCATCGTTCTATTCTTAACTTGGAATCTCATCTATTGAGCCTCTTTCACTGTCGATACATCGCGTGTGTATTTTGGGAGTTTGTACATTTCGGTGACGAGACTGAAAGTAAAAGCTGCCAATGCTGGCAGTCAGGAATGAAATGTTTCCAGCATTTTCAGTTCTTTGCTCCGCGCCCCCCCCCCCACTCCCGCCACGCCGCCCGCCTCTCCTGTTCTATCTGTGCTGCTTCTCTACCAAGCCCTGAAGAAGTTCTGCTTGCCTCCTCGTCACGATCTCCGTTTGTGTTAAGTGGCTCAGCGGGTAGCTCTCGCACCTCTGAGTCGGGAGATCGTGGGTTCAAGTCCCACCCCAGAGACTTGAGCACATACCAGGCTGACACTCCAGTGCAGTGCTGAGGCAGCACTGCACTGTCGGAGGTGTCGTCTTTCGGGTGAGACATTAAGCCGAGGCCCCCCCCCCGTCTGCTCTCTCAGGAGGGCGTAAAAGATCCCTTGGCGTTATTTAGAAGAAGAGCAGGGCAGTTCTCCTCGGTGTCATGGCCAAAATGTATCCCTCGACCAACATTGTCATCACATTGGAAATATGCAACATAAAATACCACTTAACAAAAGACAAACACATTCTGAAAACATTTACACTCTCCAATCAGCTGGAAAGTAATATGTGTCTCTGCGAATATCCAAAAGCCTTTAACATTTTTCCATTAATCACTCAACCAAATATTGCAATAAGGAGTCCGAAGCTGGATTTGATAACTCTGTTCCTCTCTCCACAGACGCTCTTCTTCTAAATAACGCCAAGGGACTGTGAGCCCACGATCACCTGACTCAGAGGTGCGAGAGCTACCCGCTGGGCCACTTAACACAAACGGAGTGGCAATAAGCCACAGAAACAAGAAGCAAAATACAGGAAACTTTCGATTAACCGGCCCCTAAATAACCGGAACGCTCTATCCACCGGCAAAATTCAGGAGTCGGTTCAGGTAACTTTCTTTACTTTTATTACTTTTTTTGCTCCATTTGTTGCTGTGCAAGGGTGTAGCTGAAGCTGTTGCTAAGCTACAGAGATGCTTGCAACTTGTGCCGATTGTTTTGAAGCACAGGGTTTGTTGCTTTATACGGAGCTCTGAGCTCCGTATCTTTTACTATAGCGTTCGGTTATCCAGAATTGTTGATGAACCGGCACCACGTCGGTCCCGTCCGTGCCGGATACCAGAAAGTTTCTTGTACAGAGACCAGGAAACGGAAACAGAAACAAAGAATGTCTGGAGACAATCAGCGGGTCAGGCAGCGTCTGTGGAGAGAGGAACAGAGTTAACAGTCCAGGTTCGGACCCATTACAGTTTCGAACCCGAAACAATAACTCTGTTTCTCTCTCCCAGATACTGTCAAAGCTGCTGAGTGTTTGCAACATTCTCGGTTTTAGATTGAAATAAACCGTTTTGGGCCAAAAGGGGTAGCATCTCTTTCTTCCTTTCATTAACAAGGAAACTGAAACAATTGCTCATGCCCACATGTCAATGTGATCTGCAGCCATGCGTTTCATGTATGTTGAATTTATATTTGCAGTTAATAGGCAAATAGCAATTTGGGAAACAGAGTAGTAAAGTTGGGACATAGAAGTTTCTCTGCAGTACAGGCTGAGGTGCTGGGAGACACAATACTGAGACGCTACAGCACCACCACTGGTGAGAAGGTGTAATTACAGCGTGACAAGTTTACATAGCCAGTTCCCGTTATAAATGTGGACTGGGGAATTTATAATGGGAAAAGTGACAACAGGAAGTAAAGTTTTGCAGCCAGGAAGTTTTTTTTTACATTGTATAGGCAGAATAGGATGGAAGGAGAAGAGGATTGATCTAGTGGAATCTTTTGAAAGCATTTATTTTAGAAATGGAATATTAATGTTACAATAAAACCACTGCTTACATTTAAGTTTTTTATTACTGTAACATTAGGGTTTGTTATAGCGTTATAGTGTGTGAGCTGACAATTGGCTGGTTCGGGGACAGCTAGGTTCCCTGGAGTTGCTGACTATCTAAAGGCTTAATTCAGTGTGAGGCTGAATGTTCTTTTTTCGTTGACAGTTCTTTGACTCTTCACGTAACTGAAAAAGCTTTTCTCATCGCTTCCACAATTGTCTGCAATCCTCTTTTCCGTTATCCTTTTAGCTGATCTAATCATGGCCTTAGTTTCCTTTAGCTGTTCCTTGTACTTAACACTCTTTAGTGGAGCAGTATATGGGTTTAGTTTGTAGAAACATTTCTGTTTACATCTTATTTGTCTTTGAACATAACCAGTCAGCCATCTTGGCTTTTTCTGCCACACTCCCTTCTTTTGACTTTGGGCACTATTTGTCTTCCAAATTTTTTATCTTCTTCTTCAAAACTTCCCATTTGTATTCTACATCGGTCTCATCACCACCCAGTAGGGTTAGCCAATTTACCCATTCAAAATTGTCTGCCAATTTACCAAAGTTTGCCCTTCTGAAATCTGGTATGTACTGTAGATTCTCAGGGCGCGATCTTGCCAGCCCCGGGGAGGCGGGTTCGGAGGCGGGACTGCCGGGAAAATGGCAGAATCTGGGGGCGGGTGCCCACCCGGGCGGGTGCCCGGGCGGGTGCCCACCCCATCCCCAACCCGCCTCTGTGCCATCTTCCCGGGAGGCGGGTAGCCGACCCGCGTCGGGTCCTGTCTGCTGGAGGCAGGAAGGGGATTACAGCCACTTAACAGATAAGAGGATTATCCCCATTTTACCCACACAAGTGTGGGCTTCCCGAAGGCTGCAAACCCCGCCAGGGTCAGCGAGGCAGGCAGTGGGTCTGCGGGGGTCAGAAGGGTGCAAAAGTGGCTGTGAAGGTAAGTGATGGGTGCAAGTGTGGAGAGGTGAGTATGTGAGGTGAGTGGAAAGTGATAGAAAATGTTTACTTACCTTTGTTTCTTCCTGCAGGCTTCAAACGTTGGGGATGCAGAGAGTCTCGCATCTCCATAGCAGAGATGACAGGATGGCTGCTGCATTTTCCAATGCAACAACCATCTAATTTCTGCTCACAAAATAGGTTTGGTGAGTCTTAAATACAAGAACTCATCAAACAACATAGAATGCCAGTGTTTGACAGCTGTCAAACGATGACAATTAATCTGTCAAAAATTTTTGACAGATGAAACGTCATACGCTGACATTCTCTGTAACCGGCTTCCCCTTAATTGGCCTGCTGGGCGGGCTTAGCAAGGTCAATCAAGGGAAAATAGCGTGGGTTGGCCAGAAGTCAATGGAGGCGGGACTGAAACCTGACAAGTGGGAGTCCCGCCTCCAAAAGCTCCCCATTGGCAAAATCCAGCCCTCGGTATCTATCAAACAATTGAAACTGTATAATGTTGTGATCACTGTTGCCCAGATGCTCCCCCACATGGAGGCCCGATATGAGGTCAGACTCACAACTAAACACTAGATCCAATATATGATTTACCGAGTCACTTCATTAATATGTTGAGTCAGGAAACAGCCTTGCATATTTTCAACAGATTTTTCAGCTGCACTTCCCACCACAACAGAGGGTAAACCTTCGTGCCACTGAATGGCAGGAAAATTGAAGCCCCCCCATCAAATGAACAGCTTTTAAGAAAGTACAGAGCTACGGGTGGGGGGGGGCGGTGGGTGGGTGCAGGGCTGGTGGTTGGAAAAGAACAATAGGTCTGCGTGAGGGTGGAGGGCAGGAGTGATTAAATGAACAAAACAGATGATGGTGCAAGGGTGGTGAAACTAGGTGGGATTGTGAGTTGTGAGGAGGATGCAAAGAGGCTTCAAGGTGATTTAGACAAGTTGAGTGAGTGGGCAAATACATGGCAGATGCAGTATAACGTGGATAAATGTGAAATTATCCACTTCGGTAAGAAAAACAGAAAGGCAGAGTATTATTTAAATGGTGATAGATTGGGAAATGTTGATGTACCGAGGGACCTGGGTGTCCTTGTACAACAATCACTGAAAGCAAACATGCAGGTGCAGCAAGCAGTTAGGAATGCAAATGGTATGTTGGCCTTCATTGCAAGAGGATTTGAGTGCAGGAGCAAGGATGTCTTACTACAGTTATACAGGGCCTTGGTGAGGCCACACCTGGAGTACTGTGTGCAGTTTTGGTCTCCTTACCTAAGAAAGGAGTGCAGCGAAGGTTCACCAGACTGATTCCTGGGACGGCAGGACTGTCGTATGAGGAGAGATTGGGTCGACTAGGCCTGTATTCACTAGAGTTTAGAAGAATGAGAGGGGATCTCATTGAAACGTATAAAATTCTGACAGAGCTCGACAGACTGGATGCAGGGAGGATGTTTTCCCTGGCTGGGGGATCTAGAACGAGGGGGTTACAGTCTCAGGATATGGGGTCGGACATTTAGGACTGAGATGAGGAGAAATTTCTTCACTCAGAGGGTGGTGAACCTGTGGAATTCTCTACCACAGAAGGCTGTGGAGGCCAAGTCACTGAATATATTTAAGAAGGAGATAGATAGATTTCTAGACACAAAAGGCATCAAGGGGAATGGGGAGAGAGCGGGAATATGGTATTGAGGTAGAAGATCAGCCATGATCATATTGAATGGCGGCGCAGGCTCGATGGGCCGAATGGCCTACTCCTGCTCCTATTTTTCTATGTTTCTATGTTTCTAAGGCAAAAGGGACAATGGGACAAGTGGAAAAAAACGAAAAGATAGGTCTAGAGGAGGTGGAAATGGTCACAGCAGAATAGCAGAGGGGGAGAGAAGAATGGGAAATCTGGCAAAGCAAAGAGGGCTCCCTTGGCCCAGGAATGTGGCGGAAGAAAGGCAGGTAGGCCCCAGGGGTGCGGACCATCCCACCGGCCTTGTTTCGATAGGGGATCCCCAGCTCACAACCTGCTCCCTCCTAGAAAGCTGGCACTGGCTTTCCTTCTTTTGAGAATTCTGACAGTGGCTGGACTGACCTTAAGTAACCTTGAATTAGAACTGCCATTGATATGCAAGTGGCACGGGTTGGCCTTTCCATTCTCATCACCCGGCCTTTGCTGAGCGCAGGCAACAAGCGTTCTTTAATCACACTTGAAGCTGCCACCTTGAAGCGTTGGGTGACCGATAAACGTGTGGGATACAAATCGAAGATTGTGCTCAATTAGATGTACAATATGTTAACAGCTCAGCACTTGCGACCATAAAGAAAAGTACGAACCAGTCTCTGAATTAATGAGCTCACTCTGAAGGGCAGAATCTTAGAAGTTTAAATTAAGTTGATGAAAATCGTTGGCTGTTGTTACCCATTTAATGAAGGCCCTGCGTGACGATGAATTTGCTATTCCTTTTTCCCTTAGTTCCATTGACCTCCTTATCCAGTTGTCAGGCCTTGGCATTATGGAACTGTTGGCTTAGCTCTGCATTGCGTTGACCCATCACTTTTCCTGTACACTCAAAGGGGGTCAGTTTAGAACATAAGAACATAAGAAATAGGAGCAGGAGTCGGCCATTCGGCCCTTCGAGCCTGCTCCGCCGTTCAATGAGATCATGGCTGATCTTCTGCCTCAACTCCATTCACCGGCCCGGTGGTGGGGGAGTCCAGAACCAGGGGTCACAGTCTAAGGCTAAGGGGTAGGCCATTTAGGACTGAGATGAGGAGGAATTTCTTCACCCAGAGAGTGGTGAACCTGTGGAATTCTCTACCACAGAAGGCAGTGGAGGCCAATTCATTAATTATATTCAAGAAGGAGTTAGATATATTTCTTAAGGCTAAAGGGATCAAGGGATGTGGGGAGAAAGCAGGGACAGGGTACTGAATTTGGATGATCAGCCATGATCTCATTAAATGGCGGAGCAGGCTTGAGGGGCCGAATGGCATACTCCTGCTCCTATCTTCTATGTTTCTATGGCCATATCCCTTGATGCCCTTACTAGTCAGAAATCTATCGACTTCTGTTTTGAATATACCCAATGACTGAGCCTCCACAGCCCTCTGGGGTAGAGAATTCCAAAGATTCACCACCCTCTGTGTGAAGAAA
Organism: Somniosus microcephalus; assembly: GCF_052327205.1. Lineage (NCBI taxonomy): Eukaryota > Metazoa > Chordata > Chondrichthyes > Squaliformes > Somniosidae > Somniosus > Somniosus microcephalus. The sequence goes on from NC_141014.1 coordinate 18,370,651, forward strand.
TTTCTCCTCATCTCAGTCCTGAACGGCCTACCCTTTATCCTGAGGCTGTGGCCCCTGGTTCTAGACTCCCCAGCTAAGGGAAACATTCTCCCAGCATCCATCCTATCAAGCCCTGTAATAATTTTGTATGCTTCAATGTGATCCCCTCTCATTCTTCTGAATTCAAGAGAATACAGGCCTAGTTTACTCAATCTCTTATACGACAGTCCCGCCATCCCAGGAATCAATCTCGTGAACCTTCATTGCACTCCCTCTATGGCAAGTATATCCTTCCTTAGGTAAGGAGACCAAAATTGTACACAGTACTCCAGGTGTGGTCTCACCAAGGCCCTATATAATTAGAGTAAGACATTCTTGCTCCTGTACTCAAATCCTCTTGTAATGAAGGCCTTCCTAATGGCTTGCCGCACCTGCACATTCACTTTCAGTGACTCATATACAAGGACACCCAGGTCCCTTTGAGCATCTGCATTCCCCAATCTTTCAGCATTTAGGAAATATTCTGCCTTTCTGTTTTTTCTACCAAAGTGGATAACTTCACATTTATCCACATTATATTCCATCTGCCATGTTCTCGCCCACTCACTGAGCCTGTCGAGATCCCCTTGAAGCCTCTTCACATCCTCTTCACAACTGACACTGCCACCTAGCTTTGTACCATCAGCAAATTTGGAAGTGTTACATTTAGTCCCCTCATCCAAATCATTGATAGAGATTGTGAATAGCTGGGGCCCAAGTACCGATCCTTGCGGTAACCCACTAATCACAACCTGCCATCCTGAAAAAGACCTGTTTGTCCCTACTCTTTGTTTTCTGTCTGTTAACCAATTCTCAATCCATGCTAGTATGTTACCCCCAATTCCATGTGCCCTAATTTTGTTCACCAACCTCTTGTGTGGGACCTTATCGAAGGCCTTCTGAAAATCCAGATACACCACATCTACCGGTTCCCCTTTGTCTACTCCACTAGTTACATCCTCAAAGAACTCCAATAGGTTTGTCAAACAGGATTTCCCTTTCATAAATCCACATTGACTCTGCCCAATCTTACTATTAGTTTCTAAGTGCCTAGTTATTGCATCCTTTATAATAGATTCCAGCATTTTCCCAACTACTGATGTGAGGCTAACAGGTCTGTAGTTCCCCCTTTTCTCTCTCCCTCCTTTCTTAAATAGCGGGGTTACATTTGCTATCCTCCAATCTGCAGGAATCGTTCCAGAATCTATAGAATTTTGGAAGATGACAACCGATGCGTCCACTATCCCAATGACCACCTCTTTCAAAACCCTAGGATGTAGGTCATCCGGTCCTTGGGATTTGTCGACTTTTAGTCCCATTAATTTTGCTAGTACTGTTTTTTTACTAATAATAATTTCTTTAAGTTCCTCATTCTCGTCACACCCTTGGTTTTCTCATATTTCTGGGAGGTTTTTTGTGTCTTGCTCCGTGAAGACAGAAACAAAGTTTTTATTTCATTTCTCTGCCATTTCCTCATTCCCCATTATAAATTCTCCCGTCTCTGACTGTAAAGGACCTACATTTACTTTCGCCAATCTTTTCCTTTTCCATCGACTGAGCCTCCACAGCCCTCTGGAGTAGAGAATTCCAAAGATTCACAACCCTCTGAGTGAAGAAATGTCTCCTCATCTCAGTCTTAAAAGGCCGGCCCCTTATCCTGAGACTGTGACCCCTGGTTCTAGATTCTCCAACCAGGGGAAACATCCTCCCTGCATTTACCCTGTCATGCCCTGTAAGGATTTTATACGTGTTATCCTTCTAAACTCCAGACAGTATAGGCCCATTCTACTCAATCTCTCCTCATAGGACAGCCCTCTCATCCCAGGAATCAATCTAGTGAACCTTCGTTGCTCTGCCTCCAAGGCAAGTATATCCTTCCTTAGATAAGGAGACCAAAACTGTGCCCAGTACTCCAGGTGTGGTCTCACCAATGCCCTAGATAATTGCAGCAAGACTTCTTTACTCCTATACCGCAGCACCCTTGTAGTCAAGGCTAACATATTATTTGCCTTCCTAATTGCTTGCTGTACCTGCGTGATAACTTTCTGTGATTCGTGTACAAGGACCCCCAAGTCCCTCTGAATACCGACATTAACTAATCTCTCACCTTATAAAAAATATTCTGCTTTTCCAGTCTTCTGACCAAAGTGGATAATGTCACACTTCCCCACATTATACTGCATCTGCCACCTCCTTGCCCTCTCGCTTAACCGGTTTAACGTTGGGCGATAATGTTAAATGGGCGAGATCGAATTAGCCGCTTGTTGTACCATACCCCATTTTTCCTTTGAGCGTGCAACAGGCGGCCAATTCGATCTCGTCCATTTTACACCAGCGGCTGAGGTCAAAACGACCTCCAATCACTTTAAGCTCGTGTTTCTTTGTTGGCTTTTGTCAGCGCGACTTGTGACCGAGACTGTTTCTTGCTGGCTTCAGATGCTTCGTGATGTTTCCTCATGTGTGACTGTGAGCTTCGAGGTCAATCCGCCCATATTGGTTGAGGGGCCAGCGACAAGGGGGTCATCCATTTGAAATGGTCACTAAGGGAGTGAGGAGAGCAGGGGAGAGACGGTTCATCGGACACAGGGTTGTTGGGAGCGTGGAGCGATTTGCTACAGGGAGTGGTTGTCGCAGAGACCACTGCACCTTTGAAGGAAAAGTCCGTAAAAAATTTGAAGATCTGGGAGAGAGTGCGGCAGTGGTTTTAGTTTCGGGTTTCAAAGAGTCGGCAGGGACATGGTGGGCCGATTAGCTGTAAACCTCTATGGCTTCCCACTTTCCACTCGCCGTCAACTTGGGCTCATCCAAAACTCTGCTGCCCATGTCCTAACTCGCACCAAGTCCCGTTCACCCATCACCCCGTGTGCTCACCGACCTACATTGGCTTCCGGTCTGGCAACGCATCAATTTTTAAATTCTCATCCTCGTGTTCAAATCCCTTCATGGCCCTCGCTCCTCCCTATTTCTGTAGCCTCCTCCAGCTCTACAACTCCTCCAATCCTGGCCTCTTGCGCATCCCCGATTTTCATCGCTCCACCATTGGTGGCTGTGTTTTCAGTAGCCTGGGTCCTAAGCTCTGGAATTCCTTCCCTAAACCTGTACACCTCACTATCTCTCTCTTTCCTCCTGTAAGACACTCCTTAAAACTCTTTTCATCACCTGGCCTAATATCTCCTTATGTGGCTCGGTGTCAAGTTTTTTTTTATTCGTTCCTGGGATGTGGGTGCCGCTGGCAAAGCCAGCAATTATTGCCCATTCCTAATTGCCCTTGAGTAGGTGGTGGTGAAGTGCCTTCTTGAACCGCTGCAGTCCGTGTGGTGAAGGTGCTCCCACAGTGCTGTTACGGAGGGAGTTCCAGGATTTTGACCCAGCGATGATGAAGGAACGGCGATATACTTCCAAGTCAGGATGGTGTGTGACTTGGAGGGGAACTTGGAGATGGTGGTGTTCCCATGTGCCTGCTGCCCTTGTCCTTCTAGGTGGAAGAGGTCGCGGGTTTGGGAGGTGCTGTCGAAGAAGCCTTGGCAAGTTGCTGCAGTGCATCTTGTAGATGGTACACACTGCAGCCACAGTGCGCCGGTGGTGGATGAGGTGCCAATCGAGCGGGCTGCTTTGTCCTGGATGGTGTCGAGCTTCTTCAGTGTTGTTGGAGCTGCACTCTTCCAGGTAAGTGGAGAGTATTCCATCACACTCCTGACTTGTGCCTTGTAGATGGTGGAAAGGCTTTGGGGAGTCAGGAGGTGAGACACTCGCCACAGAATACCCAGCCTCTGACCTGCTCTTGTAGCCACAGTATTTATGTGGCTGGTCCAGTTAAGTTTCTGGTCAATGGTGACCCCCAGGATGTTGACGGTGGGGGATTCGGCGATGGTAATGCCGTTAAATGTCAAAGGGCGGTGGTTAGACTCTCGCTTGTTGGAGATAGTCATTACCTGGCACTTGTGTGGCGCAAATGTTACCTGCCACTTATCAGCCCAAGCCTGAATGTCATCCAGGTCTTGCTGCATGCGGGCATGGACTGCTTCATTATCTGAGGAGTTGTGAATGGCGCTGAACACTGTGCAGTCATCAGCGAACATCCTCATTTCTGACCTTATGATGGAGGGAAGGTCATTAATGAAGCAGCTGAAGATGGTTGGGCCTAGGACACTACCCTGAGGAACTCCTGCAGCGATGTCCTGGGGCTGAGGTGATTGGCCTCCAACAAGCACAACCATCTTCCTTTGTGCTCGGTATGACTCCAGCCAGTGGAGAGATTTTCCCCATATTCCCATTGACTTCAGCTTTACTCGGCCTCCTTGATGCCACATTCGGTCAAGTGTTGCCTTGATGTTAAGGGCAGTCACTATCACCTCACCTCTGGAATTCAGCTCTTTTGTCCATGTTTGGACCAAGGCTGTAATGAGGTCTGGAGCAGAGTGGTCTTGGTGGAACCCAAACTGAGCGTCAGTGAGCAGGTTATTGGTGAGTAAATGCTGCTTGATAGCACTGTCGATGACACCTTCCATCACTTTGCTGATGATTGGGAGTTTTGTTTGATATCGCTCCTGTGAAGTGCCTTGGTGTGGCAGAACCACTGAATGACTCTGGCTGACTGTATATAATTCTCTTTAACGATGTTCTAACACCAGCCTAAACCTGTACCATTGTGTTAGGCATTACTGTGTCTTGCATATAGAGTTTGCATGTACGGGGCGTGGCCCCTTTAAGAGCGCGGGAAAATGCGGGCAAACACGATGACATCACGTCGCAAACCACGTGACTGCCCAGGCAGTCCTCATGGCCTCTCCGTTGAGTAAAGACCTGTTTGATTGTTCTCCTGTGTCGATCTCAGTTATTCGTAGGAATTCATCAATTCCTACATTGGTGACCCCGTTTTTGTGAACGTTTTCACAAAAGAAGAACACAGCATGGAAGCAAACGCTGTTTCGCTAAAGCTACCACAGTTCTGGGAGCAGCAAGCGCCCTCGTGGTTTATTCAGGTCGAGGCCCAGTTCGCCCTGAGGAACATCGATGCGGATCAGACCAAATATCTTTACGTGGTCTCCACACTCGACAGCTCTACCGCCTCTCGGATCGTCAGCCTCCTCGAAACCCCCCAACGGAGCGCAAGTATGAAACCCTCAAAGCGCGGCTGCTGCAGGTTTTCGGGCTCACAAAATCGGAGTGCGTCCGTCGATTACTCGCTATGCCCGGGCTCGGGGACTCCAAGCCTTCAGAGTTGATGAGCCAAATGCTCACACTCCTGGGCTCAGAACGGGAATGTTTCCTATTCCGCGAGATTTTCCTCAGCCAACTGTCTGAACAGATACAAGCTGTCCTGGCCAGATCTGAAACTGAAGACTGCGCAACACTCGCGGCGGAGGCTGACAAAATTTTCGCAGTAACTCGGCAGTACTGCGCTGCCACGAGGCACCCATCCCCCGCAGATGCTGCCCCAGCTCGTCAGCCTGCTGGGCTGTGTTTCTACCACGCGCAGTTTGGCGCGAAGGCGAAGCGTTGCCGCCCTCCCTGCAGTTTTCCCCAAAAACAAAACCAACATCAACGGACACTGCGACCACCGAGGAACGGGTCTAACGGGCACCCCATGGCCGTGATGGCGATCGGCAACGCGGGAAAATTGCTGTTCATCGCCGATACTCTCTCCGGTCGTCGTTTTCTGTGCAACACCGGAGCGCAGTGCAGCATTTTACCCGCGTCTGCCCTCGATGTGCAGACGGGGAATCACGGCCCCACCCTTGAAGCGGCCAATGGCGGAACAATCCGGACCTTCGGCAGACGGCGAGTGGAGTTGTGCCTCGGGGGGCAACGTTTTCACTGGGAGTTTGTTACGGCCAAAGTTTCCCAGCCCCTCCTCAGCGCGGATTTCCTGTGCGCCAACAGCCTCCTGGTCGATGTTCAGAACCGGCGGCTGATCAACGCAGCTACTTTTAATTCTCTTCCGTGTTACCGTAGTAACACTACGTCACGCACCGTCTCCTGCGCGTTCCCGACTCCTGATGAGTTCGCTCGCCTGCTCAGCGAATTCCCCGACCTGACAAGACCCACGTTCTCCTCCACCGCCACGAAACATGGTGTGGAACACCACATCACCACCAACGGCCCCCCGGTCTACGCGTGAGCCTGGCGCCTGGAACCTGGCAAGCTGGCGGTCGCAAAGGTGGAGTTCGCAACCATGGAACGGTTAGGGATTATTCGCCGGTCGGATAGTCCCTGGACTTCACCCCTCCATATCGTCCCGAAGCCTGGCGGCGGATGGCGGCCATCCGGCGACTATCGACGCCTAAACGACGCCACCACTCCTGATCGGTACCCGATCCCCCATATCCAGGATTTCTCTGCCCATTTGGCAGGGAACACCGTGTTCTCTAACGTCAACCTCATCCGGGGCTACCACCAGGTCCCAGTTCATCCAGAAGACGTCCAGAAGACTGCAGTCATCACCTCATTTGGCCTCTTCGAGTTCTTACGAATGCCGTTTGGGTTGAAGAACGCCACCCAGGCTTTCCAACGCCTGATGGACTCCGTGCTGCGGGACCTCAAGTTCCTCTTCGTCTACCTAGATGACATTCTAATCGCCAGTCCTACTAAGGAAGAACATACCTGTCACCTACGCACCCTTTTTCGATGCCTCAGCCAACACGGCCTGATTATCAACCCGGCCGAGTGTCAGTTTGACCTGCACCAAATTGATTTCCTGGGGCATCGCATCACCTCAGAGGGAGCGGTTCCTTTACCTTCGAAGGTGGAGGCGGTGACATCCTTTCCACGCCCACAGAACATTAAGGCCCTGCAGGAATTCCTAGGCATGGTAAACTTCTACCACCGTTTCGTGCCTAAGGCAGCACTGCTCATGCAGCCCCTGTACGAGGCCCTCAAGGGCAAGACTGGCAAGAACCTGGTAGACTGGACGGATGACATGGCCCGAGCGTTCGCCGACACCAAAAGCGCCTTAGCCAGCGCGACTATGCTGGCGCACCCGCTGCCAGGAGCCACCATCGCCCTCACCACCGATGCGTCGGACTACGCAGTTGGTGCCGTGCAACAGCAGTGGGTGAACCGGACGTGGCAGCCATTGGCATTCTTCAGCCGTCAACTACGGCAGAACGAGAGAGCATATAGCACGTTCGACCGGGAGTTGCTCGCCCTTTTTCTGGCCATCCGCCATTTTCGGTTCCTTCTGGAAGGACGTCCTTTCACCGCCTTTGTGGGCCATAAGCCACTGACCTTTGCAATGTCCAAGACTGCCGAACCGTGGTCAGCCCGACAGCAGCGTCAACTGACCTACATATCCGAATTCACCACGGATATACGGCACGTGGCCGGTAAGGACAACCTGGTGGCAGACTGCCTCTCCCGTGCAATCATCAATACGGTTCATTTGGGCGTCGACTACGCTCTCATGGCAGCGGACCAAGCCTCAGACCCGGAAGTCCAAGCTTACAGAACGGCCATCACTGGCCTCCAGTTGGCCGACGTCAAGTTCCATTCGGCAGGTACCACGCTGTTGTGTGACGTCTCCGTACAGGATCCTCGCCCTGTCGTGCCGGTCGTCTGGCGCCGCAAGGTGTTCGACGCCATACATGGGTTGTCACACCCAGGAATGAAGGCCTCTCAGAAACTGATGTCAGCGAAATTTGTATGGCATGGCATGCACAAAGATGTCCGCAACTGGGCCAACACCTGCGTGGTCTGCCAAAAGGCCAAGGTACAGCGCCACATCAAAGCTCCATTGGCCACCTTCACAGTTCTGGAGAGCCGTTTTGACCATGTCAACGTGGACCTGGTAGGACCACTCCCACCCTCCCATGGTTTTTCACACATCCTGACCATGGTTGACCGTACCACCAGATGGCCGGAGGCTGTCCCCCTGTCGTCCACTACGTCGGCGGACGTGGCCAGGGTGTTCATTTCCTCCTGGATCGCCCATTTCGGAGTGCCCGCAGACATTTCGTCGGACAGGGGACCGCAGTTTTCCTCCGAGCTCTGGAATGCAGTGGCCCAAGGGCTCGGTGTCAAATTACACCGCACCACAGCCTACCACCCACAGGCGAATGGCCTCTGCGAACGCTTCCACTGCTCAATGAAAGCCACTCTGAGGGCCAGCCTCCAGGACGCTGGATGGGCAGACAAGCTACCGTGGGTCCTGTTGGGCCTTCGCATGGCCCCCAAAGAAGACCTTCACTCTTCATCGGCGGAACGCGTGTCTGGTCAGCCGCTGCGAGTTCCAGGGGACTTCCTACCAACATCGACGAAGCCATGGTCCGCGTCTGCCCAACTTGCTAGTCACCAAGAGGCGGCCAGATGTTTCGCACCTGTGCCCACTTTGCACCACGGGCTGCAGAGGTCACACTTGCCCACGGAGCTTCACAAGGCGGAGTATGTTTTTATTCGCCATGACGCACGTAGGGATCCGCTCAAGGCCCCGTATACTGGCCCCTTCCGCGTGTTGGAAGCAGGGGATAAAACCTTCACGGTAGATGTCGGTGGTAAACCGGACCACATTTCGGTCGACCACTTAAAGCTGGCACATTTGGAACTCGGCCGCCCTGTTGAGACAGCACAACCACCGAGACGGGGTCGGCCACCCATCGTCGTTACGGCAGACCAAGTGCGGCCACCCGCCAGACCGCCAGCCGCCCTGCAGCCTCCGCCTCGAGAGTACAGGAGTCGTTCTGACAGGCTCGTCAGACCCCCTCACTGTTTGATTTTGTCCGTTAAAGCGAATTCTGGGGGGGCGCATGTGGCAGAACCACTGAATGACTCTGGCTAACTGTATATAATTCTCTTTAACGATGTTCTAACACCAGCCTAAACCTGTACCATTTTGTTAGGCATTACTGTGTCTTGTATATAGAGTTTGCATGTACGGGGCGTGGCCCCTTTAAGAGCGCGGGAAAACGCGGGCAAACGCGATGACGTCACGTCGCAAACCACGTGACTGCCCAGGCAGTCCTTGTGGCCTCTCCGTTGAGTAAAGACCTGTTTGATTGTTCTCCTGTGTCGATCTCAGCTATTCGTAGGAATTCGTCAATTCCTACATTGGGACATTTTACTAGGCACTATATAAATGCAAATTGTTGTTATGGATCTTTGAAGCAATTTTGATGTTGACATTGTAGAGAGAACAAGTCACATTGATCACTGAGATGAGAATTTTTCACCCACAGACGGTCCCTCACCTATATTCCAACCAGTCTATTTCTTTGGAAAGTCCGATTTAATTTCTTCAGATTCACTAACAACCTCGCCTCTCAGCATCTGCCATCATGATGCTTTAGCATTCAACATGTTGCCTGGTAACCGTGTGGGTTACCGAACAACTGGAGACCCCACTGTGGATACACGTCGAGAATCGATCAGACTGAAGGAGTTCACTTGGAGCAACGGCTGATGTGACTATAGGGGCAAGTAGAGAGAGGTTACCTCAGGGTAAGCTGTCCTTTGATAAACGTAAATGAGAAGATGGCTCAAAATGCGTGAGTGTGTGAGGCCTCAGTGTAATGGGCCTCATTTGTACAAGAGTATGAATGTTCTCTTTTGCTTATCCTTTCTCAGCTCCAGTTTAATATTTTTTAATGGACATAAAACTTTAACATAGAAACATAGAAAACATAGAAAAATAGGAGCAGGAGTCGGCCATTCGGCCATTCGAGCCTGCTCCGCCATTCAATATGATCAGGGCTGATCCTCTATCTCAATACCATATTCCCGCTCTCTCCCCATACCCCTTGATGCCTTTGGGTCCAGAAATCTATCTGTCTCCTTCTTAAATATATTCAGTGACTTGGCCTCCACAGCCTTCTGTGGTAGAGAATTCCACAGGTTCCCCACCCTCTGAGTGAAGAAATTTCTCCTCATCTCAGTCCTAAATGTCCTACCCCTTATCCTGAGACTGTGACCCCCTCGTTCTAGGCCCCCCAGCCAAGGGAAACATCCTCCCTGCGTTCGGTCTAGTCCTGTCAGAATTTTATAACCTCCAAGGTTCCACCATGAGCACAGCACAGGGAGAGATGCTGTGTAGCAAGGGCAAAAATCATGAATTTCCAGAACTGTCTGCTTCTTCCACATGGCCTGGCTGTTCCATGATTTTGCCATTCGGCCATTTCCATTGTCTCCTTGCCTTTATTCATGCCTTACCTCCTGAAAGCGATCAACAGTTCCAGGGACAGAGGACGTCCTTCAAATATGTCACCCAAGTTTGTCACCTGTGAGCTTTGACAGTGAGTGTCGGCAGGTTGGGGAGGTTGTCTAGACCCATCATGATTTTGAACACCTCTATCAAATCTCCTCTCAATCTTCTCGGCTCTAAGGAGAACAACCCCAGCTTCTCCAGTCTATCCACGTAACTGAAGTCCCTCATCCCTGGAATCATTCTCGCAAATCTTTTCTGCACCCTCTCTAAGGCCTTCACATCCTTCCTTATTGTTTCCTCTGACCCCTTCTCAGAGGAAACAATATCTACCGGTGAGAGGGTGAAGTTAAGTATCTCTCAAGAATGTCAAAACACCTGGAACACCTTGATAGAGACAACAGATCTTACAAAAAACAGCAAGAAGGCATGGTCTCTCATACGCAAACTTGGAGGTGATCCCAAGAAAGCTGCCCAACATCCAAATGTGTCTGCTAACCAAGTTGCACACCAGTTGCTCCTAAATGGAAAAATCAACAAGAAACAACCAAGAGCACAACTAGATAGGAAGAAGTACAGCGATGATCCCGGCTTCACTAGACCATTCACCATGGAAGATCTGGAAACTGGTACATCTAATCTAAAACACGGGAAAGCAATTGGTCTTGCCAACATAGCAACGGAGCAGATAAAGCATTTTGGACAGCAAGCAAAGAAGTGGCTCCTACAATTGTTCAACCACTGTCTGGCAACACACAAGCCACCTAATATCTGGCAGAAGGCACATGTAATAGCACTATTAAAGCCTGGAAAAGATCCCTCAGATCTTAAGAGTTTTCGGCCAATTTCACTGCTTTGCCACACCTCTAAGCTGTTTGAACGCCTGATACGCAATAGGATAGCACCAACTGTAGATGAGAAGATCATTCCAGAGCAAGCAGGTTTCCGCCCCGGCAAATCAACAACAAGCCAACTGCTCAACCTCACACAACACATCGAAGATGGTTTTGAGCAAGGGATGGTAACGGGTGCTGTTTTTGTAGACCTGTCAGCAGCATACGATACAGTGAACCACAGACGTCTCCTCTGCAAGATTCTAGAGATGACAAAAGAGATTCACTTAACTGAGCTGTTAGAAAGCATGCTTCAGAATCGCCGGTTCTATGTTGAACTAGGTGGGAAGTGCAGCAGGTGGTGTATTCAGAAGAATGGGCTTCCTCAGGGAAGCGTGCTTGCACCGCTGCTGTACAACATCTACACGAATGACCAACCTATAGACGGTGTCACACGCCGTTTTATATATGCTGATGACTTATGTGTCACTGGCCAAAGCACTGATTTTAACACCGTGGAGAAAACGCTTTCTGAGGCCTTGGAGGGACTAAAATCCTACTATGAAGAAAACCACCTTCGCGCAAACCCATCAAAGACGCAAGTTTGTGCATTCCACCTCAGAAACCGTGAAGCCAAACGCCAGTTGAAAGTAACCTGGTGTGGAGCAACACTGACGCATTGCGAGCACCCTATCTACTTAGGAGTCACCCTTGACCGATGCCTCACCTTCAAGAACCACATCGAGAAGACAAAGGCCAAAGTGAGCGCACGAAACAACATCCTGAATAAGCTCACTAACTCAAGATGGGGAGCAAGCCCGAAAACATTGCGAACCAGTGCACTTGCTCTTTGCTATTCCACTGCCGAATATGCCTGCCCTGCATGGGAAAGGTCTACTCATGCCAAGAAGATGGATGCTGTTCTGAATGCAAGCTGCCGATTTATCACAGGTTGCTTAAAACCAACAAACACCAACAGCCTATATATCCTGGCGGGTATCGCTCCCCCTGATATAAGAAGAACGGTAGCCCGCAAGAAAGAGCGACTCTGTCAAACATCAGATGAGAGGCACCCTCTGCATTGTCATACACCTACACACAGCCGCCTAAAGTCAAGGAAGAGCTTCATTGTAGTGTATGTAACTGTTCTACCTTTAAGAGAACTATTGTATGTAACCGTCCACCTTTAAGAGAACTATTTTAGGTGTGGCACTACTTTATCCTGGCTGCTGTATACTGTAATACCGACGGTGACCACACCGGTATATAAGTGCTGTGGCAGAATTTATTGGGCAGATTCGCCCTGACCTTCGAATAGTAAAGTCCTGTTTAAGTTACTCTTGTAGTCTGTGTATTACTTCGCTATACAACCCACAGACTTTACAGTGGCGACGAGTTCGATCTTACCCTGCGGCAACAATACTTCTGAAGAAGTAAACGAGCGTCGAGAAGAGGCACCCGCCCTCGTCGTTTTGCTGAGAGAAAACTCAAGTCTGCAGACCAAGAAAGGAGGAAGATTTCAAACACGAAGTCTTCCATCAGCAACAGGCACGGATTGTCCCTTCTGCCACGGTGGTGAGTGAGCCGATCAACACGAGAGGCAAGTCGGCCACGGTGACTGTGAGTAAAGGGAAAATAGAAACAAATAAACGGAGGATAAGGGCAGTGCACTCGACCACGGTCGAGGGGGAAAGGAGCCGGACAGAAGTCGGGCCCAGAGGCGCTGAGACTGGGGCAGCGTGGAGCAGAAGCCGCGGTACAAGCGGGCTGGGGAGCGTCGTGAGACGACTAGACCGCGACGGCGAAAAAGGCCGGACAACTACCGCGACCACGAGGCGCTGCGACCAGGATCGTAAGGCGCGGGAAGATATAAAAATAAATAAGCCACGGAGAACTCAGCCGCAGCCGGGGAGGAAAGCACCGGACTGCGAGAGGGCTGGGAGGCGCGATTGGAGCGAAAAAGGCCGGGCACCTACCGAGGCCGCGAGGCGCTGCGACCGGGATCATAAGGCGCGGAGGCAATAAATAAATAAATAACTAAATAACCCGCGAAGAATCAGCCGCAGCCGGGGAGGAAAGGACCGGACTGCGGGAGGTCTGGGAGAGGCGTTTAAAGCCGCTGAGGGAGAGCCGCGCGAGCGGGAGAGACAGAGCCCGAGAGAGAGCGAGCGAGAGCCGAGCGAGCGGGAGAGACAGAGCCCGAGAGAGAGCGAGCGAGAGCCGCGCGAGCGGGAGAGACAGAGCCCGAGAGAGAGACCGAGCGAGGTTCCGGCCAGCGGCTTGCAACAGCTGCCGTGAAGGACCAGGAGCTGGATCTGTCCGACGCCAACTGGTTGTCCCCAGCGCCGGTTGCCCCTGCCGAAAAGAAGAAAGGGGGGGGGGAACAAGGAACGCGATCGGCTTTTCTAGCGCGCGCTTCAGAATAAACTGAAGCCGGCGCACAGGCTACAAACCCCGTAAACCAGAGGTCGTCGCCCGAGGGCAAAGCTTACCCCTCCCACCAGAGGAAGAAGTCAGGAGCGGGAAACTGCCATTTTGCCAGTAGGGGGGAAGAAGACAAGCGCGGGAAACCGCCATTTTGCCAGTAGGTGGGGAAGAAGACAAGCGCGGGAAACCGCCATTTTTGAAAAAAAAAGAAAAAGTTAAAAAGTTAAAGAGAAATCCTGTTGTTTCGCAGAAAGATAGTGAGAGATAGTAAAGATGCCTAAGCATGGTAACATCAACAACTTCGATGCCGAGGTGGAAGATTGGGCCACGTACGTAGAACGTATCGAGATATATTGTGAGGCCAATAAAATAGAAGATGATGATAAAGCTATAACCTTGCTAAACTCGATGGGCGCGAAGGCATACGGGTTATTGAAGCATCTTCTATCACCAGTTAAACCGGCGGATCAGACCTTCGCTAATATTGTTGCTGTTCTGAAGGACCACTTGAACCCCACACCGCTGATGTTGGCGGAACGATTCAAATTTTATGCGAGAACGCAACGGAAAGAGGAAAGCAACGCGGAATACTTGGTCGAACTGCGTAGATTAGCGAAATACTGCCAGTTTGGAGGAAATCTGACAGAGGCATTGCGAGACAAGTTCGTGTGCGTGTTGTCGAAGGAAGGAACGCAAAAGCGACTGCTCGAAGAGAACGACCTTACACTTGAGAGGGCTGTTCTTATTGCAGCATCACACGAAGCCGCAGCGAAAGGAACTGCGGACATGCAGCTAAAGGCAGCGGTACTCAGTGTGGATCAAATTACTCCGGGTACAACGAAATGTTATCGTTGTGGGAAGACAACACACGACCAGAACCAATGCTGGTTTAAAAACCAGGAATGTAGAAAATGTGGCAAACTGGGTCACATAGCTAAAGTATGCCGGTCAGGAAAGAAGACCAACAACCAAAAAAAGCCATCACAGGGAAAGTACAACAAAGTACACAAGGTGGCTGAGAAGAGTTCAGACGAACAGAATTCGGATTCAGACCCAAACGGCCAGGAACTGGGTAGTCTGAGAATTCACAATGTGAGTAAGAAAGCTGACCTACAAACTATCTGGGTCATGCTAAAAATAGCCGGAGTCCAAGTGAAAATGGAGTTGGACACTGGATCAGCCCTATCAGTCATAAATCGAAGGGATTACAACCGGCTATTCTCACATATACCCTTGAGAGATACCAAGTTCGTATTGCAGACATACATGGGGCATAAAGTATACCCCATGGGGAAGATAAGAGTCAAGGTGAGAGACAGGGGCAAAGAACACCCAGGAATGGACTTATATGTGCTACCTGAGGGAGGACCACCACTTCTAGGACGGGAGTGGATCAAGAAAATAGACATGGAATGGCACTACCTAAAAGCAATAACGAGTGAGGACTCGGTGCAGACAATCAGCTCAGACTCTGAAACGGATGATGATGAGACCAGCCCAAGTATGAAAGACAAGTCTAAAATGAACTTGCTGACTGAGGTTGGAAAAACGAAGGCGTGCATAAAGGCTTATGTTCCAGAGGAGAACAAAGTTTCAGAACAGAATTCCACTGAACAACAACAACATAGTTTGACAGAGAATTCTGAGTCTGTCCAGTTTACAGACATATACATTACTGAGGAACACCGAGCTCAAACTCAACTTTATTTCAAATTACAACAGCAATTAGAACAATTGAGTTGCCGTCTTGAGCAAGAGACAACAGCAATGAAAAAGTTCTTGGACACAGAGTGGGAGAATCTGGAAAGACAACAGAAGCAGCTGGGGGAGGAAATGGAGCAGGAGCACACAAACCGTCTGCGCGAGGAGGCCAAACGAATCAAAGCTGATTCGGTCTCTGAAGGTGCGTGCTCTAATCTGGTGGAGCAAGATGTTCAGCAACTGAAGGCGCTTGTTAGCAGGTTGCAGGCAGAAAAGGCTGATTTGGTCGCCATGAATTCCGAGCTCCTACTGAAGTCGGGTGCAGCATCACCGGACGATTCATTTGTGGAAATTCGAATGGTGGAGGCTGCGGATGATGGCGAAGTAGAAGCAGCAAAGGGACCCCAGTGCAAGGTTCTAAACAGCCCTGCAGCTAATGGGAAATGGATGATGGCAGAGGAGTTAACAGCCAGCCAACTCCTCCAGGGCAAGGTTATAAACAGCCCTGTAGTTAATGGAAAAGGGATGATGGCAGAAGAGTTAACAGTCAGCCAACTCATTCATATGCTGAGGGATAAAACTCTAAAATGGGAAAAACTTAAATACGAGCTTCAATCTTCAAAGGGAAGGGAGCTCTCAAAAGTCATTGGAAGAGCTGAGGTGGCAACCCAGACTGAGAAGTCTGCAGCAGAACAGCCCTTGGATGCCAAAAGTACGCTGACGCACGGAAATGTAGAACAACAGAATACTGAAACAGTTACTTCAGTAGAGGGATTGAATAGTCCGATCAATCAATCTCCGAATGAAGTTGAAGTATTGAAATCACAAATGAGGTCATTAGTAAAAGACTTGCAGGAAGCCCAGAAAAAGCGGGATGAATCTGAACGCATGATGAAGTCTCTTCAGGACAGATGTCGGGATTTGGAACAAAAGTCGGCTAACGTCCAGCTGGGTAAGGAGGAAATAGAAGACCCTCTCGCTGGCCTAGCTCAGGACGACACCGAATATTACCATGATCTGTTGAGTGACACTGAATATTACGAGGACCTGGTCTGCCCAGCTTGTGCCGAGAACTCCCAAAGTGCCGAAATCAGGATGAATCACTTAAAGTCTAAGGAACATAGGGAGATGGTGGCGTTACAGCTGGCAGCTGACAATGGAGCTCCGAGAGTCTCCAAGAAGCAAAAAAGGAAAAGACGAAGCAGAAGATGATAACCATCTGAACCATTATTACCTCTACCCGATCACACACGTGGTCCCCCGAACGGAGCCAAATCAGTTGGAAGGTAGGAAAATTTCCCAAGGCAATCCAACTGTTTTTTGTTTGTTTTAAAAAGTCAGCAATGCTGGTTCAGAAGTGATGGAAGTAAAGCTGTTAAGTCTAGGGAAGGACTATGGGATGAGTCCCTCTAGCAAGGTGACCCGACTACACCACGGAGGCGTGGTCCGGACCGAGTCAAGAAGATCAGAGACTGAATCTGTGAACTGTTTCCCGCAGAGACTGAATCTGTGAACTGTTTCCGCAGAGACTACCTCTGTGAACTGTTGTAACTTGAAGTTGGATATGTTATGATGTTATGTTAACGGGGAATAAGTATGTTGTAAGCTAAAAAGGGAGGATTGTAGTGTATGTAACTGTTCTACCTTTAAGAGAACTATTGTATGTAACCGTCCACCTTTAAGAGAACTATTTTAGGTGTGGCACTACTTTATCCTGGCTGCTGTATACTGTAATACCGACGGTGACCACACCGGTATATAAGTGCTGTGGCAGAATTTATTGGGCAGATTCGCCCTGACCTTCGAATAGTAAAGTCCTGTTTAAGTTACTCTTGTAGTCTGTGTATTACTTCGCTATACAACCCACAGACTTTACATTCATGAACAGTGTTGTTCCATTACAATCAACCTCATCTGAAGCCCGCATCGCCTTGTGGAAAGACCGGCTCGCCAGTCTTGAACAGCCCCCAGCGATGGAAATTTTACCTGATGAAAGCCTTCCCCCAGGAGCTAATTGCAACTGGGCAATCTGGAAGTGCCTTAACAGACTGAGGACCGGTGTAGGTTGCTCAAAGGTGTCACTAAGCAAATGGGGATATTCAACCAGCCCGACAACTTGTGAATGTGGAACTGAGGCGCAGACTATGCAACATCTCCTGCAATGCCCATCGTTAGAGGAACCCTGCACTGTTGCAGATCTTGCCGAATCCAACAACAAGGCGCAAAAATCTGTCCAGTTCTGGCTGGGCTATGTATAGACTGTCCGTGGACACGATAAGAAGAAGACATCCTTCCTAAAGTGCGGTGCCCAGAATTGGACACAATTCTCCAGTTGAGACCGAACCAATGTTTTATAAAGGTTCATCATAATTTCCACACTTTTGTGCTCTATACCTCCATTTATGAAGCCCAAGATCCTGTATGCTTTTTTTAACTGCTTTCTCAACCTGCCCTGCCACCTTCAATGATTTGTGCACATATACCCCCAGGTCTCTCTGTTCATGCACCCCCTTTACAATTGTACCCTTTAGTTTATATTGCCTCTCCTCGTTCTTCCTACCAAAATGTATCACTTCTCACTTTTCTGCGTTAAATTTCATCTACCACGTGTCTGCCCATTCCACCAGCCTTAGAGCAGAGAAGGTTAAGGGGAAATTTAATAGAGGTGTTCAAAATAATGAAGGGTTTTGTTAGAGTAAATAAGGAGAAACTGTTTCCACTGGCAGGAGGGTCGGTAACCAGAGGACACAGAGTTAAAGTAATTGGCAAAAGAACCAGAGGGGAGATGAGGTGAATTTCTTTTACGCAGCGAGTTGTTGCGATCTGGAATGCGCTGCCTGAAAGGGCGGTGGAAGCAGATTCAATAGTCATAGAGTCATAGTCATAGAGTAATACAGCACGGATAGAGGCCCTTCGGCCCATCGTGTCCGCGCCGGCCATCAAGCCCTGTCTAATCTAATCCCATATTCCAGCATTTGGCCCGTAGCCTTGTATGCTATGGCATTTCAAGTGCTCATCCAAATGCTTCTTAAATGTTGTGAGGGTTTCTGCCTCCACAATCCTTTCAGGCAGTGAGTTCCAGACTCCAACCACCCTCTGGGTGAAAAAGTTCTTTCTCAAATCACCTCTAAACCTCCCGCCCTTTACCTTGAATCTATGCCCCCTAGTTATTGACCCCTCTACTAAGGGAAAAAGCTCCTCAGCATCCATCCTATCTATGCCCCTCATAATTTTGTACACCTCAATCATGTCCCCCCTCAGCCTCCTCTGCTCCAAGGAAAACAAACCCAATCTGCCCAGTCTCTCTTCATAGCTGAAGCGCTCCAGCCCTGGTAACATCCTGGTGAACCTCCTCTGCACCCTCTCTAACGCGATCACATCCTTCCTGTAGTGTGGCGACCAGAACTGCACACAGTATTCCAGCTGTGGCCTAACCAGTGTTTTATACAGCTCCATCATAACCTCCTTGCTCTTATATTCAATGCCTCGGCTAATGAAGGCAAGTATCCCATATGCCTTTTTTACCACCTTATCCACCTGTTCCGCCGCCTTCAGGGATCTGTGTACTTGCACACCCAGATCCCTCTGACCCTCCGTCTTGCCTAGGGTCTTTCCATTCATTGTGTATTCCCTTGCCTTGTTAGTCCCCCCAAAGTGCATCACCTCGCACTTTTCCAGGTTAAATTCCATTTGCCACTGTTCCGCCCATCTGACCAACCCATCTATATCGTCCTGCAGACTGAGGCTACCCTCCTCGCTATTTACCACCCTACCAATTTTTGTATCATCCGCGCACTTACTGATCATACCTTTTACATTCATATCCAAGTCATTAATGTAGACCACAAACAGCAAGGGACCCAGCACCGATCCCTGTGGTACCCCACTGGCCACAGGCTTCCAGTCACAAAAACAACCTTCGACCATCACCCTCTGCCTTCTGCCACTAAGCCAGTTTTGTATCCAATGTGCCAAGGCACCCTGGATTCCATGGGCTCTTACCTTCTTGACCAGTCTCCTGTGCAGGACTTTATCGAAGGCCTTACTGAAATCCATGTATACCACATCCACTGCGTTACCCTCATCCACACACCTAGTCACCCCCTCAAAAAATTCAATCAAATTAGTCAGACATGATCTTCCCTTGACAAAGCCATGTTGACTATCCCTGATTAATCCTTGCCTCTCCAAGTGGAGACAAATTTTGTCCCTCAGAATTTTTTCCAATAATTTTCCTACCACTGATGTTAGGCTCACTGGCCTGTAGCTCCCCGGTTTTTCCCTACTACCCTTCTTGAATAATGGTACTACATTAGCGGTTCTCCAGTCCTCTGGCACATCCCCTGTGGCCAGAGAGGTCCTGAATATATGTGTTAGAGCCCCAGCAATCTCTTCCTTTGCCTCACACAGCAGCCTGGGATACATTTCATCCGGGCCTGGGGATTTATCCATTTTTAGGCCAGCTAAAACCGCCAATACCTCCTCCCTCTCGATGTTAATATGTTCGAGCATATCACAGTCCCCCCGCCCTATTTCTATGTCTACATCGTCCTTCTCCATAGTGAAAACAGATGCAAAAAATTCATTTAGAACCCCTCCTACATCTTCCGGCTCCACACACAATAGTAACTTTCAAAAGGGAATTGGATAAATACTTGAAGGAGAAAAAAATTGCAGGACTTTGGGGAACGAGCGGGGGAGTGGGATTAATTGGATAGCCCTTTCAAAGATGGGCCGAATGGCCACCTTCTGTGCTGTAAGATTCTAAGGGGGAGAAATTCGGTATCGCCCATTTTGTGGCGCTAATATCGGCCGGGCGCAAAGTTTAGCGCCCGGTGCTAATTATCGCCTCCGACTGCAAAATTCGCCTCTATCGCCCCGGAGGTGATTTGAGCGCTAAATCAGGCGCTACACATCTCTCTTAAGGCGCTAACGTCAGGGAATGAGGCGCTTCCTCAGAACACTACCGAAGCTCGGGCGATGTCCGTTACCATGGAAGCCAGACAGACTGGCGCCGTCCAGTTCTTAAAGGGGTGGGGCCATCTTGCTGGCCAGCCGCTCCCTGCTCATTGCAGCCTTGAATCTCGGCCTGGAGTGTCCTCAAAAGCAATTATGTTGGAAGCACTAATGGATAGGCCCAGGGAAAGGGCTCGGCGCTTCGGAACCTCAAAAGTGGTGCTGAGGGCCAAAACTTCTTAGGACAGCGTTAAAACCAAAAATTTTGCCGACAAGAAAAGGCAGGAAGCGCCCGCCTTTAAATAGCGCTCCCCCAGCCCCTTCCCGACTTGAAAACATTCCCCTCTACCTGTCGTTGCTAGCGGCAGGCGCGAAGGCAGGGGACACGACTCAATATCTGGTCCAGGGCACTACCGGGGCGTTACACGCTTGACTGACGTCATGATCTGCGGGCGCAGGAGATCGTGGTGGTAGTGTTTAGCGCCACCGCAAAACGACTGGCCAATTTTGCGGTGGCGCTAAAATCACCGCGCTCGGGTGCTGAGTTCCTAGTGCCCCGTTAATGCCCCCCCGGAGGCACTAACGGGAGGCACTAACTGTGGTGTATGTGCCTTTAAGAGCCCCAGGTGTGCGTAATGCCGGTAATTGCCACTTGGGCTATATAAGCCTGTGTATTGTGTATATCCTTTAGAAACCCCCCCCAGACTTTGCTTAGTAAATACCTATGAACCAACTCCTGTCTTCAGTGTCTTTATCAACACACAGACACTACAGTGGCGACGAAGTGGAAACGGACTTACCTGCAATTCGGCAGCACCTCAAGGACATCGATTCCTCCAGCGTCCAGAAGACTCAAGGAAGTGAGAAAAGCTGTGGTTTCACCAGCTGGCCAAGCTGGTGGCAGGTACTGCGCTAATCCTTCCTGGGCGTCAGGCTGGGGCTCCAGCGGCGGGCTCTACAGCTGAGACAGGCAGCGAAATCGGAGGCAAGCAATAACGGACTGGGAGGGAGTACTCGGGAGACGGCCGGCGCGGCAAGCAGGTCAGCGTTCAGACCTCCGGCGGGAACGAGTTGTAGTGTATGTAACGTTCCACCTTTAAGAGAACTATTTTAAGGGTTGCACTACTTTATCTTGGCTACTGTATACTGTAATACCGGTGGTGACCACACCGGTATATAAGTGCTGTGTAAGGATTTATTGGGCAGATTCGCCCTGACCTTCGAATAGTAAAGTCCTGTTAAAGTTACTCTTGTAGTCTGTGTATTAATTCGCCATATAACACACAGACTTTACAGTGGCGACGAGTTCGATCTTACCCTGCGGCAGCGATACATCCGAAGCAGTTAACGAGCGCTGAGAAGAGGCATCCGCCCTCGTCGTTCTGCTGAGAGAAGGCTCGAGTCTGCAGAGCAAGGAAGAAGGAAGAATTCAGACACGAAGCCTTCCATCAGCAACAGGCAGTGATCGTCCCTTCTGCCACGGTGGTGAGTGAGCCGATCAGCCACGAGAAGCAAGTCGGCCACGTTGACTGTGAGTAGGGGGAAAATAAAAAGAAACGGAGGATAAGGGCGGTGAACTCGACCACGGTCGGGGGAAAGGAGCCGGACAGAAGTCGGGGCCAGAGACGCTGAGACTGGGGCAGCGTGGGCACGGAAGCCGCGGTACAAGCGGGAATGCAGCCGGTGTGAGAGACCGGGCTACAAGCGGGAACGCAGCCGGTGTGAGAGACCGGGCTACAAGCGGGCTGGGAGACGCAACAGCATCGGGAGACAGCTCGACCGCGACCGGCGAAAAAGGCCAGGCAGCTACCGAGGCCGCGAGGCGCTGCGACCGGGATCGTAAGGCGCGGGAAGAAATAAATAAATAAAACCGCGGAGAACTCAGCCGCAGCTGGGGAGGAAAGGACCGGACTGCGAGAGGGCTGGGGAGGCGCGATTGAAAGCCGCTGAGGGAGAGACAGAGCCCGAGCGAGCGGGAGAGCTTCAGAATAAACTGAAGCCGGCGCGCAGGCTGCGAAACCCGAAAGCCAGCGGTCGTCGCCCGAGGGCAAAGCTTACCCCCCCCGCCAGAGGAAGACAAGCGCGGGAAACCGCCATCCTCGGAGGCGGGAAAGAAGATAAGCGCGGGAAACCGCCATTTTTGAAAAAAAAAAAGTTAAAAAGTAAAGAAAAATTTCGTTGTTGCTCTCAAAGATTGTGAAGATGCCTAAGCGTGGTAACATCAATGATTTCGATTCCGATGTGGAAGATTGGGCCACGTATGTAGAACGCATCGAGATATATTGTAAGGTCAATAAGATAGCAAATTATGATAAAGCTCTAACCTTACTAAACTCAATGGGTGCGAAGACATACGGGCTATTGAAGCATCTTCTATCACCAGCTAAACCGGCGGATCAGTCTTTCGCTAATATTGTTGCTGTCCTGAAGGATCATTTGAACCCCACACCGCTGATGTTAGCGGAACGATCTAAATTTTACGTGAGAACGCAACTAAAAGAGGAAAGCAACGCGGAGTACTTGGTTGAACTGCGTAGGCTAGCAAAATACTGTCAGTTTGGGGAAAATCTGACAGAGGCACTGAGAGACAAGTTCGTTTGTGGGATGTCGAAGGAAGAAACACAAAAGCGACTGCTCGAAGAGAACGAACTTACACTTGATAAGGCTGTCCTTATTGCAGCATCGCACGAAGCCGCAGCGAGAGGCACGGCGGAAATGCAGCTGAAGACAGCGGGACTCAGCGTGGATCAAATGACTTCGGGTACAACGAAATGTTATCGTTGTGGGAAGACAACACACGACCAGAACCAATGCTGGTTTAAAAACCAGGAATGTAGAAAATGTGGCAAGCTTGGTCACATTGCTAAAGTCTGCCGGTCAGGAAAGAAGACCAGCAACAATAAGTCACCGCAGAAGAAGTACAGAAAGGTACATAAGGTGACTGTGAAGAGTTCAGATGAACAGAATTCGGATTCAGACTCCAACAGCAAGGAACTGGGTAGTCTGAGGATTCACAATGTGAGTAAGGAAACTGACCGACAAACTATCTGGGTCACACTACAGATTGCAAAAGTCCAAGTGAAGATGGAAGTGGACACCGGATCGGCGTTGACGGTCATGAATAAGCAAGATTACAAAAAGTTATTCAAACATATTCCCCTACGGGATACGGAGATAGTATTGCAGACATACACGGGGCATAAAGTATACCCATTCGGGAAGATAAAAGTCAAGGTGAGACACAAGGGCAAAGAACACCAAGGAATGGACATATATGTACCACCCGAGGGAGGTCCACCACTTCTGGGGCGGGAGTGGATCAGGAAAATAAAGATAGACTGGCACTCCCTAAACACAATGACGGTAGATTCCGGAAAGAAAGATGTCAAACCTGAATGGTTGTCCAGAATATTGGACGAGGCTAAAGAGGTATTCCAGCAGGGACTGGGAATACTGAGAGGAATTAAGGCAAAAATCAAGATTGCAGAACATGCAAGCCCAAAATTTTTCAAAGCCAGATCGGTACCTTACGCGATACGACCTGCTGTGGAGGCAGAACTGGAAGAGCTTGAACGTTCAGGGGTACTGTCTAAGGTGGACTGGAGTGAGTGGGCCACGCCCATTGTTCCCGTCATGAAGCCTTCGTCGAGTAACAAGCCAGGGGGACCGGGAAAGGTCCGCATCTGCGGAGACTTCAAGATCACAGTTAATCCAGTGCTTCACACGGTACAATACCCGCTTCCGCGGATTGAGGATATCTTTGCTTCATTGTCTGGCGGGAAACACTTCACCAAGATAGACCTGGCGCAAGCATACTTACAGATGGAAGTCGAGGAAGAGTCGCGCCAGTATCTCACAATCAACACGCACAGAGGCTTGTATCGATATAATAGACTGGTTTTTGGAGTGGCTTCGGCTCCAGCAATTTGGCAGAGGGCCATGGAGCAGGTCTTACAGGGTATTCCAAGCACTCAGTGTTACTTGGACGATATCCTGATTACGGGAGAGGACGAGGAGGAACACCTCACAAATTTGAAACTGGTGCTCACCAGGTTGAAGGAATATGGCCTTCGAGCTAACCGCCAGAAATGTGAGTTCTTCCAGAAACGGATCTTGTACTGTGGTCATGTCATTGACCAAGAGGGGCTGCACAAGTCACCTGAAAAGATCGAAGCTGTCGTGAAGGCCCCCGCTCCGGAAAATGTATCACAGTTGAGGTCGTTTCTGGGGTTGATTAACTATTACCATAAGTTTCTGCCAAATCTATCCACGGTGCTGCACCCGCTGAATGCTCTGTTGCGGAAAGAAGTACCATGGAAGTGGAGCGAGGACTGTAAGAAGGCCTTTCGCAAAAGCAAGGCATTGATCACCTCTGAGGAAGTGTTGGCTCACTTCAATCCAACGCTACCTCTTCGTCTAGCTTGTGATGCTTCCCCTTATGGTATTGGAGCAGTACTCTCACACAAGTTGCCAAATGGCTCGGAAAGGCCAGTCGCATTTGCATCCCGATCATTGACCTCCGCTGAGCGCAATTATGCTCAGATAGATAGGGAGGCTCTCAGCCTTGTGTGGGGAGTAAAGAAATTCAATCATTACCTGCAGGGCAAGAAGTTCACATTGCTGACAGACCACCAGCCGTTGGTATCCATATTCAACCCTAACAAGGCCGCTTCCACTATGACAGCGCAAAGGCTACAGAGGTGGTCCGTTTTACTAGGGGCACACCAATATGACATTGAATACAAAAGGTCCAAGCAGCATGGAAATGCTGATGGGTTATCGCGCCTACCGTTGCCAGTGGTAGAAGAGGCGACTACAGTGGACCCAGTGGAGATGTTCCACTCAACCATAGTGGAATGTCTACCAGTAACAAATTCTATGATCGAAAAGGAAACAAGAAATGACCCGACTCTCTCACGAGTCTACGATTTAACGGTGGAGGGATGGCCAGCACATGGCGAACCAATGTTGCCAGCATTTTCGCAAAGAAGAGAACAGCTGTCAGTGTGCCGAGGAACCTTGATGTGTGGATCTAGAGTGGTGATTCCACCCAAACTCCAGCATAAAGTGCTAAAGGAGCTTCACGAGGGGCATCTGGGTGGAGTGAAAATGAAGAACCTAGCCAGAGCGTTTCTGTGGTGGCCGGGTATTGATGGAGACATCGAAGAAATAACCAAGAGCTGTCTAGGATGCCAGAAGATCCAAAACGCCCCACCACAAGCTCCTCTGCATCCATGGGAGTGGCCCTCATCTCCATGGCAAAGGGTACATATCGACTTTGCTGGTCCATTTATGGACTCAATGTTTTTAATCGCGGTGGATGCACACTCCAAGTGGCCGGAGGTAATAAAGATGTCCTCCACCACCACGGAAAAAACCATCACAGTATTAAGGACCATATTTGCCAGGAATGGGCTGCCGGAACAGATCTGTTCTGATAATGGACCGCAATTTGTGTCCGAAGAATTCAGGAAGTTCTTAAAAAGCAATGGGGTTAAGCACTACACGTCCGCCCCATACCATCCCGCCACCAATGGATTAGCTGAAAGGTTTGTCCAGACCTTCAAGAAGGCCATAAAGGCCATGGGTAATGAAGACATAAATCTACAACATAAGGTAGATAACTTCTTGTTGGCGTACAGGAATGCAACACATGCGGTCACAAACCAAACTCCCGCCATGATGTTTTTCAATAGAAGACTAAGATGCCGGCTGGATTTGATTAAGCCAAACGTCAGAAGGGACGTAGAGAACCGGCAATTTCAAGGCATGAATGAAAGGCCAACTAGAACCTTCCAGATAGGTCAACAAGTTTTGGCCCGGGATTACCGTACCGAGAAATGGCAGCCTGGAACTATTGGAAAAAGGCTAGGACCGCTGATGTATACCGTGGACATTGGTGAAAGCATAATAAGGCGCCATGTTGACCAGATCATAGAGTCATCCACAAAGGGCCAACCTACTCCACAACTCTATACGCCTAATGTTGAAGCAGAGCTACCCAGAGCATCTACCTCCGATCCGGTAATACTGGAATCAGATGAACCTGACACTGTCCTTCAAGCAGAATCGACCTTGCCAGAAGAACCTACTACACCACCGAAAGCTACTACACCACCGAGGCGTTATCCGGACAGAGTCAGGAAGCCTCCAGAGAGACTGAATCTGTGAACTGTTTTACATAAAGTTGTATATATGTTATGATGTTATATTAATGGGAATATATATATACTGTTAACCTAAAAAGGGAGGATTGTAGTGTATGTAACGTTCCACCTTTAAGAGAACTATTTTAAGGGTTGCACTACTTTATCTTGGCTACTGTATACTGTAATACCGGTGGTGACCACACCGGTATATAAGTGCTGTGTAAGGATTTATTGGGCAGATTCGCCCTGACCTTCGAATAGTAAAGTCCTGTTAAAGTTACTCTTGTAGTCTGTGTATTAATTCGCCATATAACACACAGACTTTACACGAGTCTCCAACAGTAAATTAAAAAAATAAAAATAAAGAGAACGGAAACCGCAGTAAACAGAGTTGTTATCGGCAGCAGCGGCGGGAAAGCGCGGGAAGCGCCATATCTTTTCTGAAATGCCTAAGTCTGGCAATATTGATGCTTTTGATAGCGAAAGAGAGCCTAATTTTGGCAATATTGATGTTTTTGATAACAAGATAGAGGATTGGACCACATATGTGGAAAGAGTGGAGGTATATTGCACCGCAAATGGAATAGAAGATGAAAAAAAAGCTTCAGTGCTTCTGGATCTAATGGGCGCAAAGACATACAAGCTGTTACGAAACTTAATCACTCCAGCCGAACCGATGGACAAGAATTTTGAGGAGATTGTTGATACCCTACACTGCCAATTCGAGGTAGGACTGGCAGGTTCTCTGCGAGACAAATTCATCTGCGATCCACTAAGTGTAGAAACACAAAAAAAGGTATCTTCTGAGAAAGATTTAACACTGGACAAGGCTTTCAGTGCAATAGGAGCTGCAAAGATACAGCAAAGGCCACAGGACTTCGGCACCCATGAAATGACACGGGGTTTCGAGAGATGTTATCGCTGCGGCAGCTCCACCCATGACCAGAGGGACTGCTGGTTCAAGGAAAAAGCATGCAGGCGATGCGGAAAGATGGGACACATTCCACGTGTGTGCTGATCTGAAAATAAAAAATCCACTAACGGGAAAAGAATCAATAAGGAAAAGCACAGAAAGGTACAAATGATGACGGACAGTAGCTCCGAAGACCAGAAGAGCGATAGCGACTCCGGGAACAAGAGACTAAGCTCTCTCAAATTACATGATGTAATTGCCAAAGAAGATTACCAGACCATTTGGGTTACCCTTACAATAGCAGGGTCCCCAGTTAAAATAGAGCTAGATACAGGATCAGCTCTGACCGTCATAAAGCGATGGGATTACGAGCGGCTATTTCCGCATATACCTTTAAAAGACACATCCATTATCTTGAAAACATATACGGGGCAGAAAGTATACCCCAAAGGAAAAATAAGGGTGCCCGTTGTATACAACGGCAAGCAAATACAGAAGTTGTATTTATACGTTCTACAAGATGGTGGTCCACCGCTGTTGGGATGTGAATGGATCAGAAAAATACGTTTAGACTGGCACTCCATTCAGGCACTGACGGTGACCAGTAAGGAAAAAAATGATGATGACGTCATACCTGGACGATTAAAAGACATCTTGGCCAACACCAAGGAAGTGTTTCAAGAGAAACTAGGAACCTTGAAAGGCATCACCGCCTCAATAAAAGTGGAAGATGCAGCAATTCCCAAGTTTTTTAAGGCAAGACCGGTGCCATACGCAATTCGTCCAGCAGTCGAGGCAGAGCTGGAGAATTTGGAAAAGGCAGGCGTATTATAGAAAATAGATTGGAGCGAGTGGGCAACACCCATCGTCCCAGTCATGAAGAAAGCATTGAAGGGTGATGGATCTGAAGAACAGAGAAAAATTCGCATCTGTGGAGACTTCAAGGTGACTGTAAACCCGGTCCTTCACACGGTACAGTATCCTCTTCCGAGGATAGAAGATATTTTCGCCTCACTATCCGGAGGGAAACGTTTCACCAAAATTGACTTGGCACAGGCATACCTACAGATGGAGGTTGAAGAGGCCTCTAAAAAATATCTCATGATAAATACACACCAGTACAACCGACTGGTTTTCGGAGTAGCATCCGCTCCAGCTATCTGGCAAAGAGCTATGGAGCAAGTCCTCCAAGGGATTCCGGGGACTCAATGCTACCTAGACGACATCCTTGTAACAGGAGAAAACGACAATGAGCACCTTGCCAATTTAGAGCAGGTGCTCACTAGGCTGAGAGAACGGGGCCTACGAGCAAATTGTCCCAAGTGCGAATTTTTCCGAAATCAAATATCATATTGTGGCCACATAATAAATAAGGAAGGGTTGCATTAGTCACCTGAAAAAATTGAGGCGGTCATAAAAGCCCCAGCACCTGAAAATGTTTCACAATTAAGGTCGTTCCTGGGATTAATAAATTACTATCATAAATTTTTACCGAACTTATCAACTCTTCTACACCCTCTTAATGAACTGCTACAAACAGGAGTAATTTGGAAATGGAACGAAGACTGCAAAAATGCCTTCCATAAATGCAAAGACTTAATCACATCCAAAGAAGTTTTGGCTCATTCCAACCCATCACTGCCAATCAGACTGGCATGCGATGCATCCCCTTACGGCATAGGAGCAGTATTATCGCATAAATTCCCTGATGGCTCGGAACGGCCGATAGCTTTTGCGTCACGCTCATTGAACTCAGCTGAGCGTAACTATGCCCAAATCGACAGGGAAGCACTCAGCCTGGTATGGGGAGTAAAGAAATTCAACCATTACCTACACGGACAAAAATTTACCTTGTTGACTGACCATCAACCCCTCATCTCCATATTCAACCCTAAAAAGGGTGTTCCCATTATGACAGAACAAAGGCTACAGCGGTGGTCCCTTTTACTAGGGGCACACCAATACAACATAGAATACAAAGGATCAAAACAGCATGGGAATGCTGACGGTTTATCGCGCCTACCGTTGCCAACGGTAGAAGAGGCACCTACAGTAGACCCAATGGAGATGTTCCACTCTACCATAGTGGAATGTCTACCAGTAACAAATTCTGCCATTGAAAGGGAAACGAGAAATGACCCGACTCTTTCACGGGTCTACGATTTAACAGTGAAGGGATGGCCAGCACATGGTGAACCACTGTTGCCAGCATTCTCGCAAAGAAGAGAACAGCTGTCAGTGTGCTGAGGAACTTTGATGTGTGGATCCAGAGTGGTGATTCCACCCAAACTCCAGGATAAAGTACTAAAGGAGCTTCATGAGGGGCATCTGGGTGGAGTGAAAATGAAGAACTTAGCCAGGGCGTTTGTATGGTGGCCAGGTATCGATGGAGACATCGAAGAAATGACCAAGAGCTGCCTAGGATGCCAGAAGGTCCAAAACGCTCCGCCACAAGCCCCTCTACATCCATGGGAGTGGCCCTCATCTCCCTGGCAAAGGGTACACATCGACTTTGCTGGTCCATTTATGGACTCAATGTTCTTAATCGCGGTTGATGCACACTCCAAGTGGCCGGAGGTAATAAAGATGTCCTCCACCACCACGGAAAAAACCATCACAGTATTAAGGACCATATTTGCCAGGAATGGGCTACCAGAACAGATCTGTTCTGATAATGGACCGCAATTTGTGTCCGAAGAATTCAGAAAGTTCTTAAAAAACAATGGGGTTAAGCACTACACGTCCGCCCCATACCATCCCGCCACCAATGGATTGGCTGAAAGGTTTGTCCAGACCTTCAAGAAGGCCATAAAGGCCATGGGTAATGAAGACATAAAACTTCAGCACAAGGTGGATAACTTCTTATTCGCATACAGGAATGCAACACATATGGTTACCAACCAAACTCCCGCCATGATGTTCTTCAATAGAAACCTAAGATGCCGGCTGGATTTGGTCAAGCCCAACATCAGAAGGGATGTGGAGAACCGGCAGTTTCAAGGCATGAATGAAAGGCCAACTAGAACCTTCCAGATAGGTCAACAAGTTTTGGCCCGGGACTGCCGTACCGAGAAATGGCAGCCTGGAACTATCTGCACACGACTAGGGCCACTGATGTATACCGTGGACATCGGAGAAAGCATAACAAGGCGCCATGCTGACCAAATCATAAAGTCATCCGAAAAGGGACAACCTACACCACCACTCTATACATCTAACGATGAAGTAGAGATACCCATATCTACCTCCGATCCGGTGATACTGGAACCCGATGAACCTGACACTGGCATTCAAGCCGAATCAGCCTTGCCAGAAGAACCTACTACACCACCAGAAACTACTACACCCCCGAGGCGTTATTCAGACCGAGTCAGGAAGCCTCCTGAGAGACTAACTTATAATTAATTAATTACAGCAATGTATATTATTTTGCATATAGCATGTAATTAATAATTACTTAAAATATGATGTACTGGTTAGCTAAAAAGGGAGGAATTGTGGTGTATGTGCCTTTAAGAGCCCCAGGTGTGCGTAATGCCGGTAATTGCCACTTGGGCTATATAAGCCTGTGTATTGTGTATATCCTTTAGAACCCCCCCCCAGACTTTGCTTAGTAAATAACTATGAACCAACTCCTGTCTTCAGTGTCTTTATCAACACATGGACACTACACTAACTGTAGTGTATGTACCTTTAAGAGGAACTATGTTTTTGAAGCCCCTGTATACTGTAGTACCAGTAGTGACCACTCGGGTATATAAGCCTGTGTAGCGTCTTATGTTGTTAGTTCACCTCCAGACTTTGTTCAGTAAACACTTGTTAAATCAACTCCTGCATTCCGTGTCTCCATTAACACATGGATCTAACAGTGGCGACGAGTTAGAAACGAACTTACCTGCAATTCGGCAGCACCTCAAGGGGATCGATTCCTCAGACGAAGGTCGAAGCCAGAAGCAAGAAAAAAAAAATAACTCGAAGAAACTCAAAAACGAGGGCCAGGCTTGGTCTCCAGTCTGTGGTTTCCCCAGCTAAACGGGCTGGTGGCAGGTAGTGCACTGATCCTTCCTGGGCTGCGGCGGGCTAGAGCTCGATCGGGTGGCTCTGCAACGGGGCCGGGCAGCGAGTCGGGAAGCAGAAGCAAAGAGAGAGAGAGGGTGGAGCACTCAGGGCGTGGCCGGTGCTGCAAAGCAGGTTGGCGTTCGGACCGAGCAGAGGGAGGGGAAAGTCCCAGAGGGTCCGCTCCACGACGGGAACGGTTTTCCAAGTAACGGAGAAACTATTGAAGTGATATATATAAAAAAAAATAGAAATACCGCGAAAAGCTGCAGGTCGCAACGGGAACCACGGAGAACAGCGTTGGCAGCAGCGGCAGCGGCGGGAAAGCGCGGGAGGCGCCATCTTAACTCGGCGGGGAAGAAAGAAAAGCACGGGAAGCGCCATTTTAGATTTTCAAGATGCCGAAGACTGGCAATATTACTGCTTTCGATAGTGATATAGAAGATTGGACCACATATGTGGAAAGAGTGGAGGTATATTGCAAGGCGAATGAAGTAGCGGATGATAAAAAGGCATCGGTACTTCTAAATCTGATGGGCGCAAGGACATACGGGCTGTTACGAAACTTGATCACTCCAGCCAAACCAATGGACAAGAATTTTAATGAGATTGTTGATACCTTACAGGAGCACTTAAACCCAACACCGCTGCTGATAGCGGAACGATTCAAATTCTTCAGGAGGAATCAGCACAAGAATGAAAGTAACGCTGATTACCTCACTGAATTACGAAAGCTGTCAAAGCACTGCCAATTCGGGGCAGGACTGGCAGATTCTCTACGAGACAAATTTGTCTGCGGTCTCCTAAGTGAAGGAACACAGAAAAGACTACTTTCTGAGAAAGATTTGACACTGGACAAGGCTTTCAGTGTGGCTGTATCATACGAAGCAGCAGCAAGAGGAGCTGCAGAGATACAGCAAAAGGCACAAGACTTCGGCACCCAAGAAATGACACGGGGTTTCGAGAGATGTTATCGCTGCGGCAGATCCACCCATGACCAGAAGGACTGCTGGTTCACGGACAAAGCATGCAGGCAATGCGGAAAGATGGGACACATTGCACGTGTATGCAGATCTGGAAAGAAATCCGCTGACAGTAAAAAGGTCAATAAGGAAAAGTACAGAAAGGCACAAATGATGACGGACAGTAGCTCCGAAGACCAGAAGAGCGATAGCAACTCCGGAAACAAGAGACTAAGCTGTCTCAAATTACATAATGTAATTGCCAAAGAAGATTACCAGACCATTTGGGTTACCCTCACGATAGCGGGGTCCCCAGTCAAAATGGAGCTAGATACAGGATCAGCTCTGACCGTCATGAGTCGACGGGATTACGAGCGGCTATTTCCGCATATACCTTGGAAAGACACATCCATTGTCTTGAAGACATATACGGGGCAGAAAGTATACCCCAGAGGGAAAATAAGGGTGCCTGTTGTATACAACGGCAAGGAAATACAGAAGTTGTATTTATACGTTCTGCAAGATGGTGGTCCACCGTTGTTGGGACGTGAATGGATCAGAAAGATACGTTTAGGGTTTAGGCTGGCACTCCATTCAGGCACTGACGGTGACCAGTAAGAAAAAAAACGATGATGACGTCATACCTGGACAACTAAAAGAAATCTTGGCTAACGCCAAAGAAGTGTTTCAACAGGAACTAGGAACCCTGAAAGGCGCCACCTCCTCAATAAAAGTGGAAGATGCGGCAATTCCCAAGTTTTTTAAGGCAAGGCCGGTGCCATACGCAATTCGTCCAGCCGTCGAGGCAGAGCTGGAGAATTTGGAAAAAGCAGGCGTGTTATCCAAGGTAGATTGGAGCGAGTGGGCAACACCCATCGTCCCGGTCATGAAGAAAACGTTGAATAATGATAAATCTGAAGAACAGAGAAAAGTTCGTTTCTGTGGGGACTTCAAGGTGACTGTAAACCCGGTTCTTCACACGGTACAGTATCCTCTTCCGAGGATAGAAGATATTTTCGCCACACTATCCGGAGGGAAACGTTTCACCAAAATTGACTTAGCACAGGCATATCTACAGATGGAGGTTGAGGAGGCCTCTAAAAAGTATCTCACGATAAACACACACAAAGGCCTGTACCAGTACAATCGACTGGTTTTCGGA
Organism: Somniosus microcephalus; assembly: GCF_052327205.1. Classification (NCBI taxonomy): domain Eukaryota; kingdom Metazoa; phylum Chordata; class Chondrichthyes; order Squaliformes; family Somniosidae; genus Somniosus; species Somniosus microcephalus. The sequence goes on from NC_141014.1 coordinate 18,403,960, forward strand.
GTGGCATCAGCTCCGGCTATCTGGCAAAGAGCTATGGAGCAAGTCCTGCAAGGGATTCCGGGGACTCAATGCTACCTAGACGACATCCTTGTAACAGGAGAAAACGACAACGAGCACCTTGCCAACTTGGAGCAGGTGCTCACGAGGCTGAGAGAACGAGGCCTACGAGCAAATCGCCCCAAATGCGAATTTTTCCAGAAACAAATATCATATTGTGGCCATGTCATTAACGAAGAAGGGTTGCATAAGTCACCTGAAAAAATTGAAGCGGTCGTAAAGGCCCCAGCGCCTGAAAATGTCTCACAATTAAGGTCGTTCCTGGGATTAGTAAATTACTATGATAAATTTTTACCAAACTTGTCGACGGTTCTGCACCCGCTTAACGCACTGCTACAAACGGGAGTAGTTTGGAAATGGAGCGAAGACTGTAAACGTGCCTTCCATAAATGCAAAGGCTTGATCACGTCCAGGGAAGTGTTGGCTCATTACAACCCATCACTGCCAATCAGACTGGCGTGCGATGCATCCCCTTACGGCGTGGGAGCGGTATTATCGCATAGATTCCCTGATGGCTCAGAGCAGCCGATAGCTTTTGCGTCACGCTCATTGAACTCGGCTGAGCGTAACTATGCCCAGATCGACAGGGAGGCACTCAGCCTGGTGTGGGGAGTGAAGAAATTCAACCATTACCTACACGGACAAAAGTTTACCTTGTTGACTGACCATCAACCCCTCGTCTCCATATTCAACCCTAAAAAGGGCGTTCCCATTATGACAGCGCAAAGGCTACAGAGGTGGTCCCTTTTCCTAGGGGCACACCAATATGACATAGAGTACAAAGGAACAAAACAGCATGGGAATGCTGACGGGTTATCGTGCCTACCGTTGCCAACGGTGGAAGAGGCGCCTACAGTGGACCCAGTGGAGATATTCCACTCGACCATAGTGGAATGTCTACCGGTGACAAATTCTACCATTGAAAAGGAAACGCGAAATGACCCGACTCTCTCACGAGCCTACGATTTAACGGTGAAGGGATGGCCAGCACATGGCGAACCACTGTTGCCAGCATTCTCGCAAAGAAGAGAACAGCTGCCAGTGTGTCGAGGAACCTTGATGTGTGGATCCAAAGTGGTGATTCCACCCAAACTCAAGGATAGAGTGCTAAAGGAGCTTCACGAGGGGCATCTGGGTGGAGTGAAAATGAAGAACTTAGCCAGAGCGTTTGTGTGGTGGCCAGGTATCGATGGAGACATCGAAGAAATGACCAAGAGCTGTCTAGGATGCCAGAAGGTCCAAAACGCCCCACCACAAGCCCCTCTACATCCATGGGAGTGGCCCTCATCTCCATGGCAAAGGGTACACATCGACTTTGCTGGTCCATTTATGGACTCAATGTTCTTAATCGCGGTAGATGCACACTCCAAGTGGCCCGAGGTAATAAAGATGTCCTCCACCACCACGGAAAAAACCATCACAGTATTAAGGACCATATTTGCCAGGAATGGGCTGCCTGAACAGATCTGTTCTGACAATTTGTATACGAAGAATTCAGGAAGTTCTTAAAAAACAATGGGGTTAAGCACTACATGTCCGCGCCATACCATCCCGCCACCAATGGATTGGCTGAAAGGTTTGTCCAGACCTTCAAGAAGGCCATAAAGGCCATGGGTAATGAAGACATAAATCTACAACATAAGGTAGATAACTTCTTGTTTGCGTACAGGAATGCAACATATGTGGTTACAAACCAAACCCCCGCCATGATGTTTTTCAATAGAAGACTAAGATGCCGGCTGGATTTGGTCAAGCCAAACGTCAGAAGGGACGTAGAGAACCGGCAATTTCAAAGCATGAATGAAAGGCCAACTAGAACCTTCCAGATAGGTCAACCAGTTTTGGCCCGGGACTACCGTACCGAGAAATGGCAGCCTGGAACTATTTGCACACGACTAGGACCGCTGATGTATACCGTGGACATTGGAGAAAGCATAATAAGGCGCCATGCTGACCAGATCATAGAGTCATCCGAAAAAGGACAACCTACACCACAACTCTATACGCCTAGCGATGAAGCAGAGATACCCATAGTATCTACCTCCGATCCGGTGATACTGGAACCAGATGAACCCGACATTAGCATTGAAGCCGAATCGACCTTGCCAAAAGAACCTACTACACCACCGAGGCGTTATCCGGACCGAGTCAGGAAGCCTCCAGAGAGACTGAATTTGTAATTGATTAACTTCAGCAAATGTGTATATTATTGTTCTTGTAAAAATTTTATTTAATGATTACTTAAAATGTTATGTACTATTTATCTAAAAGGGGAGGAATTGTAGTGTATGTACCTTTAAGAGGAACTATGTTTTTGAAGCCCCTGTATACTGTAGTACCAGTAGTGACCACTCGGGTATATAAGCCTGTGTCGTGTCTTGTGTTGTTAGTTCACCTCCAGACTTTGTTCAGTAAACACTTGTTAAATCAACTCCTGCATTCCGTGTCTCCATTAACACACGGATCTAACACTAACCAACTGAATTTCTCCCCCTATGAGTGTCAGAGAGACAAATACTGAGTCCACAGAGCTGAGGGAAGCCTCACTACCTGACCGGGGAGTGTGTGAAGCTGACACTGGGTTCCTGAAATGGGAAAGTGTCCCAGTCCCAATCCCCAGCGCCAACGGCTCTCTCTCTCAGCATGAAAACACATTCGCCCAAAAAGCAATGCAAAGACCTGTATAACAAGGGCACTGTGCCCACTCTGTCATCCAGAGAAAGGAAAAGGCGTTGAATCCGAAAAAGAACAAAAAGTTGGATCAAAGGGAAAGAGAGATTTAGGAGGAGCTTGTGAGCTAAACCATCAGGTTCACACCAAGTCCATGGAGAGGCTTAATGAACGAGACACACATAACAATAAGGTTCCTAACAGCAAGACAGAGAGAATGAAGTCAGCACTGCTGGTTGGAGGTTGATCTGAGGACGTGCTTAGCATCAGCAAGCTTAGTGGTAGAGAAGTAATGTGAGAGGCCAATGATAGTCGGCAGTAGCACAGGAAGGTGAAGGAGCCACAGGAGATAATAAGACAGGTGATCAAAGGAATGGTCAAAGAGGTGGGTTTCAAGGAGGGCCTTAACGGAGGACTGAGAGGTAGAGAGGCGGAGAAGTTCAGGGAGATAATTCCGGAGATTAAGGCCTAGGCAGCTGAAGGCAGGGCCGCCAGTGGTGAGATGAGGGGAGGAGCGATATAGAAGAGACCAGAACTGAGAGGTTATACGTATCAGGAAAGACTGAAGAGGCTGGGGCGCTTTTCTCTGGAAAGGAGAAGACTGAGCAGGTGACCTGATAGATGTCTCTAAAATTATGAATGGGGTTCGATAGGGTAGACGTAGACAAGATGGTTCTACTTGTGGGGGGAGACCAAAACTAGGGGCCATAAATATAAGGTAGTCACTAATAAATCCAATGAGGAATTCAGGAGAAACTTCTTTGCCCGGAGAGTGGTGAGAGTGTGGAACTCGCTTCCACAGGGAGTGGTTGAGGAGAAAAGTATCGATGCTTTTAAGGGGAAGCTGGATAAGTACATGATACCCAATTTCTCCCCCTTAGAATCTTACAGCACAGAAGGTGGCTATTCGGCCCATCTTTGAAAGGGCTCTCCAGTTAGCAGGGTATGCTGATAGGCTGGGATGAAATAAATCGAATGGGAGGAGGCTCGTGTGGAGCCTAAACACCAAATGGCCTGTATCTGTGTTGTAAGTTCGGTGTAATTCTATGTAAGCCCGTGTAGAGACACAGTCAATAACAACCACAGGCAAAGCTTTTTCACAGAGTAGGACGTGACTTGGGTTACATCAAGGGCTGGCCTGGGTGTCTGTGCGGGAAGGATAACTTTGTAGCTCGGGAATGCCGTGGTCCAAAGTAATTGGATTAACTGCGGACTGGGCGACTGTTGGAGGTATGGCTCCCCCACAATCTCTATGGCCCAAAGTCAGTGCATGATGGCCTCACTACATTGTTATGTGTGTCTCCTTCATTAAGCCTCTCCATGGACTTGGCATGAACCTGATGGTTTAGCTCCCCCACATGGCACAAAGGCAGTGCACGATGGCCTCGCTGCATGGACAATATACTCACCACAAAATCCTCCTCTGAGTTGCAGTGAGGAGTGAGACAGTGAGGAACAAAGATAGTTCTCTGGAAGGTGGATCAGCTTAGCCCAGTTGGCAGCACCTCCAACTCAGAAGGTCATGGGTTCAAGCCCCATTCCAGGGCCTGAGCCTGTAATCTAGGCCGACACGCCAGTGCAGTTCTGCCGGAATGCTGCATTGTCAGAGGTGCCGTCCTTTGGATGAGACGTCAAGCTACTATTTGAAGAAGAGCAGGGAACCCTTTTGGTACCTCGGCCGACAACAACGTGACTTTGTCGTTGCAGTTTGTGCGACGTTGCTGGCACAGAGTGGCTGCTGTGTTTCTCACTTCAGAGACCTGAGCACAAAATCTAGGCTGACACTTCAGTGCAGTACTGAGGGAGCGCTGCACTTTCAGATGAAACCTTAAACTGAGGCCCCGTCTGCTCTCTCAGGTGGACGTAAAAGATCCCATGGCACTGTTTTGCAAAAGAGCAAAGGAGTTCTCCCCAGCGTCCTGGCCAATATTTATCCCTCAACCAACATCACTAAAAAGTAGCTGATCTGGTCATTGTCACATTGCTGTTTGTGGGAGCTTGCTGTGTGCAAATTGGCTGCTGTGTTTCCTACATTACAACAGTGACCACACTCCAAAAAAATGTACTTCATTGGCTGTAAAGCGCTTTGGGACGTCCTGAGGTCGTGAAAGACGCTATAGAAATGCAAGTCTTTCCTGTTTTACATAACAACAGTCATTATATTTCAAAAAGGAATTTATCGTGTGATGTGTAAGATGTGCGGAATGACCCCTCGCCCCATACAACAGGTCACAGAGTTCAGACTTGAGACATATGAGAAATTACCCCAGACACACGGGTTCTGTCTTTAACCTTTTATTGTTCCTAAGACAGATTCAAAACCCCAACCCATGTTTGAGCAGTTCACCAATAATGTTACAGGAAATCGTACATACAATCACCCGCAGATGATCAGTCCAGTGTTGATTGTAGGCCACTTCCTTTCGACTGCAGCTCTTTGAGTTGAGACGATCAGCCAGGCCCCTCCTTCTGACTGCAATGCCGATATTTTTAGTCACTGGTTTTTTATACAGTTTTCCTTGCCTTTTCAGTAAATCAATTGACATGAATCTTGTCATTCATGTGAAAATGACTTATGTAATAATACTGGGCGGCCTGCTGGTGGCGCTGTCCAGGGAGTGTATAAATACTCGGGCATGGGCTCAGCTTGTGCAGGACATTCTTTAACAGGAACTAGTGAAGGACACAACTAGATCTCCATGGTGAAAAACAGTTGATTAAAGCCTTGTTTAATACTCAGGCAAAGTGCCTAGTAGTTTTCTTACGTCATCAGTCATTCAGAGATGGTGAGATGTTCCTTTAATGTTCGACCTAAGTTGTTTGAGCTGTCAAACTTTCACACTCACACATCCTGTGTGGCTACCCGTTAACTGCCTTTATCAAAGCCCAAAATTGTTCATTCACTCGTAAAAGTTTACAAAAGTGGCAGAAAACCGCTTGGTCACATTTCGCGTGTTACGTCGCATTGTAGGAATGTCTAGTTCCTATCCAAAGACTGAGGTCCACTTAGGTGCTCAAACAAAACGAAGTTTAATGGAAACTAACAGGTTTAAACAAGTATCTACAGGAGAACATCGAGTGTAGGTCTGCTCAGTTCGGAGGCTCCACGAGGGCTGCTCGGGGGGTCCCGTGGGTGACGTCATGACGTCATCACGTTCTTCCCACCAGTGGGGGATCACGTGATGAACGGCGTGACGTCATCGCATTTACCCGCGCTGTTAAAGTAATCACGCTCTGTACAAGTAAACAGTATAAATACAGATACAGACTCAGGCTGTAGCTAACATATACAAACGATCGAGTCCTTTAGTGGCTCCGCCACAGCATCCTGTATTTCAGAACTTCAAAGGTTTGACTCCTCCCCTTTAGTCACCAAAAGTCATTCTACAATCTTGTGGCCTGTTTTGTTGTAGACACGAAGTCTGCTAAGGTGGTTTGTTTATCTCTGTTGTCCATGACTACCCCCTGCAGTCACAACCGTTTGTTCTGTCAGTATCTGCTTATCCGAAACACAGCTCTTGAAGTATCTCCATCACAAAGCAGCTTCCAAATCCAACAGTTTCTTTTGAAAGCACATTTGCTGCATTTTAGTAAAGCACATCAAAGCACATTCCATGTTCACTTATCAGTGAAAGACCGTCTGTTACAACTTTATTTCACTTCGAAAAAGTCTTTTGACCTGGCAAAGCATTTCAATATATATTGTGGCGTTGCCACTTTGGGGAAACACTGTGTGTATGCAGATAAACCTGTATAATCCCCTTTTAACTGCTGTATTCCCCTCCCCCCGCAAGACAGTTGCAAGCTGAGAGGAATAAGGCATGTTCAGACTTGCCTGCTGCTGAGAGAAGGAGAACCAATCAGGTTCCAGCAGGTGACCAATCCGTGAGTCATCACAGGCTCGCGGGCTTTACGAATTCAGTACTGTATTGTGAGAGTTGGAGTAAAGACCTATTTCTTATAGCTCGCTGTGTTGCCTATTTCTTTACACGGGAGACTGTAGTCTCCCACATTGGTGACCCCGAATGTCGACGGCCGAAGCCCCTGACTCACGTAGCCCTACAGAGGCCAGCATCGACCTGACGGCAACCAGCAGCAGCCCGATGTCGGCCGGCGCCGCGTCCTTGAAGCTCCCCACCTTCTGGGAACACCAAGCACCAGCTTGGTTCACGCACACGGAGGCCCAATTCACCCTTCGCAGCGTTCAAGACGATGAAGAAAGGTACTTCCACGTAGTCTCAGCACTAGCAAGCTCCACCGCCGCCGAAGTTCTCGACCTGCTGGGGAACCCACCACAGACTGGCAAGTACTCAACCATTAAGGGCCGCTTGCTGCAGGCTTACGGCCTGTCCGGGGAGGAGAGGGCCCGTAGGCTTCTTTCACTACCAGGCCTCGGCGACTCTACCCCGACCCAGTTGATGAGCCGGATGCTTGCGCTCCTGGGCTCTGAACCGCAGTGCTTCTTGTTTCGGGCCCTTTTCCTCAGCCTGCTTCCTCAGCAGGTACAGACTGCCCTCGCGGAGTCCCCGATCACGGACTGCGTACAACTGGCAGCCGCCGCGGACAAAGTCTTCGCCGTCGCCCAACTCGGCTGTGCAGCCGCGAGGCTCCCCGACACCACCGAGCGCGCGCCGCCACGCCAGGCCGCAGAACTATGCTACTACCACGCGCGTTTCGGCCACAAGGCCCAACGCTGCAGAGCACCCTGCTCTTTCGATCAAACCAAGATGGCCGCCCGACCCAATGCGCCAGCCCCGCGCCGCCGTCTAGGCCCGCTCGACCGCACCCCCGCCGCCACGATGGCCATCGGCACCGCAGGTAAACTGCTGTACATAACCGACTCCCTTTCAGGGCGCAGATTCCTTTGCGACACCGGAGCCCAATGCAGCATAATTCCTGCCTCCCAGCTCGACATCCAGGCAGGCTGCAGCAGCCCACCCCTCGTGGCGGCAAATGGCGCAGCCATCGCTACTTTTGGAAAGCGACGGGCCGAGGTTTGTTTCAACGGCCAGCGATTTACGTGGGATTTCGTGACGGCCTCGGTGGCACATCCCTTGCTGGGCGCCGATTTTCTTTGCGCCCACGGACTACTGGTCGACGTCCGCGACAGGCGCCTGATCGACGCAGCAACTTTCGCTTCACTGGCCTGCCAGCAGAGCAACAGCCCGGCCCTCGCCGGGTCCTGCTCTGCCCCGGCGGATGACGACTACGCCCGCCTACTTGCAGATTTCCCGAGGCTCACACAACCGACCTTCTCAGCCGCGGCAGCCAAGCATGGTGTCGAGCACCACATCGCCACTACGGGACCACCAGTGTTCGCCCGAGCCAGACGCCTGGACCCAGCCAAGATGGCGTTGGCCAAGGAAGAATTCGCCACGATGGAGAAACTGGGCATCATCCGCCGCTCGAACAGCCCCTGGTCGTCCCCCCTCCACATTGTGCCCAAGCCGGGTGGTGGCTGGCGCCCCTGCGGCGACTACAGACGGCTCAACGACGCCACCACGCCCGATAGATACCCCATTCCGCACATCCAAGACTTCTCGGCACACCTAGCAGGAAAGTCCGTCTTTTCCAAGGTCGACCTGATTCGCGGCTACCATCAGGTCCCCGTCCACCACGCAGGCATCCAGAAGACGGCGGTCATCACCCCCCTCGGACTGTTCAAGTTCCTGCGCATGCCCTTCGGGCTCAAGAACGCCGCACAGGCCTTCCAACGGCTCATGGATTCCGTCCTACGGGACCTGAGCTTCCTGTTCGTCTATCTGGACGATATCCTCGTGGCCAGCACCAGCAAGGCCGAGCACATCGCGCATTTGCGCTCTCTTTTCCAGCGCCTCAGCCAACACGGGCTAATCGTCAACCCGGCCAAATGCCAGTTCGGAGCAGCCCAAATTGACTTTCTCGGCCACAGAATCTCGCCAAGGGGAGCCATTCCCCTACCTTCCAAGGTACAGGCGGTGGCGGACTTTCCCCAGCCCACCTCGGTCAAGGCGCTGCAGGAATTTTTGGGGATGGTCAATTTCTATCACCGTTTCGTGCCCAAGGCCGCCTCACTCATGCGCCCCCTCTACGAAGCCACCAGGGGCAATACAGGCAAAGAGCAACTCACCTGGTCCAGCGAGATGGCGACAGCCTTCCACCAGACCAAAAGCGCCTTGGCCAACGCCACACTACTGGCCCACCCCATCCCGGGCGCCAAGACCGCCCTCACCACGGACGCCTCGGATTATGCCGTCGGCGCTGTCCAGCAACAGTGGGTTGAAGGCGCGTGGCAGCCACTGGCATTTTTCAGCCGACAGCTGCGCAAGAACGAGCAGGCCTACAGCACGTTCAACAGAGAGCTCCTGGCCCTGTTCCTGGCAATCCGGCACTTCCGTTTCCTCCTGGAAGGCCGGCCGTTCACCGCATTCGTGGACCACAAGCCACTCACTTTCGCCATGGCCAAAGTAACCGAACCCTGGTCCGCGCGCCAACAGCGCCAACTCAACTTCATCTCGGAGTTCACCACGGACATCCGCCACGTCGCCAGCAAGGACAATTTGGTGGCCGACTGCCTCTCAAGACCCTCGCTCCACGCAGTGCACCTGGGCGTCGACTACGCCAGCATGGCGAGAGACCAGGCCGCCGACGCGGAGATCCAGGCCCTCAGGACGTCAACCACCAGCCTCACTCTGGCCAACATCCACTTCCACGCAGCCGGCACAACCCTCCTGTGCGACGTCTCAGTCCCCTCGCCTAGGCCGGTTGTCCCATCCGCCTGGCGCAAGCGAGTTTTCGACATCATCCACGGCCTCTCACATCCAGGGATGCGTGCGTCTCAGAAACTCATGTCCGCCAAGTTCACCTGGCCTGGACTCCACAAGGATGTGAGAGACTGGACCAACACATGCGTGGCGTGTCAGCGCGCTAAGGTCCAGCAGCACACCAAGGCACCATTGGAGTGTTTCCTGGTGCCCGAGAGTCGTTTCGACTATGTCCACGTCGATCTGGTAGGCCCCTTGCCGCCGTCGCACGGTTTCACACACCTGCTCACGATCGTCGACTGCACCACCAGATGGCCCGAGGCGGTTCCCCTCGCCTCCACCACCACGACCGACGTCGCGCGAGCATTCATCTCGACATGGGTGGCCCGGTTCGGCGTGCCGACCGACATATCCTCGGACAGAGGCCCCCAGTTCACCTCCCACTTGTGGAATGCCATCACTGCTGGCCTCGGCACCAAGTTGCACAGGACAACAGCCTACCACCCGCAGGCCAACGGGCTCTGCGAGCGCTTTCGCCGTTCCTTGAAAGCCTCCCTCCGCGCCAGCCTGGCCAACACCAGCTGGATCGACAAACTACCCTGGGTCCTCCTGGGATTGCGCACCGCGCCCAAAGAGGACCTCCGCGCCTCCGCGGCCGAGATGGTCTACGGCCAACCGCTCAGAGTACCAGGCGACTTCCTCCCCCTGACAACGGAGCCGTGGTCGGCCGCCAGACAGCTTTCCCTGCACCAGGACACGGCCCAGCAATTCCGTCCAGTGCCCACTTCGCAACACGGCCCGCAGCCGTCCTACGTGCCTCGGGACTTACGACATGCGGAGTTCATCTTCATGCGCCGGGACGTGCACAGAGGCCCGCTGCAGGCATCATACACCGGCCCCTTCTCAGTATTGGAGACGGGGGACAAAGCTTTTCTTATCGACGTCGGCGGGAAGCCGGACCTTATTTCAGTAGACCGCCTCAAACCGGCGCACCTGGACCTCAGCTTCCCATTTCGTCCGGCTCTTCCCCCATGGCGGGGCAGACCTCCCACATTGGCGGCGGCCCCACAAGAGGACCAAGACACGCCAGAACCTTACTTCCCGGCCGCCGCCCCACCTTCGCCGGCAGCCCGTCCAGCCAGCCCACCGGCAGACCAGCCGCCAGACCAGCCGACGAACCAACCGGCTGACCTCCCAGACAGCCCTCCTCACACGCCAGATGGCTATTACAGCCGCTACGGCCGTTTGGTCAAACCTCCGCAGAGACTGACTTTTACAGTTAACGAGGATTCTGGGGGGGCATATGTGGCGTTGCCACATTGGGGAAACACTGTGTGTATGTAGATAAACCTGTATAATCCCCTTTTAACTGCTGTATTCCCCTCCCCCCGCAAGACAGTTGCAAGCTGAGAGGAATAAGGCATGTTCAGACTTGCCTGCTGCTGAGAGAAGGAAAACCAATCAGGTTCCAGCAGGTGACCAATCCGTGAGTCATCACAGGCTCGCGGGCTTTACGAATTCAGTACTGTATTGTGAGAGTTGGAGTAAAGACCTATTTCTTGTAGCTCGCTGTGTTGCCTATTTCTTTACACGGGAGACTGTAGTCTCCCACAATATCACAATTAAAAATTAAGGGTCTGTGTATACCTACAGATGTCTTTACAAACATACGAACAATGAATATATGAACAATGACGGACAGGTAAAGACCCTCTTGTCCCTCTAAACTCTGGGATCAGCCTAATCTTTCCTACGGTGGAATGCCCCTCCCAGTGGGAGCTTGCACAGGAAGGGCTGGAATTTCCTGCTCTTATGCTGCTCTTTAAAGGGTCATTTCAAGGGAAAACAGCCACTTAAAAGTAACCTACTGCCTGGATGCCACCTGATACTATCAATAGGAACATACGAACAGTGACGGACAGGTAAAGACCCTCTGGTCCATCCAGCCTGTGTCCCACACAAACTCAGATACCTTGTGTATCACAAAATACACACTCCCCACCCCACCCAAAGACCATGTGATCTCCTGGGAGAGGCGAAAACCAGATAAAAAACCCAGGCCAATTTGGGGGGAAAAAATCTGGGAAATTCCTCTCCGACCCATCTAGGAGATCGAAACTAGTCCAGGAGCTCGCTCTGGCCCTGAATTGCCTGCAGTGCCCACCTTCTGTAAGAGGTGATCTCCGCCCCAGCCAGAGACAGGTCCAGCTCTCGCTTGAAGGAATTCAGCGAGTCGGCATCACCGCACGAGCTGGCAGCCTGTTCCAGAGGTCCACTATTCTCTGGGAAAAGAACCACCTCCTGACATCGAACCTCGATCTGACCTTACACAACTTCAAACCGTGACCCCTGGTCCTTCCCAACCTGTTTAACTGGAACAAACTGTCAACTGGAACACAATCTATTCCCTTCATCATCTTATAATCCTCGATCAGACCACCCCAAGTCTACGCTTCTCTAAAGTGTAGAGTCACAACTCTTTGAGCCTATCTTGATAACTAAGATTCTTTAGACTGGGAATTAGTCTAGTGGCTCCTCCTCTGTAGCCTTTCCAAAGCCTCAATATCACCCACCGTGTGAGGAGACCAAAACTGGACACTGTATTCCAACTGAGGCCTGACCAAGGTCATGTAAAGGACAAAATGGTATGCCTCATCTTAAACTCAATTGTCCTATGGATACACCCAAAACCCACTTGCTCTAGCTATCGCTTCATGGAATTCATGGCAGTTAAGGCCATCTCTGAACACTAACTCATATTACTCTCCATCCACATCCCCCTCCCCCCCTGCCCCACCACCCCCACCAACCCTACTTCCTTCTGTGTCCGCCCCTGGAAAAATTCTCTCCCAACTCTCTTACAACTGCACTTATGAAATCCCAACTGTCCAGCCTTTGGCCCTCCATTCACCACGACATTTCTGCAGCTAATGATCTGCTCAACTGCACCCTCACCACTATCTTTGATGCCCCAGTCCCTACTAAAACAATTACTCTCTCTCACCCTGGCCGTTCCCCTGGTACGGCCCACATCTCCGCTCGTTTACGTCCAAGGGACGCAGACTTGAACGGATATGGCGGACAACTGGTTTAGCCATTCACTGCCGGATCTGGCTGGACCACATAAAGCATTATCAGGTCCTGCTCGCGTCTGCCAAAATTGTTCACTGTTCCATAATCATTCTGGAATGCAAAGCTAAACCCAAGCTTCTATTCTCCCCTGCTAACCGACTTCTTAAACCCTTCTCCCCGTCTCCTCCACCTCACCTCTGACAACAAGTATGAGGAGCTCATGGAATCTTTGTCTCTAAGTTTGAGGCCATCCATTCAGCTGCCTCTGCCAGTTCCCCTCCTTCCACTAGCCCACCAGGCCAAACTTCCTCTACGGTCCCCCCCTGCCCTAGCCCTGAACTCACATCTTTCTCCAGTTTCTCTCCGATCTCCCCTCATGACCTCTCCACACTCATCTTGTCCATGAGACCCAACTCCTGCTCCCTCGACCCTATTCCCATCAAACTGCTGACCACCCAACTTCCTTTTCTGGCCCCCATGTTAGCTGACATTGTTAACGATTCTCTCTCCTCAGGGACTGTCCCCCTCTCCCTCAAATCTGCCGTCATCACCCCTCTCCTCAAAAAATCAACCCTTGACCCCCACCGTCCTTGCAAACTACCGCCCCATCTCCAACCTCCCTTTCCTCTCCAAAGTCCTTGAACGTGTTGTCGCCTCCCAAATCCGTGCCATCTTTCCCGCAATTCCATGTTTGAATCCCTCCAATCAGGTTTCCGCCCCTGCCACAGTACCGAAACGGCACTCATCAAAGTCACAAAGGACATCCCTTGTGACTGTGACAAAGGTGAACTATCCCTCCTTGTCCTTCTTGACTTGTCTGCAGCCTTTGACACTGTTGACCACTCCATCCTTCTCCAACGCCTCTCCACCGTCGTCCAGCTGGGTGGGACTGCACTCACCTGGTTCCATTCTTATCTATCTAATCGTAGCCAGAGAATCACCTGTAATGGCTTCTCTTCCCGCTCCCGCATCGTTACCTCTGCTGTCCCCCAAGGATCTATCCTTGGCCCCCTCCTATTTCTCATCTACATGCTGCCCCTTGGTGACATCATCCGAAAACACAACGTCAGTTTCCACGCGTACGCTGACGACACCCAGATCGACCTCACTACCTCTTCTCTCAACCCCCTCCACGTGTCTCTAAATTGTCAGACTGCTTGTCCGACATCCAGTTCTGTATGAGGAGAAATTTTCTTCAATTAAATATTGGGAAGACTGAAGCCATTGTTTTTGGTCCCCACCACAAACTCCGTTCCCTAGCCACCGACTCCGTCCCTCTCCCTAACATCTGTCTGAGGCTGAACCACACTGTTTGCAACCTTGGTGTCATAGTTAACCCTGAAATAAGCTTCCGATCACATATCCGCGGCATAACTAAGACCGCCTATTTCCACCTCCGTAGCATCATCCGAGTTTCTGCCCTTGCCTCAGCTCATCCAGGCTGACACCCTCATCCATGCCTTTGTTACCTCTAGACTTGACTATTCCAACGCACTCCTGGTTGGCCTCCCACATTCTACCCTACATCCAAAACTCTGCTGCCCGTGCCCTAACTCGCACCAAGTCCCGTTCCCCCATCACCCCTGTGCTCGCTGACCTACATTGGCTCCTGGTTAAGCGACGCCTCGATTTCAAAATTCTCATCCTTGTTTTCAAATCCCTCCATGGCCTCGCCCCTCCCTATCTCTGTAATCTCCTCCAGCCCCACAACCCCACGAGGTATCTGCGCTCCTCTAATTCTGCCCTCTTGAGCATCCCTGATTATAATCGCTCAACCTTTGGTGGCCGTGCCTTCTGTTGCCTGGGCCCTAAGCTCTGGAATTCCCTCCCTACACCTCTCCGCCTCGCTACCTCTCTTTCCTCCTTTAAGACGCTCCTTCAAACCTACCTCTTTGACCAAGCTTTTGGTCACCTGCCCTAATTTCTCCTTATCAGTGTCAATTTTTTGTCTTATAATACTCCTGTGAAGCGCCTTGGGACGTTTTACTATGTTAAAGGCGCTATATAAATACAAGTTGTTGTTGTTTTTGTTGCATTGCTCTTGTTCCTTTAGAGATGTTTGCACGAGAACGCCCAGATCTCTTTCTAGCTCCGCCTTCTACAATCCTTTTCCCTGAAGGGTGAATGAATGTTCAGCATTCGCCCTGCCCACATGCATAACACTGCAATTATCCAAGTTACACATCATTTGCCAGTCACGAGCCCAATCTCCAAACACACTCTGCTCTGCCTGAAGCAGGCGAGTATCGTCTACAGTCCCAACACTGACACAGATCTTGGTATCATCTGCACATTTGATTCAACAAATATTCAAGCGTTTTGGTTGCGTTGTGGTTAACACAAGTTTTATTACTTTTTCTGCGCATGGGGCGAGCTGAAATGAAACATCCCATGACTAGTGGTTGTCAGGCAGATTTTGAGAGGAGGCTTTGAGGTGCTTCCACGTAGAGTGGAGGAAACAATTATGCAAAGAAAAGCTAGTTAATTCAGCAACAGGGAGCAAAATCTTCTGGAAGCGAATGCCTCAGCAACACACCTTTATTCAGAGATTCGTCAGGGAGCTTAAATTAAATTAAGAACCAATTCAACGGAGGGCCAATTACCTGTTGGAAACGCCTGCTCTTCGTAATTTAGATCGAGGGTTTATTTATACTTCACCTCTGAAGAGCCATCTCCCACTGCACCACGGTGACAGCTCCCTGTCCCCAACCAGCCATCCTTACGTTTTCTCTGAGAATCATTGCCTAATTAGTCCCAAATTGCTGGCAGTTTTATGCTGTTATCTCACCCTCGCTGAGAGGTAGCCTGAGATTGCCACCAGAGAGAGAGAACGTGTTCATCTCATCTGGTCCGCACTGCGTGCACTCAACGCACCCCCTGAACTAAACAGGCAGTGTTTAGACTGCTCGCTGCCCGGAGCGGTGCCCAAACCCCACCAGTCAAGTTGATTGCAGGACTGTCACGCCCAGCTCCTGAAATACCCTACAAACATCGATCTGCCATGATGCTGAAAGAAAGAACGTACATTTCTATGCCGTCTTTTATGACCTTAAGGCTAAAGGGATCAAGGGATATGGGGAGAAGGCAGGGACAGGGTACTGAGTTTGGATGATCAGCCATGAGCTCATTGAATGGCGGAGCAGGCTCGAGGGGCCGAATGGCCTACTCCTGCTCCTATCTTCTATGTTTCTATGTTTCTATGACCTCAGCACGTCTCAAAGTGCTTTACAGCCAAGGAAGTACTTTTTTTTGAAGCGTAGTCACTGTCGTAATGTAGGATATCAGGCAACCAATTTGTGCACTGCAAGCTCCCACAAACAGCAACGTGATAATGACCAGATCATCTGTTTTTTTAGTGATGTTGGTTGAGGGATAAACATTGTCTTCAAAATAGTGCCCTGGGATCTTTTACGCCCACCAAGATGGTGTCCACTCAAACCCCAGATCCATGGAATGCATGGAGCGAACCTAGATCATTAGCAAGGATATATATGCTGTGGTTTTGGTTCAAGTGAAGTGTTAATCTGAATTTACACTGAGGGAAGACCGGGCCTCGGTTTAACGTCTCACCTGAAAGACGGGTGAGGGCAGCCCTACCCTGAGCTGAAGACGTTTTGTGCAAGGGGACCTGATGGCAGTTTGGCCAAAGTCTTCAGAGAGTTCTGTCGGAAGCCAGTGGGACAGACTGTCTGCATGTCGGTGGTGACCTCCCACGGATATGCCAGGAGGCTGGCTCCAGCTGTCAGGAGGCTTGAGACAGGAGGGGCCTGGCCCGCCTTCACCAGCTACAAAGGTTTAGAGACACACTACATTTTGCAAGGAGCAACCACGGACAATATGCCATACACCAGGATAGTGTCAACGTGGTTACGTTTATGGTAAGACTGTAAGGTTCAACTGGGAATATGGTCCTTTCTGACTTGCCTCCTTGGGTATTTAACTGGGACACTGTCCTTTCAGTGCACCAGTCGCTGAAGGTAAGCATGCAGGTGCAGCAGGCGGTTAAGAAGGCAAATGGTATGTTGGCCTTTGTAGCGAGAGGATTTGAGTACAGGAGCAAGGATGTCTTGCTGCAGTTGTACAGGGCCTTGGTGAGACTACACCTTGAGTATTGTGTGCAGTTTTGGTCACCTTATCTGAGGAAGGATGTTTTCGCCATGGAAGGAGTGCAGCGAAGATTCACCAGGCTGATACCTGGGATGGCAGGAATGACGTATGAGGAGAGATTGGGTCGATTGGGCTTATACTCGCTGGAGTTTAGAAGAATGAGAGGGGATCTCATTGAAACTTATAAAATTCTAACAGGACTAGACAGACTAGATGCAGGAAGGATGTTCCCGATGGTCGGGGAGTCCAGAACCAGGGGTCACAGTCTAAGGATAAGGGGTAAGCCATTTAGGACAGAGATGAGGAGGAATTTCTTCACCCAGAGAGTGGTGAACCTGTGGAATTCTCTACCACAGAAGGCAGTAGAGGCCAATTCATTAAATATATTCAAGAAGGAGTTGGATATATTTCTTAAGGCTAAAGGGATCAAGGGATATGGGGAGAAAGCAGGGACAGGGTACTGAATTTGGATGATCAGCCATGATCGCATTAAATGGCGGAGGAGGCTCGAGGGACCGAATGGCCTACTCCTGCTCCTATCTTCTATGTTTCTATGTTTCTATGTTTTGAATATAGACGATTAAGGGGTGATCTAATTGAGATGTTTAAATGTTCAGTGCCATTCGCAACTCCTCAGATAATGAAGCAGCCCATGCCCGCATGCAGCAAGACCTGGACGACATTCAGTCTTGGGCTGATAAGTGGCAGGTAACATCCGCACCACACAAGTGCCAGGCAATGACGATCTCCAACAAAAAAAGTCTAATCACCTCCCCTTGACATTCAATGGCATTACCATCGCCAAATCCCCCACCATCAACATCCTAGGGGGTCACCATTAACCAGAAACTTAACTGGACCAGCCACATAAATACTGTGGCAACAAGAGCAGGTCAGATGCTGGGTATTCTACAGCGAGTGTCTCACCTCCTGACTCCTCAAAGCCTTTCCACCATCTACAAGGCACAAGTCAGGAGTGTGATGGAATACTCTCCACTTTCTCCAACAACACTTAAGAAGCTCGACACTACCCAGGACAAAGCAGCCCGCTTGATTGGCACCCCATCCACCACCTTAAACATTCACTCCCTCCACGACCAGATGCACTGCAGCCACTCACCAAGGCTTCTTCGACAACACCTCCCAAACCCGCGGCCTCTTCCACCTAGAAGGACAAGGGCAGCAGGCGCATGGGAACACCACCACCTCCAAGTTCCCCTCCAAGTCACACACCATCCTGACTTGGAAATATATCGGCCGATCCTTCATCGTCGCTGGGTCAAAATCCTGGAACTCCCTCCCTAACAGCACTGTGGGAGTACCTTCACCACATGGACTGCAGCGGTTCAAGAAGGCGGCTAACCACCACCTTCTCAAGGGGCAATTAGGGATGGGCAATAAATACTGGCCTTGCCAGCGACGCCCACATCCCGTGAACGATTTAGAAAAAAAGTTAATTAAAGGATTTGATAGGTTGGATAGAGAGAAACTATTTCCTCTACTGGTGGAATTCCAATGGATCAAACCCTTCCCATTCACTCCCACTGTATAGAATTCCAATGGACCAAACCTCTTCCCATTCGCTCCCACTGTATAGAATTCCAATGGGCCAAACCCTTCCCATTCACTCCCAGTGTATAGAATTCCAATGGACCAAACCCTTCCCATTCACTCCCACTGTATAGAATTCCAATGGACCAAACCACTTCCCATTCGCTCCCACTGTATAGAATTCCAATGGACCAAACCCCTTCCCATTCGCTCCCACTGTATAGAATTCCAATGGGCCAAACCTCTTCCTATTCACTCCCACTGTATATAATTCCAATGGACCAAACCCCTTCCCATTCGCTCCCACTGTATAGAATTCCAATGGACCAAACCCCTTCCCATTCGCTCCCACTGTATAGAATTCCAATGGACCAAACCCCTTCCCATTCACTCCCACTGTATAGAATTCCAATGGTTCAAACCCTTCCCATTGACTCCCACTGTGTAGAATTCCAATGGATCAAAACCCTGTGCTCCGAGCATGAAATGCTTCAATACTGTTCGAGATTAAGAGCTGGATATTTACTGGGGTGGATTGCATAGGTGGGCGCCGGTGTTTCGGACGGGAAAGCCAGAAGTCTGGATTTCCCCACATGCTGTGGAGATTTAACAGCAGGTGACACTTGGCCCTGACAGGCTCCCCGCCCGGACATCAACCACATTGACAGGCTTGGCTTCCAGTCGGGTGGGGGAGCACTCCGGAGTAGGCCACAGGACCAGGTAGGTCCCATCCACGGGGAGGGTGTTCCGATCCCACGGAGGGGTGGGCTTGTATGGGGGGTGTCTGATGGTGGGGCCCATCCGGGCCCACCGCTTAAATCCGAGGCTTCCAGCCTCGTTGACATATTTCTCCTGACAACCCACCTCCCAGAGCGGGTTGGCTGCCCGCCCTTTGTCCTGCCTCAGTAATATCCGGAAGTTGGCAGGTTGGAGCCAGCTGCCTGATACGTTTGGAATTTTTCCCCATTTAACCCCCCCACCCGCATCCACTCCCACCCACTCACCAATGTTAAAATCCTCCCTAAGATTGAGGAATAGTTAAGAAATCCATTTTACACAAAATAATTAAAGAAGGACGTGCATTTCTATAGCGCCTTTCACGACCACTGGACGTCGCAAAGCGCTTTACAACCAATGAAGTACTTTTGAAGTGTAGTCACTGTTGTAATGTAGGAAATGCAGCAGCCAATTTGTGCACAGCAAGCTCCCACAAACAGCAATGTGATAATGACCAGATAATCTGTTTTTGCGATGTTGATTGAGGGATAAATATTGATCAGGACACCGGGGAGAACTCCCCTGCTCTCCTTCAAAATTGTGGGATCTCTTACATCCACCTGAGAGAGCAGGCAGGGCCTCGGTTTAACGTCTCATCTGAAATTCGGCACCTCCAACAGTGCAGCACTCCCTCAGCACTGTCACTGGGTGTGCCAGCCTAGATTTATGTGCTCAAGTTTCTGGAGTGAGACTTGAACCCACAACCTCTGACTCTGAGGCAAGCCACAGCTGACCCTTGTAGAACTACTTATATTCTATATTATGTTCCACTTTTAGGTTATTTCTGCAGTTAAAAAGAAACTAAAATTGGAAGACTGCAAACATGGCCGAGGGTGTATCTGTACAAGAGGTTACGAGAGCGTTCTCTAAGGCCAGCTGACACATTTTTACATTTAGATTCGCTTTATCACCCTAATTGAAGACTCAGTTCATGCCTTGCTAACCCAGACACATTGGGCAGGCCTGTGGACATGGGGATAGAGACGGGCACTGAAAGTGGGTAAAGGGTTCAGGAATGCAGATGCCTGTGGAAGAGAGCAGCTAGAAGCTTTATAAATGGGGTTAGAATTATCGTCATCCTTTGTAATCTCTGTACTTCGTGGGTATAAATGTCACATTTAATCTTTAATAAAGCTTCAAGCGTTGAATTCATCCTTGGCCTACGGGCACAGGACCTGTCTTTGTCTATATTATTACAAAATTCACTTTCCTAACAATACTGATGCAATTGTAGAGCCGGAGACACAATATCTACTTGGTCCTGTTCTAAATCCCACCCAGAGATAACTGGATCTGTCATTGTCTTGTGGTTCCTGTTAGGTTAAACAACAACAAAAACAACAACTTGCATTTATGTAGCACCTTTAACGGAGTAAAACGTCCCAAGACGCTTCACAGGAGCGTTATCAAACACCGAGCCACATAAGGAGATATTAGGGCAGGTGACCAAAAGCTTGGTCAAAGAGGTAGGTTTTAAGGAGCATCTTAAAAGGCGGAAAGAGAGGTAGAGAGACAGAGAGGTTTAGGGAGGGAATTCCAGAGCTTAGGGCCCAGGCAGCTGAAGGCACGGCCGCCAATGGTGGAGCGATTATAATCGGAGATGCTCAAGAGGCCGGAATTGGAGGAGCGCAGAGATCTCGGGGGGGTTGTGGGGCTGGAGGCGATTCCAGAGATAGGGAGGGGCGAGATCATGGAGGGATTTGTAGGGGTTAAGCTGTTAAATGAAATTACTTAGGCTGTGTGGGATGTAAAGTTGCAGCTTTTTATTTGCTGTTTATTGAGTTCTTGATCCCAGTGTAATCATAACAACACATTTAGGCCAGAACTTGCTGGAGCGGGGCAGCTCGCGTTGGTTAGATTTTTCTTCCTCGGCTTTCAGCTTGAAGAGGTTTTGAGCTGCAAATTTCAGGAAGTTTGAGCTGATAATGGGGTCAATGGGTCATCTGGGACCTTGCTGAACGACGGGACCAACAGTGTGTCCCCTGAACCAACGGGATTTAAGGAATGAGAAAGAAACAGAGGAATGACGGAGGAGTGCTGAGACGCACTGTATCACAGTATGGTATGGCAGCTGTAGCTACTATGACCGGAAAGCCCTGCAGCGGGTAGTCAAAACTGCCCAACGCATTACCGGCACCCGGCTACCGACCATAGAGCACATATACCAGAAACGCTGTTTACGGAGGTCACGGACCATCATCAAAGACCCTACCCACCCCAGCCACAGTCTGTTCGCCCTCCTGCCACCTGGGAGACGCTACAGATGCATTCGCACCCGTACGACCAGATTTAGGAACAGCTTCTTTCCCAGGGCTGTCATCCTACTGAACTCCACAAATAAACTCTAAAGCCTGCACATCTGCCAATGCACTTTATTATGGTTATGTTTATGTTAATGTATTACAAGCCAAATGAATGTTGAATGTTTAAATGTCTTAATCTAAATGTACACTCTCAGGAGCCGCAAGCCTACATTTCGTTGTACTGCACTTGTGCACTAACAATGACAATAAAGTTGATTATGATTATGATTATGATTATGATTATGAGAGCGGCCTTGGTTCCACGGGGGAGGCGCCTGCTGCCCTCTCTCAGGACGACAGCATGCCAGCTCCCCCTGCCCTCCACTCCTCCAGTGCCCTTGTCAGTGCCACACAGCCAGCTGGGCCAGGCTGCCCTGGCCCAAGCTGAGATGCTGCAGTCTGCAGCCGGGCCCTCATGCTCGAGGTCGCCCGCCATGGCCATCTGAAGTGTCCTCAGTGGAAGCTCAGCAGCCTTCCACCTCCGAAGCTGTAGCCACAGGGGAAACACTTAATAGGAACACTAGGATAGGTAAATGAGCACAGACAACAGGCACAATAATTGTTTCTGTTAACTGTTAGATAGAGATGGAATTGAAGTTGTTTGATAAATTTGTTTTTTGTTCTGGATTTGGTGTTGGTGTTTATATTTGTAGTGAAGTGAAGGCAACACCCATAAGGCTGGACTGAAGGAGGGCGATCGGATAGTGGCAGTAAGCTCGGTGGGATTGTGAGTTGTGAGAAGGATGCAAAGAGGCTTCAAGGCGATTTAGACAAGTTGAGTGAGTGGGCAAATACATGGCAGATGCAGTATAACGTGGATAAATGTGAAGTTATCCACTTCGGTAGGAAAAACAGAAAGGCAGGGTATTATTTAAAGAGTGATAGATTGGGAAATGTTGATGTACAAAGGGACCTGGGTGTCCTTGTACACCAGTCACTGAAAGCAAACATGCAGGTGCAGCAAGCAGTTAGGAAGACAAATGGTATGTTGGCCTTCATTGCAAGAGAATTTGAGTGCAGGAGCAAGGATGTCTTACTACAGTTATACAGGGCCTTGGTGAGACCACACCTGGAGTACTGTGTGCAGTTTTGGTCTCCTTACTTAAGTTTAAGAAAGGATATATTTGCCATAGAGGGAGTGCAGCGAAGGTTCACCAGACTGATTCCTGGGACGGGAGGACTGTCGTATGAGGAGAGATTGGGTCGACTAGGCATGTACAGGAAACTTTCGATTTACCGGCACCTAAATAACCGAAAATCTCGGTTAACCGGTAAAATTCAGGAGTAGGTTTTACTTCATATTGTATTTGCCTTCCTCCGTCTGTTGCTGTGCAAGGGTGTGGCTGCAGCTATTGCTAAGCTACAGAGATGCTTGGAACTTGTGGCCATTGTTCTACACTTAACAGGGTTTGTTGCTTTATACGGAGCTCTCAGCTCCGTATCTTTTACTATAGCGTTCGGTGATCCGGAATTTTTGATGAACCGGCACCACGTCGGTCCCGTCCGTGCCGGATAAAAAAAAGTTTCCTGTATTCACTAGAGTTTAGAAGAATGAGAGGGGATCTCATTGAAACATATAAAATTCTGACAGGGCTGGACAGACTGGGTGCAGGGAGGATGTTTCCCCTGGATGTGGGGTCTAGAACGAGGGGGTCACAGTCTCAGGATACGAGGTAGTACATTTAGGACTGAGATGAGGAGAAATTTCTTCACTGAGGGTGGTGAACCTGTGGAATTCTCTACCACAGAAGGCTGTGGAGGTCAAGTCACTGAATATATTTAAGAAGGAGATAGATAGATTTCTAGACACAAATGGCATCAAGGGGTATGGGGGGAGAGCAGGAATATAGTATTGAGATAGAGGATCAGCCATGATCATATTGAATGGTGGAGCAGGCTCGAAGGGCCGAATGGCCGACTCCTGCTCCTATTTTTCTGTTTCTATGTTTCTAAGCTCGGTGGTGATAAGGATTGTGGAACTGCATGGAGTTTTAGGGATGGGGGAGATGGTTCAGGTGAAGCGCTCTTGGATGAGCTGCTCTCTGAGTGCTCTGGCATCTAGGGGCACTGCTGGTCGATGCTGCTCCTGTTCCTCCTCCTCTTCACGCTCCTTTTCCTCCTCCCTCTGCACTCCTTGCTGCCCAGGTGGTGGGACAGACTCATGCCTCATGATGGCAAAGTTACAGGGCATACAGCAGGTGACCACAAATATGGATACCCGCTCAGGGCTATACTGCAAAGCTTTCTCCGCAACGGTCCAGGCAGCATAAACATTACTGGAGCTCACCAATTATTTGTTTGTTGATGTTTCTGGTGGCAGCATGGCCAATTTTGTATGTCAGATTTACAGCTGTGCCCTGGTTCCTCACAGGAGTCGTGAGCCAAGTCTGCAGGGGACAACATGCGTCGCCCTGTAACCTGAGAGCCTGGCAGGAATAAAGGCGGCACAGAGGATTGGTGCCTGATGAACTAGTCAAGACTGTGGCCAGAAAACTGGGCACAGACACGCGTTCAAGAGGAGGCCATTCAGCCCCTCGAGCCTGTTCCTCCATTCAGTTAGATCACGGCTGATCTGTACCTTAACTCCATCCACCCTTCTTGGTTCTGTAACCTTTAATATCCTCGCCTCACAAAAACCAACCAATCTCAGTGTTGAAATTTTCAATTGACCCCCGGCCTCAACAGCCTTTCTCGGGGGGCGAGAGTTCCAGATTTCCACTACCCTGTGTGTGGAGCAGTGCTTCCTGACATCACCCCCCTGGACGGCCTGGCTCTAATTTTAAGGGGAGCTGCAATTTCGCTGGAGTTAGAGGTTAATAGAAATCACATGCTTTGTAAAGAGGGAGACTTGAGTCTGCTGTGGGCTTTAAATATTTTAAAACATGCAAAACGGCTAAAATTATTCAGCTGACCGTTTTTGAATGTAATGGGTGTGGACAGGAAGAGTTTTAAATTTTCAACTCCAATTCGTGTAACATGGGCTGAAGTGGAATCGACCCTCCATAAAGAGGGAACTGATTTAGAACAGTGTCTTTCACTTAGAATGGGTCAGTGGTGTTGAGTTCATCTGCAAACATGCTGCCCTCTCAGAAACCAGGGTCTCAGGTACAGTTACTGGAAGCAAACAGTAATCTGGAACAGAAACGCTGGAAATAGGCAGTCAGAGTCCGAAATGAAAAAGATTCTGATGTCAAGCACAATATTATAAGGTTTTGTGACGATCTGGAATGCACTGCCTGAAAGGAAGGAGATGCAATAGTAACTTTCAAAAAGCAATTTGCAGGGCTATGGGGAAAGAGCAGGGGGGGAGTGGGACTAATTGGAGAGCTCTTTCAAAGAGCCGGCACAGGCACGATGGGCTGAATAGCCTCCTTCTGTGATGTAAAAAAGAAAGACTTGCATTTCTATAGCGCCTTTCACGACCTCAGGACGCCCCAAAGCGCTTTACAGTCAATGAAGTATTTTTGAAGTGCAGTCACTGTTGTAATGTAGGAAACGCGGCAGCCAATTTGCGCACAGCAAGCTCCCACAAACAGCAATGTGATGATGACCAGATAATCTGTGTTTTTTTGCGATATTGGCTGAGGGATAAATATTGGCCAGGACACCGGGGAGAACTCCTCATAGAATCATAGACATTTACAGCACAGAAGGAGGCCATTCGGCCCATCGTGTCTGTGCCGGCCGACAAGGAGCTATCCAGCCTCATCCAACTTTCCAGCTCTTGGTCCGTAGCCCTGTAGGTTACAGCACTTCAAGTGCACATCCAAGTACTTTTTAAATGTGATGAGGGTTTCTGCCTCTACCACCCTTTCAGGCAGTGAGTTCCAGACCCCCACTGCCCTCTGGGTGAAAAAAGTTCTCCTCAACTCCCCTCTAATCCTTCTTCCAATTACTTTAAATCTATGCCCCCTGGTTATTGACCTCTCTGCTGGGGAATAGGTCCTTCCTCTCCACTCTATCTAGGCCCCTCATAATTTTATACACCTCAATTAGGTCTCCCCTCAGCCTCCTCTGTTCCGAAGAAAACAACCCCAGTCTATCCAATCTTTCCTCATAGCTAAAATTCCCCAGCCCAGGCAACATCCTCGTAAATCTCCTCTGCACCCTCTCTAGTGCAATCACATCCTTCCTGTAATGTGGTGACCAGAACTGCACGCAGTACTCTAGCTGTGGCTTAACTAGTGTTTTATACAGTTGAAGCATAACCTCCCTGCTCTTATATTCTATGCCTCGGCTAATAAAGGCAAGTATCCCGTATGCCTTTTTAACCACCTATCTACCTGGCCTGCTACCTTCAGGGACCTGTGGACATGCACTCCAAGATCCCTTTGATCCTCTACACTTCTCAGTGTCCTACCATTTAATGTGTATTCCCTTTCCTTGTTAGCCCTCCCCAAATGCATTACCTCGCACCTCTCCGGATTGAATTCCATTTGCCACTGTTCTGCCCACCTGGCCAGTCCATTGATATCCCCTGCTCTTCTTCGGAATAGTGGCCATAGGATATCAGATTCTCTGATTTCCAGTTTTCACTTCACACCCACGATGGTCCTGATTGCAGACACAAGATATTTTCCGACGCCTGTCCTTTAAGGCCTCCTTCGCCAACTCCTCGGTTCTGTTGTGTCCGCCGAGCGGCACCTTGACCTTGTCACTGCCAATTACGCAGCTGCCCAGGCGGGACTTGCTTCGCCTCTGCTCTCCCGGCGAGCCCGCTCCGCAGGCGAGGCGGCAGCGCGGGGCATTCATTCGCAAAGGGTAATGGGATCTGACGCTCGGCCCAGTGGGAGGCTCGTTAGTCCATGGGCCAAAGGCGAGTTGACATTCCCGCGTCACGATGGGGGCGATGGTGGGGAGGGGGGGGTGCGGGTAGAGTGGGCGGACGGCCAGGACGAGTCGAATTATACGAATGAGTTTTACATTGTCACCAGCACTGGAGAGAACTGGCAGAGAGACAGGTTTAAAGAGACAGGACCCCTTTGTACTGTAGATGAGGTTATAACACTGGAGGAAAAATTATTTACAGTGCAGCTAATGCGATTCCCCAATAAGGCAGCACATAACTGAAAATTCTCAAATGAATTCTATCCATCCAAACGCTATAAAAAGACTTGCATTTATATAGCTCCTAAGGACGTCCCAAAGCGCTTTACAGCCAATGAAGTGCAGTCACTGTTGTAATATAGGAAATACAACAGCCAATTTGTGCACAGCAAGCTCCCGTAAACAGCAATGTGATAATGACCAGATAATCTGTTTTTTAGTGATGTTGATTGAGGGATAAATATTGGCCAGGACACTGGGGAGAACTCCCCTGCTCTTCTTCGAAATAGTGCCGTGGGATCGTTTACGGGAATTAGATGGAGTAAATAGGGAGAAACTGTTTCCAGTGGCAGGAGGGTCGGTAACCAGAGGACACAGATTTAAGGTAATTGGCAAAAGAACCAGAGGGGAAGTGAGGAGAATTTTTTTACGCAGCGAGTTGTTGTGATCTGGAATGCGCTGCCTGAAAGGGTGGTGGAAGCAGATTCAATAGTAACTTTCAATAGGGAATTGGATAAATACTTAAAGGGTAGAAAACTGCAGAGATGTGGGGAAAGAGCAGGGGGGAGTGGAACTAATTGGATAGCTCTCTCAACGAGCCAGCACAGGCATGATGGGCTGAATGGCCTCTTTCTGTGCTGTGTGATTGTATGATTCTATGAAATGCAGGCATGGATTAGGATTTCAGCATTGGTGCTGGAGAGGTAAGAGTGTAAGTAGACAACATTCTGGAGATGGAAGAATGTGGTCTTGGTGATGCCCTGTAAGAAGCTCAGCTCAGCATCAAACTGGTTGCCAAGGTTGCACCTCAGCAGATTCAACTTAGAAATAGGAACAGGAGGAGGCCATTCAGCCCCTTCGAGCCTGTTCCGCCTTTCAATTAGATCATGGCTGATCTGTACCTTAACTCCATCTACCCGTCTTGGTTCTGTAACCTTTAAAACCGTTGCCTAACCTGAGGTGGCAACCAGAGATGGGTCCTTGGCAAGAGTAGAGATGTAGTTAGTATGGAGACCTCTGGAGAAAAATTGAGTCGCGCCCCCTTTGGGGCGTTAACTTCGCCAGCACCCCCACGGCCGAAATTCATTGGTAACGCCCCAAGAGGGAAGCGGGGTGCTACTGGAAACGCCCCTCCTCCCTCTTGGGGCACCGCAAGGGAATATCATGGCACTACGTGTCCGCAGCACCACGTTTTGCGGCACGTCGCGCCGTGGTACTGCAGGCCTTCCTCCCCTTAAAGGCCCTCTTAGGGCGCCAACGGGAGGCGCAAATCATCCGAATTTTTCCCCCTCCGAGTTTTGTCTGAGGCTCCCTGAGTTCGCATCTTGACCCAGAAGTGCTAAGTTGGGATGTTGCGTTGCTCCAGGGAGGGGCAGCAATGGAAGTGAGAAAATCCCACAATGCAAAGTGACTCGGAATAGGCCGTATTTCTAAAAGGTGCCGCTTTGTATTGTGGGAAAGACCTGCTGAGGACAAAGGAACATGCATTGGGGTAAGAGTTTGCTAAGCAGAAGGAGGCAGGGGGCGGACATGTTGGTCGACCAACGGTGGGGGCGGGGCGGGGCAGTGGGAGACGGGAGATCCCGTGAGGAAACCTTTAGGAACATAGCCAACCAGAGTTGGCTGCCCTAGTGTGTATGTCTGTAAAAAGATCCAAGCAATGCAATTCCCCTTTAACACTGATCAGTCACCGCAGTTACGGAATCCTTTACAGCAAGCCTAATCTCTTTAAGTGTGCGAAAGCAGATTAGATTCCTCATTAAGAATCTCCACTTGCCTCAGGCAGAGTCTAATTGTCTCGTTAGACATGGGGGCTCATTTTTAGGTTTTACTTGTGCTTCTCAAATTGCGGATAAGTAAAGATTGAAAAGTCAGAATGGACCCATGGCAGCCGCATTGGACACACTGAGAACATAAGAAACAGGAGCAGGAGTCGGCCATTCGGCCCCTCGAGCCTGCTCCGCCATTTAATGAGATCATGGCTGATCTTCGACCTCATCTCCACTTTCCTGCTCTATCCCCATATCCCTTGATTCCCTTAATATTCAAAAATCTGTCAATCTCTGTCTTGAATACACTCAATGGGCAGGATTTTCATTGTGCCGTGGAGTCGGAATTGGAGGCGTGCGGGGGTTTAAAATCCCGAAATCGGGGGTCCCGAACCCATCCCGCCCCCAACCCGCCTCCATGCCAGTTTCAAAGGAGGCGGGTACCCGCCCCGCACTGGGACCCGCCTCCCCAAGGCGGGAAGGGATTACTGCCAATTACCTGCCTGTTAACAGGTAGTTAACGGGCAGTTTTTAGCCTAATCCCTATTTTTGATGTTGAAGTGTGGGATTCCCGACAGCTCCAAACCACGCCAAGTTAGAGGAGTCGGGCCGTCGGATTGAAGGACTTGGAGGGGTCGAGATGTTGGTGTTCAGGTGAGTGATGTGTGCATGGGTGCAAAGGTAAGTGTGTTTGGTGTGTCTAAAGTGCTTAAAGAAGTGTAAATTACCTTTTCTTACCTTTACAGCCTTCCTTCCTTTCGGTCCCGGGAATCCGTCATCTCACCGGCACAGAAAGCAGAATGGCTGCGAAAGTGACAGCCTTCAGCTTTCTGTGCAGGAGAGATTTCTAACTGAGTCTGTGGAGAAGGACTCAGGTTAGAAGTAAGACTGTCAGGCCTAGAAATTGGGTTGAGGCGCCAAAGTGGCGCCAAGTTCGCCTGGGCGCTGATTTTTGCGCAGCGTTCGGAGCATTAACGAACGTCAGAAATTCAGCTTGAACGCCCCAAGAGGGACACGGGGTGAGGCTCGAGGTGCTCCGCATCCCTCTTAGGGCGCTGAAACTGAATATCGCAGCGCAACGTGCCGCAGCGCTACACGCTGTGGCACGGCACGCTGCGGTACTGCAGGCCTTCCTCCCACTGTTAAGGGGGAGGGGCCTGCAACAGCACGATCCCCGATCGCGAGTGCCGGCAAAAAAGCCCGGCACCGAGGAGAAGTGCCGGGCTCTCGGGAAACAGCTGGCAATGCCGCGGGGGGGGGGGGTCAGGAGGCCGGGGATGGAGGTGCTGGCAGGCGGCCGCCGAAAAAGGCGGCCGCCCTGCACCTCCACCTTAACTTGTGCCACTGCCGGCACAGCAAGGCCCCATGAACCGGGCGCAGGCAGCGAACGGCGCTACAGCGGCGTTCGCTACCAAATATCGCGATCGGGGCGCTAATGGGGCGCTGCGCACACCGATGACGTCATCGGTGGCGGCACAGCGCAACTGGCTAACGCCACCATTAGCGCCCCCGCTGAATATCGCGGGAGGCGCAGCCAGTGGCGCTACAGCCACTGACTGCCCTCTTTAGGCGCTAATAGGTGGCGCTACATACCCAATTTCTCCCCCTCAGTGTTTGACAGTTTCAAACAACTCTCTTGACAGATGAAATTTCAGTCTGTGACGTCACCTGTTGCCGGGTGGCCCTTAATTGGCCTGCTGAGCCCACTGGGCGGGCTCAACAAGGTCAATCAAGAGAAAATCGCGTCGATTGGCCGCATCTCGATGGAGGCGGGACTACAACCCCGAAAGTTGTAGTCCCGCCTCCAACCCGACTCCTCAATGAAAATCCAGCCCAATGATTCAGCCTCCACAGCCCTCTGGGGTAGAGAATTCCAAAGATTCACCACCCTCAGTGAAGAAATTTCTCCTTATCTCAGTCCTAAATGGCCGACCCCTTATTCTGAGACTGTGACCCCTGGTTCTAGACTCCCCAGCCAGGGGAAACATCCTCCCTGCATCTACCCTGTCCGCCCTGTAAGAATTTTGTATGTTTCAATGAGATCACCTCTCATTCTTCGAAACTCTAGAGAATATAGGCCTAGTCTACTCAATCTCTCCTCATAGGACAATCCCCCCATCCCAGGAACCAGTCTGGTGAACCTTCGTTGCACTCCCTCTATGGCAAGTATATCCTTCCTTAGGTAAGGAGACCAAAACTGTACACAATACTCCAGGTGTGGTCTCACCAAGGCCCTATATAATTGCAGTAAGACGTCTTTACGCTTATACTCAAATCCTCTTGTAATAAAGGCTAACATACCATTTGCTTTCCTAATTGCTTGCTGTACCTGCATGTTAACTTTCAGTGATTCGCGTACAAGGACACCCAGGTCCCAACCCGGGAATTTCCTGGGAGCTGCGCCAGCCCTGTCAATCTAAAGGATTTTCCCCAAGTGTTACAATTGTCCCAACAGCAAAGCCATGTATGTACCCAACAAGCTTGTGGCTCAACACATGAAGGAGTTCTAAGGGCTGGATTTTCATTAAGCTGTCGGGAAGGAGGCGGGACTACAACTTTCAGGTTTTAGTCACGTCTCCATCGACGTCCGGCCAATCGACGCGATTTTCTCTTCATTGACCTTGTTGAGCCCGCCCAGCGGGCTCAGCAGGCCAATTAAGGGCCACCCGGCAACAGGTGACGTCACAGACTGAAATTTCATCTGTCAAGAGTTTTTGACAGATGAAGTATCAGTGTTTCACAGCTGTTTGAAGCTGTCAAACACTGACAGTCTTACTTCTAACCTGAGTCCTTCTACGCAAACTCAGTTAGAACTGTCACCAGCACTGAAAGCTGAAGGCTGTCACTTTTGACAGATCGCAGCCATTCAGCTTTCAGTTCCGGCTGAGTGATGGACTCCCGGCGCCTAGAGGAAGAAAAGCTGTAAAGGTAAGTACAGGTAATTTAAACTTCTTTTCATACTTTAGACACACCAAACACACTTACCTTTGCACTCATGCACCCATCACTCACCTGAACACCGACATCGCGACCCCTCCAAGTCCTTCAACCCGACGGCCCGACTGCTCTAACCTGGCGTGGTTTGGAGCCGTCGGGAATCCCACACGACACCCCTCAAAATAGGGATTAGGCTAAAAACTGCCTGTTAACTACCTGTTAACAGGCAGTTAATTGGCACTAATCCCCTCCCGCCTCGGGTCGGCGGGTCCCAGTGCGGGGCGGGTACCCGCCTCCCTTGAAACTTATGTGGAGGCAGGTTTTGGGCGGGATGGGGTCGGGACCCCCGAATTCGGGATTTTTGCCCCCCCGCACACCTGAAAGCCCGCCTCATAGCACACTGAAAATCTGGCCTTAAGTGTCAACATGCTGGTACAGCAAGCAATAAGGACGGCAAATGGTATGATACCCTTTATTGCAAGGGGGTTGGAGTATAAGAGTAAGGAAGTCTTGCTACAATTATACAGGGCCCTGGTGAGACCACACCGGGAGTACTGTGTACAGTTCTGGTCTCCTTACCTAAGGAAGGATATACTTGCCTTAGAGGAGGTGCAACAAAGGTTCACCAGACTGATTCCTGGGATTGATTTCCTACATTACAACAGTGACTACACTTCAAAAGTACTTCATTGTGTTGTAAAGTGCCTTGGGATGTCCGGTGGTCATGAAGGGTGCTATATAAATGCAAGTCTTTCTTTCTTTATGAGAGGGCTGTCCTATGAGGAGAGTTTGAGTAGAATGGGCCTATATTCTCTGGCGTTTAGAAGAATGAGAGGTGATCTCATGCAGAAACGTGAGCCCTCTAGCTGCTAAACTCGCTCTCTCTTTCTCGACCTGCCTGGGGGGGTTAATTTTAACCTAAATCGACGGGCAGGAACCCGCAGGATCGCATTGAACATTGGTTTTACACCTTGCCCAATATTAGGCTGAAATTGCCCCCAGACTTGTCTCTCTCTCTCTGTCTGTTTACATAAGAACACAAGCAATCGGAGCAGGAGTAGGCCATTCGGCCCCTCGAGCCTGCTCCGCCATTCAATAAGATCATGGCTGATCTTCAACCTCAACTCCACTTTCCTGCACTATCCCCATATCCCCTGATTCCCTTAATAGCCAAGATTCTATCAATCTCTGTCTTGAATATCCTCAATGACTGAGCCTCCACAGCCCTCTGGGGCAGAGAATTCCAAAGATTCACTGCCCTCCGAGTGAAGAAATTTCTCCTCATCTCAGTCCAAAATGGCCGACCCCTTATTCTGAGACTGTGATCCCTGGCTCTAGATTCCCCAGCCAGGAGAAACAACCTCCCTGCATCTACCCTGTCAAGCCCTGTAAGAAATTTGTATGTTTCTCTGTTTCTCTCCTCCTGTCTCTCTATCTGTCTGTCTGTCTCTATCTCTCTCTGTATCTCTCGCTCTCCGTCTCTTTCTCTGTCTTTGTCCCTCTAACTAACTCTGTTTCTCTCTCCACGGATGCTGCCTGACCTGCTGAGTATTTCCAGCATTGCTGGTGTTTATTTCTGCCTTTCCTCTGTCTGTTTTATTCATACGGTCAGCGATGTCCTAGAAACATAGAAGATAGGAGCAGGAGTAGGCCATTCGGCCCCTCGAGCCTGTTCCACCATTTAATGAGATTTAATGGCTGATCATCCAAATTCAGTACCCTGTCCCTGCTTTCTCCCCATATCCCTTGATCCCTTTAGCCTTAAGAAATATATCTAACTCCTTCTTGAATATATTTACTGAATTGGCCTCCACTGCCTTGTGTCCTGAACTCTCCTCTGTTGTTCCTCTGAAGCTCGAAAATAGATTGTAAACAAAAATAGATTTAGAAAAACTGCGGATGCTGGAAATCTGAAACAGGAACAGAGAATGCCGGGAACTCTGAGCAGGTCGGACAAAGGGCAAGAAGTCTGTGGCCTTAGCGCCACTCTGTAGCGCCATTAAATGGCTCTAAAACACCGGCCACCGCTCTCTCGCCAGTTGTTGGTAGGTCCTGCTGCGGCCGCCATTTTCGTGCTTACCTTTGCGCTGCCGGTAACTGGCAGGGCCAGACTGGATAAAATGGCGGTTTGGTGACATCAATCGGCGTGCGACACCGACTTAACGTCACCAACGCGAACTTCGACCCTAGCGCTGAATGGGTCCTAAGCATGGGGTCCACAGGTCCCTGGGCCACTAGAGGGGCACCTGCCAGCCCACACAGACCAGACCTCCCGCATCCCCCTCCCCCCCCCACCAACACAGAGAAATAAATAGTTGGCCTCTTTGGCTTCCTTACAAAAGGGCCACTAACACATATTGTCTTTGGGAATGGAGACCACCTCCCTGCCCTGGACCGCTCCCCCCCTCCCCGCCCACCCTCCCCACCACTCTGGGTGGCCCCCACCCAAACCCTTCAGGAGGCCACATGCTTCACCTGATCAGGTGTAGCCCATTCCGTACTCACACCAGGTTCCACTCAAGTCAAGGAAGTTGTTACTCTCAGCCCAGGGACATCCACATCACCCCCCCCCCCTCTGCCACAGGTGACCCGTGTCTGGAGACAAGACCCACCCCCCCGGAAACTACCAGCGTAGGCTGATGGGCCTCAGCGCCTTCCCACTGGAAGATCCGCACACCCAGGCCCACAGACTGGAGAAGCTGGGGTTGTTCTCCTTGGAGCAGAGAAGGTTGAGAGGAGATTTGATAGAGGTGTTCAAAATCATGAGGGGTCTAGACAGAGTAGATAGAGAGAAACTGTTCCCATTGGCGGAAGGGTCGCGAACCAGAGGACACAGATTCAAGGTGATTGGCAGAAGAACCAAAGGCGACATGAGGAAAAACTTTTTTACGCAGCGAGTGGTTATGATCTGGAATGCACTGCCTGAAAGGGTGGTGGAGGCAGATTCAATCGTGGCTTTGAAAAGCGAATTGGATAAGTACCTGAAGGAAAAAAATTGCAGGGCTACGGGGAAAGGGCGGGGGAGTGGGACGAGCTGAAGTGCTCTTGCAGAGAGCCGGCACGGGCTCGACGGGCTGAATGGCCTCCTTCTGTGCTGTAACCATTCCATGATTCAGTTTGAGGCTGAACTAGACCGTTCGCAGCCTTGGCATCCGAGTTGGCCCTGAGCTGAGTTTCCGATCCCATATCCTCTCCATCACCAAGACCTGTAATGTATGTACCTTTAAGGGGAGAACTACTTTTTACAGCTCCTGTATACTGTAGTACCGGCAGTGACCACACCTGTATATAAACCCTGAGTAGTGATCTGTATAGTTAGTTGTAGAGTAACCCTCATTCAGTAAACACCTGTTGAATCGTTCCCTGCAGTCTTGCTGTCTAATTATTGAAGGACAAACATTAAGATACACGGATCTAACAGCGTCAACGGGGGAGAGAGGCGCGCAGGAAAACGCGCAGAGCGCAGCCGGTGTTCAAGGGCCGAGCAGCGTCAACGGGGGAGAGAGGCGCGCAGGAAAACGCGAGGCGCTGCCATTGCTATGAGGACCGCAGAGAGCGGCATTGGCAGCAGCGCAGGAGCAGTGCACGAAACCCACAGGGTGTCGCCATTTGCCACGAGGACCGCTGAGTGCGGCGTTGGCAGCAGCGCGGGAGACGCCATTTTAAGCCGCAGCGGGGAAGAAAGGAAAGCGCGGGAGACGCCATTTTAAGGCGCAGCGGGGAAGAATGGAAAGCGCGGGAGACGCCATTTTAAGCCAGTCTAACCACACCCAAAAATGCCGAAGAGTGGCAGTATCACAGCGTTCGACAATGAAGTCGAAGATTGGACGACATATGTCGAATGCATAGAAGTATACTGCAAGGCGAATGAAGTGCCAGATGACAAGAAAGCGCTGGTATTGTTGAATTCAATGGGTGCAAAAATGTATGGCTTACTACGAAACCTAGTAACCCCAGAGAAGCCAGTGGAAAAGGATTTTGAAAACATAGTGTCAATCCTACAGGACCACTTAAACCCCACACCGCTGCTGATAGCAGAAAGATTTAAGTTTCACAAAAGGAACCAGCATAAAGATGAAAGTAATGCTGAGTATTTAACGGAACTGCGCAAGCTATCGAAACACTGCCAGTTTGGAACGGGACTAGCAGATACTTTAAGGGACAAGTTTGTGTGTGGGCTTCAAAGTGAAGGAACCCAGAAACGGCTTCTATCAGAAAAGGATCTTACGCTGGACAAGGCTTTCAGCATTGCAGTATCACAAGAAGCAGCAGCACGGGGCGCGGCAGAGTTACAACGGAGAATGCAAGAATATGGCACAAATGAAATGTCATACAGA
Organism: Somniosus microcephalus; assembly: GCF_052327205.1. Taxonomy (NCBI): domain Eukaryota; kingdom Metazoa; phylum Chordata; class Chondrichthyes; order Squaliformes; family Somniosidae; genus Somniosus; species Somniosus microcephalus. The sequence continues at coordinate 18,439,329 of NC_141014.1, forward strand.
ACAGTGAAGTGCTATCGCTGTGGCAGAACAACACACGACCATAATGATTGCTGGTTCATGGACAAAGTGTGCAGACAGTGTGGAAAAGTAGGACACATAGCAAGAGTCTGCAGGTCGGGAAAGAAAACCAGCAGCAAGAAATCTCCACAGGAGAAGTACAAGAAGGTACATAAGGTGACGGAGAGTAGTTCAGACGAACAGAAAAGTGATACAGACTCCGGAAGCAAGGAGCTGGGTTGTCTGAAACTACATAATGTGATCAAAACGGAGGATCACCAAACTATCTGGGTCACGCTCAAGATAGCAGGAGTCCAAGTGAAAATGGAATTGGACACAGAATCAGCCCTAACAGTCATAAACCGAAGGGACTACAAGCGGCTATTCTCACATATATACCCTTGAGAGATACAAAGATTGTCTTGAAGATGTACACGGGGTAAAAAGTCGACCCCAAAGAAAAAATAAGGGCGAACGTTATATATAACGGCAAGGAATCACCAAAAATGGACCTATATGTATTGCCAGATGGAGGACCACCACTACTAGGACGTGAATGGATCCGGAAGATACAGCTAGATTGGCATTCCATACAAGCACTGACTGTAGATGCCAAAAAGGATGACGACGTCACACCTGGACGACGGTCAAAAATGCTAACTGACGCACAAGAAGTGTTCCAGCAGGGACTCGGAACACTAAAAGGCATAACAGCGACGATCAAAATAGAGGAAAATGCAAGTCCAAAGTTTTTTAAGGCCAGACCGGTACCTTATGCGATCCACCCAGCCGTCGAAGCAGAGCTGGAAGGTTTGGAACGTTCAGGAGTACTGTCCAAAGTGGACTGGGGCGAGTGGGCTACACCCATCGTTCCTGTAATGAAGAGGTCGTTGAGTAATACACCTGGGGAACCAAAGAAGGTTCGCATCTGTGGGGACTTTAAGGTGACAGTGAACTCAGTCCTTCACACTGTACAATATCCGCTTCCGCGGATTGAAGATATTTTTGCCTCGCTATCTGGAGGGAAACGCTCCACTAAGATTGATCTGGCCCAGGCGTACCTGCAAATGGAGGTAGAAGAAGCCTCAAACCAGTACCTCACGATCAACACTCATAAAGGTCTCTACCAATACAGCCGGCTGGTGTTCGGGGTAGCATCAGCTCCGGCTATTTGGCAAAGGGCAATGGAACAAGTCCTGCAAGGGATTCCAGGGACCCAGTGTTATTTGGACGACATCCTGGTCACGGGCGAAAATGACAGTGATCACCTCTCCAGCCTGGAGCAGGTGCTCACTAGATTGAAGGAATATGGGCTCCCAGCTAATCGCCACAAATGCGAGTTTTTCCAGAAGCAGATCTCGTATTTGTTAAGTATGTGTATTGTATTGAACAATTAACACAAAGACTTAAACGTATAACTCAAACAGGTCTTTACTGGTTGGAGGTAGGGACTATACGTAGGTCTTTACTTCATGCCCACAGGCGGGAACTGAGGGGAGATCAGTACCCACAGTACTATTTATACCCCTATGGCCAGGAGTGGTACTGCGTATCACTACGCCCTACAAGTAGTGCAGTCCTGTCCATAGGTTCAAAGTAGCACACATATTACATACACAACATTCCTCCCTTCCTAGCTTTACAGTCATCTCCCCATTTAACATAACGTAATAACATATATACATATATAACTTCAGGTTTACATAACAGAATAACATAGATAACTTCATGTCAAAACAGATCACAGATTCAGTCTCTGCGGAAAACAGTTCACAGATTCAATCTCTGTGGTGTAGTCGGTTCACGTTGCTGGAGTGACTCATTCAATAGTCCTTCTATGGATTTAACAGTTTGAACTTCCGAACTGAATTGGCTCCGTTCGGAGGGACCACGTGTGTGATCTGGTAGAGGTAATAATGGTTCAGATGGGTCATCTTCTGTTTCGACTTTTCCTTTTCTGCTTCTTGGAGACTCTCTGGGCTCCACTGTCAGCTGCCAGCTGCATGCGCAGTTCCTCCTTCTCTTCCTCCTTTTTCCGTAGTAGAGCCACCTTCTCCCGATGTTCCGTAGACTTTCGGTGCTCCTCCATGATTTCTGTATGGTGGGAGTCGAAGTTACAAGTTGGGCAGGACAGGACATAGTAATATTCGGTGTCGTCCTGATCTAGGCCAGCGAGAGGGTCTTCTATTTCCTCCATACCCAGCTGGGCGTTAGCCAGCTTTTGTTCCAAGTCCAGACATCTTTCCTGAAGAGACTTCTTCATGCGTACCTCTTCATCCAGCTTTTTCTGGGCTTTCAGCAAGTCGTTTACTAATGACCTCATTTGAGATTTTACTACTTCAACTTCTTTTGGAGATTGATTGATCGGACTATTCAATCCCTCTACCGGAGCAGCTGTTTCAGCGGTCTGTTGTTCTACGTTGACGTGAGTCAGCGTACTTTTGGCATCCAAGGGCTGCTCTGTTGCAGTCATCTCAGTCTGTGTTGCCACCTCAGCTCTTCCAATAACCTTTGAGAGCTCCGAACCCCTTTCGTTTGAATATTGAAGTTCGTGTTCAAGTTTTTCCCATTTCAGAGTCCTGTCCTTCAGCATATGCAGGAGTTGGCTGACCGTTAACTCCTCTGACATCAGACGTTTTGTGTGCTCCTGCTCCATTTTCTCCATCAGCTGCTTCTGTTGTCTTTCCAGATTCTCCAACTCTATATCAAAGAACTCTTTCGTTGTATTCAACTCTTGCTCAAAATGGCGAAGCATTTGTTCTAATTGCTGTTGTAGTTTGAAATGGAGTTGAGTTCGAGCACGGTGTCCCTCAGAAATGGGCACATCAGTAGACTTGCCAGACTCAGAATCCACAGTTAAACTATGTTGTTGTTGCTCAGTGGAATTCTGTGCTGAAACTTTGTCTTTTGCACCTGAGTTGGGCTTACCATCATCTGTTCCAGAGTCTGGGCCGACTATCTTCACTGAGTTCTCACTCGTTATTGTTTGTAGGAAATGCCAGTCCATATTCATTTTCCTAATCCACTCCCGTCCTAGTAGTGGAGGACCTCCTTCAGATATCACATATAAGTCCATTATTTGACTGTCTTCGCCCTTGTGGACCACTGCAACCTCTATTTTCCCGATGGGGTACACTCTTTGCCCCGTGTATGTTTTCAATATAATCCCCGTATCCTGTAGGGGAATATGTTGGAATAACTTTCCGTAATCTTTCTTATTTATGACCGTCAATGCCGATCCAGTGTCCAATTCCAGTTTTACTTGGACTCCTTCTATCTGAAGAGTGACCCAAATTGTCTGGAGGTCTGCACCCTTACCAGCGTTGAGTACTCTTAAGCTAGCCAGTTCGTTACAGCTTAAGCTAGCCAGTTCATTACTGCTAGCGTCTGAATCGGACTCCTGTTCGGTCACCTTGTGTACCTTTACGTATTTTCCTTGCGGTGACTTCTTGTTGCTGGTCTTCTTCCCTGACCTGCATACTCTAGCTATATGTCCAAGCCTACCACAAGTTCTACATTCTTGGTTTTTAAACCAACACTGGTTCTGATCATGCGTTGTCTTTCCACAACAATAACATTTGCCAGAACTCACACCCAATTTGTGTGCACTGAGCTCCGGCGACCGTAGCTGCATTACTGCCGTGCCTCTCGCTGCGGCTTCGTGTGCTGCTGCCATAGTGACCGCCTTCTCAAGCGTCAGCTCATTCTCCTCGAGCAGTCGCTTTTGTGTATCCTGTTTAAATAAACCACACAAAAATTTGTCTCGTAGTGCATCTGTCAGTCCCGTTCCAAACTGGCAATATTTCGCTAATTTACGCAATTCCAGCAAATATTCAGCATTGCTTTCATGCTGTAGCTGCCTTCTGTCGTAAAATTTAAATCGTTCCGCTAGCATCAGCGGCGTGGGGTTTAGATGATCTTTCAGGACAGTAACAATCTCATCGAACGTCTTATCCGCCGGTTCATCTGGTGATAACAGGTGTTTCAATTGCCCGTATGTCTTCGCACCCATTAAATTTAATAATGTTAGAGCTTTATCTTGGTCACGAATTTTATTGGCCTTACAATAATTTTTTACTCTTTCAACATATATGGCCCAATCTTCGAGGTCACTATCAAAGGTGCTAATATTCCCGTGTTTAGGCATTGTAGATTTGCAATTTCTCAGATTTTATTTTGTTTACTTGTTATCAAAGATGGCGGCTTCCCGCTCTTGCCGTCGTCCTCCGCCCACAAAATGGCGGTTTTCCCGCGCTTGGCGGTCTTCACCCGTCCCCCGACGCCGTCTCCCTTCAGCCCCCGAGTGCGGCCCTTATCTTCGCCGCGATCGATAGCCCGCGCTGTGCACCGCGGCTCTCGCACCTTGAGCTTCTGCAGCCGCCGCGCCTTTCAGTCCGAGTGCGGCCCTTATCTTTGGTCCCGATCGCTGGCCCGCGCTGCGCCTCGCACTTGAAGCGGCTCCCGGCCTCTGGCTCACCCGCTCGCGCGGCTCTTGCTCGCTCCCTCCCGGGCTCTGGCTTACCCGCTCGCGCGTTTCACCGCGGCTCTTATCAGGGATTGCGATCGCCCTTATCTTCTCCAACTTCCCCAGCCCTGTCTTTGCAGCCTACGCTGCACGGCTTACCCCACCACCTAGGTTGAACAAGGAAACTGCAGAAAGACTTCTGTCAGTCGCTGGAAGCTGTCAGGACGGCTGCTGCACTCCAGTGCTCAGTCGCTGATGGAGGCTTCAGAGTCCTAAAGCCTGTCGCTTCTAGTGGGGTGGTGATGTTTGAAACCTCTCTTCAACTGCCGCAGGGTAAGAACCTGACTCGTCGCCAGTGTTAAGTATGTGTATTGTATTGAACAATTAACACAAAGACTTAAACGTATAACTCAAACAGGTCTTTACTGGTTGGAGGTAGGGACTATACGTAGGTCTTTACTTCATGCCCACAGGCGGGAACTGAGGGGAGATCAGTACCCACAGTACTATTTATACCCCTATGGCCAGGATTGGTACTGCGTATCACTACGCCCTACAAGTAGTGCAGTCCTGTCCATAGGTTCAAAGTAGCACACATATTACATACACAACAGTATTGTGGCCACGTTATTGATAAAGAGGGGTTACATAAGTCCCCTGAAAAGATTGAGGCAGTAGTCAAGGCTCCAGCACCGGAAAATGTGTCACAACTGAGGTCGTTCCTCGGGCTGGTGAACTACTACCATAAGTTCTTGCCGAATTTGTCTACCGTACTACACCCACTGAACACCCTACTGCAAACGGGGGTACCATGGAAGTGGAGTGACGAATGTAAACGAGCTTTCCAGAAGAGCAAAGCATTGATCACATCAAAAGAGGTGTTGGCTCATTTCAACCCAGCACTACCAATTCGGTTGGCGTGTGATGCATCACCCTATGGCATTGGAGCGGTGCTGTCGCACAAATTCCCGGACGGCTCGGAGAGGCCAGTAGCCTTTGCGTCTCGGTCACTAACCTCAGCCGAGTGTAACTACGCCCAGATTGACAGGGAGGCCCTCAGCCTAGTGTGGGGAGTGAAAAAGTTCAATCTCTATCTGCACGGGCAGAAGTTCACCTTGCTGACTGACCACCAACCACTTGTCTCCATCTTTTATCCAAAGAAGGGCGTTCCGGTGATGACTGCGCAACGGCTACAAATATGGTCCCTTTTTCTAGGGGCGCACCAATATGAAATCGAGTATAAGGGCATGAAACAGCATGGAAACGCTGATGGGCTATCACGCCTGCCACTGCCTACTGCGGAGGAAGCACCAGCAGTGGATCCTGTCGAAATATTTCATTCGACTATAATTGAATGCTTGCCAGTAAGTAACGCTGGTATAGAGAAGGAGACCCGAAATGACCGACACTGTCTCGGGTATATGATTTGACAGTGAAGGGATGGCCAGCACATGGTGACTCACTGTTGCCAGCATTCTCATCCAGAAGAGAACAGCTGCCAGTATGCCAGGGGACCTTGATGTGTGGATCCCGAGTGGTAATTCCACCCAAGATAAGGGAGAGAGTGCTCAATGAGCTTCACGAAGGTCATCTGGGAGGGGTGAAAATGAAAAGCCTTGCTAGGGCTTATGTGTGGTGGCCAGGGATCGATCAGCAAATCGAGGACCTGACAAAGAGCTGCTCAGGATGCCAGAAGGCCCAAAATGCACCACCACATGCCCCTCTACACCCATTGGAGTGGCCCTCATCTCCATGGCAACGGGTGCATATTGATTTTGCTGGTCCATTCATGGACTCAATGTTTTTAATAGCCGTGGATGCGCACTTGAAATGGCCTGAGGTGATCAAAATGTCCTCCACCACCACGGAGAAAACTATTGCAGCCCTACGGACCATTTTTGCCAGGAACGGCTTGCCAGAGCAGATTTGCTCTGATAACGGACCACAGTTTGTGTCCGAAGAGTTTCGAAGATTTATGAAAAGGAATGGGGTAAGGCATTACACATCCGCCCCGTATCATCCAGCCACAAATGTATTGGCTGAGAGGTTCGTACAAACCTTTAAGAAGGCAATAAAGGCTATGTACAATGACAACATTCCGCTGCAGCACAAGGTGGACAATTTCCTGTTCGCCTACCGGAATGCGACACATGCAGTCACCAACCAGGCCCCGGCCATGATGTTCTTTAACCGAAGGTTGAGATCTCGTCTGGATTTTCTCAGACCAAATGTACGAAGAGATGTTGAGAGTAAGCAATTCCAGCACATCAGTGAGAAGCCGACAAGGAGCTTCAATGTAGGCCAACCAGTCTTGGCCCGCGACTACCAAACAGAGAAATGGCAACCTGGAACGATATGCACACGGCAGGGGCCACTAATGTACACAGTGGATGTTGGGGAGAACATTGTGAGACGCCATGCTGACCAGATCCTAGAGTCACAGGAATGAGTCAACCCCATGTCTCGGCCATACGTACCTGGTGAGGAACCCGACATACAGGTCGCATCTACCTCAGAAACAATAGCATTGGAAGCTGATGAATCAACTGACGACAGGGTGTTAGAATCGCCTCCGCACCAAGAGCGAGACACTCGGGAAAGGCGTTATCCAGAAAGAATCAGGAAGCCTCCCCAAAGACTGAATTTATAAATAGACTATTTTCAGTTAATGTTGCATGTTAAAAGTGTTAATTGTAATTAGTTTGATATTTAATTGTTAAATGAGTGTTATGGTACTGTTAATCTAAAAGGGGAGGAATTGTAATGTATGTACCTTTAAGGGGAGAACTACTTTTTACAGCTCCTGTATACTGTAGTACCGGCAGTGACCACACCTGTACATAAACCCTGAGTAGTGATCTGTATGGTGTGGAGATGCCGGAGTTGGACTGGGGTGGACAAATATAAGAAGTCACATGACACCAGGTTATAGTCCAACAGCTTTATTTGAAATCACAAGTGATCTGTATAGTTAGTTCTAGAGTAACCCTCATTCACTAAACACCTGTTGAATCGTTCCCTGCAGTCTTGCTGTCTAATTATTGAAGGACACAACATCAAGATACACGGATCTAACAAGACCGTCTCGTTCCACCTCTGGAACATCGCTCGTCACGGCCCCGCCTCGGCTCATCTGCTGCTGAAACCATCATCCATGCCTTTGTTACCGCTAGACTGGACTATTCCAACCCTCCCCTGGCCGGACTCCTATCCTCCGCCCTCCATAAACTTGAGCTCACCCAACACTCTGCTGCCCCGTGTCCTAACTCGCACCAAGTCCCGTTCACCCATCACCCCTGTGCCCGCTGCCCCGTGTCCTAACTCGCACCAAGTCCCGTTCACCCAACACCCCTGTGCTCGCTGCCCCGTGTCCTAACTCGCACCAAGTCCCATTCACCCAACACCCCTGTGCTCGCTGCCCCGTGTCCTAACTCGCACCAAGTCCCGTTCAACCAACACCCCTGTGCCCGCTGCCCCGTGTCCTAACTCGCACCAAGTCCCGTTCACCCAACACCCCTGTGCTCGCTGCCCCGTGTCCTAACTCGCACCAAGTCCCATTCACCCAACACCCCTGTGCTCGCTGCCCCGTGTCCTAACTCGCACCAAGCCCCGTTCACCCAACACCCCTGTGCTCGCTGCCCCGTGTCCTAACTCGCACCAAGTCCCGTTCACCCAACACCCCTGTGCTCGCTGCCCCGTGTCCTAACTCGCACCAAGTCCCGTTCACCCAACACCCCTGTGCTCGCTGCCCCGTGTCCTAACTCGCACCAAGTCCCGTTCACCCAACACCCCTGTGCTCACTGCCCCGTGTCCTAACTCGCACCCAGTCCCGTTCACCCAACACCCCTGTGCCCGCTGCCCTACATTGGCTCCCGTTCCAACAACGCCTCAATTTTAAAATTCTCTTCTTCATGTTCAGTTCCCTCCACGGCCTCATCCCTCCCTACCTCTGTTACCTCCCCCAATCCTACAAATCTCCGAGATCTCTGCGCTCCTCTAACTCTGGCCTCTTGTGCATCCCTCACTTCCTCTCTCCCACCATCTAATCTCATGCCTTCAGCCGGCTAGGCCCTAAGCTCTGGAATTCCCGCCCCAAAAATCTTTGTCTCTCCACCGCTCTCTCCTCCTTTAAAAGGCTGCTTAAAACCCACCTCTTTGACCAAGCGTTTGGTCACCTCTCCTTCTTTGGTCAATTTCTGCCTGATAACGCTTCTGTGAAGGGCCTTGGGACATTTTACTGTGTTAAATACCAGTTGTTCTTATCAAGGACAGTCGAACCAGAGGACGCAGCCTGTGCTTGAAGCGGGGTAAATTCAAAACGAATCTGTGGAAACAATATTTCAGTGAGCGAGTGGTCAACCTCTGGAACAGGCTCCCGAGGGAGACGGTGGAAGCAGTTAGTATTGATTCGTTAGTTGGATTTCTGTCAGAAATAACATTTTGGAATACACTGTATGAGCAATTTGAGATGTGCGATGTGGTAAGTGTAACATGTTTGGGAGAAACAGGTGACTTGATTGATTCGATAGCAAAGGATAGCAAATATTAAAAAAAATATTTTTACTTATATTTTTTATCCACACCTTTGTTTTGGCCTTTCCCCCCCCACTTCCTTTCTTTTTTTTTCTCTCTCCCACATGGCAGCTGTCTCCCATTCTGCCAGCACATTTCACACCTAATCTAGAGCCGTCTTTTGTCTCCACTAGCCCTATCACCATCTCGTCTGGTTTTAAATACCTCTTAATGTCTCTTCTTCTCTTTTCTCTCCCAGCCTGGCCTCTTAATCTATTTCATTTCCTGTGCCTCTTTAGTCTTGACAAAGGGTTTCCACCTGAAACCTTGACTCTATTTTCTCTCCACGGATGTTGCCTGGCCTGCTGAGTTTTTCCAGCATTTTCTGTTGTTATTTTTGACTTGATTGATTGCTACAGTTAGTCAACAACTTCATTATTGTTGTGTCATGTGACTACCAGGATGGCAGAAGGCCAATGAGATGGACCCTGGGTCTTTTCTCGTCTAGCGAGTCCTATGTTCTTACGTTCTGAAGCTTGTGCTGTGGGTTGATGAATCGAGACTGCCCTAATGTGTCATGTAGAACCCCTACAACCAACAGGAAAAGGATACTTACATCTCACCTGGGCTGCACCTGAACTCGGACCTCAGTGACTCAGCCACTGCACCAACCAGCTCCCTCAAAGCGACAATCTCTGCATGTCATCGTTCTTGTGCTCAGAAGAGGCCTTAGCGTTAAGTAGGAGAGCTTTCAGTTCTGCCTTGAAGCCATCGCTGCTGTCTCCCGGGTAGCCAGCCCCACTGCCTGTCGTCCTCGAACGCTCAGTGGCGATGCCTTTCATGGTGGAGTTTCGTACGGGCACTCACTGTCCAGACACCATCGCTCAGAGCAGCAACCTGGGAAATTGTAAATGAGTAATAAACTCAGTCCTGATGATAGAGACACGACTAACTGAGCCTGTCCTTGCAATGAAGTTGAATTAATGAAACGTCACATTCATTGTGACATTGATGATAATTCACTTCTCCGATATCACTGGTGCGGTGACTCCTCCCAGCCTGTGTGTCTGGTGCTGATGTCATTGGCAAACTTTGTTTCAATACTACTTTTTAAAAAGTAATGGAAAAGCAAATGGTATGTATTACAAGAGGATTTGAGTATAAGAGTAAAGACGTCTTACTGCAATTATATAGGGCCCTGGTGAGACCACACCTGGAGTATTGTGTACAGTTTTGGTCTCCTTACCTAAGGAAGGATATACTTGCCATAGAGGGAGTACAACGAAGGTTCACCAGACTGGTTCCTGGGATAGGGGGATTGTCCTATGAGGAGAGATTGAGGCCTATATTCTCTGGAGTTAGAAGAATGAGAGGTGATCTCATTGAAACGTATAAAATTCTTACAGGGCTTGACAGGGTAGATGCAGGGAGGATGACTCCCCTGGCTGGGGAGTCTAGAACCAGGGGTCACAGTCTCAGAATAAGGGGTCGGCCATTTAGGACTGAGATGAGGAGAAATTTCTTCACTCAGAGGGTGGTGAATCTTTGGAATTCTCTACCCCAGAGGGCTGTGGAGGCTCAGTCGTTGGATATTAAGGGAATCAAGGGATATGGAGATCGGGCGGGAAAGTGGAGTTGAGGTCAATGATCAGCCATGATCTTATTGAATGGCGGAGCAGGCTCGAGGGGCCGATTGGCCGACTCCTGCTCCTATTTCTTACATTCTTATGTTCTAAAGGATATTTCAGTTAATAGAGGCTCCTTGTAACTTTGATTTTTAAAAAGGTTATTGCCGGTGACACTTTAATGGACTGTGAAATTTCACTGATCAGATGAATGTTTAATGGTTTAACATTTCCAAAGGTGAAATGTGACCCATTCTCCGGCTCAGGAATGCCTTGTGTACCCTCACTGGAAACCTGCACTATCCCACTGTGACCACGGTGGCTCTGACTCCGAGTCGCTCTTTCCCGGGGCGTTCCTGGCTTGTTCCCCCTCAGCTACAATATGTGTTTTTAGGGGGGGGGGGGAACAGAATAAATGGCTGAGATTCTCATCTGGCCGCACTCTCACTTGCAGTCTCTGAGAGGCCCTGTCCCCATCCCGCCCCTTCCTTTATTTTAGCGAGCTCCTGGGGGATGTTCCTCTCTCATTATCTCTCAGCTCCATTGCCACTCCAGGCTTTCGGATTTTTTTCTCCTGCGATTCCCCCCGAGCCGTGTTTCCGATCGCCGGCGCCCAGCGAGGGGGAAATGTCGAGGGGCGGGGAGGATGTTTGGAGGGTCAGGCACCCTTTGCATTGGCTGCTTGCTGGGAGCAGCTGGTCTGCCCGCCCTATCAGGTGGAGTCAATTTATGGTTCACAAAGCGCACTAGAAAAGGGAGAAAAACCACATTCGAAGCAACGTTTCCAATGGGCTGGAGGGTGGAAACACTGGCTAGTGTAGTGAGAAAGAAAGACTTGCATTTCTATAGCGCCTTTCACGACCTCAGGACATCCCAAAGTGCTTTACAGCCAATGAAGTACTTTTTAAAGTGTAGTCTCTGTTGTAATGTGGGAAATGCAGCAGCCAATTAGTGCACAGCAAGCTCCCACAAACAGCAATGTGATAATGACCAGATCAGCAGTTTAAATGATGTTGATTGAGGGATAAATATTGGCAAGGACACCGGGGAAAAATCCCCTGCTCTTTTTCAAAATAGTGCCGTGGGATCTTTTATATCCACTTGAGAGAGCAGATGGGGCCTCAGTTTAGCATCACATCCAAAAGACGGCACCTCCGACAGTGCTGCGCGCCCTCAGCACTGCACTGGAGTTTCAGCCTGGATTATGGCGCTGGGGTGGGACTTGAACCCACAAACTATTGTGATTCACAGAGGCGAGAGTGCTACCCACTGAGCCACAGCTGGCACACTGACCAGGGAACCCAGCTTCAGTCCCTGCTCTGTGCTGAGTCAGTCAGAGCCAACAAGGCAGAGTTGGCCTCAGTGCCCCTAGAGAAGTAAAACCAGCCTGGGTCCACCTCGCTGCATCACTAACCCGTCTTTCCCTGCTGTGTGGAGGTTGGGTAAGAAGGGAATTGGGCTCACATGCGATGCACCTCACGGTTAAATGGCCGACTGCTTCGGCTGCCTTATGCAGAATGGCAACGCGGGTGAGGTGGTGCTCATTGCTGTCAGGAGGGACGGGAGCAAAGTACACATCCGGCGGGGTCGAACAGGGGGTAACTCAAACACAAAGTCCAAGAGTCAGAGAGAACGAGTCACCGAGAACACTTGGGGGGGGGAGAAAATCGGTATCGCCCCGTGTGGGGCGCAATTATCGGCCGGGCGCAAAGTTTAGGGCCTGGCCCTAATTATCGCCTCCGACTGCAAACTTGGCTTCTATCGCCCCTGGAGGTGATTGGAGCGCTAAATCAGGCGCTACACACCTCTCTTAAGGCGCTACCGCCGAGGAGCGAGGAGCGAGGCGCTACCTCAGAGCAAAGCTCACGTGATGTCAGTCAGCAATGGAACACAGGCACACTGGCACCGGCCAGTTCTTAAAGGGGAGGGTCGATCTTGCTCTCCATCCACACCCTTGCAGCCTTGAATCTCGGCCTGGAGAGACCTGTACATCAAATCTGCTGGAAAGAACAATGGAGAGGCCCAGGGAAAGAGCTCAGAGTGCAGCCCCCACAGTCTCTTCTAAATCGATGCAAGGAAGGTCAAATCAAAATGAACCTGCAAAGTGCTGCTCAGTACTCAAATCTCCTTCACACAGCATTGAATCTCTCCAGAAGTCTCTCTTTCTCTCTCTCAGAATGCGTGGTGCTAAAATGTCGCCGACAAAAAAAGGGCAGGAAGCGGTCGCCTTTAAATAGCGCTCCCCCAGTCCCTTCCAGACTGCAAAACACTCCCCTCAACCTGTCATTGCTAGCGGCAGGCGGTAAGGCAGGGGGCGCCACTCAATATCTGGTACGGGGTGCCACCGGGGCGTTGCACACTCGACTGACGTCACGATCTGCGGGCGCACGAGATCGTGGCGGCAGTGTTTAGCGCCGCCGCAAAATGTCTGGTCAATTTCGCGAGCGGCGCAAACATCGCCGCACCCGGGCGCTAGTTGCTTTGCGCCTCATTAATGGCCTCTTAGGGTGCTAACAGAAGGCGCAAAGCAACTGAATTTTCCCCCCTCGGAGTCTGAAGCTCCTGAGCTAGGTCACAGCATCTTTGATGAAGTGACTGTCAAATAATTAGATGCAGGAGCAAAAAGGCATGAAAGACTCCAAACCCTTTATTGTATTACATTCAGTGATTCATAAACCATAAAAGATAATGCAGTGTATCGCCACTTGATTAATGATAATTCACGCAGTCGTTTGACTTTGCTCCAAGACTCCGTGCTTCAGTGAGGCACAGTATCAAAGCCTTGTTCCGTGACTATATTGCGCCGTGATACAGTGTCCCCTCCAGCGCCAGTTCTCTCCCTTCTTCTCCTCCAGGCTCTGGTGCAGGGCGCAGTATACCTCTCCAATCACCAGCTGGTACCTCACCCCAGTGGCTATTCGCCCTGTGGGCATGGATAACCCCCTGCACTTTGGGTGGGTGAATGCTCCCTGTATAGTGTGGCCGTGGCACTGACCCAGATAGGCCGGAAGATGCCAGCTTCCATCCCTACGCTCTGCTCGGCAGCAGGGGGGGCTTACACTCGGTCTTGGTGCCCCCTGGGGCCGGGTGTTAAAACAAAACGAATCGGCACAGACAAGATGGGCCGAATGGCATCCTTTTGTGCTGTATGATGCTGTGAATTGGCCAGGGGTTCCTCTGATCCTGAACAATCTGCTTTGGTATGGCTCCCCCTATGTACTAACAGACCACAGGCTAAAAGAAAGACTTGCATTTCTATAGCACCTTTCACGACCTCAGGATGTCCCAAAGCGCTTTACAGCCAATGAAGTACTTTTTGAAGTGGAGTCACTGTTGTAATGTAGGAAATGCGGCAGCCAATTTGTGCATAGCAAGCTCCCACAAACAGCAATGTGATAATGACCAGATAATCTATTTTTAGTGATTTTGATTTGAGGTATAAATATTGGCCAGGACACCGGGGAGAACTGCCCTGCTCTTCTTCGAAATAGTGCTGCGGAATCTTTTACGTCCACCTGAGAAGGCAGTCGGGGCCTCGGTTTAACGTCTTATCCTAAGACTAGCTCATGTGCCTGTGGAATGGCAGTAAGGGGCATACAGACCAACAGGTCCCGGTTTCCTCGCTGACCCGCACTCATCTCACCCGGGCTGTGGATTTCGGGGCATCAAAATTCACCTCAACACCCCTGGAGTAAGGACAAATCCGCCAGGGCTCCCATTCCTGATACATGGCCAGTGATCCCTGCTGGAAGGCACAGCTCTGCAAGTGTCAGGTCAGGACAGGGCCCTGCTTGGCTGCGATGCACTCCGCGGAGGAATTGCCGGTCCAAGCTGACGAATGGCCACTCGGGTGAGGTGCTGGCAAAAGTGCCATGACCGGTTGAACTGTAGCCCAGGCATGGTCGACGCCTTCAGGAGAGAACGTTAGACCCTATTTGCTGACCTGTGTTCAGTTCTGGGCACCGCACCTCAGGAAGAACATACTGGTCTTGGCGAGGGTGCAGTAGATTCACCCGCACGATACCAGAATAACAACAGCTTGTATTTATATAGCGCCTTTAACGTAGTAAAACGTCCCAAGCCGCTGCACAGGAGGATTGTAAAAAAAGAAACTTTGACACCAATCCTCATAAGGGTAAATTAGGGCAGGTGACCAAAAGCTTGGTCAAAGAGGTAGGTTTTAAGGAGCATCTTAAAGGAGGAAAGAGAGGTGGAGAGGTTTAGGGAGGGAATTCCAGAGCTTAGGGCCCAGGCAACAGAAGGCATGGCCACCAATGGTGGAGCGATTAAAATCAGGGATGCTCAAGAGGGCAGAATTAGAGGAGCGCAGATATCTCGAGGGGGTTGTGGGGCTGAAGGAGATTACAGAGATAGGGAGGGGCAAGGCCATGGAGGGATTTGAAAACAAGGATGAGAATTTTGAAATCGAGGCGTTGCTTAACCGGGAGCCAATGTAGGTCAGCGAGCACAGGGATGATGGGTGAACGGGACTTGGTGCGAGTTAGGACATGTGCAGTTGAGTTTTGGATGACCTCAAGTTTACGTAGGGTTCAATGTGGGAGGCTGACCAGGAGTGCGTTGGAATAGTCAAGTCTAGAGGTAACAAAGGTATGGATGAGGGTTTCAGCCACGGATGAGCTGAGGTAAGGGTGGAGACGGGCGATGTTACGGAGGTGGAAGTAGGCGGTCTTAGTTATGCTGCGGATATGTGGTCGGAAGTTCATTTCAGGGTCAAATATGACACCAAGGTAGCGAACAGTGTGGTTCAGCCTCAGACAGATGTTAGGGAGAGAGATGGAGTCAGTGGCTAGGGAACGGAGTTTGTGGCGGGGACTGAAAACAATGGCTTCGGTCTTCCCAATATTTAATTGGAGAAAATTTCTGCTAATCCAAAACTGGATGTCGGACAAGCAGTCTGACAATTTAGAGACCGTGGAGGGGTAGAGAGAGGTGGTGGTGAGGTCGAGCTGGATGTCGTCAGCGTACGTGTGGAAACTGACGCTGTGTTTTCGGATGATGTCGCCAAGGGGCAACGTGTAGATGAGAAATAGGAGGGGGCCAAGGATAGATCCTTGGGGGACACCAGAGGTAATGATACAGGAGCGGGAAGAGAAGCCGTTGCAGGTCATTCTCTGGTTACGATTAGATAGATAAGAATGGAACCAGGTGAGTGCAGTTCCACCCAGCTGGACGACGGTGGAGAGGCGTTGGAGGAGGATGGAGTGGTCAACTGTGTCAAAGGCTGCGGACAAGTCAAGAAGGACGAGGAGGGATAGTTTACCTTTGTCATTTCGGTACTGTGGCTGGGGCGGAAACCAGATTGGAGGGATTCAAATATGGAGTTGCGGGAAAGATGGGCACGGATTTGGGAGGCAACAGCACGTTTAAGGACTTTGGAAAGAAAAGGGGGGTTGGAGATGGAGTGGTAGTTTGCAAGGACAGAGGGGGCAAGGGTTGATTTTTTGAGGAGAGGGGTGATGATGGCAGATTTGAGGGAGAGGGGGGTGTAAAGTCTATGGGTTATATGGTGAATTAATACACAGACTACAAGAGTAACTTTAACAGGACTTTACTATTCGAAGGTCAGGGCGAATCTGCCCAATAAATCCTTACACAGCACTTATATACCGGTGTGGTCACTCCCGGTATTACAGTATACAGCAGCCAAGATAAAGTAGTGCAACACCTAAAATAGTTCTCTTAAAGGTGGACGGTTACATACAATAGTTCTCTTAAAGGTAGAACGGTTACATACACTACAATCCTCCCTTTTTAGCTTACAACATACTTATTCCCCATTAAACATAACATATATCCAACTTCATGTAAAAACAGTTCACAGATGTAGTCTCTGCGGAAACAGTTCACAGATTCAGTCTCTGCGGGAAACAGTTCACAGATTCAGTCTCTGCGGAAAACAGTTCACAGATTCAGTCTCGGTGTAGTCGGTTCACGTTGCTGGAGTGACTCATCCAATAGTCCTTCACTGGACTTAACAGCTTGAACTTCCGTCACTTCTGAACCAGCATTGTTGACTTTTAAAAGCTTGAGTACCTTGGGAAGTTTTTCTACTTCCAAACTGGTTTGGCTCCATACGGAGAGGCCACGTGCGTGACCTGGTAGAGGTGATAATGGTTCAGATGGTCATCATCTTCTGCTTCGTCTTTTCCTTTTCTGCTTCTTGGAGATTCTCTGGGCTCCACTGTCAGCTGCCAGCTGCATGCACCGTTCCTCCTTCTCGTCCTCCTTTTTCCGTAGTAGCGCCACCATCTCCCGATGTTCCTTAGACTTTAGGTGATTCTTCATGGTTTCTGCACTTTGGGAGTTTTCATCACAAGCTGGGCAGAGCAGGTCATCGTAATATTCGGTGTCGTCCAACAGGTCATGGTAATATTCGGTGTCGTCCTGAGCTAGGCCAGCGAGAGGGTCTTCTATTTCCTCCATACCCAGCTGGACATTAGCCAGCTTTTGTTCCAAATCCAGACATCTTTCCTGAAGAGACTTCTTCATGCGTTCAGTTTCATCCAGCTTTTTCTGGGCTTCCTGCAAGTCTTTTACTAATGACCTCATTCGTGATTTCAATACTTCAACTTCATTGGGAGATTGATTGATTGTATTATTCAATCCCTCTACTGGAGCAGCTGTTTCAGCATTCTGTTGTTCAACATTGACGTGAATCAGCGTACTTTTGGCATCCAAGGTTTGCTCTGCTGCCATCTTCTCAGTCCGTGTTGCAACCTCAGCTATTCCAATAACTTTTGGGAGCTCCAAACCCCTCTCCTTTGAAGATTTAGACTCATGTCCAAATTGTTCCCATTTCAGAGTCTTGTCCCTCAGCATATAAAGGAGTTGGCTGACCGTTGACTCTTCTGACCTCATCTGTTTCCCAGTAGCTGCAGGGCTGTTTATAACCTTGCCCTGGGGCTCCTTTGCTGTTTCGACTTCGCCATCATCCGCAGCCTCCACCATTCGAATTTCCACAAATGAATCGTCCGGTGATGCTGCACCCAACTTCAGTAGGAGCTCGGAATTCATGGCGACCAACTCAGCCTTTTCTGCCTGCAATCTGCTAACAAGTGCCTTCAGTTGCTGAACATCTTGCTCCACCAGATTAGAGCACGCACCTTCAGAACCCGAATCAGCTTTGATTCGTTTGGCCTCCTTGCGCAGACGGTTTGTGTGCTCCTGCTCCCTTTTCTCCCTCAGCTGTTTCTGTTGTCTTTCCAGATTCTCCCACTCTGTGTCCAAGAACGTTTTCATTGCTTTTATCTCTTGCTCGAGACGGCAACTCAATTGTTCTAATTGCTGTTGTAATTTGAAATGGAGTTGAGTTCGAGCCCGGTGTTCCTCAGACTTGTGCATGTCTGTAAACTGGACAGACTCAGAATTCTCTGCCAAACTATGTTGTTGTTGTTCAGTGGAATTCTGTTCTGAAACTTTGTTCTCCTTTGAAGCATTAGTATTTATGCACTCCTTCGTTTTTCCAACCTTAGTCAGCAAGTCCATTTTAGACTTGTCTTTCGCACCTGGGCTGGTCTTGTCGTCATCCGTTTCAGAGTCTGAGCTGATTGTCTTCACCGAGTTCTCACTCGTTATTGCTTTTAGGTAGTGCCATTCCATGTTTATTTCCCTGATCCACTCCCGTCCCAGAAGTGGTGGACCTCCCTCAGGTAGTACATATAAGTCCATTCCTTGGTGTTCTTTGCCCCTGTCTCTCACCTTGACTTGTATCTTTCCCATGGGGTATACTTTATGCCCCGTGTATGTCTGCAATACGATCTTGGTATCTCTCAAGGGTATATGTGAGAATAGCCGGTTGTAATCCCTTCGATTTATGACTGATAGGGCTGATCCTGTGTCCAATTCCATTTTCACTTGGACTCTGGCTACTTTTAGTGTGACCCAGATAGTTTGTAGGTCAGCTTCCTTACTCACATTGTAAATTCTCAGACTACCCAGTTCCTGGCCGTTCGGGTCTGAATCCGAATTCTGTTCATCTGAACTCTTCTCAGCCACCTTGTGTACCTTGCTGTACTTTTCCTGCGGTGACTTTTTTCTGTTGTTGGTCTTCTTTCCTGACCGGCATACTTTAGCTATGTGACCAAGCTTGCCACATTTTCTACATTCCTGGTTTTTAAACCAGCATTGGTTCTGGTCGTGTGTTGTCTTCCCACAACGATAACATTTTGTTGTACCCGAAGTCATTTGATCCACGCTGAGTACCGCTGCCTTCAGCTGCATTTCCGCAGTGCCTCTCGCGGCTGCTTCGTGTGATGCTGCAATAAGGACAGCCTTGTCAAGTGTAAGATCGTTCTCTTCGAGCAGTCGCTTTTGTGTTCCTTCCTTCGACAACCCGCACACGAACTTGTCTCTCAATGCCTCTGTCAGATTTTCCCCAAACTGGCAGTATTTCGCTAGTCTACGCAGTTCGACCAAGTATTCCGCGTTGCTTTCCTCTTTCCGTTGCGTTCTCGCATAAAATTTGAATCGTTCCGCCAACATCAGCGGTGTGGGGTTCAAATGATCCTTCAGGACAGCAACAATATCAGCGAAAGTCTGATCCGCCGGTTTAGCTGGTGATAGAAGATGCTTCAATAGCCCGTATGTCTTCGCCCCCATTGCGTTTAATAAGGTGAGAGCTTTATCATCATCTGCTATTTTATTGGCCTCACAATATATCTCGATGCGTTCTACGTACGTGGCCCAATCTTCCACCTCGGAATCGAAGTTGTTGATGTTACCATGCTTAGGCATCTTCACTATCTTTTTGAGAAACCACAACGAATTTGTTCGTTACTTTTTTTTTTCCATAAATGGCGGTTTCCCGCGCTTGTCTTCTTCCCCGCCCACTTTCAAAATGGCGGTTTCCCGCTTCTGTCTTCTCCCCCGCCTACTGGCGGCTTACCCCTCCCGCATTTCTTCCCCTGGCGGGAGGGGTAAGCTTTCCTTCGGGCGACGACCACTGGCTTTCGGAGTTCGCAGCCTGCGCGCCGGCTTCAGTGCGTTCCTTGTTCCCTTTTCTCGGCCGGCAACCGGCGCTGGGGACAACCCGTTGGCGGCGAACAGTTCCAGCCGCTGGGCGGAATCTCGCTCGGTCTCCCTCGCTCGGTCCCGTTCCCCCTTCACTCGGGCTCTGTCTCTCCCTCAGCGGCTTCCAATCGCGCCTCCCCGCCCTCTCGCAGTCCGGCCCTTTCCTCCCCCGGCTGCGGCTGAGTTCTCCGCGGTTTTATTTATTTTTATATCTTCCCGCGCCTTACGATCCCGGTCGCAGCGCCTCGTGGCCTCGGTAGCTGCCCGGCCTTTTTCGCCGGTCGCGGTCTAGCTGTCTCACGACGCTGTTGCGTCTCCCAGCCCGCTTGTAGCCCGGTCTCTCACACCGGCTGCGTTCCCGCTTGTAGCCCGGTCTCTCACACCGGCTGCGTTCCTGCTTGTACCGCGGCTTCCGTGCCCTACGCTGCCCCAGTCTCAGCGCCTCTGGGCCCGACTTCTGTCCGGCTCCTTTCCCCCCGACCGTGGTCGAGTTCACCGCCCTTATCCTCCGTTTCTTTTTATTTTCCCCCTACTCACAGTCAACGTGGCTGACTTGCTTCTCTTGGCTGATCGGCTCACTCACTGCCGTGGCAGAAGGGACAATAACAGCCTGTTGCTGATGGAAGGCTTCGTGTCTGAATCCTTCCTTCTTCCTTGCTCTGCAGACTCGAGTCTTCTCTCAGCAGAACGACGAGGGCGGGTGCCTCTTCTCGACGCTCGTTAACTGCTTCGGGTGTGTCGCTGCCGCAGGGTAAGATCGAACCCGTCGCCACTGTAAAGTCTGTGGGTTATATGGTGAATTAATACACAGACTACAAGAGTAACTTTAACAGGACTTTACTATTCGAAGGTCAGGGCGAATCTGCCCAATAAATCCTTACACAGCACTTATATACCGGTGTGGTCACTCCCGGTATTACAATATACAGCAGCCAAGATAAAGTAGTGCAACACCTAAAATAGTTCTCTTAAAGGTGGACGGTTACATACAATAGTTCTCTTAAAGGTAGAACGGTTACATACACTACAGGGGGCAGTCCCTGAGGAGAGAGAATCATTAACGATGTCAGCTAACATGGGAACCAGAAAAGGAAGTTGGGTGGTCAGCAGTTTGGTGGGAATAGGGACGAGGGAGCAGGAGGTGGGTCTCATGGACAGGGCTAAAAGGGTTAAATTTTGAGGATAGGTTGCATAGACCAGGCTTGTATTCCCTTGAGTATAGAAGGTTAAGGGGTGATCTAATTGACATATTTAAGATGATTAAAGGATTTGATTGTATAGAGAGAGAGAAACTATTTCCTCTGGTGGGGGGAGTCCAGAGCAAGGGGTCATAACCTTAAAAGTAGAGCCAGGCCATTCAGGGGTGATGTCAGGAAGCACTTCTTCACACAAAGGGTGGTGGAAATCTGGAACTCGCTCCCCCATAAAGCTGTTGAAGCTGGGGGGGTCAATTGAATATTTCAAAACTGAGATTGATAGATTTTTGTTAGGTAAGGTTATTAAGGGTTACAGAACCATGGCGGGTAAATGAAGTTAAGATACAGATCAGCCACGATCTAACTGAATGGCGGAACAGGCTGGAGGGGCTGAATGGCCTCTGTAAGGGGTTTTACTGTGTGGGTGTCTTGGGTTCGTCAGTTATGCCTCTGACTACCCCCTTTGAGCGGTTCGAATCGCTCGCCCCTTTTGAGTTTTGACCGCCGGACTTATTTGCAGGTAACGATATAGAAAACGAACAGACCAGTGGTTTGGTGCAAAGAAAAACCAAGATTTTATTACCAGAGAACGAAGGATAATATGGATGCAGTACACTTACACTTAACAGGGATGGGAAATAAATGGCACATCGAGGGAAAATGACTAAAATGACAATTTTAGCAATCCCCTTAACTCCCACCCTCTAAACCTCGCTAGGCTCTCTTATGAGGGGTCAGAATTCCATGCTCACCAGTCCGAGTCATTTAAACAGACGAGAATCTTGCTTCTTTGCCCTGCTGCCTTTCGATGCCACGTGGTTTCAATTCTGCACAGGGTACCGTCCAGGTGAAAAAACCCCAGTAATAAAATAGTCTCTGGCAGGGTATTTCACCTCTCGGGACGGGCTCCTCTTCGTAGGTCCTCTTCCTGGGGTGGTGGCAGGCAGGGCGCGGGAGGCAAGGAGAGAGAGAGAGAGCATGGCTTCCTGAGGGGCTATATTTATACTCCTCTCGGTAGCCCTTATCTCACGCGCTAAATTAGCTCATCCTTTGTCTGATTTGAGCGGGTTGGAATTGAACAAAAGGTGTCGATCTTGGCCCATCGACTTAGATGGCCGGTAATAGCTTCTAATGGTCCCCATAACTGCTCTCCTTTGTTCAAAAGATTCCTTGATGGGGCCCGCCTAACCCGGATGGCTCCGCTGATCGTTTGGATCATTTGAGTAAACAAGCTTGATGGCCTGTAAACGGGGGCCTGAATGCAACTGAGTTTGCTCCCAACACATAAATGTAAAAGTTCTGTCTGGTTTCGTGATCTCGCAGACATCAAAAATACCCAAGCTGTTAGCTTGTCACAGAGTCCACAATTGGAACTTACAGGCTTTTGGCCATGAGGTTGACCGCAGCCATTTTGTGTGCCCCTGGATTTTAAAATCAGTCCAACCAGGGTCTCTTTTAATTAAATAATCTTCGGGGGGGGTGGGGGGGAACTGCCTGAATTTTGCAAAACTTACACCTCCTCCTGTTCCTAATGTTCCTAGGAAGGGAAAAACATTGGAATTGCAGTGGGGAAAGAGTTAAACTGACATCGCTGGCAGTTTCACTGAATGGTGTAATAAAGACCATACTTTGCAGTAGTAAGCTTTTTCTAAGTTGCTGAATTGGCAGTGGAGATAACCTAGCTGGACATGGAACCATAAGTAGGCCTAAGTGGATGTAAGTTCTGTTCTGGCAGGAAAGTAAAACAATGAAAGAGTTCTAGAGAGGCAGGAAAGGAGGACAATGAACCAGAAGTACAATGTTGATGAGACCCCATTTGGCATAAACAAAGGTCATAGGTGCAACAACAGCTTGACATATATTTTCCGATAATAAAGGCGGTACTTTAATGTAATGCGATATAGGCAACCAATCAGCGAAGATGCATGCGGGCCAAGGTCCAATCAGGTGGCAGGAATTAATTTTGAATGAGCTGGACATGTGTGTTGTAATGTATAAAAATGTGGTGTTTGCTGCACCAATTTGGAACGGTCTCCCCACCGGTGCAATAAAGACAACTTGACTGTCGATCTAAAACCTTGTGTCGCGTGTTGCTTTAAAATACTCCACAACAGAATCAAACAGTAGAAAAGAGATGTGAAGCCGTAATGTGTCCCTTTCCCGACCAGCGTTCCTGCTGCCGGTGATCCCTGCTTCAACGGCAGGGCCATGAAGTAAACACGGCTGCACTGGTGCTGGTGCTGTCAGGGCCATGGAGACCCGTCCAGAGAGTTGCTGGTTGCGGTGGCTCCAGAGGTGGCAACAGCGCCCCCTGTCTGCAGATACAAACGCTGCCTCCCGCAGGCAGAAGCCGCCATCTTTTTCTCCCGCAGTTGGACAGAAGCTGCTGATGCTATTCCCTGGGCCACCGGGGGACGATCCAGCCACCAGATATACAGCCGTGGGTCACGACCTTCAGCCGGCTGTGTCCGTATAATTGCACACGCCTCAATGTCAGAAGGTGAAAGGTGGCAGCTTCTGCCCATCTGGTCCTTACTTGATATAAGGCCGATCATCACAACCCCAGGACATCGCTGCAGGAGCTCCTCAGGGCAGTGTCCTAGGCCCAACCATCTTCAGCTGCTTCATCAATGACCTTCCCTCCATCATAAGGTCAGAAGTGGGGATGTTCGCTGATGACTGCACAGTGTACAGCGCCATTTGCAACTCCTCAGATAATGAAGCAGTCCGTGCCCACATGCAGCAAGACCTGGACAACATTCAGGTTTGGGCTGATAAGTGTCAAGTAACATTCGCGCCACACAAGTGCCAGGCAATGACTATCTCCAACAATAGAGAGTCTAACCACCTCCCCATGACATTCAATGGCATTACCATCGCCAAATCCCCCACCATCAACATTCTGGGGGTCACCATTGACCAGAAACTTAACTGGACCAGCCATATAAATACTGTGGCAACAAGAGCAGGTCAGAGGCTGGGTATTCTGCGGTGAGTGACTCATCTCCTGACTTCCCAAAGCCTTTCCACCATCTACAAGGCACAAGTCAGGAGTGTGATGGAATACTCTCCACTTGCCTGGATGAGTGCAGCTCTAACCACACTCAAGAAGCTCGACAGCACGGTGGCATAGTGGTTAGCACTGTTGCCTCACAGCGCCAGGGACCCGGGTTCGAATCCGGCCTCGGGTGACTGTCTGTGTGGAGTTTGCACATTCTCCCTGTGTTTGCGTGGGTTTCCTCTGGGTGCTCCGGTTTCCTCCCACAGTCCAAAGATGTGCGGGTTAGGTTGATTGACTATGATAAAAATTGACCCTTAGTGTTAGGGGGATTAAATACATGGGGTTACGGGGATAGGGTGGGATATGTGTTGGTGTAGGGGTTACGGGGGTCGGGTGGGATATGTGTCGGTGCAGGCTCGATGGGCTGAAATGGCCTCTATCTGCTCTGTGGGGTTTCTGTGATTCTGTGACACCATCCAGGACAATACAACCCACTTTATTAGCACCCCGTCTACCACCTTAAACATTCACTCCCTCCACCACCGTGGCTGCAGTGTGTACCATCTACAAGATGCACTGCAGCAACTCGTCAAGGCTTATTTAAAAGCAGCTCAATGTTTAATTTAAAGGAGTTAAATGGAGTGGTACGATACGACAATGAATTCTGACTGATATTAAGCACCTGTTTTTTGCATTGTCCCTGATTTCTGTGGTTGAACAAAGGAGGCTGCTCATATTGTGGGAGACACAGAGGACAGCTCCTCAACTTGAATAAATAACCCATTTGGATGAAATATTTCTGCCACTATTTCAGTGAATTTTAAACAATTAACTTCTGTGTTCGAATAATAACCATTTGTTGCTAATGTCACACCAATCAAGCATGAAACAGTTACAGAGTACTGACAGACATTAAACTCATTTTATCTCACCCTCTAGTGTTATTTGGTTACAGATTGTGAGCAGACAATATTGGAAAAGGTCCCTCATCCTGACAACATGATCAGCTCATCAGCATGGTTCAGGGGTAATCACTGGGCTACATGGCTTCAGAAACTCCAATACCTCAGTAACTCACTCTCTCACACTCAGTAACTCACTCCCTCACACTCGCATTAACTCACTCCCTCTCACTCAGTAACTCACTCCCTCTCACTCTCAGTAACTGACACCCTCTCACTCTCAGTAACTCACTCCCTCTCACTCTCAGTAACTCATTCGCACCCTCTCAGTAACTCACTCCCTCACTCTCAGTAACTCATTCCCTCACTCTCAGTAACTCACTCCCTCACTCTCAGTAACTCACTCCCTCTCACGCTCAGTAACTCACTCACTCTCACTCTCAGTAACTCAAACACTCACTCTCAGTAACTCACTCCCTCACTCTCAGTAACTCACTCCCTCACCCTCAGTAACTCACTCCCTCTCACTCTCAGTAACTCACTCCCTCTCACTCTCAGTAACTCACTCCCTCACCCTCAGTAACTCACTCCCTCTCACTCTCAGTAACTCACTCCCTCTCACTCTCAGTAACTCACTCCCACTCACTCTCAGTAACTCACTCCCTCTCACTCTCAGTATCTCACTCCCTCTCACTCTCAGTAACTCACTCCCTCTCACTCTCAGTAACTCACTCCCTCTCACTCTCAGTAACTCACTCCCTTTCACTCTAAGTAACTCATTCCCTCTCACTCTCAGTAACTTACTCCCTCTCACTCTCAAATACTCACCTCCCTCACTCTCAGTAACTCACTCCCTCACTCTCAGTAACTCACCCCCTCACGCTCAGGAACTCTCTCCCTCTCACTCTCAGTAACTCACTCCCTAACTCTCAGTAACTCATTCCCACACTCTCAGTAACTCACTCCCTCTCACTCTCAGTAACTCACTCCCTCTCACTCTCAGTAACTCACTCCCTCACGTTCAGTAACTTATTCCCTCACTCTCAGTAACTCACTCACTCTCACTCAGTAACTCACTACCTGACTCTCAGTAACTCACTCACTCTCACTCTCAAATACTCACCTCCCTCACTCTCAGTAACTCATTCCCTCACTCTCAGTAACTCACTCTCTCTCACTCAGTAACTCACTCCCCCTCACTCTCAGTAACTCACTCCCTCACGCTCAGTAAATCACTCCCTCTCACTCTCAGTAACTCACTCCCTCGCTCTCAGTAACTCACTCCCTCTCACTCTCAGTAACTCCGTCCCTCTCACTCTCAGTAACTCACTCCCTCTCACTCTCAGTAACTCACTCCCTCACCCTCAGTAACTCACTCCCTCTCACTCTCAGTAACTCACTCCCTCTCACTCTCAGTAACTCACTCCCTCTCACTTTCAGTAAATCACTCCCTCACCCTCAGTAACTCACTCCCTCTCACTCTCAGTAACTCACTCCCTCTCACTCTCAGTAACTCACTCCCTCGCACTCTCAAATACTCACCTCCCTCACTCTCAGTAACTCATTCCTTCACTCTCAGTAACTCACCCCCTCACACTCAGTAACTCACTCCCTCTCACTCTCAGTAACTAACTCCCTCTCACTCTCAGTAACTCACTCCCTCACGCTCAGTAGCTCACTCCCTCTCACTCTCAGTAACTCACTCCCTCACTCTCAGTAACTCACTCCCTCTCACTCTCAGTAACTCACTCACTCT
Organism: Somniosus microcephalus; assembly: GCF_052327205.1. Lineage (NCBI taxonomy): Eukaryota > Metazoa > Chordata > Chondrichthyes > Squaliformes > Somniosidae > Somniosus > Somniosus microcephalus. The sequence goes on from NC_141014.1 coordinate 18,465,813, forward strand.
CACTCTCAGTAACTCACTCCCTCACGCTCAGTAACTTATTCCCTCACTCTCAGTAACTCACTCGCTCTCACTCAGTAACTCACTACCTGAATCTCAGTAACTCATTCCCTCTCACTCTCACTCTCATATACTCACCTCCCTCACTCTCAGTAACTCACTCCCTTACTCTCAGTAACTCACTCCCTCTCACTCAGTAACTCACTCCCCCTCACTCTCAGTAACTCACTCCCTCACGCTCAGTAACTCACTCCCTCTCACTCTCAGTAACTCACTCCCTCTCACTCTCAGTAACTCACTCCCTCTCACTCTCAGTAACTCATTCCCTCACTCTCAGTAACTCACCTCCCTCACACTAAGTAACTCACTCCCTCACTCTCAGTAACTCACTCCCTCACTCTCAGTAACTCACATCCGCACTCTCAGAAACTCACTCCCGCTCACTCTCAGTAACTCACTCCCTCTCACTCAGTAACTCACTCCCTCTCACTCTCAGTAACTCACTCCCTCACACTCAGTAATTCACTCAGTCTCACTCTCAGTAACTCACTCCCTCAGTCTCAGTAACTCATTCCCTCACTCTCAGTAACTCACTCCCTCTCACTCGCAGTAACTCACTCCCTCTCACTCTCAGTAACTCACTCCCTCTCACTCTCAGTAACTCACTCCCTCACGCTCAGTAACTCAATCCCTCTCACTCTCAGTAACTCACTCCCTCACTCTCGGTAACTCACTCCCTCACTCTCGGTAACTCATTCCCTCACTCTCAGGAACTCACTCCCTCACTCTCTGTAACTCACTCCCTCTCACTCTCAGTAACTCACTCCCTCTCACTCTCAGTAACTCACTCCCTCTCACTCTCAGTAACTCACTCCCTCTCACTCTCAGTAACTCACTCCCTCACTCTCAGGAACTTATTCCCTCACTCTCAGTAACTCACTCGCTCTCACACAGTAACTCACTCCCTGACTCTCAGTAATTCACTCCCTCTGACTCAGTAACTGACACCCTCACACTCTCAGTAACTGAGTCCCTCACTCTCAGTAAGTCACTCCCTCTCACTCAGTAACTCATTCCATCTCACTCAGTAACTTACTCCCTCGCACTATCAGTAACTCACTCCCGCACTCTCAGTAACTCACTCCCTCTGACTCTCAGTAACTCACTCCCTCTCACTCAGTAACTCACTCCCTCTCACTCTCAGTAACTCACTCCCTCTCACTCAGTAACTCACTCCCTTGCACTCTCAGTAACTCATTCCCTCACCCTCAGTAACTCACTCCCCCTCACTCTCAGTAACTCACTCCCTCACACTCAGTAACTCACTCCCTCTCACGCTCAGTAACTCACTCCCTCTCACTCTCAGTAACTCACACCCTCACGCTCAGTAACTCACTCCCTCTCACTCTCAGTAACTCACTCCCTCACTCTCAGTAACTTATTCCATCACTCTCAGTAACTCACTCCCTCTCACTCTCAGTAACTCACTCCCTCACTCTCAGTAACTCACCTCCCTCACTCTCAGTAACTCACTCCCTCACTCTCAGTAACACACTCCCTCACGCTCAGTAACTTATTCCCTCGCTCTCAGTAACTCACTACCTGACTCTCAGTAACTCACTCACTCTCACTCTCATATACTCACCTCCCTCACTCTCAGTAACTCACTCCCTTACTCTCAGTAACTCACTCCCTCTCACTCAGTAACTCACTCCACCTCACTCTCAGGAGCTCACACCCTCACGCTCAGTAACTCACTCCCTCTCACTCTCAGTAACTCACCCCCTCACTCTCAGTAACTCACTCCCTCTCACTCTCAGTATCTCACTCCCTCTCACTCAGTAACTGACTCCCTCTCACTCTCAGCAATTCACTCCCTCTCACTCAGTAACTCACTCCCTCTCACTCAGTAACTCACTCCACCTCACTCTCAGGAGCTCACTCCCTCACGCTCAGTAACTCACTCCCTCTCACTCTCAGTAATTCACTCCCTCTCACTCAGTAACTCACTCCCTCTCACTCTCAGTATCTCACTTCCTCTCACTCAGTAACTAACTCCCTCTCACTCTCAGCAATTCACTCACTCTCACTCAGTAACTCACTCCCTCTCACTCAGTAACTCACTCCCTCTCACTCTCAGTAATTCACTCCCTCTCACTCAGTAACTCACTCCCTCTCACTCTCAGTAACTCACTCCCTCTCACTCAGTAACTCACTCCCTCTCACTCTCAGTAATTCACTCCCTCTCACTCTCAGTAACTCACCCCCTCACTCTCAGTAACTCACTCCCTCTCCCTCTCAGTAACTCACTCCCTCTCACTCTCAGTAACTCACTCCCTCTCACTCTCAGTAACTCATTCCCTCACTCTCAGTAACTCACCTCCCTCACTCTCAGTAACTCACTCCCTCACTCTCAGTAACTCACTCCCTCACTCTCAGTAACTCACTCCCGCACTCTCAGTAACTCACTCCCGCTCACTCTCAGTAACTCACTCCCTCTCACTCAGTAACTCACTCCCTCTCACTCTCAGTAACTCACTCCCTCACGCTCAGTAACTCACTCACTCTCACTCTCAGTAACTCACTCCCTCACTCTCAGGAACTCACTCCCTCACTCTCTGTAACTCACTCCCTCTCACTCTCAGTAACTCACTCCCTCTCACTCTCAGTAACTCACTCCCTCTCACTCTCAGTAACTCGCTCCCTCTCACTCTCCGTAACTCACTCCCTCACTCTCAGTAACTTATTCCCTCACTCTCAGCAACTCACTCGCTCTCACTCGGTAACTCACTCCCTGACTCTCAGTTATTCACTCCCTCTCACTCAGTAACTCACACCCTCACACTCTCAGTAACAGAGTCCCTCACTCTCAGTAAGTCACCCCCTCTCACTCAGTAACTCACTCCATCTCACTCAGTAACTCACTCCCTCGCACTCTCAGTAACTCACTCCCGCACTCTCAGTAACTCACTCCCTCTGACTCTCAGTAATTCATTCCCTCTCACTCAGTAACTCACTCCCTCTCACTCTCAGTAACTCACTCCCTCTCACTCAGTAACTCACTCCCTCGCACTCTCAGTAACCCACTCCCTCACTCTCAGTAATTCATTCCCTCACCCTCAGTAACTCACTCCCTCGCACTCTCAAATACTCACCTCCCTCACTCTCAGTAACTCATTCCTTCACTCTCAGTAACTCACCCCCTCACACTCAGTAACTCACTCCCTCTCACTCTCAGTAACTAACTCCCTCTCACTCTCAGTAACTCACTCCCTCACGCTCAGTAGCTCACTCCCTCTCACTCTCAGTAACTCACTCCCTCACTCTCAGTAACTCACTCCCTCTCACTCTCAGTAACTCACTCACTCTCACTCTCAGTAACTCACTCCCTCACGCTCAGTAACTTATTCCCTCACTCTCAGTAACTCACTCGCTCTCACTCAGTAACTCACTACCTGAATCTCAGTAACTCATTCCCTCTCACTCTCACTCTCATATACTCACCTCCCTCACTCTCAGTAACTCACTCCCTTACTCTCAGTAACTCACTCCCTCTCACTCAGTAACTCACTCCCCCTCACTCTCAGTAACTCACTCCCTCACGCTCAGTAACTCACTCCCTCTCACTCTCAGTAACTCACTCCCTCTCACTCTCAGTAACTCACTCCCTCTCACTCTCAGTAACTCATTCCCTCACTCTCAGTAACTCACCTCCCTCACACTAAGTAACTCACTCCCTCACTCTCAGTAACTCACTCCCTCACTCTCAGTAACTCACATCCGCACTCTCAGAAACTCACTCCCGCTCACTCTCAGTAACTCACTCCCTCTCACTCAGTAACTCACTCCCTCTCACTCTCAGTAACTCACTCCCTCACACTCAGTAATTCACTCAGTCTCACTCTCAGTAACTCACTCCCTCAGTCTCAGTAACTCATTCCCTCACTCTCAGTAACTCACTCCCTCTCACTCGCAGTAACTCACTCCCTCTCACTCTCAGTAACTCACTCCCTCTCACTCTCAGTAACTCACTCCCTCACGCTCAGTAACTCAATCCCTCTCACTCTCAGTAACTCACTCCCTCACTCTCGGTAACTCACTCCCTCACTCTCGGTAACTCATTCCCTCACTCTCAGGAACTCACTCCCTCACTCTCTGTAACTCACTCCCTCTCACTCTCAGTAACTCACTCCCTCTCACTCTCAGTAACTCACTCCCTCTCACTCTCAGTAACTCCCTCCCTCTCACTCTCAGTAACTCACTCCCTCACTCTCAGGAACTTATTCCCTCACTCTCAGTAACTCACTCGCTCTCACACAGTAACTCACTCCCTGACTCTCAGTAATTCACTCCCTCTGACTCAGTAACTGACACCCTCACACTCTCAGTAACTGAGTCCCTCACTCTCAGTAAGTCACTCCCTCTCACTCAGTAACTCATTCCATCTCACTCAGTAACTTACTCCCTCGCACTATCAGTAACTCACTCCCGCACTCTCAGTAACTCACTCCCTCTGACTCTCAGTAATGCACTCCCTCTCACTCAGTAACTCACTCCCTCTCACTCTCAGTAACTCACTCCCTCTCACTCAGTAACTCACTCCCTCGCACTCTCAGTAACTCATTCCCTCACCCTCAGTAACTCACTCCCCCTCACTCTCAGTAACTCACTCCCTCACACTCAGTAACTCACTCCCTCTCACGCTCAGTAACTCACTCCCTCTCACTCTCAGTAACTCACACCCTCACGCTCAGTAACTCACTCCCTCTCACTCTCAGTAACTCACTCCCTCTCACTCTCAGTAACTCACTCCCTCACTCTCAGTAACTCACCTCCCTCACTCTCAGTAACTCACTCCCTCACTCTCAGTAACACACTCCCTCACGCTCAGTAACTTATTCCCTCACTCTCAGTAACTCACTCGCTCTCACTCAGTAACTCACTACCTGACTCTCAGTAACTCACTCACTCTCACTCTCATATACTCACCTCCCTCACTCTCAGTAACTCACTCCCTTACTCTCAGTAACTCACTCCCTCTCACTCAGTAACTCACTCCACCTCACTCTCAGGAGCTCACTCCCTCACGCTCAGTAACTCACTCCCTCTCACTCTCAGTAACTCACCCCCTCACTCTCAGTAACTCACTCCCTCTCACTCTCAGTATCTCACTCCCTCTCACTCAGTAACTGACTCCCTCTCACTCTCAGCAATTCACTCCCTCTCACTCAGTAACTCACTCCCTCTCACTCAGTAACTCACTCCACCTCACTCTCAGGAGCTCACTCCCTCACGCTCAGTAACTCACTCCCTCTCACTCTCAGTAATTCACTCCCTCTCACTCAGTAACTCACTCCCTCTCACTCAGTAACTCACTCCACCTCACTCTCAGGAGCTCACTCCCTCACGCTCAGTAACTAACTCCCTCTCACTCTCAGCAATTCACTCACTCTCACTCAGTAACTCACTCCCTCTCACTCAGTAACTCACTCCCTCTCACTCTCAGTAATTCACTCCCTCTCACTCAGTAACTCACTCCCTCTCACTCTCAGTAACTCACTCCCTCTCACTCAGTAACTCACTCCCTCTCACTCTCAGTAATTCACTCCCTCTCACTCTCAGTAACTCACCCCCTCACTCTCAGTAACTCACTCCCTCTCCCTCTCAGTAACTCACTCCCTCTCACTCTCAGTAACTCACTCCCTCTCACTCTCAGTAACTCATTCCCTCACTCTCAGTAACTCACCTCCCTCACTCTCAGTAACTCACTCCCTCACTCTCAGTAACTCACTCCCTCACTCTCAGTAACTCACTCCCGCACTCTCAGTAACTCACTCCCGCTCACTCTCAGTAACTCACTCCCTCTCACTCAGTAACTCACTCCCTCTCACTCTCAGTAACTCACTCCCTCACGCTCAGTAACTCACTCACTCTCACTCTCAGTAACTCACTCCCTCACTCTCAGGAACTCACTCCCTCACTCTCTGTAACTCACTCCCTCTCACTCTCAGTAACTCACTCCCTCTCACTCTCAGTAACTCACTCCCTCTCACTCTCAGTAACTCGCTCCCTCTCACTCTCCGTAACTCACTCCCTCACTCTCAGTAACTTATTCCCTCACTCTCAGCAACTCACTCGCTCTCACTCGGTAACTCACTCCCTGACTCTCAGTTATTCACTCCCTCTCACTCAGTAACTCACACCCTCACACTCTCAGTAACAGAGTCCCTCACTCTCAGTAAGTCACCCCCTCTCACTCAGTAACTCACTCCATCTCACTCAGTAACTCACTCCCTCGCACTCTCAGTAACTCACTCCCGCACTCTCAGTAACTCACTCCCTCTGACTCTCAGTAATTCATTCCCTCTCACTCAGTAACTCACTCCCTCTCACTCTCAGTAACTCACTCCCTCTCACTCAGTAACTCACTCCCTCGCACTCTCAGTAACCCACTCCCTCACTCTCAGTAACTCATTCCCTCACCCTCAGTAACTCACTCCCTCTCACTCTCAGTAACTCACTTCCTCACACACAGAAACTCACTCCCTCTCATGCTCAGTAACTCACTCCCTCTCACTCTCAGTAACTCACTCCCTCACGCTCAGTAACTCACTCCCCCTCACTCTCAGTAACTCACTCCCTCTCACTCTCAGTAACTCACTCCCTCACTCTCAGTAACTCACCTCCCTCACTCTCAGTAACTCACTGCCTCACTCTCAGTAACTCACTCCCTCACTCTCAGTAACTCACTGCCTCACTCTCAGTAACTCACTCCCTCTCACTCTCAATAACTCACTCCCTCACTCTCAATAACTCACTCCCTCACTCTCAGTAACTCACTCCCTCACTCTCAGTAACTCACTCCCTCACTCTCAGTAACTCACTCCCTCTCACTCAGCAACTCACTCCCTCACACTTTCAGTAACTCACTCCCTCTCACTCAATAACTCATATCCTCACACTCTCAGTAACTCACTCCCTCACAATCAGTAACTCACTCACTCTGACTCTCAGTAACTCACTCCCTTTCACTCAGTAACTCACTCCCTCTCACTCTCAGTAACTCACTCCCTCACTCTCAGTAACTCACTCCCTCTCACTATCAGTAACTCAATGCCTCACTCTCAGTTGCTCATTCCCTCACCCTCAGTAACTCACTCCCTCTCACTCTCAGTAACTCACTCACTCACTCTCAGCAACCCTCTCACTCTCAGTAACTCCCTCCCTCTCACTCTCAGTAACTCAATCACTCACTCTCAGGAACTCACTCCCTCACTCTCAGTAACTCACTCCCTCACTCTCATTAACTCCCTCTCAATCACAGTAACTCGCTCCCTCACTCTCAGTAACTCACTCACTCACTCTCAGTAACTCACTCCCGCTCACTCTCAGTAACTCACTCCCTCTCACTCAGTAACTCACTCGCCCTCACTCGCAGTAACTCACTCCCTGTCACTCTCAGTAACTCTATCCCTCTCACTCTCAGTAACTCACTCCCTCACGCTCAGTAACTCACTCCCTCTCACTCTCAGTAACTCACTCTCTCACACTCAGTAACTCATTCCCTCACTCTCAGGAACTCACTCCCTCACTTTCTGTAACTCACTCCCTCTCACTCTCAGTAACTCACTCCCTCACTCTCAGTAACTTATTCCCTCACTCTCAGTAACTCACTCGGTCTCACTCAGTAACTCACTCCCTGACTCTCAGTAATTCGCACCCTCTCACTCAGTAACTCACACCCTCACACTCTCAGTAAATGAGACCCTCACTCTCAGTAAGTCTCCCCCTCTCACTCTGTAACTCACTCCACCTCACTCATTAACTCACTCCCTCGCACTCTCAGTAACTCACTCCCGCACTCTCAGTAACTCACTCCCTCTCACTCAGTAACTCACTCCCTCGCACTCTCAGTAACTCACTCCCTCACTCTCAGTAACTCATTCCCTCACACTCAGTAACTCACACCCTCTCACTCTCAGTAACTCACTCCCTCACACTCAGTAACTCACTCCCTCTCACGCTCAGTAACTCACTCCCTCTCACTCTCAGTAACTCAATCCCTCACGCTCAGTAACTCACTCCCTCTCACTCTCAGTAACGCACTCCCTCACTCTCAGTAACTTATTCCCTCAGTCTCAGTAACTCACTCCCTCTCACTCTCAGTAACTCACTCCCTCACTCTCAGTAACTCACCTCCCTCACTCTCAGTAACTCACTGCCTCACTCTCAGTAACTCACTCCCTCACTCTCAGTAACTCACTCCCTCACTCTCAGTAACTCACTCCCTCTCACTCCCAATAACTCACTCCCTCACTCTCAGTAACTCACTCCCTCACTCTCAGTAACTCACTCCCGCTCAATCTCAGTAACTCACTCCCTCACTCTCAGTAACTCACTCCCTCTCTCAGTAACTCACTCCCTCACTCTCAGTAACTCACTCCCTCCCACTCAGTAACTCATAACCTCACACTCTCAGTAACTCACTCCCTCTCACTCAGTAACTCACTCCCTCGCACACTCAGTAACTCACTCCCACACAATCAGTAACTCACTCCCTCTGATTCTCAGTAACTCACTCCCTTTCACTCAGTAACTCACTCCCTCTCACTCTCAGTAACTCACTCCCTCACTCTCAGTAACTCACTCCCTCTCACTATCAGTAACTCACTCCCTCACACTCAGAAACTCACTCCCCCTCACTCTCAGTAACTCACTCCCTCACTCTCAGTAACTTATTCCCTCAGTCTCAGTAACTCACTCCCTCTCACTCTCAGTAACTCACTCCCTCACTCTCAGTAACTCACCTCCCTCACTCTCAGTAACTCACTGCCTCACTCTCAGTAACTCACTCCCTCACTCTCAGTAACTCACTCCCTCACTCTCAGTAACTCACTCCCTCTCACTCCCAATAACTCACTCCCTCACTCTCAGTAACTCACTCCCTCACTCTCAGTAACTCACTCCCGCTCAATCTCAGTAACTCACTCTCTCACTCTCAGTAACTCACTCCCTCTCTCAGTAACTCACTCCCTCACTCTCAGTAACTCACTCCCTCCCACTCAGTAACTCATAACCTCACACTCTCAGTAACTCACTCACTCTCACTCAGTAACTCACTCCCTCGCACACTCAGTAACTCACTCCCACACAATCAGTAACTCACTCCCTCTGACTCTCAGTAACTTACTCCCTTTCACTCAGTAACTCACTCCCTCTCACTCTCAGTAACTCACTCCCTCACTCTCAGTAACTCACTCCCTCTCACTATCAGTAACTCACTCCCGCACGCTCAGAAACTCACTCCCCCTCACTCTCAGTAACTCACTCCCTCACTCTCAGTAACTTATTCCCTCACTCTCAGTAACTCACTCCCTCTCACTCTCAGTAACTCACTCCCTCACTCTCAGTAACTCAACTCCCTCACTCTCAGTAACTCACTGCCTCACTCTCAGTAACTCACTCCCTCACTCTCAGTAACTCACTCCCTCACTCTCAGAAACTCACTCCCTCTCACTCTCAATAACTCACTCCCTCACTCTCAGTAACTCACTCCCTCACTCTCAGTAACTCACTCCCTCACTCTCAGTAACTCACTCCCTCTCACTCAGTAACTCACTCCCTCACACTCTCAGTAACTCACTCCCTCTCACTCAATAACTCATACCCTCACACTCTCAGTAACTCACTCCCTCTCACTCAGTAACTCACTCCCTCGCACACTCAGTAACTCACTCCCTCACAATCAGTAACTCACTCCCTCTGACTCTCAGTAACTCACTCCCTTTCACTCAGTAACTCACTCCCCTCACTCTCAGTAGCTCATTCCCTCACCCTCAGTAACTCACTCCCTCTCACTCTCAGTAACTCACTCACTCACTCTCAGCAACCCTCTCACTCTCAGTAACTCCCTCCCTCTCACTCTCAGTAACTCAATCCCTCACTCTCAGGAACTCACTCCCTCACTCTCAGTAACTCACTCCCTCACTCTCATTAACTCCCTCTCAATCTCAGTAACTCGCTCCCTCACTCTCAGTTACTCACTCCCTCACTCTCAGTAACTCACTACTCACTCTCTGTAACTCTCTCTCACTCTCAGTAACTGACTCACTCACTCTCAGTAACTCACTCCCGCTCACTCTCAGTAACTCACTCCCTCTCACTCAGTAACTCACTCGCTCTCACTCGCAGTAACTCACTCCCTCTCACTCTCAGTAACTCACTCCCTCTCACTCTCAGTAACTCACTCCCTCACGCTCAGTCACTCACTCCCTCTCACTCTCAGTAACTCACTCCCTCACCCTCAGTAACTCATTCCCTCACTCTCAGGAACTCACTCCCTCACTCTCTGTAACTCACTCCCTCTCACTCTCAGTAACTCACTCCCTCACTCTCAGTAACTTATTCCCTCACTCTCAGTAACTCACTCGCTCTCACTCAGAAACTCACTCCCTGACTCTCAGTAATTCACTCCCTCTCACTCAGTAACTCACACCCTCACACTCTCAGTAAATGAGTCCCACACTCTCAGTAAGTCTCCCCCTCTCACTCAGTAACTCACTCCACCTCACTCAGTAACTCACTCCCTCGCACTCTCAGTAACTCACTCCCGCACTCTCAGTAACTCACTCCCTCTCACTCTCAGTAATTCACTCCCTCTCACTCAGTAACTCACTCCCTCGCACACTCAGTAACTCACTCCCACACAATCAGTAACTCACTCCCTCTGACTCTCAGTAACTCACTCCCTTTCACTCAGTAACTCACTCCCTCTCACTCTCAGTAACTCACTCCCTCACTCTCAGTAACTCACTCCCACTCACTATCAGTAACTCACTCCCTCACGCTCAGTAACTCACTCCCCCTCACTCTCAGTAACTCACTCCCTCACTCTCAGTAAATTATTCCCTCACTCTCAGTAACTCACTCCCTCTCACTCTCAGTAACTCACTCCCTCACTCTCAGTAACTCACCTCCCTCACTCTCAGTAACTCACTGCCTCACTCTCAGTAACTCACTCCCTTACTCTCAGTAACTCACTCCCTCACTCTCAGTAACTCACTCCCTCTCAATCTCAATAACTCACTCCCTCACTCTCAGTAACTCATTCCCTCACTCTCAGTAACTCACTCACTCACTCTCAGTAACTCAGTCCCTCTCACTCAGTAACTCACTCCCTCACACTCTCAGTAACTCACTCCCTCTCACTCAATAACTCATACCCTCACACTCTCAGTAACTCACTCCCTCTCACTCAGTAACTCACTCCCTCGCACACTCAGTAACTCACTCCCTCACAATCAGTAACTCACTCCCTCTGACTCTCAGTAACTCACTCCCTCACTCTCAGTAACTCACTCCCTCTCACTCTCAGTAACTCACTCCCTCACTCTCAGTAACTCAACTCCCTCACTCTCAGTAACTCACTGCCTCACTCTCAGTAACTCACTCCCTCACTCTCAGTAACTCACTCCCTCACTCTCAGTAACTCACTCCCTCTCACTCTCAATAACTCACTCCCTCACTCTCAGTAACTCACTCACTCACTCTCAGTAACTCACTCCCTCACTCTCAGTAACTCACTCCCTCTCACTCAGTAACTCACTCCCTCACACTCTCAGTAACTCACTCCCTCTCACTCAATAACTCATACCCTCACACTCTCAGTAACTCACTCCCTCTCACTCAGTAACTCCCTCCCTCGCACACTCAGTAACTCACTCCCTCACAATCAGTAACTCACTCCCTCTGACTCTCAGTAACTCACTCCCTTTCACTCAGTAACTCACTCCCCTCACTCTCAGTAGCTCATTCCCTCACCCTCAGTAACTCACTCCCTCTCACTCTCAGTAACTCACTCACTCACTCTCAGCAACCCTCTCACTCTCAGTAACTCCCTCCCTCTCACTCTCAGTAACTCAATCCCTCACTCTCAGGAACTCACTCCCTCACTCTCAGTAACTCACTCCCTCACTCTCATTAACTCCCTCTCAATCTCAGTAACTCGCTCCCTCACTCTCAGTTACTCACTCCCTCACTCTCAGTAACTCACTACTCACTCTCTGTAACTCTCTCTCACTCTCAGTAACTCACTCACTCTCACTCTCAGTAACTGACTCACTCACTCTCAGTAACTCACTCCCGCTCACTCTCAGTAACTCACTCCCTCTCACTCAGTAACTCACTCGCTCTCACTCGCAGTAACTCACTCCCTCTCACTCTCAGTAACTCACTCCCTCTCACTCTCAGTAACTCACTCCCTCACGCTCAGTCACTCACTCCCTCTCACTCTCAGTAACTCACTCCCTCACCCTCAGTAACTCATTCCCTCACTCTCAGGAACTCACTCCCTCACTCTCTGTAACTCACTCCCTCTCACTCTCAGTAACTCACTCCCTCACTCTCAGTAACTTATTCCCTCACTCTCAGTAACTCACTCGCTCTCACTCAGAAACTCACTCCCTGACTCTCAGTAATTCACTCCCTCTCACTCAGTAACTCACACCCTCACACTCTCAGTAAATGAGTCCCACACTCTCAGTAAGTCTCCCCCTCTCACTCAGTAACTCACTCCACCTCACTCAGTAACTCACTCCCTCGCACTCTCAGTAACTCACTCCCGCACTCTCAGTAACTCACTCCCTCTCACTCTCAGTAATTCACTCCCTCTCACTCAGTAACTCACTCCCTCGCACACTCAGTAACTCACTCCCACACAATCAGTAACTCACTCCCTCTGACTCTCAGTAACTCACTCCCTTTCACTCAGTAACTCACTCCCTCTCACTCTCAGTAACTCACTCCCTCACTCTCAGTAACTCACTCCCACTCACTATCAGTAACTCACTCCCTCACGCTCAGTAACTCACTCCCCCTCACTCTCAGTAACTCACTCCCTCACTCTCAGTAAATTATTCCCTCACTCTCAGTAACTCACTCCCTCTCACTCTCAGTAACTCACTCCCTCACTCTCAGTAACTCACCTCCCTCACTCTCAGTAACTCACTGCCTCACTCTCAGTAACTCACTCCCTTACTCTCAGTAACTCACTCCCTCACTCTCAGTAACTCACTCCCTCTCAATCTCAATAACTCACTCCCTCACTCTCAGTAACTCATTCCCTCACTCTCAGTAACTCACTCACTCACTCTCAGTAACTCAGTCCCTCTCACTCAGTAACTCACTCCCTCACACTCTCAGTAACTCACTCCCTCTCACTCAATAACTCATACCCTCACACTCTCAGTAACTCACTCCCTCTCACTCAGTAACTCACTCCCTCGCACACTCAGTAACTCACTCCCTCACAATCAGTAACTCACTCCCTCTGACTCTCAGTAACTCACTCCCTCACTCTCAGTAACTCACTCCCTCTCACTCTCAGTAACTCACTCCCTCACTCTCAGTAACTCAACTCCCTCACTCTCAGTAACTCACTGCCTCACTCTCAGTAACTCACTCCCTCACTCTCAGTAACTCACTCCCTCACTCTCAGTAACTCACTCCCTCTCACTCCCAATAACTCACTCCCTCACTCTCAGTAACTCACTCCCTCACTCTCAGTAACTCACTCCCGCTCAATCTCAGTAACTCACTCTCTCACTCTCAGTAACTCACTCCCTCTCTCAGTAACTCACTCCCTCACTCTCAGTAACTCACTCCCTCCCACTCAGTAACTCATAACCTCACACTCTCAGTAACTCACTCACTCTCACTCAGTAACTCACTCCCTCGCACACTCAGTAACTCACTCCCACACAATCAGTAACTCACTCCCTCTGACTCTCAGTAACTTACTCCCTTTCACTCAGTAACTCACTCCCTCTCACTCTCAGTAACTCACTCCCTCACTCTCAGTAACTCACTCCCTCTCACTATCAGTAACTCACTCCCGCACGCTCAGAAACTCACTCCCCCTCACTCTCAGTAACTCACTCCCTCACTCTCAGTAACTTATTCCCTCACTCTCAGTAACTCACTCCCTCTCACTCTCAGTAACTCACTCCCAGTAACTCAACTCCCTCACTCTCAGTAACTCACTGCCTCACTCTCAGTAACTCACTCCCTCACTCTCAGTAACTCACTCCCTCACTCTCAGAAACTCACTCCCTCTCACTCTCAATAACTCACTCCCTCACTCTCAGTAACTCACTCCCTCACTCTCAGTAACTCACTCCCTCACTCTCAGTAACTCACTCCCTCTCACTCAGTAACTCACTCCCTCACACTCTCAGTAACTCACTCCCTCTCACTCAATAACTCATACCCTCACACTCTCAGTAACTCACTCCCTCTCACTCAGTAACTCCCTCCCTCGCACACTCAGTAACTCACTCCCTCACAATCAGTAACTCACTCCCTCTGACTCTCAGTAACTCACTCCCTTTCACTCAGTAACTCACTCCCCTCACTCTCAGTAGCTCATTCCCTCACCCTCAGTAACTCACTCCCTCTCACTCTCAGTAACTCACTCACTCACTCTCAGCAACCCTCTCACTCTCAGTAACTCCCTCCCTCTCACTCTCAGTAACTCAATCCCTCACTCTCAGGAACTCACTCCCTCACTCTCAGTAACTCACTCCCTCACTCTCATTAACTCCCTCTCAATCTCAGTAACTCGCTCCCTCACTCTCAGTTACTCACTCCCTCACTCTCAGTAACTCACTACTCACTCTCTGTAACTCTCTCTCACTCTCAGTAACTCACTCACTCTCACTCTCAGTAACTGACTCACTCACTCTCAGTAACTCACTCCCGCTCACTCTCAGTAACTCACTCCCTCTCACTCAGTAACTCACTCGCTCTCACTCGCAGTAACTCACTCCCTCTCACTCTCAGTAACTCACTCCCTCTCACTCTCAGTAACTCACTCCCTCACGCTCAGTCACTCACTCCCTCTCACTCTCAGTAACTCACTCCCTCACCCTCAGTAACTCATTCCCTCACTCTCAGGAACTCACTCCCTCACTCTCTGTAACTCACTCCCTCTCACTCTCAGTAACTCACTCCCTCACTCTCAGTAACTTATTCCCTCACTCTCAGTAACTCACTCGCTCTCACTCAGAAACTCACTCCCTGACTCTCAGTAATTCACTCCCTCTCACTCAGTAACTCACACCCTCACACTCTCAGTAAATGAGTCCCACACTCTCAGTAAGTCTCCCCCTCTCACTCAGTAACTCACTCCACCTCACTCAGTAACTCACTCCCTCGCACTCTCAGTAACTCACTCCCGCACTCTCAGTAACTCACTCCCTCTCACTCTCAGTAATTCACTCCCTCTCACTCAGTAACTCACTCCCTCGCACACTCAGTAACTCACTCCCACACAATCAGTAACTCACTCCCTCTGACTCTCAGTAACTCACTCCCTTTCACTCAGTAACTCACTCCCTCTCACTCTCAGTAACTCACTCCCTCACTCTCAGTAACTCACTCCCACTCACTATCAGTAACTCACTCCCTCACGCTCAGTAACTCACTCCCCCTCACTCTCAGTAACTCACTCCCTCACTCTCAGTAAATTATTCCCTCACTCTCAGTAACTCACTCCCTCTCACTCTCAGTAACTCACTCCCTCACTCTCAGTAACTCACCTCCCTCACTCTCAGTAACTCACTGCCTCACTCTCAGTAACTCACTCCCTTACTCTCAGTAACTCACTCCCTCACTCTCAGTAACTCACTCCCTCTCAATCTCAATAACTCACTCCCTCACTCTCAGTAACTCATTCCCTCACTCTCAGTAACTCACTCACTCACTCTCAGTAACTCAGTCCCTCTCACTCAGTAACTCACTCCCTCACACTCTCAGTAACTCACTCCCTCTCACTCAATAACTCATACCCTCACACTCTCAGTAACTCACTCCCTCTCACTCAGTAACTCACTCCCTCGCACACTCAGTAACTCACTCCCTCACAATCAGTAACTCACTCCCTCTGACTCTCAGTAACTCACTCCCTCACTCTCAGTAACTCACTCCCTCTCACTCTCAGTAACTCACTCCCTCACTCTCAGTAACTCAACTCCCTCACTCTCAGTAACTCACTGCCTCACTCTCAGTAACTCACTCCCTCACTCTCAGTAACTCACTCCCTCACTCTCAGTAACTCACTCCCTCTCACTCTCAATAACTCACTCCCTCACTCTCAGTAACTCACTCACTCACTCTCAGTAACTCACTCCCTCACTCTCAGTAACTCACTCCCTCTCACTCAGTAACTCACTCCCTCACACTCTCAGTAACTCACTCCCTCTCACTCAATAACTCATACCCTCACACTCTCAGTAACTCACTCCCTCTCACTCAGTAACTCCCTCCCTCGCACACTCAGTAACTCACTCCCTCACAATCAGTAACTCACTCCCTCTGACTCTCAGTAACTCACTCCCTTTCACTCAGTAACTCACTCCCCTCACTCTCAGTAGCTCATTCCCTCACCCTCAGTAACTCACTCCCTCTCACTCTCAGTAACTCACTCACTCACTCTCAGCAACCCTCTCACTCTCAGTAACTCCCTCCCTCTCACTCTCAGTAACTCAATCCCTCACTCTCAGGAACTCACTCCCTCACTCTCAGTAACTCACTCCCTCACTCTCATTAACTCCCTCTCAATCTCAGTAACTCGCTCCCTCACTCTCAGTTACTCACTCCCTCACTCTCAGTAACTCACTACTCACTCTCTGTAACTCTCTCTCACTCTCAGTAACTCACTCACTCTCACTCTCAGTAACTGACTCACTCACTCTCAGTAACTCACTCCCGCTCACTCTCAGTAACTCACTCCCTCTCACTCAGTAACTCACTCGCTCTCACTCGCAGTAACTCACTCCCTCTCACTCTCAGTAACTCACTCCCTCTCACTCTCAGTAACTCACTCCCTCACGCTCAGTCACTCACTCCCTCTCACTCTCAGTAACTCACTCCCTCACCCTCAGTAACTCATTCCCTCACTCTCAGGAACTCACTCCCTCACTCTCTGTAACTCACTCCCTCTCACTCTCAGTAACTCACTCCCTCACTCTCAGTAACTTATTCCCTCACTCTCAGTAACTCACTCGCTCTCACTCAGAAACTCACTCCCTGACTCTCAGTAATTCACTCCCTCTCACTCAGTAACTCACACCCTCACACTCTCAGTAAATGAGTCCCACACTCTCAGTAAGTCTCCCCCTCTCACTCAGTAACTCACTCCACCTCACTCAGTAACTCACTCCCTCGCACTCTCAGTAACTCACTCCCGCACTCTCAGTAACTCACTCCCTCTCACTCTCAGTAATTCACTCCCTCTCACTCAGTAACTCACTCCCTCGCACACTCAGTAACTCACTCCCACACAATCAGTAACTCACTCCCTCTGACTCTCAGTAACTCACTCCCTTTCACTCAGTAACTCACTCCCTCTCACTCTCAGTAACTCACTCCCTCACTCTCAGTAACTCACTCCCACTCACTATCAGTAACTCACTCCCTCACGCTCAGTAACTCACTCCCCCTCACTCTCAGTAACTCACTCCCTCACTCTCAGTAAATTATTCCCTCACTCTCAGTAACTCACTCCCTCTCACTCTCAGTAACTCACTCCCTCACTCTCAGTAACTCACCTCCCTCACTCTCAGTAACTCACTGCCTCACTCTCAGTAACTCACTCCCTTACTCTCAGTAACTCACTCCCTCACTCTCAGTAACTCACTCCCTCTCAATCTCAATAACTCACTCCCTCACTCTCAGTAACTCATTCCCTCACTCTCAGTAACTCACTCACTCACTCTCAGTAACTCAGTCCCTCTCACTCAGTAACTCACTCCCTCACACTCTCAGTAACTCACTCCCTCTCACTCAATAACTCATACCCTCACACTCTCAGTAACTCACTCCCTCTCACTCAGTAACTCACTCCCTCGCACACTCAGTAACTCACTCCCTCACAATCAGTAACTCACTCCCTCTGACTCTCAGTAACTCACTCCCTCACTCTCAGTAACTCACTCCCTCTCACTCTCAGTAACTCACTCCCTCACTCTCAGTAACTCAACTCCCTCACTCTCAGTAACTCACTGCCTCACTCTCAGTAACTCACTCCCTCACTCTCAGTAACTCACTCCCTCACTCTCAGTAACTCACTCCCTCTCACTCTCAATAACTCACTCCCTCACTCTCAGTAACTCACTCCCTCACTCTCAGTAACTCACTCCCTCACTCTCAGTAACTCACTCCCTCTCACTCAGTAACTCACTCCCTCACACTCTCAGTAACTCACTCCCTCTCACTCAATAACTCATACCCTCACACTCTCAGTAACTCACTCCCTCTCACTCAGTAACTCCCTCCCTCGCACACTCAGTAACTCACTCCCTCACAATCAGTAACTCACTCCCTCTGACTCTCAGTAACTCACTCCCTTTCACTCAGTAACTCACTCCCTCTCACTCTCAGTAACTCACTCCCTCACTCTCAGTAACTCACTCCCTCTCACTATCAGTAACTCAATCCCTCACTCTCAGTAGCTCATTCCCTCACCCTCAGTAACTCACTCCCTCTCACTCTCAGTAACTCACTCACTCACTCTCAGCAACCCTCTCACTCTCAGTAACTCCCTCCCTCTCACTCTCAGTAACTCAATCCCTCACTCTCAGGAACTCACTCCCTCACTCTCAGTAACTCACTCCCTCACTCTCATTAACTCCCTCTCAATCTCAGTAACTCGCTCCCTCACTCTCAGTTACTCACTCCCTCACTCTCAGTAACTCACTACTCACTCTCTGTAACTCTCTCTCACTCTCAGTAACTCACTCACTCTCACTCTCAGTAACTGACTCACTCACTCTCAGTAACTCACTCCCGCTCACTCTCAGTAACTCACTCCCTCTCACTCAGTAACTCACTCGCTCTCACTCGCAGTAACTCACTCCCTCTCACTCTCAGTAACTCACTCCCTCTCACTCTCAGTAACTCACTCCCTCACGCTCAGTCACTCACTCCCTCTCACTCTCAGTAACTCACTCCCTCACCCTCAGTAACTCATTCCCTCACTCTCAGGAACTCACTCCCTCACTCTCTGTAACTCACTCCCTCTCACTCTCAGTAACTCACTCCCTCACTCTCAGTAACTTATTCCCTCACTCTCAGTAACTCACTCGCTCTCACTCAGAAACTCACTCCCTGACTCTCAGTAATTCACTCCCTCTCACTCAGTAACTCACACCCTCACACTCTCAGTAAATGAGTCCCACACTCTCAGTAAGTCTCCCGCTCTCACTCAGTAACTCACTCCACCTCACTCAGTAACTCACTCCCTCGCACTCTCAGTAACTCACTCCCGCACTCTCATTAACTCACTCCCTCTCACTCTCAGTAATTCACTCCCTCTCACTCAGTAACTCACTCCCTCGCACACTCAGTAACTCACTCCCACACAATCAGTAACTCACTCCCTCTGACTCTCAGTAACTCACTCCCTTTCACTCAGTAACTCACTCCCTCTCACTCTCAGTAACTCACTCCCTCACTCTCAGTAACTCACTCCCACTCACTATCAGTAACTCACTCCCTCACGCTCAGTAACTCACTCCCCCTCACTCTCAGTAACTCACTCCCTCACTCTCAGTAAATTATTCCCTCACTCTCAGTAACTCACACCCTCTCACTCTCAGTAACTCACTCCCTCACTCTCAGTAACTCACCTCCCTCACTCTCAGTAACTCACTGCCTCACTCTCAGTAACTCACTCCCTTACTCTCAGTAACTCACTCCCTCACTCTCAGTAACTCACTCCCTCTCAATCTCAATAACTCACTCCCTCACTCTCAGTAACTCATTCCCTCACTCTCAGTAACTCACTCACTCACTCTCAGTAACTCAGTCCCTCTCACTCAGTAACTCACTCCCTCACACTCTCAGTAACTCACTCCCTCTCACTCAATAACTCATACCCTCACACTCTCAGTAACTCACTCCCTCTCACTCAGTAACTCACTCCCTCGCACACTCAGTAACTCACTCCCTCACAATCAGTAACTCACTCCCTCTGACTCTCAGTAACTCACTCCCTTTCACTCAGTAACTCACTCCCTCTCACTCTCAGTAACTCACTCCCTCACTCTCAGTAACTCACTCCCTCTCACTATCAGTAACTCAATCCCTCACTCTCAGTAGCTCATTCCCTCACCCTCAGTAACTCACTCCCTCTCACTCTCAGTAACTCACTCACTCACTCTCAGCAACCCTCTCACTCTCAGTAACTCCCACCCTTTCACTCTCAGTAACTCAATCCCTCACTCTCAGGAACTCACTCCCTCACTCTCAGTAACTCACTCCCTCACTCTCATTAACTCCCTCTCAATCTCAGTAACTCGCTCCCTCACTCTCAGTTACTCACTCCCTCACTCTCAGTAACTCACTACTCACTCTCTGTAACTCCCTCTCACTCTCAGTAACTCACTCACTCTCACTCTCAGTAACTCACTCACTCACTCTCAGTAACTCACTCCCGCTCACTCTCAGTAACTCACTCCCTCTCACTCAGTAACTCACTCGCTCTCCCTCGCAGTAACTCACTCCCTCTCACTCTCAGTAACTCACTCCCTCTCACTCTCAATAACTCACTCCCTCACGCTCAGTCACTCACTCCCTCTCACTCTCAGTAACTCACTCCCTCACCCTCAGTAACTCATTCCCTCACTCTCAGGAACTCACTCCCTCACTCTCTGTAACTCACTCCCTCTCACTCTCAGTAACTCACTCCCTCACTCTCAGTATCTTATTCCCTCACTCTCAGTAACTCACTCGCTCTCACTCAGAAACTCACTCCCTGACTCTCAGTAATTCACTCCCTCTCACTCAGTAACTCACACCCTCACACTCTCAGTAAATGAGTCCCTCACTCTCTGTAAGTCTCCCCCTCTCACTCAGTAACTCACTCCACCTCACTCAGTAACTCACTCCCTCGCACTCTCAGTAACTCACTCCCGCACTCTCAGTAACTCACTCCCTCTCACTCTCAGTAATTCACTCCCTCTCACTCAGTAACTCACTCCCTCTCACTCTCAGTAACTCACTCCCTCTCACTCAGTAACTCACTCCCTCGCACTCTCAGTAACTCACTCCCTCACTCTCAGTAACTCATTCCCTCACCCTCAGTAACTCACTCCCTCTCACTCTCAGTAACTCACTCCCTCACACTCAGTAACTCACTCCCTCTCACGCTCAGTAACTCACTCCCTCTCACTCTCAGTAACTCAATCCCTCACGCTCAGTAACTCACTCCCTCTCACTCTCAGTAACTCACTCCCTCACTCTCAGTAACTTAGTCCCTCAGTCTCATGAACTCACTCCCTCTCACTCTCAGTAACTCACTCCCTCACTCTCAGTAACTCACCTCCCTCACTCTCAGTAACTCACTGCCTCACTCTCAGTAACTCACTCCCTCACTCTCAGTAACTCACTCCCTCACTCTCAGTAACTCACTCCCTCTCACTCCCAATAACTCACTCCCTCACTCTCAGTAACTCACTCCCTCACTCTCAGTTACTCACTCCCGCTCAATCTCAGTAACTCACTCCCTCACTCTCAGTAACTCACTCCCTCACTCTCAGTAACTCACTCCCTCTCACTCAGGAACTCATACCCTCACACTCTCAGTAACTCACTCCCTCTCACACAGTAACTCACTCCCTCGCACACTCAGTAACTCACTCCCTCACAATCAGTAACTCACTCCCTCTGACTCTCAGTAACTCACTCCCTTTCACTCAGTAACTCACTCCCTCTCACTCTCAGTAACTCACTCCCTCACTCTCAGTAACTCACTCCCTCTCACTCTCAGTAACTCACTCACTCACTCTCAGGAACTCACTCCCTCACTCTCAGTAACTCACTCCCTCACTCTCATTAACTCCCTCTCAATCTCAGTAACTCACTCCCTCACTCTCAGTAACTCACTCCCTCACTCTCAGTAACTCGCTACTCACTCTCGGTAACTCCCTCTCACTCTCAGTAACTCACTCAATCTCACTCTCAGTAACTCACTCACTCACTCTCAGTAACTCAATCCCTCTCACTCTCAGTAAATCACTCCCTCTCACTCAGTAACTCACTCCCTCTCACTCGCAGTAACTCACTCCCTCTCACTCTCAGTAACTCACTCCCTCTCACTCTCAGTAACTCACTCCCTCACGCTCAGTCACTCACTCCCTCTCACTCTCAGTAACACACTCCCTCACCCTCAGTAACTCATTCCCTCACTCTCAGGAACTCACTCCCTCACTCACTGTAACTCACTCCCTCTCACTCTCAGTAACTCACTCCCTCACTCTCAGTAACTTATTCCCTCACTCTCAGTAACTCACTCGCTCTCACTCAGAAACTCACTCCCTGACTCTCAGTAATTCACTCCCTCTCACTCAGTAACTCACACCCTCACACTCTCAGTAAATGAGTCCCACACTCTCAGTAAGTCTCCCCCTCTCACTCAGTAACTCACTCCACCTCACTCAGTAACTCACTCCCTCGCACTCTCAGTAACTCACTCCCGCACTCTCAGTAACTCACTCCCTCTCACTCTCAGTAATTCACTCCCTCTCACTCAGTAACTCACTCCCTCGCACACTCAGTAACTCACTCCCACACAATCAGTAACTCACTCCCTCTGACTCTCAGTAACTCACTCCCTTTCACTCAGTAACTCACTCCCTCTCACTCTCAGTAACTCACTCCCCCACTCTCAGTAACTCACTCCCACTCACTATCAGTAACTCACTCCCTCACGCTCAGTAACTCACTCCCCCTCACTCTCAGTAACTCACTCCCTCACTCTCAGTAAATTATTCCCTCACTCTCAGTAACTCACTCCCTCTCACTCTCAGTAACTCACTCCCTCACTCTCAGTAACTCACCTCCCTCACTCTCAGTAACTCACTGCCTCACTCTCAGTAACTCACTCCCTTACTCTCAGTAACTCACTCCCTCACTCTCAGTAACTCACTCCCTCTCAATCTCAATAACTCACTCCCTCACTCTCAGTAACTCATTCCCTCACTCTCAGTAACTCACTCACTCACTCTCAGTAACTCAGTCCCTCTCACTCAGTAACTCACTCCCTCACACTCTCAGTAACTCACTCCCTCTCACTCAATAACTCATACCCTCACACTCTCAGTAACTCACTCCCTCTCACTCAGTAACTCACTCCCTCGCACACTCAGTAACTCACTCCCTCACAATCAGTAACTCACTCCCTCTGACTCTCAGTAACTCACTCCCTTTCACTCAGTAACTCACTCCCTCTCACTCTCAGTAACTCACTCCCTCACTCTCAGTAACTCACTCCCTCTCACTATCAGTAACTCAATCCCTGACTCTCAGTAGCTCATTCCCTCACCCTCAGTAACTCACTCCCTCTCACTCTCAGTAACTCACTCACTCACTCTCAGCAACCCTCTCACTCTCAGTAACTCCCACCCTCTCACTCTCAGTAACTCAATCCCTCACTCTCAGGAACTCACTCCCTCACTCTCAGTAACTCACTCCCTCACTCTCATTAACTCCCTCTCAATCTCAGTAACTCGCTCCCTCACTCTCAGTTACTCACTCCCTTACTCTCAGTAACTCACTACTCACTCTCTGTAACTCCCTCTCACTCTCAGTAACTCACTCACTCTCACTCTCAGTAACTCACTCACTCACTCTCAGTAACTCACTCCCGCTCACTCTCAGTAACTCACTCCCTCTCACTCAGTAACTCACTCGCTCTCCCTCGCAGTAACTCACTCCCTCTCACTCTCAGTAACTCACACCCTCTCACTCTCAATAACTCACTCCCTCACGCTCAGTCACTCACTCCCTCTCACTCTCAGTAACTCACTCCCTCACCCTCAGTAACTCATTCCCTCACTCTCAGGAACTCACTCCCTCACTCTCTGTAACTCACTCCCTCTCACTCTCAGTAACTCACTCCCTCACTCTCAGTAACTTATTCCCTCACTCTCAGTAACTCACTCGCTCTCACTCGGAAACTCACTCCCTGACTCTCAGTAATTCACTCCCTCTCACTCAGTAACTCACACCCTCACACTCTCAGTAAATGAGTCCCTCACTCTCTGTAAGTCTCCCCCTCTCACTCAGTAACTCACTCCACCTCACTCAGTAACTCACTCCCTCGCACTCTCAGTAACTCACTCCCGCACTCTCAGTAACTCACTCCCTCTCACTCTCAGTAATTCACTCCCTCTCACTCAGTAACTCACTCCCTCTCACTCTCAGTAACTCACTCCCTCTCACTCAGTAACTCACTCCCTCGCACTCTCAGTAACTCACTCCCTCACTCTCAGTAACTCATTCCCTCACCCTCAGTAACTCACTCCCTCTCACTCTCAGTAACTCACTCCCTCACACTCAGTAACTCACTCCCTCTCACGCTCAGTAACTCACTCCCTCTCACTCTCAGTAACTCAATCCCTCACGCTCAGTAACTCACTCCCTCTCACTCTCAGTTACTCACTCCCTCACTCTCAGTAACTTAGTCCCTCAGTCTCATGAACTCACTCCCTCTCACTCTCAGTAACTCACTCCCTCACTCTCAGTAACTCACCTCCCTCTCTCTCAGTAACTCACTACCTCACTCTCAGTAACTCACTCCCTCACTCTCAGTAACTCACTCCCTCACTCTCAGTAACTCACTCCCTCTCACTCCCAATAACTCACTCCCTCACTCTCAGTAACTCACTCCCTCACTCTCAGTTACTCACTCCCGCTCAATCTCAGTAACTCACTCCCTCACTCTCAGTAACTCACTCCCTCACTCTCAGTAACTCACTCCCTCTCACTCAGGAACTCATACCCTCACACTCTCAGTAACTCACTCCCTCTCACTCAGTAACTCACTCCCTCGCACACTCAGTAACTCACTCCCTCACAATCAGTAACTCACTCCCTCTGACTCTCAGTAACTCACTCCCTTTCACTCAGTAACTCACTCCCTCTCACTCTCAGTAACTCACTCCCTCACTCTCAGTAACTCACTCCCTCTCACTATCAGTAACTCACTCCCTCACTCTCAGTAACTCATTCCCTCACCCTCAGTAACTCACTCCCTCTCACTCTCAGTAACTCACTCACTCACTCTCAGGAACTCACTCCCTCACTCTCAGTAACTCACTCCCTCACTCTCATTAACTCCCTCTCAATCTCAGTAACTCACTCCCTCACTCTCAGTAACTCACTCCCTCACTCTCAGTAACTCGCTACTCACTCTCGGTAACTCCCTCTCACTCTCAGTAACTCACTCAATCTCACTCTCAGTAACTCACTCACTCACTCTCAGTAACTCAATCCCTCTCACTCTCAGTAAATCACTCCCTCTCACTCAGTAACTCACTCCCTCTCACTCTCAGTAACTCACTCCCTCACGCTCAGTAACGCACTCCCTCTCACTCTCAGTAACTCACTCCCTCACTCTCAGTAACTCACTTCCTCTCACTCCCAATAACTCACTCCCTCACTCTCAGTAACTCACTCCCTCACTCTCAGTTACTCACTCCCGCTCAATCTCAGTAACTCACTCCCTCACTCTCAGTAACTCACTACCTCACTCTCAGTAACTCACTCCCTCACTCTCAGTAACTCACTCCCTCTCACTCAGTAACTCATACCCTCACACTCTCAGTAACTCACTCCCTCTCACTCAGTAACTCACTCCGTCGCACACTCAGTAACTCACTCCCTCACAATCAGTAACTCACTCCCTCTGACTCTCAGTAACTCACTCCCTTTCACTCAGTAACTCACTCCCTCTCACTCTCAGTAACTCACTCCCTCACTCTCAGTAACTCACTCCCTCTCACTATCAGTAACTCACTCCCTCACTCTCAGTAACTCATTCCCTCACCCTCAGTAACTCACTCCCTCTCACTCTCAGTAACTCACTCACTCACTCTCAGCAACCCTGTCAATCTCAGTAACTCCCTCCCTCTCACTCTCAGTAACTCAATCCCTCACTCTCAGGAACTCACTGCCTCACTCTCAGTAACTCACTCCCTCACTCTCATTAACTCCCTCTCAATCTCAGTAACTCGCTCCCTCACTCTCAGTAACTCACTCCCTCACTCTCAGTAACTCGCTACTCACTCTCGGTAACTCCCACTCACTCTCAGTAACTCACTCAATCTCACTCTCAGTAACTCACTCACTCACTCTCAGTAACTCACTCCCGCTCACTCTCAGTAAATCACTCCCTCTCACTCAGTAACTCACTCCCTCTCACTCGCAGTAATTCCCTCCCTCTCACTCTCAGTAACTCACTCCCTCTCACTCTCAGTAACTCACTCCCGCTCACTCTCAGTAACTCACTCCCTCTCACTCAGTAACTCACTCCCTCTCACTCTCAGTATCTCACTCCCTCTCACTCTCAGTAACTCACTCCCTCTCACTCTCAGTAACTCCCTCCCTCACGCTCAGTAACTCACTCCCTCTCACTCTCAGCAACTCACTCCCTCACACTCAGTAACTCATTCCCTCACTCTCAGGAACTCACTCCCTCACTTTCTGTAACTCACTCCCTCTCACTCTCAGTAACTCACTCCCTCACTCTCAGTAACTTATTCCCTCACTCTCAGTAACTCACTCGGTCTCACTCAGTAACTCACTCCCTGACTCTCAGTAATTCGCTCCCTCTCACTCAGTAACTCACACCCTCACACTCTCAGTAAATGAGTCCCTCACTCTCAGTAAGTCTCCCCCACTCACTCTGTAACTCACTCCACCTCACTCAGTAACTCACTCCCTCGCACTCTCAGTAACTCACTCCCGCACTCTCAGTAACTCACTCCCTCTCACTCAGTAACTCACTCCCTCGCACTCTCAGTAACTCACTCCCTCACTCTCAGTAACTCATTCCCTCACACTCAGTAACTCACACCCGCTCACTCTCAGTAACTCACTCCCTCACACTCAGTAACTCACTCCCTCTCACGCTCAGTAACTCACTCCCTCTCACTCTCAGTAACTCAATCCCTCACGCTCAGTAACTCACTCCCTCTCACTCTCAGTAACGCACTCCCTCACTCTCACTAACTTATTCCCTCAGTCTCAGTAACTCACTCCCTCTCACTCTCAGTAACTCACTCCCTCACTCTCAGTAACTCACCTCCCTCACTCTCAGTAACTCACTGCCTCACTCTCAGTAACTCACTCCCTCACTCTCAGTAACTCACTCCCTCACTCTCAGTAACTCACTCCCTCTCACTCCCAATAACTCACTCCCTCACTCTCAGTAACTCACTCCCTCACTCTCAGTAACTCACTCCCGCTCAATCTCAGTAACTCACTCCCTCACTCTCAGTAACTCACTCCCTCACTCTCAGTAACTCACTCCCTCACTCTCAGTAACTCACTCCCTCCCACTCAGTAACTCATAACCTCACACTCTCAGTAACTCACTCCCTCTCACTCAGTAACTCACTCCCTCGCACACTCAGTAACTCACTCCCTCACAATCAGTAACTCACTCCCTCTGGCTCTCAGTAACTCACTCCCTTTCACTCAGTAACTCACTCCCTCTCACTCTCAGTAACTCACTCCCTCACTCTCAGTAACTCACTCCCTCTCACTCTCAGTAACTCACTCCCTCACGCTCAGAAACTCACTCCCCCTCACTCTCAGTAACTCACTCCCTCACTCTCAGTAACTTATTCCCTCACTCTCAGTAACTCACACCCTCTCACTCTCAGTAACTCACTCCCTCACACTCAGTAACTCACTCCCTCTCACGCTCAGTAACTCACTCCCTCTCACTCTCAGTAACTCAATCCCTCACGCTCAGTAACTCACTCCCTCTCACTCTCAGTAACGCACTCCCTCACTCTCAGTAACTTATTCCCTCAGTCTCAGTAACTCACTCCCTCTCACTCTCAGTAACTCACTCCCTCACTCTCAGTAACTCACCTCCCTCACTCTCAGTAACTCACTGCCTCACTCTCAGTAACTCACTCCCTCACTCTCAGTAACTCACTCCCTCACTCTCAGTAACTCACTCCCTCTCACACCCAATAACTCACTCCCTCACTCTCAGTAACTCACTCCCTCACTCTCAGTAACTCACTCCCGCTTAATCTCAGTAACTCACTCCCTCACTCTCAGTAACTCACTCCCTCACTCTCAGTAACTCACTCCCTCACTCTCAGTAACTCATTCCCTCCCACTCAGTAACTCATAACCTCACACTCTCAGTAACTCACTCCCTCTCACTCAGTAACTCACTCCCTCGCACACTCAGTAACTCACTCCCACACAATCAGTAACTCACTCCCTCTGACTCTCAGTAACTCACTCCCTTTCACTCAGTAACTCACTCCCTCTCACTCTCAGTAACTCACTCCCTCACTCTCAGTAACTCACTCCCTCTCACTCTCAGTAACTCACTCCCTCACGCTCAGAAACTCACTCCCCCTCACTCTCAGTAACTCACTCCCTCACTCTCAGTAACTTATTCCCTCACTCTCAGTAACTCACTCCCTCTCACTCTCAGTAACTCACTCCCTCACTCTCAGTAACTCAACTCCCTCACTCTCAGTAACTCACTGCCTCACTCTCAGTAACTCACTCCCTCACTCTCAGTAACTCACTCCCTCACTCTCAGTAACTCACTCCCGCTCACTCTCAATAACTCACTCCCTCACTCTCAGTAACTCACTCCCTCACTCTCAGTAACTCACTCCCTCACTCTCAGTAACTCACTTCCTCTCACTCAGTAACTCACTCCCTCACACTCTCAGTAACACACTCCCTCTCACTCAATAACTCATACCCTCACACTCTCAGTAACTCACTCCCTCTCACTCAGTAACTCACTCCCTCGCACACTCAGTAACTCACTCCCTCACAATCAGTAACTCACTCCCTCTGACTCTCAGTAACTCACTCCCTTTCACTCAGTAACTCACTCCCTCTCACTCTCAGTAACTCACTCCCTCACTCTCAGTAACTCACTCCCTCTCACTATCAGTAACTCAATCCCTCACTCTCAGTAGCTCATTCCCTCACCCTCAGTAACTCACTCCCTCTCACTCTCAGTAACTCACTCACTCACTCTCAGCAACCCTCTCACACTCAGTAACTCCCTCCCTCTCACTCTCAGTAACTCAAACCCTCACTCTCAGGAACTCACTCCCTCACTCTCAGTAACTCACTCCCTCACTCTCATTAACTCCCTCTCAATCTCAGTAACTCGCTCCCTCACTCTCAGTTACTCACTCCCTCACTCTCAGTAACTCACTACTCACTCTCTGTAACTCCCTCTCACTCTCAGTAACTCACTCACTCTCACTCTCAGTAACTCACTCACTCACTCTCAGTAACTCACTCCCGCTCACTCTCAGTAACTCACTCCCTCTCACTCAGTAACTCACTCGCTCTCACTCGCAGTAACTCACTCCCTCTCACTCTCAGTAACTCACTCCCTCTCACTCTCAGTAACTCACTCCCTCACGCTCACTCACTCACTCCCTCTCACTCTCAGTAACTCACTCCCTCACCCTCAGTAACTCATTCCCTCACTCTCAGGAACTCACTCCCTCACTCTCTGTAACTCACTCCCTCTCACTCTCAGTAACTCACTCCCTCACTCTCAGTAACTCACTTCCTCACACGCAGTAACTCACTCCCTCTCATGCTCAGTAACTCACTCCCTCTCACTCTCAGTAACTCACTCCCTCACGCTCAGTAACTCACTCCCCCTCACTCTCAGTAACTCACTCCCTCTCACTCTCAGTAACTCACTCCCTCACTCTCAGTAACTCACCTCCCTCACTCTCAGTAACTCACTGCCTCACTCTCAGTAACTCACTCCCTCACTCTCAGTAACTCACTGCCTCACTCTCAGTAACTCACTCCCTCTCACTCTCAATAACTCACTCCCTCACTCTCAATAACTCACTCCCTCACTCTCAGTAACTCACTCCCTCACTCTCAGTAACTCACTCCCTCACTCTCAGTAACTCACTCCCTCTCACTCAGTAACTCACTCCCTCACACTCTCAGTAACTCACTCCCTCTCACTCAATAACTCATAACCTCACACTCTCAGTAACTCACTCCCTCACAATCAGTAACTCACTCCCTCTGACTCTCAGTAACTCACTCCCTTTCACTCAGTAACTCACTCCCTCTCACTCTCAGTAACTCACTCCCTCACTCTCAGTAACTCACTCCCTCTCACTATCATTAACTCAATCCCTCACTCTCAGTTGCTCATTCCCTCACCCTCAGTAACTCACTCCCTCTCACTCTCAGTAACTCACTCACTCACTCTCAGCAACCCTCTCACTCTCAGTAACTCCCTCCCTCTCACTCTCAGTAACTCAATCCCTCACTCTCAGGAACTCACTCCCTCACTCTCAGTAACTCACTCCCTCACTCTCATTAACTCCCTCTCAATCACAGTAACTCGCTCCCTCACTCTCAGTAACTCACTCCCTCACTCTCAGTAACTCACTACTCACTCTGTGTAACTCCCTCTCACTCTCAGTAACTCACTCACTCTCACTCTCAGTAACTCACTCACTCACTCTCAGTAACTCACTCCCGCTCACTCTCAGTAACTCACTCCCTCTCACTCAGTAACTCACTCGCCCTCACTCGCAGTAACTCACTCCCTCTCACTCTCAGTAACTCACTCCCTCTCACTCTCAGTAACTCACTCCCTCACGCTCAGTAACTCACTCCCTCTCACTCTCAGTAACTCACTCCCTCACACTCAGTAACTCATTCCCTCACTCTCAGGAACTCACTCCCTCACTTTCTGTAACTCACTCCCTCTCACTCTCAGTAACTCACTCCCTCACTCTCAGTAACTTATTCCCTCACTCTCAGTAACTCACTCGGTCTCACTCAGTAACTCACTCCCTGACTCTCAGTAATTCGCTCCCTCTCACTCAGTAACTCACACCCTCACACTCTCAGTAAATGAGTCCCTCACTCTCAGTAAGTCTCCCCCACTCACTCTGTAACTCACTCCACCTCACTCAGTAACTCACTCCCTCGCACTCTCAGTAACTCACTCCCGCACTCTCAGTAACTCACTCCCTCTCACTCAGTAACTCACTCCCTCGCACTCTCAGTAACTCACTCCCTCACTCTCAGTAACTCATTCCCTCACACTCAGTAACTCACACCCTCTCACTCTCAGTAACTCACTCCCTCACACTCAGTAACTCACTCCCTCTCACGCTCAGTAACTCACTCCCTCTCACTCTCAGTAACTCAATCCCTCACGCTCAGTAACTCACTCCCTCTCACTCTCAGTAACGCACTCCCTCACTCTCACTAACTTATTCCCTCAGTCTCAGTAACTCACTCCCTCTCACTCTCAGTAACTCACTCCCTCACTCTCAGTAACTCACCTCCCTCACTCTCAGTAACTCACTGCCTCACTCTCAGTAACTCACTCCCTCACTCTCAGTAACTCACTCCCTCACTCTCAGTAACTCACTCCCTCTCACTCCCAATAACTCACTCCCTCACTCTCAGTAACTCACTCCCTCACTCTCAGTAACTCACTCCCGCTCAATCTCAGTAACTCACTCCCTCACTCTCAGTAACTCACTCCCTCACTCTCAGTAACTCACTCCCTCACTCTCAGTAACTCACTCCCTCCCACTCAGTAACTCATAACCTCACACTCTCAGTAACTCACTCCCTCTCACTCAGTAACTCACTCCCTCGCACACTCAGTAACTCACTCCCTCACAATCAGTAACTCACTCCCTCTGACTCTCAGTAACTCACTCCCTTTCACTCAGTAACTCACTCCCTCTCACTCTCAGTAACTCACTCCCTCACTCTCAGTAACTCACTCCCTCTCACTCTCAGTAACTCACTCCCTCACGCTCAGAAACTCACTCCCCCTCACTCTCAGTAACTCACTCCCTCACTCTCAGTAACTTATTCCCTCACTCTCAGTAACTCACACCCTCTCACTCTCAGTAACTCACTCCCTCACACTCAGTAACTCACTCCCTCTCACGCTCAGTAACTCACTCCCTCTCACTCTCAGTAACTCAATCCCTCATGCTCAGTAACTCACTCCCTCTCACTCTCAGTAATGCACTCCCTCACTCTCAGTAACTTATTCCCTCAGTCTCAGTAACTCACTCCCTCTCACTCTCAGTAACTCACTCCCTCACTCTCAGTAACTCACCTCCCTCACTCTCAGTAACTCACTGCCTCACTCTCAGTAACTCACTCCCTCACTCTCAGTAACTCACTCCCTCACTCTCAGTAACTCACTCCCTCTCACACCCAATAACTCACTCCCTCACTCTCAGTAACTCACTCCCTCACTCTCAGTAACTCACTCCCGCTTAATCTCAGTAACTCACTCCCTCACTCTCAGTAACTCACTCCCTCACTCTCAGTAACTCACTCCCTCACTCTCAGTAACTCATTCCCTCCCACTCAGTAACTCATAACCTCACACTCTCAGTAACTCACTCCCTCTCACTCAGTAACTCACTCCCTCGCACACTCAGTAACTCACTCCCACACAATCAGTAACTCACTCCCTCTGACTCTCAGTAACTCACTCCCTTTCACTCAGTAACTCACTCCCTCTCACTCTCAGTAACTCACTCCCTCACTCTCAGTAACTCACTCCCTCTCACTCTCAGTAACTCACTCCCTCACGCTCAGAAACTCACTCCCCCTCACTCTCAGTAACTCACTCCCTCACTCTCAGTAACTTATTCCCTCACTCTCAGTAACTCACTCCCTCTCACTCTCAGTAACTCACTCCCTCACTCTCAGTAACTCAACTCCCTCACTCTCAGTAACTCACTGCCTCACTCTCAGTAACTCACTCCCTCACTCTCAGTAACTCACTCCCTCACTCTCAGTAACTCACTCCCGCTCACTCTCAATAACTCACTCCCTCACTCTCAGTAACTCACTCCCTCACTCTCAGTAACTCACTCCCTCACTCTCAGTAACTCACTTCCTCTCACTCAGTAACTCACTCCCTCACACTCTCAGTAACTCACTCCCTCTCACTCAATAACTCATACCCTCACACTCTCAGTAACTCACTCCCTCTCACTCAGTAACTCACTCCCTCGCACACTCAGTAACTCACTCCCTCACAATCAGTAACTCACTCCCTCTGACTCTCAGTAACTCACTCCCTTTCACTCAGTAACTCACTCCCTCTCACTCTCAGTAACTCACTCCCTCACTCTCAGTAACTCACTCCCTCTCACTATCAGTAACTCAATCCCTCACTCTCAGTAGCTCATTCCCTCACCCTCAGTAACTCACTCCCTCTCACTCTCAGTAACTCACTCACTCACTCTCAGCAACCCTCTCACACTCAGTAACTCCCTCCCTCTCACTCTCAGTAACTCAAACCCTCACTCTCAGGAACTCACTCCCTCACTCTCAGTAACTCACTCCCTCACTCTCATTAACTCCCTCTCAATCTCAGTAACTCGCTCCCTCACTCTCAGTTACTCACTCCCTCACTCTCAGTAACTCACTACTCACTCTCTGTAACTCCCTCTCACTCTCAGTAACTCACTCACTCTCACTCTCAGTAACTCACTCACTCACTCTCAGTAACTCACTCCCTCTCACTCAGTAACTCACTCGCTCTCACTCGCAGTAACTCACTCCCTCTCACTCTCAGTAACTCACTCCCTCTCACTCTCAGTAACTCACTCCCTCACGCTCACTCACTCACTCCCTCTCACTCTCAGTAACTCACTCCCTCACCCTCAGTAACTAATTCCCTCACTCTCAGGAACTCACTCCCTCACTCTCTGTAACTCACTCCCTCTCACTCTCAGTAACTCACTCCCTCACTCTCAGTAACTCACTTCCTCACACGCAGTAACTCACTCCCTCTCATGCTCAGTAACTCACTCCCTCTCACTCTCAGTAACTCACTCCCTCACGCTCAGTAACTCACTCCCCCTCACTCTCAGTAACTCACTCCCTCTCACTCTCAGTAACTCACTCCCTCACTCTCAGTAACTCACCTCCCTCACTCTCAGTAACTCACTGCCTCACTCTCAGTAACTCACTCCCTCACTCTCAGTAACTCACTGCCTCACTCTCAGTAACTCACTCCCTCTCACTCTCAATAACTCACTCCCTCACTCTCAATAACTCACTCCCTCACTCTCAGTAACTCACTCCCTCACTCTCAGTAACTCACTCCCTCACTCTCAGTAACTCACTCCCTCTCACTCAGTAACTCACTCCCTCATACTCTCAGTAACTCACTCCCTCTCACTCAATAACTCATAACCTCACACTCTCAGTAACTCACTCCCTCACAATCAGTAACTCACTCCCTCTGACTCTCAGTAACTCACTCCCTTTCACTCAGTAACTCACTCCCTCTCACTCTCAGTAACTCACTCCCTCACTCTCAGTAACTCACTCCCTCTCACTATCATTAACTCAATCCCTCACTCTCAGTTGCTCATTCCCTCACCCTCAGTAACTCACTCCCTCTCACTCTCAGTAACTCACTCACTCACTCTCAGCAACACTCTCACTCTCAGTAACTCCCTCCCTCTCACTCTCAGTAACTCAATCCCTCACTCTCAGGAACTCACTCCCTCAATCTCAGTAACTCACTCCCTCACTCTCATTAACTCCCTCTCAATCACAGTAACTCGCTCCCTCACTCTCAGTAACTCACTCCCTCACTCTCAGTAACTCACTACTCACTCTGTGTAACTCCCTCTCACTCTCAGTAACTCACTCACTCTCACTCTCAGTAACTCACTCACTCACTCTCAGTAACTCACTCCCGCTCACTCTCAGTAACTCACTCCCTCTCACTCAGTAACTCACTCGCCCTCACTCGCAGTAACTCACTCCCTCTCACTCTCAGTAACTCACTCCCTCTCACTCTCAGTAACTCACTCCCTCACGCTCAGTAACTCACTCCCTCTCACTCTCAGTAACTCACTCCCTCACACTCAGTAACTCATTCCCTCACTCTCAGGAACTCACTCCCTCACTTTCTGTAACTCACTCCCTCTCACTCTCAGTAACTCACTCCCTCACTCTCAGTAACTTATTCCCTCACTCTCAGTAACTCACTCGGTCTCACTCAGTAACTCACTCCCTGACTCTCAGTAATTCGCTCCCTCTCACTCAGTAACTCACACCCTCACACTCTCAGTAAATGAGTCCCTCACTCTCAGTAAGTCTCCCCCACTCACTCTGTAACTCACTCCACCTCACTCAGTAACTCACTCCCTCGCACTCTCAGTAACTCACTCCCGCACTCTCAGTAACTCACTCCCTCTCACTCAGTAACTCACTCCCTCGCACTCTCAGTAACTCACTCCCTCACTCTCAGTAACTCATTCCCTCACACTCAGTAACTCACACCCTCTCACTCTCAGTAACTCACTCCCTCACACTCAGTAACTCACTCCCTCTCACGCTCAGTAACTCACTCCCTCTCACTCTCAGTAACTCAATCCCTCACGCTCAGTAACTCACTCCCTCTCACTCTCAGTAACGCACTCCCTCACTCTCACTAACTTATTCCCTCAGTCTCAGTAACTCACTCCCTCTCACTCTCAGTAACTCACTCCCTCACTCTCAGTAACTCACCTCCCTCACTCTCAGTAACTCACTGCCTCACTCTCAGTAACTCACTCCCTCACTCTCAGTAACTCACTCCCTCACTCTCAGTAACTCACTCCCTCTCACTCCCAATAACTCACTCCCTCACTCTCAGTAACTCACTCCCTCACTCTCAGTAACTCACTCCCGCTCAATCTCAGTAACTCACTCCCTCACTCTCAGTAACTCACTCCCTCACTCTCAGTAACTCACTCCCTCACTCTCAGTAACTCACTCCCTCCCACTCAGTAACTCATAACCTCACACTCTCAGTAACTCACTCCCTCTCACTCAGTAACTCACTCCCTCGCACACTCAGTAACTCACTCCCTCACAATCAGTAACTCACTCCCTCTGACTCTCAGTAACTCACTCCCTTTCACTCAGTAACTCACTCCCTCTCACTCTCAGTAACTCACTCCCTCACTCTCAGTAACTCACTCCCTCTCACTCTCAGTAACTCACTCCCTCACGCTCAGAAACTCACTCCCCCTCACTCTCAGTAACTCACTCCCTCACTCTCAGTAACTTATTCCCTCACTCTCAGTAACTCACACCCTCTCACTCTCAGTAACTCACTCCCTCACACTCAGTAACTCACTCCCTCTCACGCTCAGTAACTCACTCCCTCTCACTCTCAGTAACTCAATCCCTCATGCTCAGTAACTCACTCCCTCTCACTCTCAGTAACGCACTCCCTCACTCTCAGTAACTTATTCCCTCAGTCTCAGTAACTCACTCCCTCTCACTCTCAGTAACTCACTCCCTCACTCTCAGTAACTCACCTCCCTCACTCTCAGTAACTCACTGCCTCACTCTCAGTAACTCACTCCCTCACTCTCAGTAACTCACTCCCTCACTCTCAGTAACTCACTCCCTCTCACACCCAATAACTCACTCCCTCACTCTCAGTAACTCACTCCCTCACTCTCAGTAACTCACTCCCGCTCAATCTCAGTAACTCACTCCCTCACTCTCAGTAACTCACTCCCTCACTCTCAGTAACTCACTCCCTCACTCTCAGTAACTCATTCCCTCCCACTCAGTAACTCATAACCTCACACTCTCAGTAACTCACTCCCTCTCACTCAGTAACTCACTCCCTCGCACACTCAGTAACTCACTCCCACACAATCAGTAACTCACTCCCTCTGACTCTCAGTAACTCACTCCCTTTCACTCAGTAACTCACTCCCTCTCACTCTCAGTAACTCACTCCCTCACTCTCAGTAACTCACTCCCTCTCACTCTCAGTAACTCACTCCCTCACGCTCAGAAACTCACTCCCCCTCACTCTCAGTAACTCACTCCCTCACTCTCAGTAACTTATTCCCTCACTCTCAGTAACTCACTCCCTCTCACTCTCAGTAACTCACTCCCTCACTCTCAGTAACTCAACTCCCTCACTCTCAGTAACTCACTGCCTCACTCTCAGTAACTCACTCCCTCACTCTCAGTAACTCACTCCCTCACTCTCAGTAACTCACTCCCGCTCACTCTCAATAACTCACTCCCTCACTCTCAGAAACTCACTCCCTCACTCTCAGTAACTCACTCCCTCACTCTCAGTAACTCACTTCCTCTCACTCAGTAACTCACTCCCTCACACTCTCAGTAACTCACTCCCTCTCACTCAATAACTCATACCCTCACACTCTCAGTAACTCACTCCCTCTCACTCAGTAACTCACTCCCTCGCACACTCAGTAACTCACTCCCTCACAATCAGTAACTCACTCCCTCTGACTCTCAGTAACTCACTCCCTTTCACTCAGTAACTCACTCCCTCTCACTCTCAGTAACTCACTCCCTCACTCTCAGTAACTCACTCCCTCTCACTATCAGTAACTCAATCCCTCACTCTCAGTAGCTCATTCCCTCACCCTCAGTAACTCACTCCCTCTCACTCTCAGTAACTCACTCACTCACTCTCAGCAACCCTCTCACACTCAGTAACTCCCTCCCTCTCACTCTCAGTAACTCAAACCCTCACTCTCAGGAACTCACTCCCTCACTCTCAGTAACTCACTCCCTCACTCTCATTAACTCCCTCTCAATCTCAGTAACTCGCTCCCTCACTCTCAGTTACTCACTCCCTCACTCTCAGTAACTCACTACTCACTCTCTGTAACTCCCTCTCACTCTCAGTAACTCACTCACTCTCACTCTCAGTAACTCACTCACTCACTCTCAGTAACTCACTCCCGCTCACTCTCAGTAACTCACTCCCTCTCACTCAGTAACTCACTCGCTCTCACTCGCAGTAACTCACTCCCTCTCACTCTCAGTAACTCACTCCCTCTCACTCTCAGTAACTCACTCCCTCACGCTCACTCACTCTCTCCCTCTCACTCTCAGTAACTCACTCCCTCACCCTCAGTAACTCATTCCCTCACTCTCAGGAACTCACTCCCTCACTCTCTGTAACTCACTCCCTCTCACTCTCAGTAACTCACTCCCTCACTCTCAGTAACTCACTTCCTCACACGCAGTAACTCACTCCCTCTCATGCTCAGTAACTCACTCCCTCTCACTCTCAGTAACTCACTCCCTCACGCTCAGTAACTCACTCCCCCTCACTCTCAGTAACTCACTCCCTCTCACTCTCAGTAACTCACTCCCTCACTCTCAGTAACTCACCTCCCTCACTCTCAGTATCTCACTGCCTCACTCTCAGTAACTCACTCCCTCACTCTCAGTAACTCACTGCCTCACTCTCAGTAACTCACTCCCTCTCACTCTCAATAACTCACTCCCTCACTCTCAATAACTCACTCCCTCACTCTCAGTAACTCACTCCCTCACTCTCAGTAACTCACTCCCTCACTCTCAGTAACTCACTCCCTCTCACTCAGTAACTCACTCCCTCACACTCTCAGTAACTCACTCCCTCTCACTCAATAACTCATAACCTCACACTCTCAGTAACTCACTCCCTCACAATCAGTAACTCACTCCCTCTGACTCTCAGTAACTCACTCCCTTTCACTCAGTAACTCACTCCCTCTCACTCTCAGTAACTCACTCCCTCACTCTCAGTAACTCACTCCCTTTCACTCAGTAACTCACTCCCTCTCACTCTCAGTAACGCACTCCCTCACTCTCAGTAACTTATTCCCTCAGTCTCAGTAACTCACTCCCTCTCAATCTCAGTAACTCACTCCCTCACTCTCAGTAACTCACCTCCCTCACTCTCAGTAACTCACTGCCTCACTCTCAGTAACTCACTCCCTCACTCTCAGTAACTCACTCCCTCACTCTCAGTAACTCACTCCCTCTCACACCCAATAACTCACTCCCTCACTCTCAGTAACTCACTCCCTCACTCTCAGTAACTCACTCCCGCTCAATCTCAGTAACTCACTCCCTCACTCTCAGTAACTCACTCCCTCACTCTCAGTAACTCACTCCCTCACTCTCAGTAACTCATTCCCTCCCACTCAGTAACTCATAACCTCACACTCTCAGTAACTCACTCCCTCTCACTCAGTAACTCACTCCCTCGCACACTCAGTAACTCACTCCCACACAATCAGTAACTCACTCCCTCTGACTCTCAGTAACTCACTCCCTTTCACTCAGTAACTCACTCCCTCTCACTCTCAGTAACTCACTCCCTCACTCTCAGTAACTCACTCCCTCTCACTCTCAGTAACTCACTCCCTCATGCTCAGAAACTCACTCCCCCTCACTCTCAGTAACTCACTCCCTCACTCTCAGTAACTTATTCCCTCACTCTCAGTAACTCACTCCCTCTCACTCTCAGTAACTCACTCCCTCACTCTCAGTAACTCAACTCCCTCACTCTCAGTAACTCACTGCCTCACTCTCAGTAACTCACTCCCTCACTCTCAGTAACTCACTCCCTCACTCTCAGTAACTCACTTCCTCTCACTCAGTAACTCACTCCCTCACACTCTCAGTAACTCACTCCCTCTCACTCAATAACTCATACCCTCACACTCTCAGTAACTCACTCCCTCTCACTCAGTAACTCACTCCCTCGCACACTCAGTAACTCACTCCCTCACAATCAGTAACTCACTCCCTCTGACTCTCAGTAACTCACTCCCTTTCACTCAGTAACTCACTCCCTCTCACTCTCAGTAACTCACTCCCTCACTCTCAGTAACTCACTCCCTCTCACTATCAGTAACTCAATCCCTCACTCTCAGTAGCTCATTCCCTCACCCTCAGTAACTCACTCCCTCTCACTCTCAGTAACTCACTCACTCACTCTCAGCAACCCTCTCACACTCAGTAACTCCCTCCCTCTCACTCTCAGTAACTCAAACCCTCACTCTCAGTAACTCACTCCCTCACACTCTCAGTAACTCACTCCCTCTCACTCAATAACTCATACCCTCACACTCTCAGTAACTCACTCCCTCTCACTCAGTAACTCACTCCCTCGCACACTCAGTAACTCACTCCCTCACAATCAGTAACTCACTCCCTCTGACTCTCAGTAACTCACTCCCTTTCACTCAGTAACTCACTCCCTCTCACTCTCAGTAACTCACTCCCTCACTCTCAGTAACTCACTCCCTCTCACTCTCAGTAACTCACTCCCTCATGCTCAGAAACTCACTCCCCCTCACTCTCAGTAACTCACTCCCTCACTCTCAGTAACTTATTCCCTCACTCTCAGTAACTCACTCCCTCTCACTCTCAGTAACTCACTCCCTCACTCTCAGTAACTCAACTCCCTCACTCTCAGTAACTCACTGCCTCACTCTCAGTAACTCACTCCCTCACTCTCAGTAACTCACTCCCTCACTCTCAGTAACTCACTTCCTCTCACTCAGTAACTCACTCCCTCACACTCTCAGTAACTCACTCCCTCTCACTCAATAACACATACCCTCACACTCTCAGTAACTCACTCCCTCTCACTCAGTAACTCACTCCCTCGCACACTCAGTAACTCACTCCCTCACAATCAGTAACTCACTCCCTCTGACTCTCAGTAACTCACTCCCTTTCACTCAGTAACTCACTCCCTCTCACTCTCAGTAACTCACTCCCTCACTCTCAGTAACTCACTCCCTCTCACTATCAGTAACTCAATCCCTCACTCTCAGTAGCTCATTCCCTCACCCTCAGTAACTCACTCCCTCTCACTCTCAGTAACTCACTCACTCACTCTCAGCAACCCTCTCACACTCAGTAACTCCCTCCCTCTCACTCTCAGTAACTCAAACCCTCACTCTCAGGAACTCACTCCCTCACTCTCAGTAACTCACTCCCTCACTCTCATTAACTCCCTCTCAATCTCAGTAACTCGCTCCCTCACTCTCAGTTACTCACTCCCTCACTCTCAGTAACTCACTACTCACTCTCTGTAACTCCCTCTCACTCTCAGTAACTCACTCACTCTCACTCTCAGTAACTCACTCACTCACTCTCAGTAACTCACTCCCGCTCACTCTCAGTAACTCACTCCCTCTCACTCAGTAACTCACTCGCTCTCACTCGCAGTAACTCACTCCCTCTCACTCTCAGTAACTCACTCCCTCTCACTCTCAGTAACTCACTCCCTCATGCTCACTCACTCACTCCCTCTCACTCTCAGTAACTCACTCCCTCACCCTCAGTAACTCATTCCCTCACTCTCAGGAACTCACTCCCTCACTCTCTGTAACTCACTCCCTCTCACTCTCAGTAACTCACTCCCTCACTCTCAGTAACTTATTCCCTCACTCTCAGTAACTCACTCGCTCTCACTCAGAAACTCACTCCCTGACTCTCAGTAATTCACTCCCTCTCACTCAGTAACTCACACACTCACACTCTCAGTAAATGAGTCCCTCACTCTCAGTAAGTCTCCCCCTCTCACTCAGTAACTCACTCCACCTCACTCAGTAACTCACTCCCTCGCACTCTCAGTAACTCACTCCCGCACTCTCAGTAACTCACTCCCTCTCACTCTCAGTAATTCACTCCCTCTCACTCAGTAACTCACTCCCTCGCACACTCAGTAACTCACTCCCACACAATCAGTAACTCACTCCCTCTGACTCTCAGTAACTCACTCCCTTTCACTCAGTAACTCACTCCCTCTCACTCTCAGTAACTCACTCCCTCACTCTCAGTAACTCACTCTCTCTCACTATCAGTAGCTCACTCCCTCACGCTCAGTAACTCACTCCCCCTCACTCTCAGTAACTCATTCCCTCACTCTCAGTAACTTATTCCCTCACTCTCAGTAACTCACTCCCTCTCACTCTCAGTAACTCACTCCCTCACTCTCAGTAACTCACCTCCCTCACTCTGAGTAACTCACTGCCTCACTCTCAGTAACTCACTCCCTTACTCTCAGTAACTCACTCCCTCACTCTCAGTAACTCACTCCCTCTCACTCTCAATAACTCACTCCCTCACACTCAAAGTAACTCACTCCCTCACTCTCATTAACTCACTCACTCACTCTCAGTAACTCAGTCCCTCTCACTCAGTGACTCACTCCCTCACACTCTCAGTAACTCACTCCCTCTCACTCAATAACTCATACCCTCACACTCTCAGTAACTCACTCCCTCACAATCAGTAACTCACTCCCTCTGACTCTCAGTAACTCACTCCCTTTCACTCAGTAACTCACTCCCTCTCACTCTCAGTAACTCACTCCCTCACTCTCAGTAACTCACTCCCTCTCACTATCAGTAACTCAATCCCTCACACTCAGTAGTTCATTCCCTCACCCTCAGTAACTCACTCCCTCTCACTCTCAGTAATTCACTCACTCACTCTCAGCAACCCTCTCACTCTCAGTAACTCAATCCCTCACTCTCAGGAACTCACTCCCTCACTCTCAGTAACTCACTCCCTCACTCTCATTAACTCCCTCTCAATCTCAGTAACTCGCTCCCTCACTCTCAGTTACTCACTCCCTCACTCTCAGTAACTCACTACTCACTCTCTGTAACTCACTCTCACTCTCAGTAACTCACTCACTCTCACTCTCAGTAACTCACTCACTCACTCTCAGTAACTCACTCCCGCTCACTCTCAGTAACTCACTCCCTCTCACTCAGTAACTCACTCCCTCTCACTCTCAGTAACTCACTCACTCACTCTCAGCAACCCTCTCACTCTCAGTAACTCCCTCCCTCTCACTCTCAGTAACTCAATCCCTCACTCTCAGGAACTCACTCCCTCACTCTCAGTAACTCACTCCCTCACTCTCATTAACTCCCTCTCAATCACAGTAACTCGCTCCCTCACTCTCAGTAACTCACTCCCTCACTCTCAGTAACTCACTACTCACTCTGTGTAACTCCCTCTCACTCTCAGTAACTCACTCACTCTCACTCTCAGTAACTCACTCACTCACTCTCAGTAACTCACTCCCGCTCACTCTCAGTAACTCACTCCCTCTCACTCAGTAACTCACTCGCCCTCACTCGCAGTAACTCACTCCCTCTCACTCTCAGTAACTCACTCCCTCTCACTCTCAGTAACTCACTCCCTCACGCTCAGTAACTCACTCCCTCTCACTCTCAGTAACTCACTCCCTCACACTCAGTAACTCATTCCCTCACTCTCAGGAACTCACTCCCTCACTTTCTGTAACTCACTCCCTCTCACTCTCAGTAACTCACTCCCTCACTCTCAGTAACTTATTCCCTCACTCTCAGTAACTCACTCGGTCTCACTCAGTAACTCACTCCCTGACTCTCAGTAATTCGCTCCCTCTCACTCAGTAACTCACACCCTCACACTCTCAGTAAATGAGTCCCTCACTCTCAGTAAGTCTCCCCCACTCACTCTGTAACTCACTCCACCTCACTCAGTAACTCACTCCCTCGCACTCTCAGTAACTCACTCCCGCACTCTCAGTAACTCTCTCCCTCTCACTCAGTAACTCACTCCCTCGCACTCTCAGTAACTCACTCCCTCACTCTCAGTAACTCATTCCCTCACACTCAGTAACTCACACCCTCTCACTCTCAGTAACTCACTCCCTCACACTCAGTAACTCACTCCCTCTCACGCTCAGTAACTCACTCCCTCTCACTCTCAGTAACTCAATCCCTCACGCTCAGTAACTCACTCCCTCTCACTCTCAGTAACGCACTCCCTCACTCTCACTAACTTATTCCCTCAGTCTCAGTAACTCACTCCCTCTCACTCTCAGTAACTCACTCCCTCACTCTCAGTAACTCACCTCCCTCACTCTCAGTAACTCACTGCCTCACTCTCAGTAACTCACTCCCTCACTCTCAGTAACTCACTCCCTCACTCTCAGTAACTCACTCCCTCTCACTCCCAATAACTCACTCCCTCACTCTCAGTAACTCACTCCCTCACTCTCAGTAACTCACCCCCGCTCAATCTCAGTAACTCACTCCCTCACTCTCAGTAACTCACTCCCTCACTCTCAGTAACTCACTCCCTCACTCTCAGTAACTCACTCCCTCCCACTCAGTAACTCATAACCTCACACTCTCAGTTACTCACTCCCTCTCACTCAGTAACTCACTCCCTCGCACACTCAGTAACTCACTCCCTCACAATCAGTAACTCACTCCCTCTGACTCTCAGTAACTCACTCCCTTTCACTCAGTAACTCACTCCCTCTCACTCTCAGTAACTCACTCCCTCACTCTCAGTAACTCACTCCCTCTCACTCTCAGTAACTCACTCCCTCACGCTCAGAAACTCACTCCCCCT
Organism: Somniosus microcephalus; assembly: GCF_052327205.1. Taxonomy (NCBI): domain Eukaryota; kingdom Metazoa; phylum Chordata; class Chondrichthyes; order Squaliformes; family Somniosidae; genus Somniosus; species Somniosus microcephalus. The sequence continues at coordinate 18,510,120 of NC_141014.1, forward strand.
CACTCTCAGTAACTCACTCCCTCACTCTCAGTAACTTATTCCCTCACTCTCAGTAACTCACACCATCTCACTCTCAGTAACTCACTCCCTCACACTCAGTAACTCACTCCCTCTCACGCTCAGTAACTCACTCCCTCTCACTCTCAGTAACTCACTCCCTCTCACTCTCAGTAACTCAATCCCTCACGCTCAGTACCTCACTCCCTCTCACTCTCAGTAACGCACTCCCTCACTCTCAGTAACTTATTCCCTCAGTCTCAGTAACTCACTCCCTCTCACTCTCAGTAACTCACTCCCTCACTCTCAGTAACTCACCTCCCTCACTCTCAGTAACTCACTGCCTCACTCTCAGTAACTCACTCCCTCACTCTCAGTAACTCACTCCCTCACTCTCAGTAACTCACTCCCTCTCACACCCAATAACTCACTCCCTCACTCTCAGTAACTCACTCCCTCACTCTCAGTAACTCACTCCCGCTCAATCTCAGTAACTCACTCCCTCACTCTCAGTAACTCACTCCCTCACTCTCAGTAACTCACTCCCTCACTCTCAGTAACTCATTCCCTCCCACTCAGTAACTCATAACCTCACACTCTCAGTAACTCACTCCCTATCACTCAGTAACTCACTCCCTCGCACACTCAGTAACTCACTCCCACACAATCAGTAACTCACTCCCTCTGACTCTCAGTAACTCACTCCCTTTCACTCAGTAACTCACTCCCTCTCACTCTCAGTAACTCACTCCCTCACTCTCAGTAACTCACTCCCTCTCACTCTCAGTAACTCACTCCCTCACGCTCAGAAACTCACTCCCCCTCACTCTCAGTAACTCACTCCCTCACTCTCAGTAACTTATTCCCTCACTCTCAGTAACTCACTCCCTCTCACTCTCAGTAACTCACTCCCTCACTCTCAGTAACTCAACTCCCTCACTCTCAGTAACTCACTGCCTCACTCTCAGTAACTCACTCCCTCACTCTCAGTAACTCACTCCCTCACTCTCAGTAACTCACTCCCGCTCACTCTCAATAACTCACTCCCTCACTCTCAGTAACTCACTCCCTCACTCTCAGTAACTCACTCCCTCACTCTCAGTAACTCACTTCCTCTCACTCAGTAACTCACTCCCTCACACTCTCAGTAACTCACTCCCTCTCACTCAATAACTCATACCCTCACACTCTCAGTAACTCACTCCCTCTCACTCAGTAACTCACTCCCTCGCACACTCAGTAACTCACTCCCTCACAATCAGTAACTCACTCCCTCTGACTCTCAGTAACTCACTCCCTTTCACTCAGTAACTCACTCCCTCTCACTCTCAGTAACTCACTCCCTCACTCTCAGTAACTCACTCCCTCTCACTATCAGTAACTCAATCCCTCACTCTCAGTAGCTCATTCCCTCACCCTCAGTAACTCACTCCCTCTCACTCTCAGTAACTCACTCACTCACTCTCAGCAACCCTCTCACACTCAGTAACTCCCTCCCTCTCACTCTCAGTAACTCAAACCCTCACTCTCAGGAACTCACTCCCTCACTCTCAGTAACTCACTCCCTCACTCTCATTAACTCCCTCTCAATCTCAGTAACTCGCTCCCTCACTCTCAGTTACTCACTCCCTCACTCTCAGTAACTCACTACTCACTCTCTGTAACTCCCTCTCACTCTCAGTAACTCACTCACTCTCACTCTCAGTAACTCACTCACTCACTCTCAGTAACTCACTCCCGCTCACTCTCAGTAACTCACTCCCTCTCACTCAGTAACTCACTCGCTCTCACTCGCAGTAACTCACTCCCTCTCACTCTCAGTAACTCACTCCCTCTCACTCTCAGTAACTCACTCCCTCACGCTCACTCACTCACTCCCTCTCACTCTCAGTAACTCACTCCCTCACCCTCAGTAACTCATTCCCTCACTCTCAGGAACTCACTCCCTCACTCTCTGTAACTCACTCCCTCTCACTCTCAGTAACTCACTCCCTCACTCTCAGTAACTTATTCCCTCACTCTCAGTAACTCACTCGCTCTCACTCAGAAACTCACTCCCTGACTCTCAGTAATTCACTCCCTCTCACTCAGTAACTCACACACTCACACTCTCAGTAAATGAGTCCCTCACTCTCAGTAAGTCTCCCCCTCTCACTCAGTAACTCACTCCAGCTCACTCAGTAACTCACTCCCTCGCACTCTCAGTAACTCACTCCCGCACTCTCAGTAACTCACTCCCTCTCACTCTCAGTAATTCACTCCCTCTCACTCAGTAACTCACTCCCTCGCACACTCAGTAACTCACTCCCACACAATCAGTAACTCACTCCCTCTGACTCTCAGTAACTCACTCCCTTTCACTCAGTAACTCACTCCCTCTCACTCTCAGTAACTCACTCCCTCACTCTCAGTAACTCACTCCCTCTCACTATCAGTAGCTCACTCCCTCACGCTCAGTAACTCACTCCCCCTCACTCTCAGTAACTCATTCCCTCACTCTCAGTAACTTATTCCCTCACTCTCAGTAACTCACTCCCTCTCACTCTCAGTAACTCACTCCCTCACTCTCAGTAACTCACCTCCCTCACTCTGAGTAACTCACTGCCTCACTCTCAGGAACTCACTCCCTTACTCTCAGTAACTCACTCCCTCACTCTCAGTAACTCACTCCCTCTCACTCTCAATAACTCACTCCCTCACACTCAAAGTAACTCACTCCCTCACTCTCATTAACTCAGTCCCTCTCACTCAGTGACTCACTCCCTCACACTCTCAGTAACTCACTCCCTCTCACTCAATAACTCATACCCTCACACTCTCAGTAACTCACTCCCTCTCACTCAGTAACTCACTCCCTCGCACACTCAGTAACTCACTCCCTCACAATCAGTAACTCACTCCCTCTGACTCTCAGTAACTCACTCCCTTTCACTCAGTAACTCACTCCCTCTCACTCTCAGTAACTCACTCCCTCACTCTCAGTAACTCACTCCCTCTCACTATCAGTAACTCAATCCCTCACACTCAGTAGTTCATTCCCTCACCCTCAGTAACTCACTCCCTCTCACTCTCAGTAATTCACTCACTCACTCTCAGCAACCCTCTCACTCTCAGTAACTCAATCCCTCACTCTCAGGAACTCACTCCCTCACTCTCAGTAACTCACTCCCTCACTCTCATTAACTCCCTCTCAATCTCAGTAACTCGCTCCCTCACTCTCAGTTACTCACTCCCTCACTCTCAGTAACTCACTACTCACTCTCACTCTCAGTAACTCACTCACTCTCACTCTCAGTAACTCACTCACTCACTCTCAGTAACTCACTCCCGCTCACTCTCAGTAACTCACTCCCTCTCACTCAGTAACTCACTCGCTCTCACTCGCAGTAACTCACTCCCTCTCACTCTCAGTAACTCACTCCCTCTCACTCTCAGTAAATCACTCCCTCACGCTCAGTCACTCACTCCCTCTCACTCTCAGTAACTCACTCCCTCACCCTCAGTAACTCATTCCCTCACTCTCAGGAACTCACTCCCTCACTCTCTGTAACTCACTCCCTCTCACTCTCAGTAACTCACTCCCTCACTCTCAGTAACTTATTCCCTCACTCTCAGTAACTCACTCGCTCTCACTCAGAAACTCACTCCCTGACTCTCAGTAATTCACTCCCTCTCACTCAGTAACTCACACCCTCACACTCTCAGTAAATGAGTCCCTCACTCTCAGTAAGTCTCCCCCTCTCACTCAGTAACTCACTCCACCTCACTCAGTAACTCACTCCCTCGCACTCTCAGTAACTCACTCCCGCACTCTCAGTAACTCACTCCCTCTCACTCTCAGTAATTCACTCCCTCTCACTCAGTAACTCACTCCCTCTCACTCTCAGTAACTCACTCCCTCTCACTCAGTAATTCACTCCCTCACACTCTCAGTAACTCACTCCCTCACTCTCAGTAACTCATTCCCTCACCCTCAGTAACTCACTCCCTCTCACTCTCAGTAACTCACTCCCTCACACTCAGTAACTCACTCCCTCTCACGCTCAGTAACTCACTCCCTCTCACTCTCAGTAACTCAATCCCTCACGCTCAGTAACTCACTCCCTCTCACTCTCAGTAACTCACTCCCTCACTCTCAGTAACTTAGTCCCTCAGTCTCATGAACTCACTCCCTCTCACTCTCAGTAACTCACTCCCTCACTCTCAGTAACTCACCTCCCTCACTCTCAGTAACTCACTGCCTCACTCTCAGTAACTCACTCCCTCACTCTCAGTAACTCACTCCCTCACTCTCAGTAACTCACTCCCTCTCACTCCCAATAACTCACTCCCTCACTCTCAGTAACTCACTCCCTCACTCTCAGTTACTCACTCCCGCTCAATCTCAGTAACTCACTCCCTCACTCTCAGTAACTCACTCCCTCACTCTCAGTAACTCACTCCCTCACTCTCAGTAACTCACTCCCTCTCACTCAGGAACTCATACCCTCACACTCTCAGTAACTCACTCCCTCTCACTCAGTAACTCACTCCCTCACACACTCAGTAACTCACTCCCTCACAATCAGTAACTCACTCCCTCTGACTCTCAGTAACTTACTCCCTTTCACTCAGTAACTCACTCCCTCTCACTCTCAGTAACTCACTCCCTCACTCTCAGTAACTCACTCCCTCTCACTATCAGTAACTCACTCCCTCACTCTCAGTAACTCATTCCCTCACCCTCAGTAACTCACTCCCTCTCACTCTCAGTAACTCACTCACTCACTCTCAGCAACCCTGTCACTCTCAGTAACTCCCTCCCTCTCACTCTCAGTAACTCAATCCCTCACTCTCAGGAACTCACTCCCTCACTCTCAGTAACTCACTCCCTCACTCTCATTAACTGCCTCTCAATCTCAGTAACTCGCTCCCTCACTCTCAGTAACTCACTCCCTCACTCTCAGTAACTCGCTACTCACTCTCGGTAACTCCCTCTCACTCTCAGTAACTCACTCAATCTCACTCTCAGTAACTCACTCACTCACTCTCAGTAACTCACTCCCGCTCACTCTCAGTAAATCACTCCCTCTCACTCAGTAACTCACTCCCTCTCACTCGCAGTAATTCACTCCCTCTCACTCTCAGTAACTCACTCCCTCTCACTCTCAGTAACTCACTCCCTCACGCTCAGTAACGCACTCCCTCTCACTCTCAGTAACTCACTCCCTCACTCTCAGTAACTCACTCCCTCTCACTCCCAATAACTCACTCCCTCACTCTCAGTAACTCACTCCCTCACTCTCAGTTACTCACTCCCGCTCAATCTCAGTAACTCACTCCCTCACTCTCAGTAACTCACTCCCTCACTCTCAGTAACTCACTCCCTCACTCTCAGTAACACACTCCCTCTCACTCAGTAACTCATACCCTCACACTCTCAGTAGCTCACTCCCTCTCACTCAGTAACTCACTCCGTCGCACACTCAGTAACTCACTCCCTCACAATCAGTAACTCACTCCCTCTGACTCTCAGTAACTCACTCCCTTTCACTCAGTAACTCACTCCCTCTCACTCTCAGTAACTCACTCCCTCAGTCTCAGTAACTCACTCCCTCTCACTATCAGTAACTCACTCCCTCACTCTCAGTAACTCATTCCCTCACCCTCAGTAACTCACTCCCTCTCACTCTCAGTAACTCACTCACTCACTCTCAGCAACCCTGTCACTCTCAGTAACTCCCTCCCTCTCACTCTCAGTAACTCAATCCCTCACTCTCAGGAACTCACTCCCTCACTCTCAGTAACTCACTCCCTCACTCTCAGTAACTCGCTACTCACTCTCGGTAACTCCCTCTCACTCTCAGTAACTCACTCAATCTCACTCTCAGTAACTCACTCACTCTCAGTAACTCACTCCCGCTCACTCTCAGTAAATCACTCCCTCTCACTCAGTAACTCACTCCCTCTCACTCGCAGTAATTCACTCCCTCTCACTCTCAGTAACTCACTCCCTCTCACTCTCAGTAACTCACTCCCTCACGCTCAGTGACTCACTCCCTCTCACTCTCAGTAACTCACTGCCTCACACTCAGTAACTCATTCCCTCACTCTCAGGAACTCACTCCCTCACTCTCTGTAACTCACTCCCTCTCACTCTCAGTAACTCACTCCCTCACTCTCATTAACTTATTCCCTCACTCTCAGTAACTCACTCGCTCTCACTGAGTAACTCACTCCCTGACTCTCAGTAATTCACTCCCTCTCACTCAGTAACTCACACCCTCACACTTTCAGGAAATGAGTCCCTCACTCTCAGTAAGTCACCCCCTCTCACTCAGTAACTCACTCCATCTCACTCAGTAACTCACTCCCTCTGACTCTCAGTAACTCACTCCCTTTCACTCAGTAACTCACTCCCTCTCACTCTCAGTAACTCACTCCCTCACTCTCAGTAACTCACTCCCTCTCACTATCAGTAGCTCACTCCCTCACGCTCAGTAACTCACTCCCCCTCACTCTCAGTAACTCATTCCCTCACTCTCAGTAACTTATTCCCTCACTCTCAGTAACTCACTCCCTCTCACTCTCAGTAACTCACTCCCTCACTCTCAGTAACTCACCTCCCTCACTCTGAGTAACTCACTGCCTCACTCTCAGAAACTCACTCCCTTACTCTCAGTAACTCACTCCCTCACTCTCAGTAACTCACTCCCTCTCACTCTCAATAACTCACTCCCTCACACTCAAAGTAACTCACTCCCTCACTCTCATTAACTCACTCACTCACTCTCAGTAACTCAGTCCCTCTCACTCAGTGACTCACTCCCTCACACTCTCAGTAACTCACTCCCTCTCACTCAATAACTCATACCCTCACACTCTCAGTAACTCACTCCCTCTCACTCAGTAACTCACTCCCTCGCACACTCAGTAACTCACTCCCTCACAATCAGTAACTCACTCCCTCTGACTCTCAGTAACTCACTCCCTTTCACTCAGTAACTCACTCCCTCTCACTCTCAGTAACTCACTCCCTCACTCTCAGTAACTCACTCCCTCTCACTATCAGTAACTCAATCCCTCACACTCAGTAGTTCATTCCCTCACCCTCAGTAACTCACTCCCTCTCACTCTCAGTAATTCACTCACTCACTCTCAGCAACCCTCTCACTCTCAGTAACTCAATCCCTCACTCTCAGGAACTCACTCCCTCACTCTCAGTAACTCACTCCCTCACTCTCATTAACTCCCTCTCAATCTCAGTAACTCGCTCCCTCACTCTCAGTTACTCACTCCCTCACTCTCAGTAACTCACTACTCACTCTCTGTAACTCACTCTCACTCTCAGTAACTCACTCACTCTCACTCTCAGTAACTCACTCACTCACTCTCAGTAACTCACTCCCGCTCACTCTCAGTAACTCACTCCCTCTCACTCAGTAACTCACTCGCTCTCACTCGCAGTAACTCACTCCCTCTCACTCTCAGTAACTCACTCCCTCTCACTCTCAGTAAATCACTCCCTCACGCTCAGTCACTCACTCCCTCTCACTCTCAGTAACTCACTCCCTCGCCCTCAGTAACTCATTCCCTCACTCTCAGGAACTCACTCCCTCACTCTCTGTAACTCACTCCCTCTCACTCTCAGTAACTCACTCCCTCACTCTCAGTAACTTATTCCCTCACTCTCAGTAACTCACTCGCTCTCACTCAGAAACTCACTCCCTGACTCTCAGTAATTCACTCCCTCTCACTCAGTAACTCACACCCTCACACTCTCAGTAAATGAGTCCCTCACTCTCAGTAAGTCTCCCCCTCTCACTCAGTAACTCACTCCACCTCACTCAGTAACTCACTCCCTCGCACTCTCAGTAACTCACTCCCGCACTCTCAGTATCTCACTCCCTCTCACTCTCAGTAATTCACTCCCTCTCACTCAGTAACTCACTCCCTCTCACTCTCTGTAACTCACTCCCTCTCACTCAGTAATTCACTCCCTCACACTCTCAGTAACTCACTCCCTCACTCTCAGTAACTCATTCCCTCACCCTCAGTAACTCACTCCCTCTCACTCTCAGTAACTCACTCCCTCACACTCAGTAACTCACTCCCTCTCACGCTCAGTAACTCACTCCCTCTCACTCTCAGTAACTCAATCCCTCACGCTCAGTAACTCACCCTCTCACTCTCAGTAACTCACTCCCTCACTCTCAGTAACTTAGTCCCTCAGTCTCATGAACTCACTCCCTCTCACTCTCAGTAACTCACTCCCTCACTCTCAGTAACTCACCTCCCTCACTCTCAGTAACTCACTGCCTCACTCTCAGTAACTCACTCCCTCACTCTCAGTAACTCACTCCCTCACTCTCAGTAACTCACTCCCTCTCTCTCCCAATAACTCACTCCCTCACTCTCAGTAACTCACTCCCTCACTCTCAGTTACTCACTCCCGCTCAATCTCAGTAACTCACTCCCTCACTCTCAGTAACTCACTCCCTCACTCTCAGTAACTCACTCCCTCACTCTCAGTAACTCACTCCCTCTCACTCAGGAGCTCATACCCTCACACTCTCAGTAACTCACTCCCTCTCACTCAGTAACTCACTCCCTCACACACTCAGTAACTCACTCCCTCACAATCAGTAACTCACTCCCTCTGACTCTCAGTAACTTACTCCCTTTCACTCAGTAACTCACTCCCTCTCACTCTCAGTAACTCACTCCCTCACTCTCAGTAACTCACTCCCTCTCACTATCAGTAACTCACTCCCTCACTCTCAGTAACTCATTCCCTCACCCTCAGTAACTCACTCCCTCTCACTCTCAGTAACTCACTCACTCACTCTCAGCAACCCTGTCACTCTCAGTAACTCCCTCCCTCTCACTCTCAGTAACTCAATCCCTCACTCTCAGGAACTCACTCCCTCACTCTCAGTAACTCACTCCCTCACTCTCATTAACTCCCTCTCAATCTCAGTAACTCGCTCCCTCACTCTCAGTAACTCACTCCCTCACTCTCAGTAACTCGCTACTCACTCTCGGTAACTCCCTCTCACTCTCAGTAACTCACTCAATCTCACTCTCAGTAACTCACTCACTCACTCTCAGTAACTCACTCCCGCTCACTCTCAGTAAATCACTCCCTCTCACTCAGTAACTCACTCCCTCTCACTCGCAGTAATTCACTCCCTCTCACTCTCAGTAACTCACTCCCTCTCACTCTCAGTAACTCACTCCCTCACGCTCAGTAACGCACTCCCTCTCACTCTCAGTAACTCACTCCCTCACTCTCAGTAACTCACTCCCTCTCACTGCCAATAACTCACTCCCTCACTCTCAGTAACTCACTCCCTCACTCTCAGTTACTCACTCCCGCTCAATCTCAGTAACTCACTCCCTCACTCTCAGTAACTCACTCCCTCACTCTCAGTAACTCACTCCCTCACTCTCAGTAACTCACTCCCTCTCACTCAGTAACTCATACACTCACACTCTCAGTAACTCACTCCCTCTCACTCAGTAACTCACTCCGTCGCACACTCAGTAACTCACTCCCTCACAATCAGTAACTCACTCCCTCTGACTCTCAGTAACTCACTCCCTTTCACTCAGTAACTCACTCCCTCTCACTCTCAGTAACTCACTCCCTCAGTCTCAGTAACTCACTCCCTCTCACTATCAGTAACTCACTCCCTCACTCTCAGTAACTCATTCCCTCACCCTCAGTAACTCACTCCCTCTCACTCTCAGTAACTCACTCACTCACTCTCAGCAACCCTGTCACTCTCAGTAACTCCCTCCCTCTCACTCTCAGTAACTCAATCCCTCACTCTCAGGAACTCACTCCCTCACTCTCAGTAACTCACTCCCTCACTCTCAGTAACTCGCTACTCACTCTCGGTAACTCCCTCTCACTCTCAGTAACTCACTCAATCTCACTCTCAGTAACTCACTCACTCACTCTCAGTAACTCACTCCCGCTCACTCTCAGTAAATCACTCCCTCTCACTCAGTAACTCACTCCCTCTCACTCGCAGTAATTCACTCCCTCTCACTCTCAGTAACTCACTCCCTCTCACTCTCAGTAACTCACTCCCTCACGCTCAGTGACTCACTCCCTCTCACTCTCAGTAACTCACTGCCTCACACTCAGTAACTCATTCCCTCACTCTCAGGAACTCACTCCCTCACTCTCTGTAACTCACTCCCTCTCACTCTCAGTAACTCACTCCCTCACTCTCATTAACTTATTCCCTCACTCTCAGTAACTCACTCGCTCTCACTGAGTAACTCACTCCCTGACTCTTAGTAATTCACTCCCTCTCACTCAGTAACTCACACCCTCACACTCTCAGTAAATGAGTCCCTCACTCTCAGTAAGTCACCCCCTCTCACTCAGTAACTCACTCCATCTCACTCAGTAACTCACTCCCTCTGACTCTCAGTAACTCACTCCCTTTCACTCAGTAACTCACTCCCTCTCACTCTCAGTAACTCACTCCCTCACTCTCAGTAACTCACTCCCTCTCACTATCAGTAGCTCACTCCCTCACGCTCAGTAACTCACTCCCCCTCACTCTCAGTAACTCATTCCCTCACTCTCAGTAACTTATTCCCTCACTCTCAGTAACTCACTCCAGCTCACTCTCAGTAACTCACTCCCTCTCACTCAGTAACTCACTCCCTCACACTCTCAGTAACTCACTCCCTCTCACTCAATAACTCTTACCCTCACACTCTCAGTAACTCACTCCCGCACTCTCAGTAAGGCACCCCCTTTCACTCAGTAACTCACTCCCTCGCACACTCAGTAACTCACTCCCTCACTCTCAGTAACTCACCTCCCTCACTCTCAGTAACTCACTGCCGCACTCTCAGTAACTCACTCCCTCACTCTCAGTAACTCACTCCCTCACTCTCAGTAACTCACTCCCGCTCACTCTCAGTAACTCACTCCCTCTCACTCAGTAACTCACTCCCTCACACTCTCAGTAACTCACTCCCTCTCATTCAATAACTCTTACCCTCACACTCTCAGTAACTCACTCCCGCACTCTCAGTAAGGCACCCCCTTTCACTCAGTAACTCACTCCCTCTCACTCAGTAATTCACTCCCTCGCACACTCAGTAACTCACTCCCTCACTCTCAATAACTCCCTCCCTGTGACTCTGAGTAACTCCCTCCCTTTCACAAAGTAACTCACTCCCTCTCACTCTCAATAACTCACTCCCTCACTCTCAGTAACTCACACCCTCTCACTATCAGTAACTCACTCCCTCACTCTCAGTAACTCATTCCCTCACCCTCAGTAACTCACTCCCTCTCACTCTCAGTAACTCACTCACTCACTCTCAGCAACCCTCTCACTCTCAGTAACTCACTCCATCTCACTCTCAGTAACTCAATCCCTCACTCTCAGGAACTCACTCCCTCACTCTCAGTAACTCACTCCCTCCCACTCTCAGTAACTCACACCCTCTCACTCTCAGTAACTCACTCACTCTCACTCTCAGTAACTCCCTCCCTCTGAGTCTCAGTAACTCACTCGCTCTCACACCGTAACTCAGTCCCTCTCACACAGTAACTCACTCCCTCACTCTCAGTAACTCACACCCTCACGCTCAGTAACTTATTCCCTCACTCTCAGTAACTCACTCGCTCTCACTCAGTAACTCACTACCTGACTCTCAATAACTCACACACTCTCACTCTCATGTACTCACCTCCCTCACTCTCAGTAACTCACTCCCTTACTCTCAGTAACTCACTCCCTCTCACTCTCAGTAACTCACACCCTCTCACTCTCAGTAACTCACTCCCTCTCACTCTCAGTAGCTCACACCCTCTCCCTCTCAGTAACTCACTCCCTCACTCTCAGTAACTTATTCCCTCACTCTCAGTAACTCACTCGCTCTCACTCAGTAACTCACTCGCTGACTCTCAGTAATTCACTCCCTCTCACTCAGTAACTCACACCCTCACACTCTCAGTAACTGAGTCCCTCACTCTCAGAAAGTCACCCACTCTCACTCAGTAACTCACTCCATCTCACTCAGTAACTCACTCCCTCGCACTCTCAGTAACAAACTCCTGCACTCTCAGTAACGCACTCCCTCTGACTCTCAGTAATTCACTCCCTCTCACTCAGTAACTCACTCCCTCTCACTCTCAGTAACTCACTCCCTCTCACTCAGTAACTCACTCCCTCGCACTCTCAGTAACTCACTCCCTCACTCTCAGTAACTCATTCCCTCACCCTCAGTCACTCACTCCCTCTCACTCTCAGTATCTCACTCCCTCACACTCAGTAACTCACTCCCTCTCACGCTCAGTAACTCACTCCCTCTCACTCTCAGTAACTCACTCCCTCACACTCTTTAACTCACTCCCTCTCACTCTCAGTAACTCAGTACCTCACTCTCAGTAACTTATTCACTCACTCTCAGTAACTCACTCCCTCTCACTCTCAGTGACTCACTCCCTCACTCTCAGTAACTCACCTCCCTCACTCTCAGTAACTCACTGCCTCACTCTCAGTAACTCACTCCCTCACTCTCAGTAACTCACTCCCTCACTCTCAGTAACTCCCTCCCTCTCACTCTCAACCACTCACTCCCTCACTCTCAGTAACTCACTCCCTCACTCTCAGTAACTCACTCCCTCTCACTATCAGTAACTCACTCCCTCACTCTCAGTAACTCATTCCCTCACCCTCAGTAATTCACTCCCTCTCATTCTCAGTAACTCACTCCCTCACACTCTCAGTAACTCACTCCCTCTCACTCAATTACTCATACCCTCACACTCTCAGTAACTCACTCCCGCACTCTCTGTAAGGCACCCCCTTTCACTCAGTAACTCACTCACTCTCACTCAGTAACTCACTCCCTCGCACACTCAGTAACTCACTCCCTCACTCTCAGTAACTCACTCCCTCTGACTCTCAGTAACTCACACCCTCACTCTCAATAGCTCACTCCCTCTCACTCTCAGTAACTCACTCCCACTCACTATCAGTAACTCACCCCCTCACTCTCAGTAACTCATTCCCTCACCCTCAGTAACTCACTCCCTCTCACTCTCAGTAACTCACTCACTCACTCTCAGCAACCCTCTCACTCTCAGTAACTCCCTCCCTCTCACTCTCACTAACTCAATCCCTCACTCTCAGGAACTCACTCCCTCACTCTCAGTAACTCACTCCCTCACTCTCATTAACTCCCTCTCAATCTCAGTAACTCGCTCCCTCACTCTCAGTAACTCACTCCCTCAATCTCAGTAACTCACTACTCACTCTCTGTAACTCCCTCTCACTCTCAGTAACTCACTCACTCTCACTCTCTGTAATTCACACACTCACTCTCAGAAACTCACTCCCGCTCACTCTCAGTAAATCACTCCCTCTCACTCAGTAACTCACTCCCTCTCACTCGCAGTAACTCACTCCCTCTCACTCTCAGTAACTCACTCCCTCTCACTCTCAGTAACTCACTCCCTCTCACTCTCAGTAACTCACTCCCTCTCACTCTCAGTAACTCACTCCCTCTCACTCTCAGTAACTCACTCCCTCTCACTCTCAGTAACTCACTCCCTCTCACTCTCAGTAACTCACTCCCTCACACTCAGTAACTCACTCCTTCACTCTCTGTAACTCACTCCCTCTCACTCTCAGTAACTCACTCCCTCACTCTCAGTAACTTATTCCCTCACTCTCAGTAACTCACTCGCTCTCACTCAGTAACTCACTCCCTCACTCTCAGTAACTTAGTCCCTCAGTCTCATGAACTCACTCCCTCTCACTCTCAGTAACTCACTCCCTCACTCTCAGTAACTCACCTCCCTCACTCTCAGTAACTCACTGCCTCACTCTCAGTAACTCACTCCCTCACTCTCAGTAACTCACTCCCTCACTCTCAGTAACTCACTCCCTCTCACTCCCAATAACTCACTCCCTCACTCTCAGTAACTCACTCCCTCACTCTCAGTTACTCACTCCCGCTCAATCTCAGTAACTCACTCCCTCACTCTCAGTAACTCACTCCCTCACTCTCAGTAACTCACTCCCTCACTCTCAGTAACTCACTCCCTCTCACTCAGTAACTCATACCCTCACACTCTCAGTAACTCACTCCCTCTCACTCAGTAACTCACTCCCTCGCACAATCAGTAACTCACTCCCTCACAATCAGTAACTCACTCCCTCTGACTCTCAGTAACTTACTCCCTTTCACTCAGTAACTCACTCCCTCTCACTCTCAGTAACTCACTCCCTCACTCTCAGTAACTCACTCCCTCTCACTATCAGTAACTCACTCCCTCACTCTCAGTAACTCATTCCCTCACCCTCAGTAACTCACTCACTCTCACTCTCAGTAACTCACTCACTCACTCTCAGCAACCCTGTCACTCTCAGTAACTCCCTCCCTCTCACTCTCAGTAACTCAATCCCTCACTCTCAGGAACTCACTCCCTCACTCTCAGTAACTCACTCCCTCACTCTCATTAACTCCCTCTCAATCTCAGTAACTCGCTCCCTCACTCTCAGTAACTCACTCCCTCACTCTCAGTAACTCGCTACTCACTCTCGGTAACTCCCTCTCAATCTCAGTAACTCACTCAATCTCACTCTCAGTAACTCACTCACTCACTCTCAGTAACTCACTCCCGCTCACTCTCAGTAAATCACTCCCTCTCACTCAGTAACTCACTCCCTCTCACTCGCAGTAATTCACTCCCTCTCACTCTCAGTAACTCACACCCTCTCACTCTCAGTAACTCACTCCCTCACGCTCAGTAACGCACTCCCTCTCACTCTCAGTAACTCACTCCCTCACTCTCAGTAACTCACTCCCTCTCACTCCCAATAACTCACTCCCTCACTCTCAGTAACTCACTCCCTCACTCTCAGTTACTCACTCCCGCTCAATCTCAGTAACTCACTCCCTCACTCTCAGTAACTCACTCCCTCACTCTCAGTAACTCACTCCCTCACTCTCAGTAACTCACTCCCTCTCACTCAGTAACTCATACCCTCACACTCTCAGTAACTCACTCCCTCTCACTCAGTAACTCACTCCGTCGCACACTCAGTAACTCACTCCCTCACAATCAGTAACTCACTCCCTCTGACTCTCAGTTACTCACTCCCTTTCACTCAGTAACTCACTCCCTCTCACTCTCAGTAACTCACTCCCTCACTCTCAGTAACTCACTCCCTCTCACTATCAGTAACTCACTCCCTCACTCTCAGTAACTCATTCCCTCACCCTCAGTAACTCACTCCCTCTCACTCTCAGTAACTCACTCACTCACTCTCAGCAACCCTGTCACTCTCAGTAACTCCCTCCCTCTCACTCTCAGTAACTCAATCCCTCACTCTCAGGAACTCACTCCCTCACTCTCAGTAACTCACTCCCTCACTCTCATTAACTCCGTCTCAATCTCAGTAACTCGCTCCCTCACTCTCAGTAACTCACTCCCTCACTCTCAGTAACTCGCTACTCACTCTCGGTAACTCCCTCTCACTCTCAGTAACTCACTCAATCTCACTCTCAGTAACTCACTCACTCACTCTCAGTAACTCACTCCCGCTCACTCTCAGTAAATCACTCACTCTCACTCAGTAACTCACTCCCTCTCACTCGCAGTAATTCACTCCCTCTCACTCTCAGTAACTCACTCCCTCTCACTCTCAGTAACTCACTCCCTCACACTCAGTGAATCACTCCCTCTCACTCTCAGTAACTCACTGCCTCACACTCAGTAACTCATTCCCTCACTCTCAGGAATTCACTCCCTCACTCTCTGTAATTCACTCCCTCTCACTCTCAGTAACTCACTACCTCACTCTCAGTAACTTATTCCCTCACTCTCAGTAACTCACTCGCTCTCACTGAGTAACTCACTCCCTGACTCTCAGTAATTCACTCCCTCTCACTCAGTAACTCACACCCTCACACTCTCAGTAAATGAGTCCCTCACTCTCAGTAAGTCACCCCCTCTCACTCAGTAACTCACTCCATCTCACTCAGTAACTCACTGCCTCGCACTCTCAGTAACTCACTCCCGCACTCTCAGTAACTCACTCCCTCTGACTCTCAGTAATTCACTCCCTCTCACTCAGTAACTCACTCCCTCTCACTCTCAGTAACTCACTCCCTCTCACTCAGTAACTCACTCCCTCGCACTCTCAGTAACTCACTCCCTCACTCTCAGTAACTCATTCCCTCACCCTCAGTAACTCATTCCCTCTCACTCTCAGTAACTCACTCCCTCACACTCAGTACCTCACTCCCTCTCACGCTCAGTAACTCACTCCCTCTCACTCTCAGTAACTCAATCCCTCACGCTCAGTAACTCACTCCCACTTACTCTCAGTAACTCACTCCCTCACTCTCAGTAACTTATTCCCTCAGTCTCAGTAACTCACTCCCTCTCACTCTCAGGAACTCACTCCCTCACTCTCAGTAACTCACTCCCTCTCACTCCCAATAACTCACTCCCTCACTCTCAGTAACTCACTCCCTCACTCTCAGTAACTCACTCCAGCTCACTCTCAGTAACTCACTCCCTCTCACTCAGTAACTCACTCCCTCACACTCTCAGTAACTCACTCCCGCACTCTCAGTAAGGCACCCCCTTTCACTCAGTAACTCACTCCCTCTCACTCAGTAATTCACTCCCTCGCACACTCAGTAACTCACTCCCTCACTCTCAATAACTCCCTCCCTGTGACTCTGAGTAACTCCCTCCCTTTCACAAAGTAACTCACTCCCTCTCACTCTCAATAACTCACTCCCTCACTCTCAGTAACTCACACCCTCTCACTATCAGTAACTCACTCCCTCACTCTCAGTAACTCATTCCCTCACCCTCAGTAACTCACTCCCTCTCACTCTCAGTAACTCACTCACTCACTCTCAGCAACCCTCTCACTCTCAGTAACTCACTCCATCTCACTCTCAGTAACTCAATCCCTCACTCTCAGGAACTCACTCCCTCACTCTCAGTAACTCACTCCCTCCCACTCTCAGTAACTCACACCCTCTCACTCTCAGTAACTCACTCACTCTCACTCTCAGTAACTCCCTCCCTCTGAGTCTCAGTAACTCACTCGCTCTCACACCGTAACTCAGTCCCTCTCACACAGTAACTCACTCCCTCACTCTCAGTAACTCACACCCTCACGCTCAGTAACTTATTCCCTCACTCTCAGTAACTCACTCGCTCTCACTCAGTAACTCACTACCTGACTCTCAATAACTCACACACTCTCACTCTCATGTACTCACCTCCCTCACTCTCAGTAACTCACTCCCTTACTCTCAGTAACTCACTCCCTCTCACTCTCAGTAACTCACACCCTCTCACTCTCAGTAACTCACTCCCTCTCACTCTCAGTAGCTCACACCCTCTCCCTCTCAGTAACTCACTCCCTCACTCTCAGTAACTTATTCCCTCACTCTCAGTAACTCACTCGCTCTCACTCAGTAACTCACTCGCTGACTCTCAGTAATTCACTCCCTCTCACTCAGTAACTCACACCCTCACACTCTCAGTAACTGAGTCCCTCACTCTCAGAAAGTCACCCACTCTCACTCAGTAACTCACTCCATCTCACTCAGTAACTCACTCCCTCGCACTCTCAGTAACAAACTCCTGCACTCTCAGTAACGCACTCCCTCTGACTCTCAGTAATTCACTCCCTCTCACTCAGTAACTCACTCCCTCTCACTCTCAGTAACTCACTCCCTCTCACTCAGTAACTCACTCCCTCGCACTCTCAGTAACTCACTCCCTCACTCTCAGTAACTCATTCCCTCACCCTCAGTCACTCACTCCCTCTCACTCTCAGTATCTCACTCCCTCACACTCAGTAACTCACTCCCTCTCACGCTCAGTAACTCACTCCCTCTCACTCTCAGTAACTCACTCCCTCACACTCTTTAACTCACTCCCTCTCACTCTCAGTAACTCAGTACCTCACTCTCAGTAACTTATTCACTCACTCTCAGTAACTCACTCCCTCTCACTCTCAGTGACTCACTCCCTCACTCTCAGTAACTCACCTCCCTCACTCTCAGTAACTCACTGCCTCACTCTCAGTAACTCACTCCCTCACTCTCAGTAACTCACTCCCTCACTCTCAGTAACTCCCTCCCTCTCACTCTCAACCACTCACTCCCTCACTCTCAGTAACTCACTCCCTCACTCTCAGTAACTCACTCCCTCTCACTATCAGTAACTCACTCCCTCACTCTCAGTAACTCATTCCCTCACCCTCAGTAATTCACTCCCTCTCATTCTCAGTAACTCACTCCCTCACACTCTCAGTAACTCACTCCCTCTCACTCAATTACTCATACCCTCACACTCTCAGTAACTCACTCCCGCACTCTCTGTAAGGCACCCCCTTTCACTCAGTAACTCACTCACTCTCACTCAGTAACTCACTCCCTCGCACACTCAGTAACTCACTCCCTCACTCTCAGTAACTCACTCCCTCTGACTCTCAGTAACTCACACCCTCACTCTCAATAGCTCACTCCCTCTCACTCTCAGTAACTCACTCCCACTCACTATCAGTAACTCACCCCCTCACTCTCAGTAACTCATTCCCTCACCCTCAGTAACTCACTCCCTCTCACTCTCAGTAACTCACTCACTCACTCTCAGCAACCCTCTCACTCTCAGTAACTCCCTCCCTCTCACTCTCACTAACTCAATCCCTCACTCTCAGGAACTCACTCCCTCACTCTCAGTAACTCACTCCCTCACTCTCATTAACTCCCTCTCAATCTCAGTAACTCGCTCCCTCACTCTCAGTAACTCACTCCCTCAATCTCAGTAACTCACTACTCACTCTCTGTAACTCCCTCTCACTCTCAGTAACTCACTCACTCTCACTCTCTGTAATTCACACACTCACTCTCAGAAACTCACTCCCGCTCACTCTCAGTAAATCACTCCCTCTCACTCAGTAACTCACTCCCTCTCACTCGCAGTAACTCACTCCCTCTCACTCTCAGTAACTCACTCCCTCTCACTCTCAGTAACTCACTCCCTCTCACTCTCAGTAACTCACTCCCTCTCACTCTCAGTAACTCACTCCCTCTCACTCTCAGTAACTCACTCCCTCTCACTCTCAGTAACTCACTCCCTCTCACTCTCAGTAACTCACTCCCTCACACTCAGTAACTCACTCCTTCACTCTCTGTAACTCACTCCCTCTCACTCTCAGTAACTCACTCCCTCACTCTCAGTAACTTATTCCCTCACTCTCAGTAACTCACTCGCTCTCACTCAGTAACTCACTCCCTCACTCTCAGTAACTTAGTCCCTCAGTCTCATGAACTCACTCCCTCTCACTCTCAGTAACTCACTCCCTCACTCTCAGTAACTCACCTCCCTCACTCTCAGTAACTCACTGCCTCACTCTCAGTAACTCACTCCCTCACTCTCAGTAACTCACTCCCTCACTCTCAGTAACTCACTCCCTCTCACTCCCAATAACTCACTCCCTCACTCTCAGTAACTCACTCCCTCACTCTCAGTTACTCACTCCCGCTCAATCTCAGTAACTCACTCCCTCACTCTCAGTAACTCACTCCCTCACTCTCAGTAACTCACTCCCTCACTCTCAGTAACTCACTCCCTCTCACTCAGGAACTCATACCCTCACACTCTCAGTAACTCACTCCCTCTCACTCAGTAACTCACTCCCTCGCACAATCAGTAACTCACTCCCTCACAATCAGTAACTCACTCCCTCTGACTCTCAGTAACTTACTCCCTTTCACTCAGTAACTCACTCCCTCTCACTCTCAGTAACTCACTCCCTCACTCTCAGTAACTCACTCCCTCTCACTATCAGTAACTCACTCCCTCACTCTCAGTAACTCATTCCCTCACCCTCAGTAACTCACTCACTCTCACTCTCAGTAACTCACTCACTCACTCTCAGCAACCCTGTCACTCTCAGTAACTCCCTCCCTCTCACTCTCAGTAACTCAATCCCTCACTCTCAGGAACTCACTCCCTCACTCTCAGTAACTCACTCCCTCACTCTCATTAACTCCCTCTCAATCTCAGTAACTCGCTCCCTCACTCTCAGTAACTCACTCCCTCACTCTCAGTAACTCGCTACTCACTCTCGGTAACTCCCTCTCAATCTCAGTAACTCACTCAATCTCACTCTCAGTAACTCACTCACTCACTCTCAGTAACTCACTCCCGCTCACTCTCAGTAAATCACTCCCTCTCACTCAGTAACTCACTCCCTCTCACTCGCAGTAATTCACTCCCTCTCACTCTCAGTAACTCACACCCTCTCACTCTCAGTAACTCACTCCCTCACGCTCAGTAACGCACTCCCTCTCACTCTCAGTAACTCACTCCCTCACTCTCAGTAACTCACTCCCTCTCACTCCCAATAACTCACTCCCTCACTCTCAGTAACTCACTCCCTCACTCTCAGTTACTCACTCCCGCTCAATCTCAGTAACTCACTCCCTCACTCTCAGTAACTCACTCCCTCACTCTCAGTAACTCACTCCCTCACTCTCAGTAACTCACTCCCTCTCACTCAGTAACTCATACCCTCACACTCTCAGTAACTCACTCCCTCTCACTCAGTAACTCACTCCGTCGCACACTCAGTAACTCACTCCCTCACAATCAGTAACTCACTCCCTCTGACTCTCAGTTACTCACTCCCTTTCACTCAGTAACTCACTCCCTCTCACTCTCAGTAACTCACTCCCTCACTCTCAGTAACTCACTCCCTCTCACTATCAGTAACTCACTCCCTCACTCTCAGTAACTCATTCCCTCACCCTCAGTAACTCACTCCCTCTCACTCTCAGTAACTCACTCACTCACTCTCAGCAACCCTGTCACTCTCAGTAACTCCCTCCCTCTCACTCTCAGTAACTCAATCCCTCACTCTCAGGAACTCACTCCCTCACTCTCAGTAACTCACTCCCTCACTCTCATTAACTCCGTCTCAATCTCAGTAACTCGCTCCCTCACTCTCAGTAACTCACTCCCTCACTCTCAGTAACTCGCTACTCACTCTCGGTAACTCCCTCTCACTCTCAGTAACTCACTCAATCTCACTCTCAGTAACTCACTCACTCACTCTCAGTAACTCACTCCCGCTCACTCTCAGTAAATCACTCACTCTCACTCAGTAACTCACTCCCTCTCACTCGCAGTAATTCACTCCCTCTCACTCTCAGTAACTCACTCCCTCTCACTCTCAGTAACTCACTCCCTCACACTCAGTGAATCACTCCCTCTCACTCTCAGTAACTCACTGCCTCACACTCAGTAACTCATTCCCTCACTCTCAGGAATTCACTCCCTCACTCTCTGTAATTCACTCCCTCTCACTCTCAGTAACTCACTACCTCACTCTCAGTAACTTATTCCCTCACTCTCAGTAACTCACTCGCTCTCACTGAGTAACTCACTCCCTGACTCTCAGTAATTCACTCCCTCTCACTCAGTAACTCACACCCTCACACTCTCAGTAAATGAGTCCCTCACTCTCAGTAAGTCACCCCCTCTCACTCAGTAACTCACTCCATCTCACTCAGTAACTCACTGCCTCGCACTCTCAGTAACTCACTCCCGCACTCTCAGTAACTCACTCCCTCTGACTCTCAGTAATTCACTCCCTCTCACTCAGTAACTCACTCCCTCTCACTCTCAGTAACTCACTCCCTCTCACTCAGTAACTCACTCCCTCGCACTCTCAGTAACTCACTCCCTCACTCTCAGTAACTCATTCCCTCACCCTCAGTAACTCATTCCCTCTCACTCTCAGTAACTCACTCCCTCACACTCAGTACCTCACTCCCTCTCACGCTCAGTAACTCACTCCCTCTCACTCTCAGTAACTCAATCCCTCACGCTCAGTAACTCACTCCCACTTACTCTCAGTAACTCACTCCCTCACTCTCAGTAACTTATTCCCTCAGTCTCAGTAACTCACTCCCTCTCACTCTCAGGAACTCACTCCCTCACTCTCAGTAACTCACTCCCTCTCACTCCCAATAACTCACTCCCTCACTCTCAGTAACTCACTCCCTCACTCTCAGTAACTCACTCCAGCTCACTCTCAGTAACTCACTCCCTCTCACTCAGTAACTCACTCCCTCACACTCTCAGTAACTCACTCCCTCTCACTCAATAACTCTTACCCTCACACTCTCAGTAACTCACTCCCGCACTCTCAGTAAGGCACCCCCTTTCACTCAGTAACTCACTCCCTCGCACACTCAGTAACTCACTCCCTCACTCTCAGTAACTCACCTCCCTCACTCTCAGTAACTCACTGCCGCACTCTCAGTAACTCACTCCCTCACTCTCAGTAACTCACTCCCTCACTCTCAGTAACTCACTCCCTCTCACTCCCAATAACTCACTCCCTCACTCTCAGTAACTCACTCCCTCACTCTCAGTAACTCACTCCCGCTCACTCTCAGTAACTCACTCCCTCTCACTCAGTAACTCACTCCCTCACACTCTCAGTAACTCACTCCCTCTCATTCAATAACTCTTACCCTCACACTCTCAGTAACTCACTCCCGCACTCTCAGTAAGGCACCCCCTTTCACTCAGTAACTCACTCCCTCTCACTCAGTAATTCACTCCCTCGCACACTCAGTAACTCACTCCCTCACTCTCAATAACTCCCTCCCTGTGACTCTGAGTAACTCCCTCCCTTTCACAAAGTAACTCACTCCCTCTCACTCTCAATAACTCACTCCCTCACTCTCAGTAACTCACACCCTCTCACTATCAGTAACTCACTCCCTCACTCTCAGTAACTCATTCCCTCACCCTCAGTAACTCACTCCCTCTCACTCTCAGTAACTCACTCACTCACTCTCAGCAACCCTCTCACTCTCAGTAACTCACTCCATCTCACTCTCAGTAACTCAATCCCTCACTCTCAGGAGCTCACTCCCTCACTCTCAGTAACTCACTCCCTCCCACTCTCAGTAACTCACACCCTCTCACTCTCAGTAACTCACTCACTCTCAGTCTCAGTAACTCCCTCCCTCTGAGTCTCAGTAACTCACTCGCTCTCACACCGTAACTCAGTCCCTCTCACACAGTAACTCACTCCCTCACTCTCAGTAACTCACTCCCTCACGCTCAGTAACTTATTCCCTCACTCTCAGTAACTCACACGCTCTCACTCAGTAACTCACTACCTGACTCTCAATAACTCACTCACTCTCACTCTCATGTACTCACCTCCCTCACTCTCAGTAACTCACTCCCTTACTCTCAGTAACTCACTCCCTCTCACTCTCAGTAACTCACACCCTCTCACTCTCAGTAACTCACTCCCTCTCACTCTCAGTAGCTCACACCCTCTCCCTCTCAGTAACTCACTCCCTCACTCTCAGTAACTTATTCCCTCACTCTCAGTAACTCACTCGCTCTCACTCAGTAACTCACTCCCTGACTCTCAGTAATTCACTCCCTCTCACTCAGTAACTCACACCCTCACACTCTCAGTAACTGAGTCCCTCACTCTCAGAAAGTCACCCACTCTCACTCAGTAACTCACTCCATCTCACTCAGTAACTCACTCCCTCGCACTCTCAGTAACTCACTCCTGCACTCTCAGTAACGCACTACCTCTGACTCTCAGTAATTCACTCCCTCTCACTCAGTAACTCACTCCCTCTCACTCTCAGTAACTCACTCCCTCTCACTCAGTAACTCACTCCCTCGCACTCTCAGTAACTCACTCCCTCACTCTCAGTAACTCATTCCCTCACCCTCAGTCACTCACTCCCTCTCACTCTCAGTATCTCACTCCCTCACACTCAGTAACTCCCTCCCTCTCAAGCTCAGTAACTCACTCCTTCTCACTCTCAGTAACTCACTCCCTCACACTCTTTAACTCACTCCCTCTCACTCTCAGTAACTCACTACCTCACTCTCAGTAACTTATTCACTCACTCTCAGTAACTCACTCCCTCTCACTCTCAGTGACTCACTCCCTCACTCTCAGTAACTCACCTCCCTCACTCTCAGTAACTCACTGCCTCACTCTCAGTAACTCACTGCCTCACTCTCAGTAACTCACTCCCTCACTCTCAGTAACTCCCTCCCTCTCACTCTCAACAACTCACTCCCTCACTCTCAGTAACTCACTCCCTCACTCTCAGTAACTCACTCCCTCTCACTATCAGTAACTCACTCCCTCACTCTCAGTAACTCATTCCCTCACCCTCAGTAACTCACTCCCTCTCACTCTCAGTAACTCACTCACTCACTCTCAGCAACCCTCTCACTCTCAGTAACTCACTCCATCTCACTCTCAGTAACTCAATCCCTCACTCTCAGGAACTCACTCCCTCACTCTCAGTAACTCACTCCCGCTCACTCTCAGTAACTCACTCCCTCTCACTCAGTAACTCACTCCCTCACACTCTCAGTAACTCACTCCCTCTCACTCAATTACTCATAACCTCACACTCTCAGTAACTCACTTCCGCACTCTCTGTAAGGCACCCCCTTTCACTCAGTAACTCACTCACTCTCACTCAGTAACTCACTCCCTCGCACACTCAGTAACTCACTCCCTCACTCTCAGTAACTCACTCCCTCTGACTCTCAGTAACTCACACCCTCACTCTCAGTAGCTCACTCCCTCTCACTCTCAGTATCTCACTCCCACTCACTATCAGTAACTCACCCCCTCACTCTCAGTAACTCATTCCCTCACCCTCAGTAACTCACTCCCTCTCACTCTCAGTAACTCACTCACTCACTCTCAGCAACCGTCTCACTCTCAGTAACTCCCTCCCTCTCACTCTCACTAACTCAATCCCTCACTCTCAGGAACTCACTCCCTCACTCTCAGTAACTCACTCCCTCACTCTCATTAACTCCCTCTCAATCTCAGTAACTCGCTCCCTCACTCTCAGTAACTCACTCCCTCACTCTCAGTAACTCACTACTCACTCTCTGTAACTCCCTCTCACTCTCAGTAACTCACTCACTCTCACTCTCTGTAACTCACACACTCACTCTCAGAAACTCACTCCCGCTCACTCTCAGTAAATCACTCCCTCTCACTCAGTAACTCACTCCCTCTCACTCGCAGTAACTCACTCCCTCTCACTCTCAGTAACTCACTCCCTCTCACTCTCAGTAACTCACTCCCTCTCACTCTCAGTAACTCACTCCCTCTCACTCTCAGTAACTCACACCCTCACACTCAGTAACTCACTCCCTCACTCTCTGTAACTCACTCCCTCTCACTCTCAGTAACTCACTCCCTCACTCTCAGTAACTTATTCCCTCACTCTCAGTAACTCACTCGCTCTCACTCAGTAACTCACTCCCTGACTCTCAGTAATTCACTCCCTCTCACTCAGTAACTCACACCCTCACACTCTCCGTAAATGAGTCCCTCACTCTCAGTAAGTCACCCCCTCTCACTCAGTAACTCACTCCATCTCACTCAGTAACTCACTCCCTCGCGCTCTCAGTAACTCACTCCCGCACTCTCAGTAACTCACTCCCTCTGACTCTCAGTAACTCACTCCCTCTCACTCTCAGTAACTCACTCCCTCTCACTCTCAGTAACTCACACCCTCACACTCAGTAACTCACTCCCTCACTCTCTGTAACTCACTCCCTCTCACTCTCAGTAACTCACTCCCTCACTCTCAGTAACTTATTCCCTCACTCTCAGTAACTCACTCGCTCTCACTCAGTAACTCACTCCCTGACTCTCAGTAATTCACTCCCTCTCACTCAGTAACTCACACCCTCACACTCTCAGTAAATGAGTCCCTCACTCTCAGTAAGTCACCCCCTCTCACTCAGTAACTCACTCCATCTCACTCAGTAACTCACTCCCTCGCGCTCTCAGTAACTCACTCCCGCACTCTCAGTAACTCACTCCCTCTGACTCTCAGTAATTCACTCCCTCTCACTCAGTAACTCACTCCCTCTCACTCTCAGTAACTCACTCCCTCTCACTCAGTAACTGACTCCCTCGCACTCTCAGAAACTCACTCCCTCACTCTCAGTAACTCATTCCCTCACCCTCAGTAACTCACTCCCTCTCACTCTCAGTAACTCACTCCCTCACACTCAGTAACTCACTACCTCTCACGCTCAGTAACTCACTCCCTCTCACTCTCAGTAACTCAATCCCTCACGCTCAGTAACTCACTCCCTCTCACTCTTCCCTCGCGCTCTCAGTAACTCACTCCCGCACTCTCAGTAACTCACTCCCTCTGACTCTCAGTAATTCACTCCCTCTCACTCAGTAACTCACTCCCTCTCACTCTCAGCAACTCACTCCCTCTCACTCAGTAACTGACTCCCTCGCACTCTCAGAAACTCACTCCCTCACTCTCAGTAACTCATTCCCTCACCCTCAGTAACTCAATCCCTCTCACTCTCAGTAACTCACTCCCTCACACTCAGTAACTCACTACCTCTCACGCTCAGTAACTCACTCCCTCTCACTCTCAGTAACTCAATCCCTCACGCTCAGTAACTCACTCACTCGCACTCTCAGTAACTCACTCCCTCAGTCTCAGTAACTTATTCCCTCAGTCTCAGTAACTCACTCCCTCTCACTCTCAGTAACTCACTCCCTCACTCTCAGTAACTCACCTCCCTCACTCTCAGTAACTCACTGCCGCACTCTCAGTAACTCACTCCCTCATTCTCAGTAACTCACTCCCTCACTCTCAGTAACTCACTCCCTCTCACTCCCAATAACTCACTCCCTCACTCTCAGTAACTCACTCCCTCACTCTCAGTAACTCACTCCCGCTCACTCTCAGTAACTCACTCCCTCTCACTCAGTAACTCACTCCCTCACACTCTCAGTAACTCACTCCCTCTCATTCAATAACTCTTACCCTCACACTCTCAGTAACTCACTCCCGCACTCTCAGTAAGGCACCCCCTTTCACTCAGTAACTCACTCCCTCTCACTCAGTAATTCACTCCCTCGCACACTCAGTAACTCACTCCCTCACTCTCAGTAACTCCCTCCCTGTGACTCTGAGTAACTCACTCCCTTTCACTCAGTAACTCGCTCCCTCTCACTCTCAATAACTCACTCCCTCACTCTCAGTAACTCACTCCCTCTCACTATCAGTAACTCACTCCCTCACTCTCAGTAACTCATTCACTCACCCTCAGTAACTCACTCCCTCTCACTCTCAGTAACTCACTCACTCACTCTCAGCAACCCTCTCACTCTCTGTAACTCACTCCATCTCACTCTCAGTAACTCAATCCCTCACTCTCAGGAACTCACTCCCTCACTCTCAGTAACTCACTCCCTCTCACTCTCAGCAACTCACACCCTCTCACTCTCAGTAACTCACTCACTCTCACTCTCAGTAACTCACTCCCTCTGAGTCTCAGTAACTCACTCGCTCTCACACCGTAACTCAGTCCCTCTCACACAGCAACTCATTCCCTCACTCTCAGTAACTCACTCCCTCACGCTCAGTAACTTATTCCCTCACTCTCAGTAACTCACTCGCTCTCACTCAGTAACTCACTAACTGACTCTCAATAACTCACTCACTCTCACTCTCATGTACTCACCTCCCGCACTCTCAGTAACTCACTCCCTTACTCTCAGTAACTCACTCCCTCTCACTCAGTAACACACTCCCCCTCACTCTCAGTAACTCACTCCCTCCCCCTCAGTAACTCACTCCCTCTCACTCTCAGTAACTCACCCCCTCACTCTCAGTAACTCACTCCCTCTCACTCTCAGTAACTCACTCCCTCTCACTCTCAGTAAATCACTCCCTCTCACTCTCAGTAACTCATTCCCTCACTCTCAGTAACTCACCTCCCTCACTCTCAGTAACTCACTCCCTCACTCTCAGTAACTCACTCCCTCACTCTCAGTAACTCATTCCCTCGCACTCTCAGTAACTCACTCCTGCACTCTCAGTAACGTACTCCCTCTGACTCTCAGTAATTCACTCCCTCTCACTCAGTAACTGACTCCCTCTCACTCTCAGTAACTCACTCCCTCTCACTCAGTAACTCACTCCCTCGCACTCTCAGTAACTCACTCCCTCACTCTCAGTAACTCATTCCCTCACCCTCAGTCACTCACTCCCTCTCACTCTCAGTAACTCACTCCCTCACACTCAGTAACTCACTCCCTCTCACGCTCAGTAAATCACTCCCTCTCACTCTCAGTAACTCACTTCCTCACTCTCAGTAACTTATTCACTCACTCTCAGTAGCTCACTCGCTCTCACTCTCAGTAACTCACTCCCTCACTCTCAGTAACTCACCTCCCTCACTCTCAGTAACTCACTGCCTCACTCTCAGTAACTCACTCCCTCACTCTCAGTAACTCACTCCCTCACTCTCAGTTACTCCCTCCCTCTCACTCTCAATAACTCACTCCCTCACTCTCAGTAACTCACTCCCTCACTCTCAGTAACTCATTCCCTCACCCTCAGTAACTCACTCCCTCTCACTCTCAGTAACTCACTCACTCACTCTCAGCAACCCTCTCACTCTCAGTAACTCAATCCATCTCACTCTCAGTAACTCAATCCCTCACTCTCAGGAACTCACTCCCTCACTCTCAGTAACTCACTCCCGCTCACTCTCAGTAACTCACTCCCTCTCACTCAGTAACTCACTCCCTCACACTCTCAGTAACTCACTCCCTCTCACTCAATTACTCATACCCTCACACTCTCAGTAACTCACTCCCTCTGACTCTCAGTAATTCACACCCTCACTCTCAGTAGCTCACTCCCTCTCACTCTCAGTAACTCACTCCCACTCACTATCAGTAACTCACCCCCTCACTCTCAGTAACTCATTCCCTCACTCTCAGTAAGGCACCCCCTTTCACTCAGTAACTCACTCACTCTCACTCAGTAACTCACTCCCTCGCACACTCAGTAACTCACTCCCTCACTCTCAGTAACTCACTCCCTCTGACTCTCAGTAACTCACACCCTCACTCTCAGTAGCTCACTCCCTCTCACTCTCAGTAAGTCACTCCCACTCACTATCAGTAACTCACCCCCTCACTCTCAGTAACTCATTCCCTCACCCTCAGTAACACACTCCCTCTCACTCTCAGTAACTCACTCACTCACTCTCAGCAACCCTCTCACTCTCAGTAACTCCCTCCCTCTCACTCTCACTAACTCAATCCCTCACTCTCAGGAACTCACTCCCTTACTCTCAGTAACTCACTCCCTCACTCTCATTAACTCCCTCTCAATCTCAGTAACTCGCTCCCTCACTCTCAGTAACTCACTCCCTCACTCTCAGTAACTCACTACTCACTCTCTGTAACTCCCTCTCACTCTCAGTAACTCACTCACTCTCACTCTCTGTAACTCACACACTCACTCTCAGAAACTCACTCCCGCTCACTCTCAGTAAATCACTCCCTCTCACTCAGTAACTCACTCCCTCTCACTCGCAGTAACTCACTCCCTCTCACTCTCAGTAACTCACTCCCTCTCACTCTCAGTAACTCACTCCCTCTCACTCTCAGTAACTCACTCCCTCTCACTCTCAGTAACTCACTCCCTCACACTCAGTAACTCACTCCCTCACTCTCTGTAACTCACTCACTCTCACTCTCAGTAACTCACTCCCTCACTCTCAGTAACTTATTCCCTCACTCTCAGTAACTCACTCGCTCTCACTCAGTAACTCACTCCCTGACTCTCAGTAATTCACTCCCTCTCACTCAGTAACTCACACCCTCACACTCTCAGTAAATGAGTCCCTCACTCTCAGTAAGTCACCCCCTCTCACTCAGTAACTCACTCCATCTCACTCAGTAACTCACTCCCTCGCACTCTCAGTAACTCACTCCCGCACTCTCAGTAATTCACTCCCTCTGACTCTCAGTAATTCACTCCCTCTCACTCAGTAACTCACTCCCTCTCACTCTCAGTAACTCACTCCCTCTCAGTCAGTAACTCACTCCCTCGCACTCTCAGTAACTCACTCCCTCACTCTCAGTAACTCATTCCCTCACCCTCAGTAACTCACTCCCTCTCACTCTCAGTAACTCACTCCCTCACACTCAGTAACTCACTCCCTCTCATGCTCAGTAACTCACTCCATCTCACTCTCAGTAACTCAATCCCTCACGCTCAGCAACTCACTCCCTCTCACTCTCAGTAACTCACTCCCTCACTCTCAGTAACTTATTCCCTCACTCTCAGTAACTCACTCCCTCTCACTATCAGTAACTCACCCCCTCACTCTCAGTAATTCATTCCCCCACCCTCAGTAACTCACTCTCTCACTCTCAGTAACTCACTCACTCACTCTCAGCAACCCTCTCACTCTCAGTAACTCAATCCCTCACTCTCAGGAACTCACTCCCTCACTCTCAGTAACTCACTCCCTCACTCTCATTAACTCCCTCTCAATCTCAGTAACTCGCTCCCTCACTCTCAGTAACTCACTCCCTCACTCTCAGTAACTCACTACTCACTCTCTGTAACTCCCTCTCACTCTCAGTAACTCATTCACTCTCACTCTCAGTAACTCACACACTCACTCTCAGTAACTCACTCCCGCTCACTCTCAGTAAATCACTCCCTCTCACACAGTAACTCACTCCCTCTCACTCGCAGTAACTCACTCCCTCTCACTCTCAGTAACTCACTCCCTCTCACTCTCAGTAACTCACTCCCTCTCACTCTCAGTAACTCACACCCTCTCACTCTCAGTAACTCACTCCCTGACTCTCAGTAATTCACTCCCTCTCACTCAGTCACTCACACCCTCACACTCTCAGTAAATGAGTCCCTCACTCTCAGTAAGTCACCCCCTCTCACTCAGTAACTCACTCCATCTCACTCAGTAACTCACTCCCTCGCGCTCTCAGTAACTCACTCCCGCACTCTCAGTAACTCACTCCCTCTGACTCTCAGTAATTCACTCCCTCTCACTCAGTAACTCACTCCCTCTCACTCTCAGTAACTCACTCCCTCTCACTCAGTAACTGACCCCCTCACACTCTCAGAAACTCACTCCCTCACTCTCAGTAACTCATTCCCTCACCCTCAGTAACTCACTCCCTCTCACTCTCAGTAACTCACTCCCTCACACTCAGTAACTCACTACCTCTCACGCTCAGTAACTCACTCCCTCTCACTCTCAGTAACTCAATCCCTCACGCTCAGTAACTCACTCCCTCTCACTCTCAGTAACTCATTCCCTCACTCTCAGTAACTTATTCCCTCAGTCTCAGTAACTCACTCCCTCTCACTCTCAGTAACTCACTCCCTCTCACTCTCAGTAACTCACTCCCTCACACTCAGTAACTCATTCCCTCACTCTCAGGAACTCACTCCCTCACTCTCTGTAACTCACTCCCTCTCACTCTCAGTAACTCACTCCCTCACTCTCATTAACTTATTCCCTCACTCTCAGTAACTCACTCGCTCTCACTCAGTAACACACTCCCTGACTCTCAGTAATTCACTCCCTCTCACTCAGTAACTCACACCCTCACACTCTCAGTAAATGAGTCCCTCCCTCTCAGTAAGTCACCCCCTCTCACTCAGTAACTCACTCCATCTCACTCAGTAACTCACTCCCTCGCGCTCTCAGTAACTCACTCCCGCACTCTCAGTAACTCACTCCCTCTGACTCTCAGTAATTCACTCCCTCTCACTCAGTAACTCACTCCCTCTCACTCTCAGTAACTCACTCCCTCTCACTCAGTAACTGACTCCCTCGCACTCTCAGAAACTCACTCCCTCACTCTCAGTAACTCATTCCCTCACCCTCAGTAACTCACTCCCTCTCACTCTCAGTAACTCAATCCCTCACACTCAGTAACTCACTACCTCTCACGCTCAGTAACTCACTCCCTCTCACTCTCAGTAACTCAATCCCTCACGCTCAGTAACTCACTCCCTCTCACTCTCAGTAACTCACTCCCTCACTCTCAGTAACTTATTCCCTCAGTCTCAGTAACTCACTCCCTCTCACTCTCAGTAACTCACTCCCTCACTCTCAGTAACTCACCTCCCTCACTCTCACTAACTCACTGCCGCACTCTCAGTAACTCACTCCCTCACTCTCAGTAACTCACTCCCTCACTCTCAGAAACTCACTCCCTCTCACTCCCAATAACTCACTCCCTCACTCTCAGTAACTCACTCCCTCACTCTCAGTAACTCACTCCCGCTCACTCTCAGTAACTCACTCCCTCTCACTCAGTAACTCACTCCCTCACACTCTCAGTAACTCACTCCCTCTCATTCAATAACTCTTACCCTCACACTCTCAGTAACTCACTCCCGCACTCTCAGTAAGGCACCCCCTTTCACTCAGTAACTCACTCCCTCTCACTCAGTAATTCACTCCCTCGCACACTCAGTAACTCACTCCCTCACTCTCAGTAACTCCCTCCCTGTGACTCTGAGTAACTCACTCCCTTTCACTCAGTAACTCACTCCCTCTCACTCTCAATAACTCACTCCCTCACTCTCAGTAACTCACTCCCTCTCACTATCAGTAACTCACTCCCTCACTCTCAGTAACTCATTCCCTCACCCTCAGTAACTCACTCCCTCTCACTCTCAGTAACTCACTCACTCACTCTCAGCAACCCTCTCACTCTGTGTAACTCACTCCATCTCACTCTCAGTAACTCAATCCCTCACTCTCAGGAACTCATTCCCTCACTCTCAGTAACTCACTCACTCTCACTCTCAGTAACTCACACCCTCTCACTCTCAGTAACTCACTCACTCTCACTCTCAGTAACTCACTCCCTCTGAGTCTCAGTAACTCACTCGCTCTCACACCGTAACTCAGTCCCTCTCACACAGTAACTCACTCCCTCACTCTCAGTAACTCATTCACACACGCTCAGTAACTTATTCCCTCACTCTCAGGAACTCACTCGCTCTCACTCAGTAACTCACTACCTGACTCTCAATAACTCACTCACTCTCACTCTCATGTACTCACCTCCCTCACTCTCAGTAACTCACTCCCTTACTCTCAGTAACTCACTCCCTCTCACTCAGTAACACACTCCCCCTCACTCTCAGTAACTCAGTCCCTCCCCCTCAGTAACTCACTCCCTCTCACTCTCAGTAACTCACCCCCTCACTCTCAGTAACTCACTCCCTCTCACTCTCAGTAACTCACTCCCTCTCACTCTCAGTAAATCACTCCCTCTCACTCTCAGTAACTCATTCCCTCACTCTCAGTAACTCACCTCCCTCACTCTCAGTAACTCACTCCCTCACTCTCAGTAACTCACTCCCTCACTCTCAGGAACTCACTCCCTCGTACTCTCAGTAACTCACTCCTGCACTCTCAGTAACGTACTCCCTCTGACTCTCAGTAATTCACTCCCTCTCACTCAGTAACTCACTCCCTCTCACTCTCAGTAACTCACTCCCTCTCACTCAGTAACTCACTCCCTCGCACTCTCAGTAACTCACTCCCTCACTCTCTGTAACTCACTCCCTCTCACTCTCAGTCACTCACTCCCTCACTCTCAGTAACTTATTCCCTCACTCTCAGTAACTCACTCGCTCTCACTCAGTAACTCACTCCCTGACTCTCAGTAATTCACTCCCTCTCACTCAGTAACTCACACCCTCACACTCTCAGTAAATGAGTCCCTCACTCTCAGTAAGTCACTCCCTCTCACTCAGTAACTCACTCCATCTCACTCAGTAACTCACTCCCTCGCACTCTCAGTAACTCACTCCCGCACTCTCAGTAATTCACTCCCTCTGACTCTCAGTAATTCACTCCCTCTCACTCAGTAACTCACTCCCTCTCACTCTCAGTAACTCACTCCCTCTCAGTCAGTAACTCACTCCCTCACCCTCAGTAACTCACTCCCTCTCACTCTCAGTAACTCACTCCCTCTCATGCTCAGTAACTCACTCCCTCTCACTCTCAGTAACTCAATCCCTCACGTTCAGCAACTCACTCCCTCTCACTCTCAGTAACTCACTCCCTCACTCTCAGTAACTTATTCCCTCACTCTCAGTAACTCACTCCCTCTCACTATCAGTAACTCACCCCCTCACTCTCAGTAACTCATTCCCTCACCCTCAGTAACTCACTCCCTCTCACTCTCAGTAACTCACTCACTCACTCTCAGCAACCCTCTCACTCTCAGTAACTCAATCCCTCACTCCCAGGAACTCACTCCCTCACTCTCAGTAACTCACTCCCTCACTCTCATTAACTCCCTTACAATCTCAGTAACTCGCTCCCTCACTCTCAGTAAATCACTCCCTCACTCTCAGTAACTCACTACTCACTCTCTGTAACTCCCTCTCACTCTCAGTAACTCACTCACTCTCACTCTCTGTAACTCACACACTCACTCTCAGTAACTCACTCCCGCTCACTCTCAGTAAATCACTCCCTCTCACTCAGTAACTCACTCCCTCTCACTCGCAGTAACTCACTCCCTCTCACTCTCAGTAACTCACTCCCTCTCACTCTCAGTAACTCACTCCCTCTCACTCTCAGTAACTCACTCCCTCTCACTCACAGTAACTCACTCCCTCACACTCAGTAACTCACTCCCTCACTCTCTGTAACTCACTCCCTCTTACTCTCAGTAACTCACTCCCTCACTCTCAGTAACTTATTCCCTCACTCTCAGTAACTCACTCGCTCTCACTCAGTAACTCACTCCCTGACTCTCAGTAATTCACTCCCTCTCACTCAGTAACTCACACCCTCACACTCTCAGTAAATGAGTCCCTCACTCTCAGTAACTCACCCCCTCTCACTCAGTAACTCACTCCATCTCACTCAGTAACTCACTCCCTCGCACTCTCAGTAACTCATTCCCTCACCCTCAGTAACTCAATCCCTCTCACTCTCAGTAACTCACTCCCTCACACTCAGTAACTCACGACCTCTCACTCTCAGTAACTCAATCCCTCACTCTCAGTAACTCACTCCCTCTCACTCTCAGTAACTCACTCCCTTTCACTCTCAGTAACTCACTCACTCTCACTCTCAGTAACTCACTCCCTCTCACTCTTAGTAACTCACTCCCTCTCTGACTCAGTAACTCACTCCTCACTCTCAGTAACTCACTCCCTCTCACTCTCAGTAACTCACTCCCTCTCACTCTCAGTAACACACTCCCGCTCACTCTCAGTAACTCACTCCCTCTCACTCTTAGTAACTCACTCCCTCTCACTCTCAGTAACTCACTCCCTCTCACACAGTAACTCACTCCCTCTCCCACAGTAACTCAGTCCCTCACTCTCAGTAACTCACTCCCTCTCAGTCTCAGTAACTCACTCCCTCTCACACAGAAACTCACTCCCTCTCACTCTCGGTAACTCACTCGCTCTCACTCTCAGTAACTCACTCCCTCTCCCTCTCAGTAACGCACTCCCTCTCTCTCTCAGTAACACACTCCCTCTCATTCTCAGTAACTCACTCCCTCTTACTCTCAGTAACTCACTCCCTCTCACTATCAGTAATTCACTCCCTCTCACTCTCAGTAACTCACTCCCTCTCACTCTCCGTAACTCACTCCCTCTCACTCTCATTAACTCACTCCCTTTCACTCTCAGTAACTCACCTCACTCTCACTCTCAGTAACTCACTCCTACTCACTCTCAGTAAATCACTCCCTCTCACTCTCAGTAACTCACTCCCTCTCACTCTCAGTAACTCACTCCCTCTCACTCAGTAACTCACTCCCTCTCAGTCTCCGTAAATCACTCCCTCTCACTCTCAGGAACACACTCCCTATCAGTCTCCGTAAATCACTCCCTCTAACTCTCAGTAACTCACTCCCTCTCACTCTCAGTAACTCACTCCCTTACTCTCAGTAACTCACTCCCTCACTCTCAGTAACTCACTCGCTCTCACTCTCAGTAACTCACTCCCTCTCAGTCTCAGTAATTCACTCCCTCTCACACCATAACTGAGTCTCTCTCACACAGTAACTCACTCCCTCACTCTCAGTAACTCACTCCCTCTCACTCTCAGTAACTCACTACTTCTCACTCTCAGTAACTCACTCCCTCTCACTCTCAGTAACACACTCCCTCTCACTCTCAGTAACTCACTCCCTCTCTCACTCAGTAACTCACTCCCTCACTCTCAGTAACTCACTACCTCTCACTCTCAGCAACTCACTCCCTTACCCTCAGTAACTCACTCCCTCACTCTCAGTAACTCACTCCCTGTCACTCTCAGTAACTCACTCCCTCTCAGTCTCAGTAACTTACTCTCTCTCACACAGTAACTCACTCCCTCTCACACAGTAACTCACTCCCTCACTCTCAGTAACTCACTCCCTCTCAGTCTCAGTAACTCACTCCCTCTCACTCTCAGTAACTCACTCCCTTTCACTCTCAGTAACTCACCTCACTCTCACTCTCAGTAACTCACTCCCACTCACTGTCAGTAAATCACTCCCTCTCACTCTCAGTAACTCACTCCCTCTCACTCTCAGTAACACACTCCCTCTCACTCTCAGTAACTCACTCCCTCTCAGTCTCCGTAAATCACTCCCTCTCACTCTCAGGAACACACTCCCTATCAGTCTCCGTAAATCACTCCCTCTAACTCTCAGTAACTCACACCCTCTCTCTCTCAGTAACTCACTCCCTTACTCTCAGTAACTCACTCCCTCACTCTCAGTAACTCACTCCCTCTCACTCTCAGTAACTCACTCCCTCTCAGTCTCAGTAACTCACTCCCTCTCACACCATAACTGAGTCCCTCTCACACAGTAACTCACTCCCTCAGTCTAAGTAACTCACTCCCTCTCACACAGAAACTCACTCCCTCTCACTCTCGGTAACTCACTCGCTCTCACTCTCAGTAACTCACTCCCTCTCCCTCCCAGTAACGCACTCCCTCTCTCTCTCAGTAACACACTCCCTCTCATTCTCAGTAACTCCCTCCCTCTTACTCTCAGTAACTCACTCCCTCTCACTATCAGTAATTCACTCCCTCTCACTCTCAGTAACTCTCTCCCTCTCACTCTCCGTAACTCACTCCCTCTCACTCTCATTAACTCACTCCCTTTCACTCTCAGTAACTCACCTCACTCTCACTCTCAGTAACTCACTCCCACTCACTCTCAGTAAATCACTCCCTCTCACTCTCAGTAACTCACTCCCTCTCACTCTCAGTAACTCACTCCCTCTCACTCTCAGTAACTCACTCCCTCTCAGTCTCCGTAAATCACTCCCTCTCACTCTCAGGAACACACTCCCTATCAGTCTCCGTAAATCACTCCCTCTAACTCTCAGTAACTCACTCCCTCTCACTCTCAGTGACTCACTCCCTTACTCTCAGTAACTCACTCCCTCACTCTCAGTAACTCACTCCCTCTCACTCTCAGTAACTCACTCCCTCTCAGTCTCAGTAACTCACTCCCTCTCACACCATAACTGAGTCCCTCTCACACAGTAACTCACTCCCTCACTCTCAGTAACTCACTCCCTCTCACTCTCAGTAACTCACTACTTCTCACTCTCAGTAACTCACTCCCTCTCACTCTCAGTAACACACTCCCTCTCACTCTCAGTAACTCACTCCCTCTCTCACTCAGTAACTCACTCCCTCACTCTCAGTAACTCACTACCTCTCACTCTCAGCAACTCACTCCCTTACCCTCAGTAACTCACTCCCTCACTCTCAGTAACTCACTCCCTGTCACTCTCAGTAACTCACTCCCTCTCAGTCTCAGTAACGTACTCTCTCTCACACAGTAACTCACTCCCTCTCACACAGTAACTCACTCCCTCTCAGTCTCAGTAACTCACTCCCTCTCACTCTCAGTAACTCACTCCCTTTCACTCTCAGTAACTCACCTCACTCTCACTCTCAGTAACTCACTCCCACTCACTGTCAGTAAATCACTCCCTCTCACTCTCAGTAACTCACTCCCTCTCACTCTCAGTAACACACTCACTCCCTCTCAGTCTCCGTAAATCACTCCCTCTCACTCTCAGGAACACACTCCCTATCAGTCTCCGTAAATCACTCCCTCTAACTCTCAGTAACTCACACCCTCTCACTCTCAGTAACTCACTCCCTTACTCTCAGTTACTCACTCCCTCACTCTCAGTAACTCACTCCCTCTCACTCTCAGTAACTCACTCCCTCTCAGTCTGAGTAACTCACTCCCTCTCACACCATAACTGAGTCCCTCTCACACAGTAACTCACTCCCTCACTCTCAGTAACTCACTCCCTCTCACTCTCAGTAACTCACTACTTCTCACTCTCAGTAACTCACTCCCTCTCACTCTCAGTAACTCACTCCCTCTCACTCTCAGTTACTCACTCCCTCTCTCACTCAGTAACTCACTCCCTCACTCTCAGTAACTCACTCCCTCTCACTCTCAGTAACTCACTCCCTTACCCTCAGTAACTCACTCCCTCACTCTCAGTAACTCAATCCCTGTCACTCTCAGTACCTCACTCCCTCTCAGTCTCAGTAACTTACTCTCTCTCACACAGTATCTCACTCCCTCTCACACAGTAACTCACTCCCTCACTCTCAGTAACTCACTCCCTCTCAGTCTCAGAAAACTCACTCCCTCTGACACAGTAACTCACTCCCTCTCACACAGTAACGCACCCCCCTCACTCTCAGTAACTCACTCCCTCTCACTCTCGGTAACTCACTCCCTCTCACTCTCAGTAGCTCACTCCCTCTCACTCTCAGTAACTCCCCCCCTCTCTCGCTCAGTAACTCACTCCCTCACTCTCAGTAACTCACTCCCTCTCACTCTCAGTAATTCACTCCCTCTCACTCTCAGTAACTCACTCCCTCTCACTCTCAGTAACTCTCTCCCTGACTCTCAGTAATTCACTCCCTCTCACTCAGTAACTCACACCCTCACACTCTCAGTAAATGAGTCCCTCACTCTCAGTAAGTCACCCCCTCTCACTCAGTAACTCACTCCATCTCACTCAGTAACTCACTCCCTCGCGCTCTCAGTAAGTCACTCCCGCGCTCTCAGTAACTCACTCCCTCTGACTCTCAGTAATTCACTCCCTCTCACTGAGTAACTCACTCCCTCTCACTCTCAGAAACTCACTCCCTCTCACTCAGTAACTGACTCCCTCGAACTCTCAGAAACTCACTCCCTCACTCTCAGTAACTCATTCCCTCACCCTCAGTAACTCACTCCCTCTCACTCTCAGTAACTCACTCCCTCACACTCAGTAACTCACTACCTCTCACGCTCAGTAACTCACTCCCTCTCACTCTCAGTGACTCAATCCCTCACGCTCAGTAACTCACTCCCTCTCACTCTCAGTAACTCATTCCCTCACTCTCAGTA
Source organism: Somniosus microcephalus (assembly GCF_052327205.1). Lineage (NCBI taxonomy): Eukaryota > Metazoa > Chordata > Chondrichthyes > Squaliformes > Somniosidae > Somniosus > Somniosus microcephalus. Next base: position 18,549,449 of record NC_141014.1, read on the forward strand.
ACTTATTCCCTCAGTCTCAGTAACTCACTCCCTCTCACTCTCAGTAACTCACTCCCTCTCACTCTCAGTAACTCACTCCCTCACACTCAGTAACTCATTCCCTCACTCTCAGGAACTCACTCCCTCACTCTCTGTAACTCACTCCCTCTCACTCTCAGTAACTCACTCCCTCACTCTCAGTAACTTATTCCCTCACTCTCAGTAACTCACTCGCTCTCACTCAGTAACACACTCCCTGACTCTCAGTAATTCACTCCCTCTCACTCAGTAACTCACACCCTCACACTCTCAGTAAATGAGTCCCTCACTCTCAGTAAGTCACCCCCTCTCACTCAGTAACTCACTCCATCTCACTCAGTAACTCACTCCCTCGCGCTCTCAGTAACTCACTCCCGCACTCTCAGTAACTCACTCCCTCTGACTCTCAGTAATTCACTCCCTCTCACTCAGTAACTCACTCCCTCTCACTCTCAGTAACTCACTCCCTCTCACTCAGTAACTGACTCCCTCGCACTCTCAGAAACTCACTCCCTCACTCTCAGTAACTCATTCCTTCACCCTCAGTAACTCACTCCCTCTCACTCTCAGTAACTCAATCCCTCACACTCAGTAACTCACTACCTCTCACGCTCAGTAACTCACTCCCTCTCACTCTCAGTAACTCAATCCCTCACGCTCAGTAACTCACTCCCTCTCACTCTCAGTAACTCACTCCCTCACTCTCAGTAACTTATTCCCTCAGTCTCTGTAACTCACTCCCTCTCACTCTCAGTAACTCACTCCCTCACTCTCAGTAACTCACCTCCCTCACTCTCAGTAACTCACTGCCGCACACTCAGTAACTCACTCCCTCACTCTCAGTAACTCACTCCCTCACTCTCAGTAACTCACTCCCTCTTACTCCCAATAACTCACTCCCTCACTCTCAGTAACTCACTCCCTCACTCTCAGTAACTCACTCCCGCTCACTCTCAGTAACTCACTCCCTCTCACTCAGTAACTCACTCCCTCACTCTCTCAGTAACTCACTCCCTCTCATTCAATAACTCTTACCCTCACACTCTCAGTAACTCACTCCCGCACTCTCAGTAAGGCACCCCCTTTCACTCAGTAACTCACTCCCTCTCACTCAGTAATTCACTCCCTCGCACACTCAGTAACTCACTCCCTCACTCTCAGTAACTCCCTCCCTGTGACTCTGAGTAACTCACTCCCTTTCACTCAGTAACTCACTCCCTCTCACTCTCAATAACTCACTCCCTCACTCTCAGTAACTCACTCCCACTCACTATCAGTAACTCTCGCCCTCACTCTCAGTAACTCATTCCCTCACCCTCAGTAACTCACTCCCTCTCACTCTCAGTAACTCACTCACTCACTCTCAGCAACCCTCTCACTCTCTGTAACTCACTCCCTCTCACTCTCAGTAACTCATTCCCTCACTCTCAGTAACTCACCTCCCTCACTCTCAGTAACTCAATCCCTCACGCTCAGGAACTCACTCCCTCACTCTCAGTAACTCACTCCCTCTCACTCTCAGTAACTCACACCCTCTCACTCTCAGTAACTCACTCACTCTCACTCTCAGTAACTCACTCCCTCTGAGTCTCAGTAACTCACTCGCTCTCACACCGTAACTCAGTCCCTCTCACACAGTAACTCACTCCCTCACTCTCAGTAACTCACTCCCTCACGCTCAGTAACTTATTCCCTCACTCTCAGTAACTCACTCGCTCTCACTCAGTAACTCACTACCTGACTCTCAATAACTCACTCACTCTCACTCTCATGTACTCACCTCCCACACTCTCAGTAACTCACTCCCTTACTCTCAGTAACTCACTCCCTCTCACTCAGTAACACACTCCCCCTCACTCTCAGTAACTCAGTCCCTCCCCCTCAGTAACTCACTCCCTCTCACTCTCAGTAACTCACCCCCTCACTCTCAGTAACTCACTCCCTCTCACTCTCAGTAACTCACTCCCTCTCACTCTCAGTAAATCACTCCCTCTCACTCTCAGTAACTCATTCCCTCACTCTCAGTAACTCACCTCCCTCACTCTCAGTAACTCACTCCCTCACTCTCAGTAACTCACTCCCTCACTCTCAGTAACTCACTCCCTCGCACTCTCAGTAACTCACTCCTGCACTCTCAGTAACGTACTCCCTCTGACTCTCAGTAATTCACTCCCTCTCACTCAGTAACTCACTCCCTCTCACTCTCAGTAACTCACTCCCTCTCACTCAGTAACTCACTCCCTCGCACTCTCAGTAACTCACTCCCTCACTCTCTGTAACTCACTCCCTCTCACTCTCAGTAACTCACTCCCTCACTCTCAGTAACTTATTCCCTCACTCTCAGTAACTCACTCGCTCTCACTCAGTAACTCACTCCCTGACTCTCAGTAATTCACTCCCTCTCACTCAGTAACTCACACCCTCACACTCTCAGTAAATGAGTCCCTCACTCTCAGTAAGTCACTCCCTCTCACTCAGTAACTCACTCCATCTCACTCAGTAACTCACTCCCTCGCACTCTCAGTAACTCACTCCCGCACTCTCAGTAATTCACTCCCTCTGACTCTCAGTAATTCACTCCCTCTCACTCAGTAACTCACTCCCTCTCACTCTCAGTAACTCACTCCCTCTCAGTCAGTAACTCACTCCCTCGCACTCTCAGTAACTCACTCCCTCACTCTCAGTAACTCATTCCCTCACCCTCAGTAACTCACTCCCTCTCACTCTCAGTAACTCACTCCCTCTCATGCTCAGTAACTCACTCCCTCTCACTCTCAGTAACTCAATCCCTCACGCTCAGCAACTCACTCCCTCTCACTCTCAGTAACTCACTCCCTCACTCTCAGTAACTTATTCCCTCACTCTCAGTAACTCACTCCCTCTCACTATCAGTAACTCACCCCCTCACTCTCAGTAACTCATTCCCTCACCCTCAGTAACTCACTCCCTCTCACTCTCAGTAACTCACTCACTCACTCTCAGCAACCCTCTCACTCTCAGTAACTCAATCCCTCACTCCCAGGAACTCACTCCCTCACTCTCAGTAACTCACTCCCTCACTCTCATTAACTCCCTCTCCATCTCAGTAACTCGCTCCCTCACTCTCAGTAACTCACTCCCTCACTCTCAGTAACTCACTACTCACTCTCTGTAACTCCCTCTCACTCTCAGTAACTCACTCACTCTCACTCTCTGTAACTCACACACTCACTCTCAGTAACTCACTCCCGCTCACTCTCAGTAAATCACTCCCTCTCACTCAGTAACTCACTCCCTCTCACTCGCAGTAACTCACTCCCTCTCACTCTCAGTAACTCACTCCCTCTCACTCTCAGTAACTCACTCCCTCTCACTCTCAGTAACTCAATCCCTCACGCTCAGTAACTCACTCCCTCTCACTCTCAGTAACTCATTCCCTCACTCTCAGTAACTTATTCCCTCAGTCTCAGTAACTCACTCCCTCTCACTCTCAGTAACTCACTCCCTCTCACTCTCAGTAACTCACTCCCTCACACTCAGTAACTCATTCCCTCACTCTCAGGAACTCACTCCCTCACTCTCTGTAACTCACTCCCTCTCACTCTCAGTAACTCACTCCCTCACTCTCAGTAACTTATTCCCTCACTCTCAGTAACTCACTCGCTCTCACTCAGTAACTCACTCCCTGACTCTCAGTAATTCACTCCCTCTCACTCAGTAACTCACACCCTCACACTCTCAGTAAATGAGTCCCTCACTCTCAGTAAGTCACCCCCTCTCACTCAGTAACTCACTCCATCTCACTCAGTAACTCACTCCCTCGCGCTCTCAGTAACTCACTCCCGCACTCTCAGTAACTCACTCCCTCTGACTCTCAGTAATTCACTCCCTCTCACTCAGTAACTCACTCCCTCTAACTCTCAGTAACTCACTCCCTCTCACTCAGTAACTGACTCCCTCGCACTCTCAGAAACTCACTCCCTCACTCTCAGTAACTCATTCCCTCACCCTCAGTAACTCACTCCCTCTCACTCTCAGTAACTCACTCCCTCACACTCAGTAACTCACGACCTCTCACTCTCAGTAACTCAATCCCTCACTCTCAGTAACTCACTCCCTCTCACTCTCAGTAACTCACTCCCTTTCACTCTCAGTAACTCACTCACTCTCACTCTCAGTAACTCACTCCCTCTCACTCTTAGTAACTCACTCCCTCTCTGACTCAGTAACTCACTCCTCACTCTCAGTAACTCACTCCCTCTCACTCTCAGTAACTCACTCCCTCTCACTCTCAGTAACACCCTCCCGCTCACTCTCAGTAACTCACTCCCTCTCACTCTCAGTAACTCACTCCCTCTCACTCTCAGTAACTCACTCCCTCTCACACAGTAACTCACTCCCTCTCCCACAGTAACTCAGTCCCTCACTCTCAGTAACTCACTCCCTCTCAGTCTCAGTAACTCACTCCCTCTCACACAGAAACTCACTCCCTCTCACTCTCGGTAACTCACTCGCTCTCACTCTCAGTAACTCACTCCCTCTCCCTCTCAGTAACGCACTCCCTCTCTCTCTCAGTAACACACTCCCTCTCATTCTCAGTAACTCACTCCCTCTTACTCTCAGTAACTCACTCCCTCTCACTATCAGTAATTCACTCCCTCTCACTCTCAGTAACTCACTCCCTCTCACTCTCCGTAACTCACTCCCTCTCACTCTCATTAACTCACTCCCTTTCACTCTCAGTAACTCACCTCACTCTCACTCTCAGTAACTCACTCCCACTCACTCTCAGTAAATCACTCCCTCTCACTCTCAGTAACTCACTCCCTCTCACTCTCAGTAACTCACTCCCTCTCACTCAGTAACTCACTCCCTCTCAGTCTCCGTAAATCACTCCCTCTCACTCTCAGGAACACACTCCCTATCAGTCTCCGTAAATCACTCCCTCTAACTCTCAGTAACTCACTCCCTCTCACTCTCAGTAACTCACTCCCTTACTCTCAGTAACTCACTCCCTGACTCTCAGTAACTCACTCGCTCTCACTCTCAGTAACTCACTCCCTCTCAGTCTCAGTAACTCACTCCCTCTCACACCATAACTGAGTCCCTCTCACACAGTAACTCACTCCCTCACTCTCAGTAACTCACTCCCTCTCACTCTCAGTAACTCACTACTTCTCACTCTCAGTAACTCACTCCCTCTCACTCTCAGTAACACACTCCCTCTCACTCTCAGTAACTCACTCCCTCTCTCACTCAGTAACTCACTCCCTCACTCTCAGTAACTCACTACCTCTCACTCTCAGCAACTCACTCCCTTACCCTCAGTAACTCACTCCCTCACTCTCAGTAACTCACTCCCTGTCACTCTCAGTAACTCACTCCCTCTCAGTCTCAGTAACTTACACTCTCTCACACAGTAACTCACTCCCTCTCACACAGTAACTCACTCCCTCACTCTCAGTAACTCACTCCCTCTCAGTCTCAGTAACTCACTCCCTCTCACTCTCAGTAACTCACTCCCTTTCACTCTCAGTAACTCACCTCACTCTCACTCTCAGTAACTCACTCCCACTCTGTCAGTAAATCACTCCCTCTCACTCTCAGTAACTCACTCCCTCTCACTCTCAGTAACACACTCCCTCTCACTCTCAGTAACTCACTCCCTCTCAGTCTCCGTAAATCACTCCCTCTCACTCTCAGGAACACACTCCCTATCAGTCTCCGTAAATCACTCCCTCTAACTCTCAGTAACTCACACCCTCTCTCTCTCAGTAACTCACTCCCTTACTCTCAGTAACTCACTCCCTCACTCTCAGTAACTCACTCCCTCTCACTCTCAGTAACTCACTCCCTCTCAGTCTCAGTAACTCACTCCCTCTCACACCATAACTGAGTCCCTCTCACACAGTAACTCACTCCCTCAGTCTCAGTAACTCACTCCCTCTCACACAGAAACTCACTCCCTCTCACTCTCGGTAACTCACTCGCTCTCACTCTCAGTAACTCACTCCCTCTCCCTCTCAGTAACGCACTCCCTCTCTCTCTCAGTAACACACTCCCTCTCATTCTCAGTAACTCCCTCCCTCTTACTCTCAGTAACTCACTCCCTCTCACTATCAGTAATTCACTCCCTCTCACTCTCAGTAACTCTCTCCCTCTCACTCTCCGTAACTCCCTCCCTCTCACTCTCATTAACTCACTCCCTTTCACTCTCAGTAACTCACCTCATTCTCACTCTCAGTAACTCACTCCCACTCACTCTCAGTAAATCACTCCCTCTCACTCTCAGTAACTCACTCCCTCTCACTCTCAGTAACTCACTCCCTCTCACTCTCAGTAACTCACTCCCTCTCAGTCTCCGTAAATCACTCCCTCTCACTCTCAGGAACACACTCCCTATCAGTCTCCGTAAATCACTCCCTCTAACTCTCAGTAACTCACTCCCTCTCACTCTCAGTGACTCACTCCCTTACTCTCAGTAACTCACTCCCTCACTCTCAGTAACTCACTCCCTCTCACTCTCAGTAACTCACTCCCTCTCAGTCTCAGTAACTCACTCCCTCTCACACCATAACTGAGTCCCTCTCACACAGTAACTCACTCCCTCACTCTCAGTAACTCACTCCCTCTCACTCTCAGTAACTCACTACTTCTCACTCTCAGTAACTCACTCCCTCTCACTCTCAGTAACACACTCCCTCTCACTCTCAGTAACTCACTCCCTCTCTCACTCAGTAACTCACTCCCTCACTCTCAGTAACTCACTACCTCTCACTCTCAGCAACTCTCTCCCTTACCCTCAGTAACTCACTCCCTCACTCTCAGTAACTCACTCCCTGTCACTCTCAGTAACTCACTCCCTCTCAGTCTCAGTAACGTACTCTCTCTCACACAGTAACTCACTCCCTCTCACACAGTAACTCACTCCCTCACTCTCAGTAACTCACTCCCTCTCAGTCTCAGTAACTCACTCCCTCTCACTCTCAGTAACTCACTCCCTTTCACTCTCAGTAACTCACCTCACTCTCACTCTCAGTAACTCACTCCCACTCACTGTCAGTAAATCACTCCCTCTCACTCTCAGTAACTCACTCCACTCTCACTCTCAGTAACACACTCCCTCTCACTCTCAGTAACTCACTCCCTCTCAGTCTCCGTAAATCACTCCCTCTCACTCTCAGGAACACACTCCCTATCAGTCTCCGTAAATCACTCCCTCTAACTCTCAGTAACTCACACCCTCTCACTCTCAGTAACTCACTCCCTTACTCTCAGTAACTCACTCCCTCACTCTCAGTAACTCACTCCCTCTCACTCTCAGTAACTCACTCCCTCTCAGTCTCAGTAACTCACTCCCTCTCACACCATAACTGAGTCCCTCTCACACAGTAACTCACTCCCTCACTCTCAGTTACTCACTCCCTCTCACTCTCAGTAACTCACTACTTCTCACTCTCAGTAACTCACTCCCTCTCACTCTCAGTAACTCACTCCCTCTCACTCTCAGTTACTCACTCCCTCTCTCACTCAGAAACTCACTCCCTCACTCTCAGTAACTCACTCCCTCTCACTCTCAGTAACTCACTCCCTTACCCTCAGTAACTCACTCCCTCACTCTCAGTAACTCAATCCCTGTCACTCTCAGTACCTCACTCCCTCTCAGTCTCAGTAACTTACTCTCTCTCACACAGTATCTCACTCCCTCTCACACAGTAACTCACTCCCTCACTCTCAGTAACTCACTCCCTCTCAGTCTCAGAAAACTCACTCCCTCTGACACAGTAACTCACTCCCTCTCACACAGTAACGCACCCCCTCACTCTCAGTAACTCACTCCCTCTCACTCTCGGTAACTCACTCCCTCTCACTCTCAGTAACTCCCTCCCTCTCTCGCTCAGTAACTCACTCCCTCACTCTCAGTAACTCACTCCCTCTCACTCTCAGTAACTCACTCCCTTACTCTCAGTAACTCACTCCCTCACTCTCAGTACCTCACTCGCTCTCACTCTCAGTAACACTCTCCCTCTCAGTCTCAGTAACTCACCCCCTCTCACACAGTAACTCACTCCCTCTCACACAGTAACTCACTCCCTCACTCTCAGTAACTCACTCCCTCTCAGTCTCAGTAACTCAGTCCATCTCACACAGTAACTCACTCCCTCTCACACAGTAACTCAGTCCCTCACTCTCTGTAACTCACTCCCTCTCACTCTCAGTAACTCACTCCCTCTCACTCTCAGTAACTCACACCCTCTCACTCTCAATAACTCACTCCCTCTCACTCTCAGTAACTCACTCCCTCTCACTCTCAGTAACTCACTCCCTCTCTCACTCAGTAACTCATTCCCTCGCACTCTCAGTAACTCACTCCCTCTTACTCTCAGTATCTCACTTCCTCTCAGTCTCAGTAACTCCCTCCCTCTCACTCTCAGTAACTCACTCCCTCTCACTCTCAGTAACTCACTCCCTCTCACTCTCAGTAACTCACTCCCTCTCACTCTCAGTAACTCACTCCCTCTCACTTTCAGTAACTCACTCCCTCACTCTCAGTAACTCACATCCTCACTCTCAGTAACTCACTCCCTCTGACACAGTAACTCACTCACTCACTCTCAGTAACCCACTCCCTCTCACTCTCAGTAACTCACCCCCTCTCACTCTCAGTAACTCACTCCCTCACACTCTCAGTAACTCACTCCCTCTCACTCTCAGGAACTCACTCCCTCTCACTCACAGTAACACACTCCCTCTCACTCTCAGTAACTCACTCCCTTACTCTCAGTAACTCACTCCCTCACACTCTCAGTAACTCACTCCCTCTCACTCTCAGTAACTCACTCCCTCTCACTCACAGTAACTCACTCCCTCTCACTCTCAGTAACTCACTCCCTCACACTCTCAGTAACTCACTCCCTCTCACTCTCAGTAACTCACTCCCTCTCACACAGTAACTCACTGGCTCACTCTCAGTAACTCACTCCCTCTCCCTCTCAGTAACTCACTCCCTCTCAGTCTCAGTAACTCACTCGCTCTCACACCGTAACTCACTCACTCCCTCACTCAGTAACTCACTCCCTCACTCTCAGTAACTCACTCCCTCTCACTCTCAGTAACTCACTCCCTTACTCTCATTAACTCACTCCCTCACTCTCAGTAACTCACTCCCTCTCACTCTCAGTAACTCACTCCCTCTCAGTCTCAGTCACTCACTCCCTCTCACACAGTAACTCACTCCCACTCACAAAGTAACACACTCCCTCACTCTCAGTAACTCACTCCCTCTCACTCTCAGTAACTCACTCCCTTTCACTCTCAGTAACTCACTCACTCTCACTCTCAGTAACTCACTCCCTCTCACTCTTAGTAACTCACTCCCTCTCTGACTCAGTAACTCACTCCTCACTCTCAGTAACTCACTCCCTCTCACTCTCAGTAACACACTCCCGCTCACTCTCAGTAACTCACTCCCTCTCACTCTCAGTAACTCACTCCCTCTCACTCTCAGTAACTCACTCCCTCTCCCTCTCAGTAACACACTCCCTCTCTCTCTCAGTAACACACTCCCTCTCATTCTCAGTAACTCACTCCCTCTTACTCTCAGTAACTCACTCCCTCTCACTATCAGTAATTCACTCCCTCTCACACTCAGTAACTCACTCCCTCTCACTCTCCGTAACTCACTCCCTCTCACTCTCATTAACTCACTCCCTTTCACTCTCAGTAACTCACCTCACTCTCACTCTCAGTAACTCACTCCCACTCACTCTCAGTAAATCACTCCCTCTCACTCTCAGTAACTCACTCCCTCTCACTCTCAGTAACTCACTCCCTCTCACTCTCAGTAACTCACTCCCTCTCAGTCTCTGTAAATCACTCCCTCTCACTCTCAGGAACACACTCCCTATCAGTCTCCGTAAATCACTCCCTCTAACTCTCAGTAACACACTCCCTCTCACTCTCAGTAACTCACTCCCTTACTCTCAGTAACTCACTCCCTCACTCTCAGTAACTCACTCCCTCTCACTCTCAGTAACTCACTACTTCTCACTCTCAGTAACTCACTCCCTCTCACTCTCAGTAACACACTCCCTCTCACTCTCAGTAACTCACTCAGTAACTCCCTCCCTCACTCTCAGTAACTCACTCCCTCTGAGTCTCAGTAACTCACTCGCTCTCACACCGTAACTCAGTCCCTCTCACACAGTAACTCACTCCCTCACTCTCAGTAACTCACTCCCTCATGCTCAGTAACTTATTCCCTCACTCTCAGTAACTCACTCGCTCTCACTCAGTAACTCACTACCTGACTCTCAATAACTCACTCACTCTCACTCTCATGTACTCACCTCCCACACTCTCAGTAACTCACTCCCTTACTCTCAGTAACTCACTCCCTCTCACTCAGTAACACACTCCCCCTCACTCTCAGTAACTCAGTCCCTCCCCCTCAGTAACTCACTCCCTCTCACTCTCAGTAACTCACCCCCTCACTCTCAGTAACTCACTCCCTCTCACTCTCAGTAACTCACTCCCTCTCACTCTCAGTAAATCACTCCCTCTCACTCTCAGTAACTCATTCCCTCACTCTCAGTAACTCACCTCCCTCACTCTCAGTAACTCACTCCCTCACTCTCAGTAACTCACTCCCTCACTCTCAGTAACTCACTCCCTCGCACTCTCAGTAACTCACTCCTGCACTCTCAGTAACGTACTCCCTCTGACTCTCAGTAATTCACTCCCTCTCACTCAGTAACTCACTCCCTCTCACTCTCAGTAACTCACTCCCTCTCACTCAGTAACTCACTCCCTCGCACTCTCAGTAACTCACTCCCTCACTCTCTGTAACTCACTCCTTCTCACTCTCAGTAACTCACTCCCTCACTCTCAGTAACTTATTCCCTCACTCTCAGTAACTCACTCGCTCTCACTCAGTAACTCACTCCCTGACTCTCAGTAATTCACTCCCTCTCACTCAGTAACTCACACCCTCACACTCTCAGTAAATGAGTCCCTCACTCTCAGTAAGTCACTCCCTCTCACTCAGTAACTCACTCCATCTCACTCAGTAACTCACTCCCTCGCACTCTCAGTAACTCACTCCCGCACTCTCAGTAATTCACTCCCTCTGACTCTCAGTAATTCACTCCCTCTCACTCAGTAACTCACTCCCTCTCACTCTCAGTAACTCACTCCCTCTCAGTCAGTAACTCACTCCCTCGCACTCTCAGTAACTCACTCCCTCACTCTCAGTAACACATTCCCTCACCCTCAGTAACTCACTCCCTCTCACTCTCAGTAACTCACTCCCTCTCATGCTCAGTAACTCACTCCCTCTCACTCTCAGTAACTCAATCCCTCACGCTCAGCAACTCACTCCCTCTCACTCTCAGTAACTCACTCCCTCACTCTCAGTAACTTATTCCCTCACTCTCAGTAACTCACTCCCTCTCACTATCAGTAACTCACCCCCTCACTCTCAGTAACTCATTCCCTCACCCTCAGTAACTCACTCCCTCTCACTCTCAGTAACTCAATCCCTCACTCCCAGGAACTCACTCCCTCACTCTCAGTAACTCACTCCCTCACTCTCATTAACTCCCTCTCCATCTCAGTAACTCGCTCCCTCACTCTCAGTAACTCACTCCCTCACTCTCAGTAACTCACTACTCACTCTCTGTAACTCCCTCTCACTCTCAGTAACTCACTCACTCTCACTCTCTGTAACTCACACACTCACTCTCAGTAACTCACTCCCGCTCACTCTCAGTAAATCACTCCCTCTCACTCAGTAACTCACTCCCTCTCACTCGCAGTAACTCACTCCCTCTCACTCTCAGTAACTCACTCCCTCTCACTCTCAGTAACTCACTCCCTCTCACTCTCAGTAACTCAATCCCTCACGCTCAGTAACTCACTCCCTCTCACTCTCAGTAACTCATTCCCTCACTCTCAGTAACTTATTCCCTCAGTCTCAGTAACTCACTCCCTCTCACTCTCAGTAACTCACTCCCTCTCACTCTCAGTAACTCACTCCCTCACACTCAGTAACTGATTCCCTCACTCTCAGGAACTCACTCCCTCACTCTCTGTAACTCACTCCCTCTCACTCTCAGTAACTCACTCCCTCACTCTCAGTAACTTATTCCCTCACTCTCAGTAACTCACTCGCTCTCACTCAGTAACTCACTCCCTGACTCTCAGTAATTCACTCCCTCTCACTCAGTAACTCACACCCTCACACTCTCAGTAAATGAGTCCCTCACTCTCAGTAAGTCACCCCCTCTCACTCAGTAACTCACTCCATCTCACTCAGTAACTCACTCCCTCGCGCTCTCAGTAACTCACTCCCGCACTCTCAGTAACTCACTCCCTCTGACTCTCAGTAATTCACTCCCTCTCACTCAGTAACTCACTCCCTCTAACTCTCAGTAACTCACTCCCTCTCACTCAGTAACTGACTCCCTCGCACTCTCAGAAACTCACTCCCTCACTCTCAGTAACTCATTCCCTCACCCTCAGTAACTCACTCCCTCTCACTCTCAGTAACTCACTCCCTCACACTCAGTAACTCAAGACCTCTCACTCTCAGTAACTCAATCCCTCACTCTCAGTAACTCACTCCCTCTCACTCTCAGTAACTCACTCCCTTTCACTCTCAGTAACTCACTCACTCTCACTCTCAGTAACTCACTCCCTCTCACTCTTAGTAACTCACTCCCTCTCTGACTCAGTAACTCACTCCTCACTCTCAGTAACTCACTCCCTCTCACTCTCAGTAACTCACTCCCTCTCACTCTCAGTAACACCCTCCCGCTCACTCTCAGTAACTCACTCCCTCTCACTCTCAGTAACTCACTCCCTCTCACTCTCAGTAACTCACTCCCTCTCACACAGTAACTCACTCCCTCTCCCACAGTAACTCAGTCCCTCACTCTCAGTAACTCACTCCCTCTCAGTCTCAGTAACTCACTCCCTCTCACACAGAAACTCACTCCCTCTCACTCTCGGTAACTCACTCGCTCTCACTCTCAGTAACTCACTCCCTCTCCCTCTCAGTAACGCACTCCCTCTCTCTCTCAGTAACACACTCCCTCTCATTCTCAGTAACTCACTCCCTCTTACTCTCAGTAACTCACTCCCTCTCACTATCAGTAATTCACTCCCTCTCACTCTCAGTAACTCACTCCCTCTCACTCTCCGTAACTCACTCCCTCTCACTCTCATTAACTCACTCCCTTTCACTCTCAGTAACTCACCTCACTCTCACTCTCAGTAACTCACTCCCACTCACTCTCAGTAAATCACTCCCTCTCACTCTCAGTAACTCACTCCCTCTCACTCTCAGTAACTCACTCCCTCTCACTCAGTAACTCACTCCCTCTCAGTCTCCGTAAATCACTCCCTCTCACTCTCAGGAACACACTCCCTATCAGTCTCCGTAAATCACTCCCTCTAACTCTCAGTAACTCACTCCCTCTCACTCTCAGTAACTCACTCCCTTACTCTCAGTAACTCACTCCCTGACTCTCAGTAACTCACTCGCTCTCACTCTCAGTAACTCACTCCCTCTCAGTCTCAGTAACTCACTCCCTCTCACACCATAACTGAGTCCCTCTCACACAGTAACTCACTCCCTCACTCTCAGTAACTCACTCCCTCTCACTCTCAGTAACTCACTACTTCTCACTCTCAGTAACTCACTCCCTCTCACTCTCAGTAACACACTCCCTCTCACTCTCAGTAACTCACTCCCTCTCTCACTCAGTAACTCACTCCCTCACTCTCAGTAACTCACTACCTCTCACTCTCAGCAACTCACTCCCTTACCCTCAGTAACTCACTCCCTCACTCTCAGTAACTCACTCCCTGTCACTCTCAGTAACTCACTCCCTCTCAGTCTCAGTAACTTACACTCTCTCACACAGTAACTCACTCCCTCTCACACAGTAACTCACTCCCTCACTCTCAGTAACTCACTCCCTCTCAGTCTCAGTAACTCACTCCCTCTCACTCTCAGTAACTCACTCCCTTTCACTCTCAGTAACTCACCTCACTCTCACTCTCAGTAACTCACTCCCACTCTGTCAGTAAATCACTCCCTCTCACTCTCAGTAACTCACTCCCTCTCACTCTCAGTAACACACTCCCTCTCACTCTCAGTAACTCACTCCCTCTCAGTCTCCGTAAATCACTCCCTCTCACTCTCAGGAACACACTCCCTATCAGTCTCCGTAAATCACTCCCTCTAACTCTCAGTAACTCACACCCTCTCTCTCTCAGTAACTCACTCCCTTACTCTCAGTAACTCACTCCCTCACTCTCAGTAACTCACTCCCTCTCACTCTCAGTAACTCACTCCCTCTCAGTCTCAGTAACTCACTCCCTCTCACACCATAACTGAGTCCCTCTCACACAGTAACTCACTCCCTCAGTCTCAGTAACTCACTCCCTCTCACACAGAAACTCACTCCCTCTCACTCTCGGTAACTCACTCGCTCTCACTCTCAGTAACTCACTCCCTCTCCCTCTCAGTAACGCACTCCCTCTCTCTCTCAGTAACACACTCCCTCTCATTCTCAGTAACTCCCTCCCTCTTACTCTCAGTAACTCACTCCCTCTCACTATCAGTAATTCACTCCCTCTCACTCTCAGTAACTCTCTCCCTCTCACTCTCCGTAACTCCCTCCCTCTCACTCTCATTAACTCACTCCCTTTCACTCTCAGTAACTCACCTCATTCTCACTCTCAGTAACTCACTCCCACTCACTCTCAGTAAATCACTCCCTCTCACTCTCAGTAACTCACTCCCTCTCACTCTCAGTAACTCACTCCCTCTCACTCTCAGTAACTCACTCCCTCTCAGTCTCCGTAAATCACTCCCTCTCACTCTCAGGAACACACTCCCTATCAGTCTCCGTAAATCACTCCCTCTAACTCTCAGTAACTCACTCCCTCTCACTCTCAGTGACTCACTCCCTTACTCTCAGTAACTCACTCCCTCACTCTCAGTAACTCACTCCCTCTCACTCTCAGTAACTCACTCCCTCTCAGTCTCAGTAACTCACTCCCTCTCACACCATAACTGAGTCCCTCTCACACAGTAACTCACTCCCTCACTCTCAGTAACTCACTCCCTCTCACTCTCAGTAACTCACTACTTCTCACTCTCAGTAACTCACTCCCTCTCACTCTCAGTAACACACTCCCTCTCACTCTCAGTAACTCACTCCCTCTCTCACTCAGTAACTCACTCCCTCACTCTCAGTAACTCACTACCTCTCACTCTCAGCAACTCTCTCCCTTACCCTCAGTAACTCACTCCCTCACTCTCAGTAACTCACTCCCTGTCACTCTCAGTAACTCACTCCCTCTCAGTCTCAGTAACGTACTCTCTCTCACACAGTAACTCACTCCCTCTCACACAGTAACTCACTCCCTCACTCTCAGTAACTCACTCCCTCTCAGTCTCAGTAACTCACTCCCTCTCACTCTCAGTAACTCACTCCCTTTCACTCTCAGTAACTCACCTCACTCTCACTCTCAGTAACTCACTCCCACTCACTGTCAGTAAATCACTCCCTCTCACTCTCAGTAACTCACTCCCTCTCACTCTCAGTAACACACTCCCTCTCACTCTCAGTAACTCACTCCCTCTCAGTCTCCGTAAATCACTCCCTCTCACTCTCAGGAACACACTCCCTATCAGTCTCTGTAAATCACTCCCTCTAACTCTCAGTAACTCACACCCTCTCACTCTCAGTAACTCACTCCCTTACTCTCATTAACTCACTCCCTCTCACTCTCAGTACCTCACTCCCTCTCAGTCTCAGTAACTTACTCTCTCTCACACAGTATCTCACTCCCTCTCACACAGTAACTCACTCCCTCACTCTCAGTAACTCACTCCCTCTCAGTCTCAGAAAACTCACTCCCTCTGACACAGTAACTCACTCCCTCTCACACAGTAACGCACCCCCTCACTCTCAGTAACTCACTCCCTCTCACTCTCGGTAACTCACTCCCTCTCACTCTCAGTAACTCCCTCCCTCTCTCGCTCAGTAACTCACTCCCTCACTCTCAGTAACTCACTCCCTCTCACTCTCAGTAACTCACTCCCTTACTCTCAGTAACTCACTCCCTCACTCTCAGTACCTCACTCGCTCTCACTCTCAGTAACACTCTCCCTCTCAGTCTCAGTAACTCACCCCCTCTCACACAGTAACTCACTCCCTCTCACACAGTAACTCACTCCCTCACTCTCAGTAACTCACTCCCTCTCAGTCTCAGTAACTCAGTCCATCTCACACAGTAACTCACTCCCTCTCACACAGTAACTCAGTCCCTCACTCTCTGTAACTCACTCCCTCTCACTCTCAGTAACTCACTCCCTCTCACTCTCAGTAACTCACACCCTCTCACTCTCAATAACTCACTCCCTCTCACTCTGAGTAACTCACTCCCTCTCACTCTCAGTAACTCACTCCCTCTCTCACTCAGTAACTCATTCCCTCGCACTCTCAGTAACTCACTCCCTCTTACTCTCAGTATCTCACTTCCTCTCAGTCTCAGTAACTCCCTCCCTCTCACTCTCAGTAACTCACTCCCTCTCACTCTCAGTAACTCACTCCCTCTCACTCTCAGTAACTCACTCCCTCTCACTCTCAGTAACTCACTCCCTCTCACTCTCAGTAACTCACTCCCTCTCACTTTCAGTAACTCACTCCCTCACTCTCAGTAACTCACATCCTCACTCTCAGTAACTCACTCCCTCTGACACAGTAACTCACTCACTCACTCTCAGTAACCCACTCCCTCTCACTCTCAGTAACTCACCCCCTCTCACTCTCAGTAACTCATTCCCTCACACTCTCAGTAACTCACTCCCTCTCACTCTCAGGAACTCACTCCCTCTCACTCACAGTAACACACTCCCTCTCACTCTCAGTAACTCACTCCCTTACTCTCAGTAACTCACTCCCTCACACTCTCAGTAACTCACTCCCTCTCACTCTCAGTAACTCACTCCCTCTCACTCACAGTAACTCACTCCCTCTCACTCTCAGTAACTCACTCCCTCACACTCTCAGTAACTCACTCCCTCTCACTCTCAGTAACTCACTCCCTCTCACACAGTAACTCACTGGCTCACTCTCAGTAACTCACTCCCTCTCCCTCTCAGTAACTCACTCCCTCTCAGTCTCAGTAACTCACTCGCTCTCACACCGTAACTCACTCACTCCCTCACTCAGTAACTCACTCCCTCACTCTCAGTAACTCACTCCCTCTCACTCTCAGTAACTCACTCCCTTACTCTCATTAACTCACTCCCTCACTCTCAGTAACTCACTCCCTCTCACTCACAGTAACTCACTCCCTCTCAGTCTCAGTCACTCACTCCCTCTCACACAGTAACTCACTCCCACTCACAAAGTAACACACTCCCTCACTCTCAGTAACTCACTCCCTCTCAGTCTCAGTAACTCACTCCCTCTGACACAGTAACTCACTCCCTCTCACACAGTAAATCACCCCTCACTCTCAGTAACTCACTCCCTCTCACTCTCAGTAACTCACTCCCTTTCACTCTCAGTAACTCACTCACTCTCACTCTCAGTAACTCACTCCCTCTCACTCTTAGTAACTCACTCCCTCTCTGACTCAGTAACTCACTCCTCACTCTCAGTAACTCACTCCCTCTCACTCTCAGTAACACACTCCCGCTCACTCTCAGTAACTCACTCCCTCTCACTCTCAGTAACTCACTCCCTCTCACTCTCAGTAACTCACTCCCTCTCCCTCTCAGTAACACACTCCCTCTCTCTCTCAGTAACACACTCCCTCTCATTCTCAGTAACTCACTCCCTCTTACTCTCAGTAACACACTCCCTCTCACTATCAGTAATTCACTCCCTCTCACACTCAGTAACTCACTCCCTCTCACTCTCCGTAACTCACTCCCTCTCACTCTCATTAACTCACTCCCTTTCACTCTCAGTAACTCACCTCACTCTCACTCTCAGTAACTCACTCCCACTCACTCTCAGTAAATCACTCCCTCTCACTCTCAGTAACTCACTCCCTCTCACTCTCAGTAACTCACTCCCTCTCACTCTCAGTAACTCACTCCCTCTCAGTCTCTGTAAATCACTCCCTCTCACTCTCAGGAACACACTCCCTATCAGTCTCCGTAAATCACTCCCTCTAACTCTCAGTAACACACTCCCTCTCACTCTCAGTAACTCACTCCCTTACTCTCAGTAACTCACTCCCTCACTCTCAGTAACTCACTCCCTCTCACTCTCAGTAACTCACTACTTCTCACTCTCAGTAACTCACTCCCTCTCACTCTCAGTAACACACTCCCTCTCACTCTCAGTAACTCACTCAGTAACTCACTCCCTCACTCTCAGTAACTCACTACCTCTCACTCTCAGCAACTCACTCCCTTACCCTCAGTAACTCACTCCCTCACTCTCAGTAACTCACTCCCTCTCAGTCTCAGTAACTCACTCCCTCTCACTCTCAGTAACTCACTCCCTTTCACTCTCAGTAACTCACCTCACTCTCACTCTCAGTAACTCACTCCCACTCACTGTCAGTAAATCACTCCCTCTCACTCTCAGTAACTCACTCCCTCTCACTCTCAGTAACACACTCCCTCTCACTCTCAGTAACTCACTCCCTCTCAGTCTCCGTAAATCACTCCCTCTCACTCTCAGGAACACACTCCGTATCAGTCTCCGTAAATCACTCCCTCTAACTCTCAGTAACTCACACCCTCTCACTCTCAGTAACTCACTCCCTTACTCTCAGTAACTCACTCCCTCACTCTCAGTAACTCACTCCCTCTCACTCTCAGTAACTCACTCCCTCTCAGTCTCAGTAACTCACTCCCTCTCACACCATAACTGAGTCCCTCTCACACAGTAACTCACTCCCTCAGTCTCAGTAACTCACTCCCTCTCACACAGAAACTCACTCCCTCTCACTCTCGGTAACTCACTCGCTCTCACTCTCAGTAACTCACTCCCTCTCCCTCTCAGTAACGCACTCCCTCTCTCTCTCAGTAACACACTCCCTCTCATTCTCAGTAACTCACTCCCTCTTACTCTCAGTAACTCACTCCCTCTCACTATCAGTAATTCACTCCCTCTCACTCTCAGTAACTCACTCCCTCTCACTCTCCGTAACTCACTCCCTCTCACTCTCATTAACTCACTCCCTTTCACTCTCAGTAACTCACCTCACTTTCACTCTCAGTAACTCACTCCCACTCACTCTCAGTAAATCACTCCCCCTCACTCTCAGTAACTCACTCCCTCTCACTCTCAGTAACTCACTTCCTCTCACTCTCTGTAACTCACTCCCTCTCAGTCTCCGTAAATCACTCCCTCTCACTCTCAGGAACACACTCCCTATCAGTCTCCGTAAATCACTCCCTCTAACTCTCAGTAACTCACTCCCTCTCACTCTCAGTAACTCACTCCCTTACTCTCAGTAACTCACTCCCTCACTCTCAGTAACTCACTCCCTCTCACTCTCAGTAACTCACTCCCTCTCAGTCTCAGTAACTCACTCCCTCTCACACCATAACTGAGTCCCTCTCACACAGTAACTCACTCCCTCGCTCTCAGTAACTCACTCCCTCTCACTCTCAGTAACTCACTACTTCTCACTCTCAGTAACTCACTCCCTCTCACTCTCAGTAACACACTCCCTCTCACTCTCAGTAACTCACTCCCTCTCTCACTCAGTAACTCACTCCCTCACTCTCAGTAACTCACTACCTCTCACTCTCAGCAACTCACTCCCTTACCCTCAGTAACTCACTCCCTCACTCTCAGTAACTCACTCCCTGTCACTCTCAGTAACTCACTCCCTCTCAGTCTCAGTAAATTACTCTCTCTCACACAGTAACTCACTCCCTCTCACACAGTAACTCACTCCCTCACTCTCAGTAACTCACTCCCTCTCAGTCTCAGTAACTCACTCCCTCTCACTCTCAGTAACTCACTCCCTTTCACTCTCAGTAACTCACCTCACTCTCACTCTCAGTAACTCACTCCCACTCACTGTCAGTAAATCACTCCCTCTCACTCTCAGTAACTCACTCCCTCTCACTCTCAGTAACACACTCCCTCTCACTCTCAGTAACTCACTCCCTCTCAGTCTCCGTAAATCACTCCCTCTCACTCTCAGGAACACACTCCCTATCAGTCTCCGTAAATCACTCCCTCTAACTCTCAGTAACTCACACCCTCTCACTCTCAGTAACTCACTCCCTTACTCTCAGTAACTCACTCCCTCACTCGCAGTAACTCACTCCCTCTCACTCTCAGTAACTCACTACTTCTCACTCTCAGTAACTCACTCCCTCTCACTCTCAGTAACTCACTCCCTCTCACTCTCAGTAACTCACTCCCTCTCTCACTCAGTAACTCACTCCCTCACTCTCAGTAACTCACTCCCTCTCACTCTCAGCAACTCACTCCCTTACCCTCAGTAACTCACTCCCTCACTCTCAGTAAATCACTCCCTGTCACTCTCAGTAACTCACTCCCTCTCAGTCTCAGTAACTTACTCTCTCTCACACAGTAACTCACTCCCTCTCACACAGTAACTCACTCCCTCAGTCTCAGTAACTCACTCCCTCTCACACAGAAACTCACTCCCTCTCACTCTCGGTAACTCACTCGCTCTCACTCTCAGTAACTCACTCCCTCTCCCTCTCAGTAACGCACTCCCTCTCTCTCTCAGTAACACACTCCCTCTCATTCTCAGTAACTCACTCCCTCTTACTCTCAGTAACTCACTCCCTCTCACTATCAGTAATTCACTCCCTCTCACTCTCAGTAACTCACTCCCTCTCACTCTCCGTAACTCACTCCCTCTCACTCTCATTAACTCACTCCCTTTCACTCTCAGTAACTCACCTCACTTTCACTCTCAGTAACTCACTCCCACTCACTCTCAGTAAATCACTCCCCCTCACTCTCAGTAACTCACTCCCTCTCACTCTCAGTAACTCACTTCCTCTCACTCTCAGTAACTCACTCCCTCTCAGTCTCCGTAAATCACTCCCTCTCACTCTCAGGAACACACTCCCTATCAGTCTCCGTAAATCACTCCCTCTAACTCTCAGTAACTCACTCCCTCTCACTCTTAGTAACTCACTCCCTTACTCTCAGTAACTCACTCCCTCACTCTCAGTAACTCACTCCCTCTCACTCTCAGTAACTCACTCCCTCTCAGTCTCAGTAACTCACTCCCTTTCACACCATAACTGAGTCCCTCTCACACAGTAACTCACTCCCTCGCTCTCAGTAACTCACTCCCTCTCACTCTCAGTAACTCACTACTTCTCACTCTCAGTAACTCACTCCCTCTCACTCTCAGTAACACACTCCCTCTCACTCTCAGTAACTCACTCCCTCTCTCACTCAGTAACTCACTCCCTCACTCTCAGTAACTCACTACCTCTCACTCTCAGCAACTCACTCCCTTACCCTCAGTAACTCACTCCCTCACTCTCAGTAACTCACTCCCTGTCACTCTCAGTAACTCACTCCCTCTCAGTCTCAGTAAATTACTCTCTCTCACACAGTAACTCACTCCCTCTCACACAGTAACTCACTCCCTCACTCTCAGTAACTCACTCCCTCTCAGTCTCAGTAACTCACTCCCTCTCACTCTCAGTAACTCACTCCCTTTCACTCTCAGTAACTCACCTCACTCTCACTCTCAGTAACTCACTCCCACTCACTGTCAGTAAATCACTCCCTCTCACTCTCAGTAACTCACTCCCTCTCACTCTCAGTAACACACTCCCTCTCACTCTCAGTAACTCACTCCCTCTCAGTCTCCGTAAATCACTCCCTCTCACTCTCAGGAACACACTCCCTATCAGTCTCCGTAAATCACTCCCTCTAACTCTCAGTAACTCACACCCTCTCACTCTCAGTAACTCACTCCCTTACTCTCAGTAACTCACTCCCTCACTCGCAGTAACTCACTCCCTCTCACTCTCAGTAACTCACTACTTCTCACTCTCAGTAACTCACTCCCTCTCACTCTCAGTAACTCACTCCCTCTCACTCTCAGTAACTCACTCCCTCTCTCACTCAGTAACTCACTCCCTCACTCTCAGTAACTCACTCCCTCTCACTCTCAGCAACACACTCCCTTACCCTCAGTAACTCACTCCCTCACTCTCAGTAACTCACTCCCTCTCACTCTCAGTAACTCACACCCTCTCACTCTCAGTAACTCCCTCCCTCACTCTCAGTAACTCACTCCCTCTCAGTCTCAGTAACTCACTCCCTCTGACACAGTAACTCACTCCCTCTCACACTGTAATGCACCCCCTCACTCTCCGTAACTCACTCCCTCTCACTCTCAGTCGCTCACTCCCTCTCACTCTCAGTAGCTCACTCCCTCTCACTCTCAGTAACTCACTCCCTCTCTCGCTCAGTAACTCACTCCCTCACTCTCAGTAACTCACTCCCTCTCACTCTCAGTAACTCACTCCCTTACTCTCAGTAACTCACTCCCTCACTCTCAGTAACTCACTCCCTCTCACTCTCAGTGACACATTCCCTCTCAGTCTCAGTAACTCACTCCCTCTCACACAGTAACTCACTCCCTCTCACACAGTAACTCCCTCCCTCTCAGTCTCAGTAACTCACTCCATCTCACACAGTAACTCACTCCCTCTCACACAGTAACTCAGTCCCTCACTCTCAGTAACTCACTCCCTCTCACTCTCAGAAACTCACTCCGTCTCACTCTCAGTAACTCACTCCCTCTCATTCTCAATAACTCACTCCCTCTCACTCTCAGTAACTCACTCCCTCTCACTCTCAGTAACTCACTCCCTCTCTCACTCAGTAACTCACTCCCTCTCACTCTCAGTAACTCACTCCCTCTCACTCTCAGTATCTCACTCCCTCTCAGTCTCAGTAACTCACTCCCTCTCACTCTCAGTAACTCACTCCCTCTGACACAGTAACTCACTCCCTCTCACACAGTAAATCACCCCTCACTCTCAGTAACTCACTCCCTCTCACTCTCAGTAACTCACTCCCTTTCACTCTCAGTAACTCACTCACTCTCACTCTCAGTAACTCACTCCCTCTCACTCTTAGTAACTCACTCCCTCTCTGACTCAGTAACTCACTCCTCACTCTCAGTAACTCACTCCCTCTCACTCTCAGTAACACACTCCCGCTCACTCTCAGTAACTCACTCCCTCTCACTCTCAGTAACTCACTCCCTCTCATTCTCAGTAACTCACTCCCTCTCCCTCTCAGTAACACACTCCCTCTCTCTCTCAGTAACACACTCCCTCTCATTCTCAGTAACTCACTCCCTCTTACTCTCAGTAACTCACTCCCTCTCACTATCAGTAATTCACTCCCTCTCACTCTCAGTAACTCACTCCCTCTCACTCTCCGTAACTCACTCCCTCTCACTCTCATTAACTCACTCCCTTTCACTCTCAGTAACTCACCTCACTCTCACTCTCAGTAACTCACTCCCACTCACTCTCAGTAAATCACTCCCTCTCACTCTCAGTAACTCACTCCCTCTCACTCTCAGTAACTCACTCCCTCTCACTCTCAGTAACTCACTCCCTCTCAGTCTCTGTAAATCACTCCCTCTCACTCTCAGGAACACACTCCCTATCAGTCTCCGTAAATCACTCCCTCTAACTCTCAGTAACACACTCCCTCTCACTCTCAGTAACTCACTCCCTTACTCTCAGTAACTCACTCCCTCACTCTCAGTAACTCACTCCCTCTCACTCTCAGTAACTCACTACTTCTCACTCTCAGTAACTCACTCCCTCTCACTCTCAGTAACACACTCCCTCTCACTCTCAGTAACTCACTCAGTAACTCACTCCCTCACTCTCAGTAACTCACTACCTCTCACTCTCAGCAACTCACTCCCTTACCCTCAGTAACTCACTCCCTCACTCTCAGTAACTCACTCCCTGTCACTCTCAGTAACTCACTCCCTCTCAGTCTCAGTAACTTACTGTCTCTCACACAGTAACTCACTCCCTCTCACACAGTAACTCACTCCCTCACTCTAAGTAACTCACTCCCTCTCAGTCTCAGTAACTCACTCCCTCTCACTCTCAGTAACTCACTCCCTTTCACTCTCAGTAACTCACCTCACTCTCACTCTCAGTAACTCACTCCCACTCACTGTCAGTAAATCACTCCCTCTCACTCTCAGTAACTCACTCCCTCTCACTCTCAGTAACACACTCCCTCTCACTCTCAGTAACTCACTCCCTCTCAGTCTCCGTAAATCACTCCCTCTCACTCTCAGGAACACACTCCCTATCAGTCTCCGTAAATCACTCCCTCTAACTCTCAGTAACTCACACCCTCTCACTCTCAGTAACTCACTCCCTTACTCTCAGTAACTCACTCCCTCACTCTCAGTAACTCACTCCCTCTCACTCTCAGTAACTCACTCCCTCTCAGTCTCAGTAACTCACTCCCTCTCACACCATAACTGAGTCCCTCTCACACAGTAACTCACTCCCTCAGTCTCAGTAACTCACTCCCTCTCACACAGAAACTCACTCCCTCTCACTCTCGGTAACTCACTCGCTCTCACTCTCAGTAACTCACTCCCTCTCCCTCTCAGTAACGCACTCCCTCTCTCTCTCAGTAACACACTCCTTCTCATTCTCAGTAACTCACTCCCTCTTACTCTCAGTAACTCACTCCCTCTCACTATCAGTAATTCACTCCCTCTCACTCTCAGTAACTCACTCCCTCTCACTCTCCGTAACTCACTCCCTCTCACTCTCATTAACTCACTCCCTTTCACTCTCAGTAACTCACCTCACTTTCACTCTCAGTAACTCACTCCCACTCACTCTCTGTAAATCACTCCCCCTCACTCTCAGTAACTCACTCCCTCTCACTCTCAGTAACTCACTTCCTCTCACTCTCAGTAACTCACTCCCTCTCAGTCTCCGTAAATCACTCCCTCTCACTCTCAGGAACACACTCCCTATCAGTCTCCGTAAATCACTCCCTCTAACTCTCAGTAACTCACTCCCTCTCACTCTCAGTAACTCACTCCCTTACTCTCAGTAACTCACTCCCTCACTCTCAGTAACTCACTCCCTCTCACTCTCAGTAACTCACTCCCTCTCAGTCTCAGTAACTCACTCCCTCTCACACCATAACTGAGTCCCTCTCACACAGTAACTCACTCCCTCACTCTCAGTAACTCACTCCCTCTCACTCTCAGTAACTCACTACTTCTCACTCTCAGTAACTCACTCCCTCTCACTCTCAGTAACACACTCCCTCTCACTCTCAGTAACTCACTCCCTCTCTCACTCAGTAACTCACTCCCTCACTCTCAGTTACTCACTACCTCTCACTCTCAGCAACTCACTCCCTTACCCTCAGTAACTCACTCCCTCACTCTCAGTAACTCACTCCCTGTCACTCTCAGTAACTCACTCCCTCTCAGTCTCAGTAAATTACTCTCTCTCACACAGTAACTCACTCCCTCTCACACAGTAACTCACTCCCTCACTCTCAGTAACTCACTCCCTCTCAGTCTCAGTAACTCACTCCCTCTCACTCTCAGTAACTCACTCCCTTTCACTCTCAGTAACTCACCTCACCCTCACTCTCAGTAACTCACTCCCACTCACTGTCAGTAAATCACTCCCTCTCACTCTCAGTAACTCACTCCCTCTCACTCTCAGTAACACACTCCCTCTCACTCTCAGTAACTCACTCCCTCTCAGTCTCCGTAAATCACTCCCTCTCACTCTCAGGAACATACTCCCTATCAGTCTCCGTAAATCACTCCCTCTAACTCTCAGTAACTCACACCCTCTCACTCTCAGTAACTCACTCCCTTACTCTCAGTAACTCACTCCCTCACTCGCAGTAACTCACTCCCTCTCACTCTCAGTAACTCACTCCCTCTCAGTCTCAGTAACTCACTCCCTCTCACACCATAACTGAGTCCCTCTCACACAGTAACTCACTCCCTCACTCTCAGTAACTCACTCCCTCTCACTCTCAGTAACTCACTACTTCTCACTCTCAGTAACTCACTCCCTCTCACTCTCAGTAACTCACTCCCTCTCACTCTCAGTAACTCACTCCCTCTCTCACTCAGTAACTCACTCCCTCACTCTCAGTAACTCACTCCCTCTCACTCTCAGCAACTCACTCCCTTACCCTCAGTAACTCACTCCCTCACTCTCAGTAAATCACTCCCTGTCACTCTCAGTAACTCACTCCCTCTCAGTCTCAGTAACTTACTCTCTCTCACACAGTAACTCACTCCCTCTCACAAAGTAACTCACTCCCTCACTCTCAGTAACTCACTCCCTCTCAGTCTCAGTAACTCACTCCCTCTGACACAGTAACTCACTCCCTCTCACACTGTAATGCACCCCCTCACTCTCAGTAACTCACTCCCTCTCACTCTCAGTCGCTCACTCCCTCTCACTCTCAGTAGCTCACTCCCTCTCACTCTCAGTAACTCACTCCCTCTCTCGCTCAGTAACTCACTCCCTCACTCTCAGTAACTCACTCCCTCTCACTCTCAGTAACTCACTCCCTTACTCTCAGTAACTCACTCCCTCACTCTCAGTAACTCACTCCCTCTCACTCTCAGTGACACATTCCCTCTCAGTCTCAGTAACTCACTCCCTCTCACACAGTAACTCACTCCCTCTCACACAGTAACTCCCTCCCTCTCAGTCTCAGTAACTCACTCCATCTCACACAGTAACTCACTCCCTCTCACACAGTAACTCAGTCCCTCACTCTCAGTAACTCACTCCCTCTCACTCTCAGAAACTCACTCCGTCTCACTCTCAGTAACTCACTCCCTCTCATTCTCAATAACTCACTCCCTCTCACTCTCAGTAACTCACTCCCTCTCACTCTCAGTAACTCACTCCCTCTCTCACTCAGTAACTCACTCCCTCTCACTCTCAGTAACTCACTCCCTCTCACTCTCAGTATCTCACTCCCTCCCAGTCTCAGTAACTCACTCCCTCTCACTCTCAGTAACTCACTCCCTCTCACTCTCAGTAACTCACTCCCTCTCACTTTCAGTAACTCATTCCCTCACTCTCAGTAACTCACTTCCTCACTCTCAGTAACTCACTCCCTCTCACACAGTAACTCACTCCCTCACTCTCAGTAACTCACTCCCTCTCACTCTCCGTAACTCACTCCCTCTCACTCTCATTAACTCACTCCCTTTCACTCTCAGTAACTCACCTCACTTTCACTCTCAGTAACTCACTCCCACTCACTCTCTGTAAATCACTCCCCCTCACTCTCAGTAACTCACTCCCTCTCACTCTCAGTAACTCACTTCCTCTCACTCTCAGTAACTCACTCCCTCTCAGTCTCCGTAAATCACTCCCTCTCACTCTCAGGAACACACTCCCTATCAGTCTCCGTAAATCACTCCCTCTAACTCTCAGTAACTCACTCCCTCTCACTCTCAGTAACTCACTCCCTTACTCTCAGTAACTCACTCCCTCACTCTCAGTAACTCACTCCCTCTCACTCTCAGTAACTCACTCCCTCTCAGTCTCAGTAACTCACTCCCTCTCACACCATAACTGAGTCCCTCTCACACAGTAACTCACTCCCTCACTCTCAGTAACTCACTCCCTCTCACTCTCAGTAACTCACTACTTCTCACTCTCAGTAACTCACTCCCTCTCACTCTCAGTAACACACTCCCTCTCACTCTCAGTAACTCACTCCCTCTCTCACTCAGTAACTCACTCCCTCACTCTCAGTAACTCACTACCTCTCACTCTCAGCAACTCACTCCCTTACCCTCAGTAACTCACTCCCTCACTCTCAGTAACTCACTCCCTGTCACTCTCAGTAACTCACTCCCTCTCAGTCTCAGTAAATTACTCTCTCTCACACAGTAACTCACTCCCTCTCACACAGTAACTCACTCCCTCACTCTCAGTAACTCACTCCCTCTCAGTCTCAGTAACTCACTCCCTCTCACTCTCAGTAACTCACTCCCTTTCACTCTCAGTAACTCACCTCACCCTCACTCTCAGTAACTCACTCCCACTCACTGTCAGTAAATCACTCCCTCTCACTCTCAGTAACTCACTCCCTCTCACTCTCAGTAACACACTCCCTCTCACTCTCAGTAACTCACTCCCTCTCAGTCTCCGTAAATCACTCCCTCTCACTCTCAGGCACATACTCCCTATCAGTCTCCGTAAATCACTCCCTCTAACTCTCAGTAACTCACACCCTCTCACTCTCAGTAACTCACTCCCTTACTCTCAGTAACTCACTCCCTCACTCGCAGTAACTCACTCCCTCTCACTCTCAGTAACTCACTCCCTCTCAGTCTCAGTAACTCACTCCCTCTCACACCATAACTGAGTCCCTCTCACACAGTAACTCACTCCCTCACTCTCAGTAACTCACTCCCTCTCACTCTCAGTAACTCACTACTTCTCACTCTCAGTAACTCACTCCCTCTCACTCTCAGTAACTCACTCCCTCTCACTCTCAGTAACTCACTCCCTCTCTCACTCAGTAACTCACTCCCTCACTCTCAGTAACTCACTCCCTCTCACTCTCAGCAACTCACTCCCTTACCCTCAGTAACTCACTCCCTCACTCTCAGTAAATCACTCCCTGTCACTCTCAGTAACTCACTCCCTCTCAGTCTCAGTAACTTACTCTCTCTCACACAGTAACTCACTCCCTCTCACAAAGTAACTCACTCCCTCACTCTCAGTAACTCACTCCCTCTCACTCTCAGTAACTCACTCCCTCTCAGTCTCAGTAACTCACTCCCTCTGACACAGTAACTCACTCCCTCTCACACTGTAATGCACCCCCTCACTCTCAGTAGCTCACTCCCTCTCACTCTCAGTAACTCACTCCCTCTCTCGCTCAGTAACTCACTCCCTCACTCTCAGTAACTCACTCCCTCACTCTCAGTAACTCACTCCCTCTCACACAGTAACTCACTCCCTCTCACACAGTAACTCCCTCCCTCTCAGTCTCAGTAACTCACTCCATCTCACACAGTAACTCAGTCCCTCACTCTCAGTAACTCACTCCCTCTCACTCTCAGAAACTCACTCCGTCTCACTCTCAGTAACTCACTCCCTCTCATTCTCAATAACTCACTCCCTCTCACTCTCAGTAACTCACTCCCTCTCACTCTCAGTAACTCACTCCCTCTCTCACTCAGTAACTCACTCCCTCTCACTCTCAGTAACTCACTCCCTCTCACTCTCAGTATCTCACTCCCTCTCAGTCTCAGTAACTCACTCCCTCTCACTCTCAGTAACTCACTCCCTCTCACTCTCAGTAACTCACTCCCTCTCACTTTCAGTAACTAATTCCCTCACTCTCAGTAACTCACTTCCTCACTCTCAGTAACTCACTCCCTCTCACACAGTAACTCACTCCCTCACTCTCAGTAACTCACTCCCTCTCACACTCAGTAACTCACTCCCTCTCACTCTCAGTAACTCACTCCCTCTCAGTCTCAGTAACTCACTCCCTCTCAGTCTCCGTAAATCACTCCCTCTCACTCTCAGGAACACACTCCCTATCAGCCTCCGTAAATCACTCCCTCTAACTCTCAGTAACTCACACCCTCTCACTTTCAGTAACTCACTCCCTCACTCTCAGTAACTCACTTCCTCACTCTCAGTAACTCACTCCCTCTCACACAGTAACTCACTCCCTCACTGTCAGTAAATCACTCCCTCTCACTCTCAGTAACTCACTCCCTCTCACTCTCAGTAACACACTCCCTCTCACTCTCAGTAACTCACTCCCTCTCAGTCTCCGTAAATCACTCCCTCTCACTCTCAGGAACACACTCCCTATCAGTCTCAGTAAATCACTCCCTCTAACTCTCAGTAACTCACACCCTCTCACTCTCAGTAACTCACTCCCTTACTCTCAGTAACTCACTCCCTCACTCTCAGTAACTCACTCCCTCTCACTCTCAGTAACTCACTCCCTCTCAGTCTCAGTAACTCACTCCCTCTCACACCATAACTGAGTCCATCTCACACAGTAACTCACTCCCTCACTCTCAGTAACTCACTCCCTCTCACTCTCAGTAACTCACTACTTCTCACTCTCAGTAACTCACTCCCTCTCACTCTCAGTAACTCATTCCCTCTCACTCTCAGTAACTCACTCCCTCTCTCACTCAGTAACTCACTCCCTCACTCTCAGTAACTCACTCCCTCTCACTCTCAGCAACTCACTCCCTTACCCTCAGTAACTCACTCCCTCACTCTCAGTAAATCACTCCCTGTCACTCTCAGTAACTCACTCCCTCTCAGTCTCAGTAACTTACTCTCACTCACACAGTAACTCACTCCCTCTCACAAAGTAACTCACTCCCTCACTCTCAGTAACTCACTCCCTCTCAGTCTCAGTAACTCACTCCCTCTGACACAGTAACTCACTCCCTCTCACACAGTAATGCACCCCCTCACTCTCAGTAACTCACTCCCTCTCACTCTCAGTAGCTCACTCCCTCTCACTCTCAGTAGCTCACTCCCTCTCACTCTCAGTAACTCACTCCCTCTCTCGCTCAGTAACTCACTCCCTCACTCTCAGTAACTCACTCCCTCTCACTCTCAGTAACTCACTCCCTTACTCTCAGTAACTCACTCCCTCACTCTCAGTAACTCACTCCCTCTCACTCTCAGTGACACATTCCCTCTCAGTCTCAGTAACTCACTCCCTCTCACACAGTAACTCACTCCCTCTCACACAGTAACTCACTCCCTCTCAGTCTCAGTAACTCACTCCATCTCACACAGTAACTCACTCCCTCTCACACAGTAACTCAGTCCCTCACTCTCAGTAACTCACTCCCTCTCACTCTCAGAAACTCACTCCGTCTCACTCTCAGTAACTCACTCCCTCTCATTCTCAATAACTCACTCCCTCTCACTCTCAGTAACTCACTCCCTCTCACTCTCAGTAACTCACTCCCTCTCTCACTCAGTAACTCACTCCCTCTCACTCTCAGTAACTCACTCCCTCTCACTCTCAGTATCTCACTCCCTCTCAGTCTCAGTAACTCACTCCCTCTCACTCTCAGTAACTCACTCCCTCTCACTCTCAGTAACTCACTCCCTCTCACTTTCAGTAACTCACTCCCTCACTCTCAGTAACTCACTTCCTCACTCTCAGTAACTCACTCCCTCTCACACAGTAACTCACTCCCTCACTCTCAGTAACTCACTCCCTCTCAGTCTCAGTAACTCACTCCCTCTCACACAGGAACTCACTCCCTCTCACACAGTAACTCACTCCCTCACTCTCAGTAACTCAATCCCTCTCACTCTCAGTAACTCACTCACTCTCACTCTCAGTAACTCACTCCCTCTCACTCTCATTAACTCACTCCCTCTCACTCTCAGTAACTCACTCCCTCTCTCACTCAGTAACTCACTCGCTCACTCTCAGAAACCCACTCCCTCTCACTCTCAGTAACTCACTCCCTTACTCTCAGTAACTCACTCCCTCTCACTCTCAGTAACTCACTCCCTCTCACTCTCAGTCACTCACTCCCTCTCACACAGTAACTCACTCCCTCTCACACAGTAACTCACTCCCTCACTCTCAGTAACTCACTCATTCTCACACTCAGTAACTCACTCCCTCTCACTCTCAGTAAATGACTCCCTCTCACTCAATAACTCAGTCCCTCTCACTCTCAGTAACTCTCTCCCTCTCACTCTCAGTAACTCACTCACTCTCTCACTCAGTAACTCTCTCCCTCACTCTCAGTAACTCACTCCCTCACAATCTCAGTAACTCACTCCCTTACTCTCAGTAACTCACTGCCTCTCACTCTCAGTAACTCACTCCCTCTCTCCCTCAGTCACTCACTCCCTCTCACATAGTAACTCGCTCCCGCTCACACAGCAACTCACTCCCTCACTCTCAGTAATTCACTCCCTCTCACTCTCAGTAACTCAGTCCCTCTCACTCTCAGTAACTCACTCCCTCTCACTCTCAGTAAATCACTCCCTCTCACTCAGTAACTCAGTCCCTCTCACTCTCAGTAACTCACTCCCTCACTCTCAGTAACTCACTCCCTCACACTCAGTAACTCACTCCCTCTCACTCTCAGTAACTCACTCCCTCACTCTCAGGAACTCACTCCCTCTCACTCAGTAACTCACTCCCTCTCACTCTCGGTAACTCACTCGCTCTCTCTCTGAGTAACTCCCTCCCTCTCACTCTCAGTAACTCACTCCCTCTCACTCTCAGGAACACACTCCCTCTCATTCTCAGTAACTCACTCCCTCACTCTCAGTAACTCACTCCCTCTCACTCTCAGTAATTTACTCCCTCTCACTCTCAGTAACTCAGTCCCTCTCACTCTCAGTAACTCACTCCCTCTCACTCTGAGTAACTCACTCCCTCTCACTCTCTGTAACTCACTCCCTCTCATTCTCAGCAACTCACACCTTCACACTCTCATTAACTCCCTCCCTCTGATTCTCAGTAACTCCCGCTCACTCTCAGTAACTCACTGCCTCACTCTCAGTAACTCACTCCCTTACTCTCAGTAACTCACGCCCTCACTCTCAGTAACTCACTCCCTCTCACTCTCAGTAACTCACTCCATCTCACTCTCAGTAACACACTCCCTCTCATTCTCAGTAACTCACTCCCTCTTACTCTCAGTAACTCACTCCCTCTCACTCTCAGTAACACTCTCCCTCTCACTCTCAGTAACTCACTCCCTCTCACTCTCAGTAACTCACTCCCTCTCACTCAGTAACTCACTCCCTCTCATTCTCAGTAACTCACTCTCTCTCACACAGTAACTCACTCCCTCACTCTCAGTAACTGACTCCCTCTCACTCTCAGTCACTCACTCCTTCACACTCTCAGTATCTCACTCCCTCTCACTCTCAGTAACTCACTCCCTCTCACTCTCAGTAACTCACTCCCTCTCACTCTCAGTAACTCTCTCCCTCTCACTCTCAGTAACTCACTCCCTTACTCTCAGTAACTCACTCCCTCACTCTCAGCAACTCACTCCCTCTCACTCTCAGTAACTCCCTCCCTCTCAGTCTCAGTAACTCACTCCCTCTCACACAGTAACTCACTCCCTCTCACACAGTAGCTCACCCCCTCACTCTCAGTAACTCACTCCCTCTCACTCTCAGTAACTCACTCCCTTTCACTCTCAATAACTCACTCGCTCTCACTCTCAGTAACTCACTCCATCTCACTCTCAGTAACTCACTCCCTCTCTCACTAAGTAACTCACTCCACACTCTCAGTAACTCACTCCCTCTCACTCTCAGTAACTCACTCCCTCTCACTCTCAGTAACTCACTCCCTCTCACTCTCAGTAATTCACTTCCTCTCACTCTCTGTAACTCACTCCATTACTCTCAGTAACTCACTCCCTCACTCTCAGTAACTCACTCCCTCTCACTCTCAGTAACTCACTCCCTCTCAGTCTCAGTAACTCACTCCCTCTCACACAGTAACTCACTCCCTCTCTCACAGTAACTCATTCCCTCACTCTCAGTAACTCACTCCTTCTCAGTCTCAGTAACTCACTCCCTCTCACACAGTAACTCACTCCCTCTCACTCTCGGTAACACACTCGCTCTCACTCTCAGTAACTCACTCCCTCTCACTCTCAGTAACTCACTCCATCTCACTCTCAGTAACACACTCCCTCTCATTCTCAGTAACTCACTCCCTCTTACTCTCAGTAACTCACTCCCTCTCACTCTCAGTAACTCTCTCCCTCTCACTCTCAGTAACTCACTCCCTCTCACTCTCAGTAACTCACTCCCTCTCACTC
Organism: Somniosus microcephalus; assembly: GCF_052327205.1. NCBI lineage: Eukaryota > Metazoa > Chordata > Chondrichthyes > Squaliformes > Somniosidae > Somniosus > Somniosus microcephalus. The sequence goes on from NC_141014.1 coordinate 18,583,331, forward strand.
AGTAACTCACTCCCTCTCATTCTCAGTAACTCACTCTCTCTCACACAGTAACTCACTCCCTCACTCTCAGTAACTGACTCCCTCTCACTCTCAGTCACTCACTCCTTCACACTCTCAGTATCTCACTCCCTCTCACTCTCAGTAACTCACTCCCTCTCACTCTCAGTAACTCACTCCCTCTCACTCTCAGTAACTCTCTCCCTCTCACTCTCAGTAACTCACTCCCTTACTCTCAGTAACTCACTCCCTCACTCTCAGCAACTCACTCCCTCTCACTCTCAGTAACTCCCTCCCTCTCAGTCTCAGTAACTCACTCCCTCTCACACAGTAACTCACTCCCTCTCACACAGTAATTCTCTCCCTCACTCTCAGTAACTCACTCCCTCTCAGTCTCAGTAACTCACTCCCTCTGACACAGGAACTCACTCCCTCTCACACAGTAGCTCACCCCCTCACTCTCAGTAACTCACTCCCTCTCACTCTCAGTAACTCACTCCCTTTCACTCTCAGTCACTCACTCGCTCTCACTCTCAGTAACTCACTCCATCTCACTCTCAGTAACTCACTCCCTCTCTCACTAAGTAACTCACTCCGCACTCTCAGTAACTCACTCCCTCTCACTCTCAGTAACTCACTCCCTCTCACTCTCAGTAACTCACTCCCTCTCACTCTCAGTAATTCACTTCCTCTCACTCTCTGTAACTCACTCCATTACTCTCAGTAACTCACTCCCTCACTCTCAGTAACTCACTCCCTCTCACTCTCAGTAACTCACTCCCTCTCAGTCTCAGTAACTCACTCCCTCTCACACAGTAACTCACTCCCTCTCTCACAGTAACTCATTCCCTCACTCTCAGTAACTCACTCCTTCTCAGTCTCAGTAACTCACTCCCTCTCACACAGTAACTCACTCCCTCTCAATCTCGGTAACACACTCGCTCTCACTCTCAGTAACTCACTCCCTCTCACTCTCAGTAACTCACTCCATCTCACTCTCAGTAACTCACTCCCTCTCACTCAGTAACACACTCCCTCACTCTCAGTAACTCACTCCCTCTCACTTTCAGTAACTCACTCCCACTCACTCTCATTAAATCAATCCCCGTCACTCTCAGTAACTCACTCCCTCTCACTCTCAGTAACGCACTCCCTCTCACTCTCAGTAACTCACTCCCTCTCAGTCCCCGTAAATCACTCCCTCTCACTCTCAGGAACTCACTCCCTCTCAGTCTCCGTAAATCACTCCCTCTAACTCTCAGTAACTCACTCCCTCTCACTCTCAGTAACTCACTCCCTTACTCTCAGTAACTCACTCCCTCACTCTCAGTAACTCACTCCCTCTCAGTCTCAGTAACTCACTCCCTCTCACACCGTTACTGAGTCCCTCTCACACAGTAACTCACTCCCTCACTCTCAGTAACTCACTCCCTCTCACTCTCAGTAACTCACTACTTCTCACTCTCAGTAACTCAGTCCCTCTCACTCTCAGTCACTCACTCCCTCTCACTCTCAGTAACTCACTCCCCCTCTCACTCAGTAACTCACTCCCTCAATCTCAGTAACTCACTCCCTCTCACTCTCAGTAACTCACTCCCTTACCCTCAATAACTTACTCCCTCACTCTCAGTCACTCTCTCCCTGTCACTCTCAGTAACTCACTCCCTCTCAGTCTCAGTAACTTACTCACTCTCACACAGTAACTCAGTCCCTCTCACACAGTAACTCACTCCCTCACTCTCAGTAACTCACTCCCTCTCAGTCTCAGTAACTCACTCCCTCTGACACAGTATCTCACTCCCTCTCACTCTCAGTAACTCACTCCCTCTCACTCTCAGTAACTCACTCCCTCTCACTCTCAGTAATTCACTTCCTCTCACTCTCTGTAACTCACTCCATTACTCTCAGTAACTCACTCCCTCACTCTCAGTAACTCACTCCCTCTCACTCTCAGTAACTCACTCCCTCTCAGTCTCAGTAACTCACTCCCTCTCACACAGTAACTCACTCCCTCTCTCACAGTAACTCATTCCCTCACTCTCAGTAACTCACTCCTTCTCAGTCTCAGTAACTCACTCCCTCTCACACAGTAACTCACTCCCTCTCAATCTCGGTAACACACTCGTTCTCACTCTCAGTAACTCACTCCCTCTCACTCTCAGTAACTCACTCCATCTCACTCTCAGTAACTCACTCCCTCTCACTCAGTAACACACTCCCTCACTCTCAGTAACTCACTCCCTCTCACTTTCAGTAACTCACTCCCACTCACTCTCATTAAATCAATCCCCGTCACTCTCAGTAACTCACTCCCTCTCACTCTCAGTAACGCACTCCCTCTCACTCTCAGTAACTCACTCCCTCTCAGTCCCCGTAAATCACTCCCTCTCACTCTCAGGAACTCACTCCCTCTCAGTCTCCGTAAATCACTCCCTCTAACTCTCAGTAACTCACTCCCTCTCACTCTCAGTAACTCACTCCCTTACTCTCAGTAACTCACTCCCTCACTCTCAGTAACTCACTCCCTCTCAGTCTCAGTAACTCACTCCCTCTCACACCGTTACTGAGTCCCTCTCACACAGTAACTCACTCCCTCACTCTCAGTAACTCACTCCCTCTCACTCTCAGTAACTCACTACTTCTCACTCTCAGTAACTCAGTCCCTCTCACTCTCAGTCACTCACTCCCTCTCACTCTCAGTAACTCACTCCCCCTCTCACTCAGTAACTCACTCCCTCAATCTCAGTAACTCACTCCCTCTCACTCTCAGTAACTCACTCCCTTACCCTCAATAACTTACTCCCTCACTCTCAGTCACTCTCTCCCTGTCACTCTCAGTAACTCACTCCCTCTCAGTCTCAGTAACTTACTCACTCTCACACAGTAACTCAGTCCCTCTCACACAGTAACTCACTCCCTCACTCTCAGTAACTCACTCCCTCTCAGTCTCAGTAACTCACTCCCTCTGACACAGTATCTCACTCCCTCTCACTCTCAGTAACTCACTCCCTCTCACTCTCAGTAGCTCACTCCCTCTCACTCTCAGTAACTCACTCCCTCTCTCGCTCAGTAACTCACTCCCTCACTCTCAGTAACTCACTCCCTCTCACTCTCAGTAGCTCACTCCCTCTCAGTCTCAGTAACTCACTCCCTCACTCTCAGTAACTCACTCCCTCACTCTCAGTAACTCACTCCCTCTCTGTCTAAGTAAATCACTCCCTCTCACTCTCAGTAACTCACTCCCTCTCTCTCAGTAACTCACTCCCTCTCACTCTCAGTAACTCACTCCCTCTCACTCTCAGTAACTCACTCCCTCTGACTCTCAGTAACTCACTCCCTCTCACTCACAGTAACTCACTCCCTCACTCTCAGTAACTCACTCCCTCTCACTCAGTAACTCACTCACTCTCACTCTCAGTAACACACTCCCTCACTCTCAGTAACTCACTCCCTCACTCTCAGTAACTCACTCCCTCTCACTCTCAGTTACTCACTCCCTCTCAGTCTCAGTAACTCACTCCCGCACTCCCAGTAACTCCCTCCCTCTCAGTCTAAGTAACTCACTCCCTCTCACTCTCAGTAACTCACACCCTCTCTCTCAGTAACTCACTCCCTCTCACTCTCAGTAACTCACTCCCTCTCACTCTCAGTAACTCACTCCCTCTCACTCTCAGTAACTCACTCCCTCTCTCACTCAGTAACTCACTCCCTCACTCTCAGTAACTCACTCCCTCTCACTCTCAGTAACTCACTCCCTTACTCTCAATAACTCACTCCCTCTCACTCTCAGTAACTCACTCCCTCTCGCTCTCAGTCACTCCCTCTCACACAGTAACTCACTCTCTCTCACACAGTAACTCACTCCCTCACTCTCAGTAACTCTCTCCCTCTCACTCTCAGTAACTCACTCCCTCTCACTCTCATTAACTCACTCCATCTCACTCTCGGTAACTCACTCGCTCTCACTCTCAGTAACTCGCTCCCTCTCACTCTCAGTAACTCACTCCCTCTCACTCTAAGTAAATCACTCCCTCTCACTCAGTAACTCAGTCCCTCTCTCTCTCAGTAACTCACTCCCTCACTCTCAGTAACTCACTCCCTCTCACTCAGTAACTCACTCCTTCTCACTCTCAGTAACTCACTCACTCTCACTCTCAGTAACACACTCCCTCTCATTCTCTGTAACTCACTCCCTCTCACTCTCAGTAACTCACTCCATCTCACTCTCAGTAATTCACTCCCTCTCACTCTCAGTAACTCACTCCCTCTCACTCTCAGTAACTCACTCCCTCACACTCTCAGTAACTCCCTCCCTCTGATTCTCAGTAACTCCCTCTCACTCTCAGTAACTCACTGCCTCACTCTCAGTAACTCATTCCCTCTCACTCAGTTTCTCACTCCCTCTCACTCTCGGTAACTCACTCGCTCTCACTCTCAGTAACTCACTCCCTCTCACTCTCAGTAACTCACTCCCTCTCACTCTCAGTAATTCACTCCCTCTCACTCTCAGTAACTCACTCCCTCTCACACTCAGTAACTCACTCCCTCTCACTCTCAGTAACACACCTCCCTTTCACTCTCAGTAACTCCCTCCCTCTCACTCTCAGTAACTCACTCCCTCTCACTCTCAGTAACTCACTCCCTCACACTCTCAGTAGCTCACTCGCTCTCACTCTCAGTAACACATCTCCCTCTCACTCTCAGTAACTCCCTCCCTCTCACTCTCAGTAACTCACTCCCTCTCACTCTCAGTAACTCACTCCCTCTCACTCACAGTAACTCACTCCCTCTCACTCTCAGTAAGTCACTCCCTCACACTCTCAGTAACTCACTCGCTCTCACTCTCAGTAACTCACTCCCACTCACTCTCAGTAACTCACTCCCTCTCAGTCTCAGTAACTCACTCGCTCTCACACCGTAACTCAGTCTCTCTCTCAGTCAGTAACTCACCCCCTCACTCTCATTATCTCACTCCCTCACACTCTCAGTAACTCACTCGCTCTCACTCTCAGTAACTCACTCCCTCTCACTCACAGTAACTCACTCCCTCTCAGTCTCAGTAACTCACTCGCTCTCACACCGTAACTCAGTCTCTCTCTCACTCAGTAACTCACCCCCTCACTCTCAGTAACTCACTCCCTCTCACTCTCAGTAACTCACTCCCTCACACTCTCAGTAACTCACTCCCTCTCACTCAGTAACGCACTCCCTCACTCTCAGTAACTCACTCCCTCTCACTCTCAGTGACTCACTCCCACTCACTCTCAGTAAATCAATCCCCCTCACTCTCAGTAACTCACTCCCTCTCACTCTCAGTAACTCACTCCCTCTCACTCTCAATAACTCCCTTCCTCTCAGTCCCCGTAAATCACTCCCTCTCACTCTCAGGAACTCACTCCCTCTCAGTCTCCGTAAATAACTCCCTCTAACTCTCAGTAACTCACTCCCTCACACTCTCAGTAACTCACTCCCTCTCAGTCTCAATATCTCACTCCCTCACTCTCAGTAATTCACTCCCTCTCTCTCTCAGTAACTCACTCCCTTACCCTCAGTAACTCACTCCCTCACTCTCAGTCACTCTCTCCCTGTCACTCTCAGTAACTCACTCCCTCTCACTCTCATTAACTCACTCCATCTCACTTTCGGTAACTCACTTGCTCTCACTCACAGTAACTCGCTCCCTCTCACTCTCAGTAACTCACTCCCTCTCAGTCTCAGTAACTCACTCGCTCTCACACCGTACCTCAGTCTCTCTCTCACTCAGTAACTCACCCCCTCACTCTCAGTAACTCACTCCCTCTTACTCTCAGTAACTCACTCCCTCACACTCTCAGTAACTCACTCCCTCTCACTCAGTAACACACTCCCTCACTCTCAGTAACTCACTCCCTCTCACTCTCAGTAACTCACTCCCACTCACTCTCAGTAAATCAATCCCCCTCACTCTCAGTAACTCACTCCCTCTCACTCTTAGTAACTCACTCCCTCTCACTCTCAGTAACTCATTCCCTCTCAGTCCCCGTAAATCACTCCCTCTCACACTCAGGAACTCACTCCCTCTCAGTCTCCGTAAATCACTCCCTCTAACTCTCAGTAACTCACTCCCTCTCACTCTCAGTAACTCACTCCCTTACTCTCAGTAACTCACTCCCTCACTCTCAGTAACTCACTCCCTCTCACTCTCAGTAACTCACTCCCTCTCAGTCTCAGTAACTCACTCCCTCTCACACCGTAACTGAGTCCCTCTCACACAGTAACTCTCTCCCTCACTCTCAGTAACTCACTCCCTCTCACTCTCAGTAACTCACTACTTCTCACTCTCAGTAACTCAGTCCCTCTCACTCTCAGTCACTCACTCCCTCTCACTCTCAGTAACTCACTCCCTCTCACTCTCAGTAACTCACTCCCTCACACTCTCAGTAGCTCACTCGCTCTCACTCACAGTAACACACCTCCCTCTCACTCTCAGTTACTCCCTCCCTCTCACTCTCAGTAACTCACCCCCTCTCACTCTCAGTAACTCACTCCCTCTCACTCTCAGTAACTCACTCCCTCTCACTCTCAGTAACTCACTCCCTCACACTCTCAGTAACTCACTCGCTCTCACTCTCAGTCACTCACTCCCTCTCACTCTCAGTAACTCACTCCCTCTCACTCTCAGTAACTCACTCCCTCTCAGTCTCAGTAACTTACTCTCTCTCACACAGTAACTCACTCCCTCGCACACAGTAACTCACTCCCTCACTCTCAGTAACTCACTTCCTCTCAGTCTCAGTAACTCACTCCCTCTGACACAGTAACTCACTCCCTCTCACACTGTAACGCACCCCATCACTCTCAGTATCTCACTCCCTCTCACTCTCAGTAACTCACTCCCTCTCACTCTCAGTAGCTCACTCCCTCTCACTCTCAGTAACTCACTCCCTCTCTCGCTCAGTAACTCACTCCCTCACTCTCAGTAACTCACTCCCTCTCACTCTTAGTAGCTCACTCGCTCTCAGTCTCAGTAACTCACTCCCTCACTCTCAGTATCTCACTCCCTCACTCTCAGTAACTCCCTCCCTCTCTGTCTAAGTAACTCTCTCCCTCTCACTCTCAGTAACTCACTCCCTCTCTCTCAGTAACTCACTCCCTCTCACTCTCAGTAACTCACTCCCTCTCACTCTCATTAACTCACTCCCTCTCACTCTCAGTAACTCACTCCCTCTCACTCTCAGTAACTCACTCCCTCTCACTCTCAGTAACTCACTCCCTCTCACTCTCAGTAATTCTCTCCCTCTCAGTCTCAGTAACTCACTCCCTCTCACTCTCAGTAACTCACTCCCTCTCACTCTCAGTAACTCACTCCCTCTCACTCTCAGTAACTCACTCCCTCTCACTCTCAGTAACTCAGTCACTCTCACTCTCAGTAACTCTCTCCCTCTCACTCTCAGTAACTCACTCCCTCTCACTCTCATTAACTCACTCCATCTCACTTTCGGTAACTCACTTGCTCTCACTCTCAGTAACTCGCTCCCTTTCACTCTCAGTAACTCACTCCCTTACTCTCAGTAACTCACACCCTCTCACTCTCAGTAACTCACTCCCTCTCACTCTCAGTCACTCACTCCCTCTCACACAGTATCTCACTCCCTCTCACACAGTAACTCACTCCCTCACCCTCAGTAACGCACTCCCTCTCACTCTCAGTAACTCACTACCTCTCACTCTCAGTAAATGACTCCCTCTCACTCAGTAACTCAGTCCCTCTCACTCTCAGTAATTCTCTCCCTCTCACTCTCAGTAACTCACTCACTCTCTCACTCAGTAACTCACTCCCTCACTCTAAGTAACTCACTCACTCACAGTCTCAGTAACTCACTCCCTTACTCTCAGTAATTCACTGCCTCTCACTCTCAGTAACTCACTCCCTCTCTCTCTCAGTCACTCACTCCCTCTCACACAGTAACTCACTCCCTCTCACACAGCAACTCACTCCCTCACTCTCAGTAATTCACTCCCTCTCACTCTCAGTAACTCAGTCCCTCTCACTCTCTGTAACTCACTCCCTCTCACTCTCAGTAAGTCACTCCCTCTCACTCAGTAACTCAGTCCCTCTCACTCTCAGCAACTCACTCCCTCTCACTCTCAGTAACTCACTCCCTCTCACTCTCAGTAACTCACTCCCTCTCACTCTCAGTAATTCTCTCCCTCTCACTCTCAGTAAATCACTCCCTCTCACTCTCATTAACACACTCCCTCTCAGTCTCAGTAACTCACTCCCTCTCACTCTCAGTAACTCACTCCCTCTCACTCTCAGCAACTCACACCCTCTCACTCTCAGTAACTCACTCCCTCTCACTCTCAGTAACTCAGTCACTCTCACTCTCAGTACCTCTCTCCCTCTCACTCTCAGTAACTCACTCCCTCTCACTCTCATTAACTCACTCCATCTCACTTTCGGTAACTCACTTGCTCTCACTCACAGTAACTCGCTCCCTCTCACTCTCAGTAACTCACTCCCTCTCAGTCTCAGTAACTCACTCGCTCTCACACCGTACCTCAGTCTCTCTCTCACTCAGTAACTCACCCCCTCACTCTCAGTAACTCACTCCCTCTCACTCTCAGTAACTCACTCCCTCACACTCTCAGTAACTCACTCCCTCTCACTCAGTAACACACTCCCTCACTCTCAGTAACTCACTCCCTCTCACTCTCAGTAACTCACTCCCACTCACTCTCAGTAAATCAATCCCCCTCACTCTCAGTAACTCACTCCCTCTCACTCTTAGTAACTCACTCCCTCTCACTCTCAGTAACTCATTCCCTCTCAGTCCCCGGAAATCACTCCCTCTCCCTCTCAGGAACTCACTCCCTCTCAGTCTCCGTAAATCACTCACTCTAACTCTCAGTAACTCACTCCCTCTCACTCTCAGTAACTCACTCCCTTACTCTCAGTAACTCACTCCCTCACTCTCAGTAACTCACTCCCTCTCACTCTCAGTAACTCACTCCCTCTCAGTCTCAGTAACTCACGACTTCTCACTCTCAGTAACTCAGTCCCTCTCACTCTCAGTCACTCATTCCCTCTCACTCTCAGTAACTCACTCCCTCTCACTCTCAGTAACTCACTCCCTCACACTCTCAGTAGCTCACTCGCTCTCACTCACAGTAACACACCTCCCTCTCACTCTCAGTAACTCCCTCCCTCTCACTCTCAGTAACTCACTCCCTGTCACTCTCAGTAACTCACTCCCTCTCACTCTCAGTAACTCACTCCCTCTCACTCTCAGTAACTCACTCCCTTACCCTCAGTAACTCACTCCCTCACTCTCAGTAACTCACTCCCTGTCACTCTCAGTAACTCACTCCCTCTCAGTCTCAGTAACTTACTCTCTCTCACACAGTAACTCACTCCCTCTCACACAGTAACTCACTCCCTCACTCTCAGTAACTCACTCCCTCTCAGTCTCAGTAACTCACTCCCTCTGACACAGTAGCTCACTCCCTCTCACACGGTAACGCACCCCATCACTCTCAGTATCTCACTCCCTCTCACTCTCAGTAACTCACTCCCTCTCTCTCAGTAACTCACTCCCTCTCACTCTCAGTAACTCACTCCCTCTCACTCTCAGTAACTCACTCCCTCTCACTCTCAGTAACTCACTCCCTCTCACTCTCAGTAACTCACTCCCTCTCACTCTCAGTAACTCACTCCCTCTCACTCTCAGTAATTCTCTCCCTCTCACTCTCAGTAACTCACTCCCTCTCACTCTCATTAACACACTCCCTCTCAGTCTCAGTAACTCACTCCCTCTCACTCTCAGTAACTCACTCCCTCTCACTCTCAGCAACTCACTCCCTCTCACTCTCAGTAACTCACTCCCTCTCACTCTCAGTAACTCAGTCACTCTCACTCTCAGTAACTCTCTCCCTCTCACTCTCAGTAACTCACTCCCTCTCACTCTCATTAACTCACTCCATCTCACTTTCGGTAACTCACTTGCTCTCACTCACAGTAACTCACTCCCTCTCAGTCTCAGTAACTCACTCGCTCTCACACCGTACCTCAGTCTCTCTCTCACTCAGTAACTCACCCCCTCACTCTCAGTAACTCACTCCCTCTCACTCTCAGTAACTCACTCCCTCACACTCTCAGTAACTCACTCCCTCTCACTCAGTAACACACTCCCTCACTCTCAGTAACTCACTCCCTCTCACTCTCAGTAACTCACTCCCACTCAGTCCCCGTAAATCACTCCCTCTCACTCTCAGGAACTCACTCCCTCTCAGTCTCCGTAAATAACTCCCTCTAACTCTCAGTAACTCACTCCCTCACACTCTCAGTAACTCACTCGCTCTCACTCTCAGTAACTCACTCCCTCTCACTCTCAGTAACTCACTCCCTCTCAGTCTCAGTAACTCACTCCCTCACTCTCAGTAATTCACTCCCTCTCACTCTCAGTAACTCACTCCCTTACCCTCAGTAACTCACTCCCTCACTCTCAGTCACTCTCTCCCTGTCACTCTCAGTAACTCACTCCCTCTCAGTCTCAGTAACTTACTCTCTCTCACACAGTAACTCACTCCCTCTCACACAGTAACTCACTCCCTCACTCTCAGTAACTCACTCCCTCTCAGTCTCAGTAACTCACTCCCTCTGACACAGTAACTCACTCCCTCTCACACGGTAATGCACCCCATCACTCTCAGTATCTCACTCCCTCTCACTCTCAGTAACTCACTCCCTCTCTCTCAGTAACTCACTCCCTCTCACTCTCAGTAACTCACTCCCTCTCACTCTCAGTAACTCACTCCCATCCACTCTCAGAAACTCACTCCCTCTCACTCTCAGTAACTCACTCCCTCTCACTCTCAGTAACTCACTCCCTCTCACTCTCAGTAATTCTCTCCCTCTCACTCTCAGTAACTCACTCCCTCTCACTCTCATTAACACACTCCCTCTCAGTCTCAGTAACTCACTCCCTCTCACTCTCAGTATCTCACTCCCTCTCACTCTCAGCAACTCACTCCCTCTCACTCTCAGTAACTCACTCCCTCTCACTCTCAGTAACTCAGTCACTCTCACTCTCAGTAACTCTCTCCCTCTCACTCTCAGTAACTCACTCCCTCTCACTCTCATTAACTCACTCCATCTCACTTTCGGTAACTCACTTGCTCTCACTCACAGTAACTCGCTCCCTCTCACTCTCAGCAACTCACTCCCTCTCAGTCTCAGTAACTCACTCACTCTCACACCGTACCTCAGTCTCTCTCTCACTCAATAACTCACCCCCTCACTCTCAGTAACTCACTCCCTCTCACTCTCAGTAACTCACTCCCTCACACTCTCAGTAACTCACTCCCTCTCACTCAGTAACACACTCCCTCACTCTCAGTAACTCACTCCCTCTCACTCTCAGTAACTCACTCCCACTCACTCTCAGTAAATCAATCCCCCTCACTCTCAGTAACTCACTCCCTCTCACTCTTAGTAACTCACTCCCTCTCACTCTCAGTAACTCATTCCCTCTCAGTCCCCGTAAATCACTCCCTCTCACTCTCAGGAACTCACTCCCTCTCAGTCTCCGTAAATCACTCCCTCTAACTCTCAGTAACTCACTCCCTCTCACTCTCAGTAACTCACTCCCTTACTCTCAGTAACTCACTCCCTCACTCTCAGTAACTCACTCCCTCTCACTCTCAGTAACTCACTCCCTCTCAGTCTCAGTAACTCACTCCCTCTCACACCGTAACTGAGTCCCTCTCACACAGTAACTCTCTCCCTCACTCTCAGTAACTCACTCCCTCTCAGTCTCAGTAACTCACTCGCTCTCACACCGTACCTCAGTCTCTCTCTCACTCAGTAACTCACCCCCTCACTCTCAGTAACTCACTCCCTCTCACTCTCAGTAACTCACTCCCTCACACTCTCAGTAACTCACTCCCTCTCACTCAGTAACACACTCCCTCACTCTCAGTAACTCACTCCCTCTCACTCTCAGTAACTCACTCCCACTCAGTCCCCGTAAATCACTCCCTCTCACTCTCAGGAACTCACTCCCTCTCAGTCTCCGTCAATAACTCCCTCTAACTCTCAGTAACTCACTCCCTCACACTCTCAGTATCTCACTCGCTCTCACTCTCAGTAACTCACTCCCTCTCACTCTCAGTAATTCACTCCCTCTCAGTCTCAGTAACTCACTCCCTCTCTCTCAGTAATTCACTCCCTCTCACTCTCAGTAACTCACTCCCTTACCCTCAGTAACTCACTCCCTCACTCTCAGTAACTCACTCCCTGTCACTCTCAGTAACTCACTCCCTCTCAGTCTCAGTAACTTACTCTCTCTCACACAGTAACTCACTCCCTCTCACACAGTAACTCACTCCCTCACTCTCAGTAACTCACTCCCTCTCAGTCTCAGTAACTCACTCCCTCTGACACAGTAACTCACTCCCTCTCACACGGTAACGCACCCCATCACTCTCAGTATCTCACTCCCTCTCACTCTCAGTAACTCACTCCCTCTCTCTCAGTAACTCACTCCCTCTCACTCTCAGTAACTCACTCCCTCTCACTCTCAGTAACTCACTCCCTCTCACTCTCAGTAACTCACTCCCTCTCACTCTCAGTAACTCACTCCCTCTCACTCTCAGTAACTCACTCCCTCTCACTCTCAGTAATTCTCTCCCTCTCACTCTCAGTAACTCACTCCCTCTCACTCTCATTAACACACTCCCTCTCAGTCACAGTAACTCACTCCCTCTCACTCTCAGTAACTCACTCCCTCTCACTCTCAGCAACTCACTCCCTCTCACTCTCAGTAACTCACTCCCTCTCACTCTCAGTAACTCAGTCACTCTCACTCTCAGTAACTCTCTCCCTCTCACTCTCAGTAACTCACTCCCTCTCACTCTCATTAACTCACTCCATCACACTTTCGGTAACTCACTTGCTCTCACTCACAGTAACTCGCTCCCTCTCACTCTCAGTAACTCACTCCCTCTCAGTCTCAGTAACTCACTCGCTCTCACACCGTACCTCAGTCTCTCTCTCACTCAGTAACTCACCCCCTCACTCTCAGTAACTCACTCCCTCTTACTCTCAGTAACTCACTCCCTCACACTCTCAGTAACTCACTCCCTCTCACTCAGCAACACACTCCCTCACTCTCAGTAACTCACTCCCTCTCACTCTCAGTAACTCACTCCCACTCACTCTCAGTAAATCAATCCCCCTCACTCTCAGTAACTCACTCCCTCTCACTCTTAGTAACTCACTCCCTCTCACTCTCAGTAACTCATTCCCTCTCAGTCCCCGTAAATCACTCCCTCTCACACTCAGGAACTCACTCCCTCTCAGTCTCCGTAAATCACTCCCTCTAACTCTCAGTAACTCACTCCCTCTCACTCTCAGTAACTCACTCCCTTACTCTCAGTAACTCACTCCCTCACTCTCAGTAACTCACTCCCTCTCACTCTCAGTAACTCACTCCCTCTCAGTCTCAGTAACTCACTCCCTCTCACACCGTAACTGAGTCCCTCTCACACAGTAACTCTCTCCCTCACTCTCAGTAACTCACTCCCTCTCACTCTCAGTAACTCACTACTTCTCACTCTCAGTAACTCAGTCCCTCTCACTCTCAGTCACTCACTCCCTCTCACTCTCAGTAACTCACTCCCTCTCACTCTCAGTAACTCACTCCCTCACACTCTCAGTAGCTCACTCACTCTCACTCACAGTAACACACCTCCCTCTCACTCTCAGTTACTCCCTCCCTCTCACTCTCAGTAACTCACCCCCTCTCACTCTCAGTAACTCACTCCCTCTCACTCTCAGTAACTCACTCCCTCTCACTCTCAGTAACTCACTCCCTCTCACTCTCAGTAACTCACTCCCACTCAGTCCCCGTAAATCACTCCCTCTCACTCTCAGGAACTCACTCCCTCTCAGTCTCCGTCAATAACTCCCTCTAACTCTCAGTAACTCACTCCCTCACACTCTCAGTAACTCACTCGCTCTCACTCTCAGTAACTCACTCCCTCTCACTCTCAGTAATTCACTCCCTCTCAGTCTCAGTAACTCACTCCCTCTCTCTCAGTAATTCACTCCCTCTCACTCTCAGTAACTCACTCCCTTACCCTCAGTAACTCACTCCCTCACTCTCAGTAACTCACTCCCTGTCACTCTCAGTAACTCACTCCCTCTCAGTCTCAGTAACTTACTCTCTCTCACACAGTAACTCACTCCCTCTCACACAGTAACTCACTCCCTCACTCTCAGTAACTCACTCCCTCTCAGTCTCAGTAACTCACTCCCTCTGACACAGTAACTCACTCCCTCTCACACGGTAACGCACCCCATCACTCTCAGTATCTCACTCCCTCTCACTCTCAGTAACTCACTCCCTCTCTCTCAGTAACTCACTCCCTCTCACTCTCAGTAACTCACTCCCTCTCACTCTCAGTAACTCACTCCCTCTCACTCTCAGTAACTCACTCCCTCTCACTCTCAGTAACTCACTCCCTCTCACTCTCAGTAACTCACTCCCTCTCACTCTCAGTAATTCTCTCCCTCTCACTCTCAGTAACTCACTCCCTCTCACTCTCATTAACACACTCCCTCTCAGTCTCAGTAACTCACTCCCTCTCACTCTCAGTAACTCACTCCCTCTCACTCTCAGCAACTCACTCCCTCTCACTCTCAGTAACTCACTCCCTCTCACTCTCAGTAACTCAGTCACTCTCACTCTCAGTAACTCTCTCCCTCTCACTCTCAGTAACTCACTCCCTCTCACTCTCATTAACTCACTCCATCTCACTTTCGGTAACTCACTTGCTCTCACTCACAGTAACTCGCTCCCTCTCACTCTCAGTAACTCACTCCCTCTCAGTCTCAGTAACTCACTCGCTCTCACACCGTACCTCAGTCTCTCTCTCACTCAGTAACTCACCCCCTCACTCTCAGTAACTCACTCCCTCTTACTCTCAGTAACTCACTCCCTCACACTCTCAGTAACTCACTCCCTCTCACTCAGCAACACACTCCCTCACTCTCAGTAACTCACTCCCTCTCACTCTCAGTAACTCACTCCCACTCACTCTCAGTAAATCAATCCCCCTCACTCTCAGTAACTCACTCCCTCTCACTCTTAGTAACTCACTCCCTCTCACTCTCAGTAACTCATTCCCTCTCAGTCCCCGTAAATCACTCCCTCTCACACTCAGGAACTCACTCCCTCTCAGTCTCCGTAAATCACTCCCTCTAACTCTCAGTAACTCACTCCCTCTCACTCTCAGTAACTCACTCCCTTACTCTCAGTAACTCACTCCCTCACTCTCAGTAACTCACTCCCTCTCACTCTCAGTAACTCACTCCCTCTCACTCTCAGTAACTCACTCCCTCACACTCTCAGTAGCTCACTCACTCTCACTCACAGTAACACACCTCCCTCTCACTCTCAGTTACTCCCTCCCTCTCACTCTCAGTAACTCACCCCCTCTCACTCTCAGTAACTCACTCCCTCTCACTCTCAGTAACTCACTCCCTCTCACTCTCAGTAACTCACTCCCTCACACTCTCAGTAACTCACTCGCTCTCACTCTCAGTCACTCACTCCCTCTCACTCTCAGTAACTCACTCCCTCTCACTCTCAGTAACTCACTCCCTCACTCTCAGTAACTCACTCCCTCTCACTCTCAGTAACTCACTCCCTTAACCTCAGTAACTCACTCCCTCACTCTCAGTCACTCTCTCCCTGTCACTCTCAGTAACTCACTCCCTCTCAGTCTCAGTAACTTACTCTCTCTCACACAGTAACTCACTCCCTCGCACACAGTAACTCACTCCCTCAGTCTCAGTAACTCACTTCCTCTCAGTCTCAGTAACTCACTCCCTCTGACACAGTAACTCACTCCCTCTCACACTGTAACGCACCCCATCACTCTCAGTATCTCACTCCCTCTCACTCTCAGTAACTCACTCCCTCTCACTCTCAGTAGCTCACTCCCTCTCACTCTCAGTAACTCACTCCCTCTCTCGCTCAGTAACTCACTCCCTCACTCTCAGTAACTCACTCCCTCTCACTCTTAGTAGCTCACTCGCTCTCAGTCTCAGTAACTCACTCCCTCACTCTCAGTAACTCACTCCCTCACTCTCAGTAACTCCCTCCCTCTCTGTCTAAGTAACTCTCTCCCTCTCACTCTCAGTAACTCACTCCCTCTCTCTCAGTAACTCACTCCCTCTCACTCTCAGTAACTCACTCCCTCTCACTCTCATTAACTCACTCCCTCTCACTCTCAGTAACTCACTCCCTCTCACTCTCAGTAACTCACTCCCTCTCACTCTCAGTAACTCACTCCCTCTCACTCTCAGTAATTCTCTCCATCTCAGTCTCAGTAACTCACTCCCTCTCACTCTCAGTAACTCACTCCCTCTCACTCTCAGTAACTCACTCCCTCTCACTCTCAGTAACTCACTCCCTCTCACTCTCAGTAACTCAGTCACTCTCACTCTCAGTAACTCTCTCCCTCTCACTCTCAGTAACTCACTCCCTCTCACTCTCATTAACTCACTCCATCTCACTTTCGGTAACTCACTTGCTCTCACTCTCAGTAACTCGCTCCCTCTCACTCTCAGTAACTCACTCCCTTACTCTCAGTAACTCACACCCTCTCACTCTCAGTAACTCACTCCCTCTCACTCTCAGTCACTCACTCCCTCTCACACAGTATCTCACTCCCTCTCACACAGTAACTCACTCCCTCACCCTCAGTAACGCACTCCCTCTCACTCTCAGTAACTCACGACCTCTCACTCTCAGTAAATGACTCCCTCTCACTCAGTAACTCAGTCCCTCTCACTCTCAGTAATTCTCTCCCTCTCACTCTCAGTAACTCACTCACTCTCTCATTCAGTAACTCACTCCCTCACTCTAAGTAACTCACTCACTCACAGTCTCAGTAACTCACTCCCTTACTCTCAGTAATTCACTGCCTCTCACTCTCAGTAACTCACTCCCTCTCTCTCTCAGTCACTCACTCCCTCTCACACAGTAACTCACTCCCTCTCACACAGCAACTCACTCCCTCACTCTCAGTAATTCACTCCCTCTCACTCTCAGTAACTCAGTCCCTCTCACTCTCTGTAACTCACTCCCTCTCACTCTCAGTAAGTCACTCCCTCTCACTCAGTAACTCAGTCCCTCTCACTCTCAGCAACTCACTCCCTCTCACTCTCAGTAACTCACTCCCTCTCACTCTCAGTAACTCACTCCCTCTCACTCTCAGTAATTCTCTCCCTCTCACTCTCAGTAAATCACTCCCTCTCACTCTCATTAACACACTCCCTCTCAGTCTCAGTAACTCACTCCCTCTCACTCTCAGTAACTCACTCCCTCTCACTCTCAGCAACTCACACCCTCTCACTCTCAGTAACTCACTCCCTCTCACTCTCAGTAACTCAGTCACTCTCACTCTCAGTAACTCTCTCCCTCTCACTCTCAGTAACTCACTCCCTCTCACTCTCATTAACTCACTCCATCTCACTTTCGGTAACTCACTTGCTCTCACTCACAGCAACTCGCTCCCTCTCACTCTCAGTAACTCACTCCCTCTCAGTCTCAGTAACTCACTCGCTCTCACACCGTACCTCAGTCTCTCTCTCACTCAGTAACTCACCCCCTCACTCTCAGTAACTCACTCCCTCTCACTCTCAGTAACTCACTCCCTCACACTCTCAGTAACTCACTCCCTCTCACTCAGTAACACACTCCCTCACTCTCAGTAACTCACTCCCTCTCACTCTCAGTAACTCACTCCCACTCACTCTCAGTAAATCAATCCCCCTCACTCTCAGTAACTCACTCCCTCTCACTCTTAGTAACTCACTCCCTCTCACTCTCAGTAACTCATTCCCTCTCAGTCCCCGTAAATCACTCCCTCTCCCTCTCAGGAACTCACTCCCTCTCAGTCTCCGTAAATCACTCCCTCTAACTCTCAGTAACTCACTCCCTCTCACTCTCAGTAACTCACTCCCTTACTCTCAGTAACTCACTCCCTCACTCTCAGTAACTCACTCCCTCTCACTCTCAGTAACTCACTCCCTCTCAGTCTCAGTAACTCACGACTTCTCACTCTCAGTAACTCAGTCCCTCTCACTCTCAGTCACTCATTCCCTCTCACTCTCAGTAACTCACTCCCTCTCACTCTCAGTAACTCACTCCCTCACACTCTCAGTAGCTCACTCGCTCTCACTCACAGTAACACACCTCCCTCTCACTCTCAGTAACTCCCTCCCTCTCACTCTTAGTAACTCACTCCCTGTCACTCTCAGTAACTCACTCCCTCTCACTCTCAGTAACTCACTCCCTCTCACTCTCAGTAACTCACTCCCTCACACTCTCAGTAACTCACTCGCTCTCACTCTCAGTCACTCACTCCCTCTCACTCTCAGTAACTCACTCCCTCTCACTCTCAGTAACTCACTCCCTCACTCTCAGTAACTCACTCCCTCTCACTCTCAGTAACTCACTCCCTTAACCTCAGTAACTCACTCCCTCACTCTCAGTCACTCTCTCCCTGTCACTCTCAGTAACTCACTCCCTCTCAGTCTCAGTAACTTACTCTCTCTCACACAGTAACTCACTCCCTCGCACACTGTAACGCACCCCATCACTCTCAGTATCTCACTCCCTCTCACTCTCAGTAACTCACTCCCTCTCACTCTCAGTAGCTCACTCCCTCTCACTCTCAGTAACTCACTCCCTCTCTCGCTCAGTAACTCACTCCCTCACTCTCAGTAACTCACTCCCTCTCACTCTTAGTAGCTCACTCCCTCTCAGTCTCAGTAACTCACTCCCTCACTCTCAGTAACTCACTCCCTCACTCTCAGTAACTCCCTCCCTCTCTGTCTAAGTAACTCTCTCCCTCTCACTCTCAGTAACTCACTCCCTCTCTCTCAGTAACTCACTCCCTCTCACTCTCAGTAACTCACTCCCTCTCACTCTCAGTAACTCACTCCCTCTCACTCTCAGTAACTCACTCCCTCTCACTCTCAGTAACTCACTCCCTTTCACTCTCAGTAACTCACTCCCTCTCACTCTCAGTAATTCTCTCCCTCTCACTCTCAGTAACTCACTCCCTCTCACTCTCAGTAACTCACTCCCTCTCAGTCTCAGTAACTCACTCCCTCTCACTCTCAGTAACTCACTCCCTCTCACTCTCAGTAACACACTCCCTCTCACTCTCAGTAACTCAGTCACTCTCACTCTCAGTAACTCTCTCCCTCTCACTCTCAGTAACTCACTCCCTCTCACTCTCATTAACTCACTCCATCTCACTTTCGGTAACTCACTTGCTCTCACTCTCAGTAACTCGCTCCCTCTCACTCTCAGTAACTCACTCCCTTACTCTCAGTAACTCACACCCTCTCATTCTCAGTAACTCACTCCCTCTCACTCTCAGTCACTCACTCCCTCTCACACAGTATCTCACTCCCTCTCACACAGTAACTCACTCCCTCACCCTCAGTAACGCACTCCCTCTCACTCTCAGTAACTCACTACCTCTCACTCTCAGTAAATGACTCCCTCTCACTCAGTAACTCAGTCCCTCTCACTCTCAGTAACTCTCTCCCTCTCACTCTCAGTAACTCACTCACTCTCTCACTCAGTAACTCACTCCCTCACTCTAAGTAACTCACTCACTCACACTCTCAGTAACTCACTCCCTTACTCTCAGTAATTCACTGCCTCTCACTCTCAGTAACTCACTCCCTCTCTCTCTCAGTCACTCACTCCCTCTCACACAGTAACTCACTCCCTCTCACACAGCAACTCACTCCCTCACTCTCAGTAATTCACTCCCTCTCACTCTCAGTAACTCAGTCCCTCTCACTCTCTGTAACTCACTCCCTCTCACTCTCAGTAAGTCACTCCCTCTCACTCAGTAACTCAGTCCCTCTCACTCTCAGTAACTCACTCCCTCACTCTCAGTAACTCACTCCCTCTCACTCAGTAACTCACTCCCTCTCACTCTCAGCAACTCACTCCCTCACTCTCAGTAACTCACTCCCTCTCACTCAGAAACTCGCTCCCTCTCACTCTCGATAACTCACTCGCTCTCACTCTTAGTAACTCACTCCCTCTCACTCTCAGTAACTCACTCCCTCTCACTCTCAGGAACACACTCCCTCTCATTCTCAGTAACTCACTCCCTCTCACTCTCAGTAACTCACTCCCTCTCACTCTCAGTAATTCACTCCCTCTCACTCTCAGTAACTCACTCCCTCTCACTCTCAGTAACTCAGTCACTCTCACTCTCAGTAACTCTCTCCCTCTCACTCTCAGTAACTCACTCCCTCTCACTCTCATTAACTCACTCCATCTCACTTTCGGTAACTCACTTGCTCTCACTCTCAGTAACTCGCTCCCTCTCACTCTCAGTAACTCACTCCCTTACTCTCAGTAACTCACACCCTCTCATTCTCAGTAACTCACTCCCTCTCACTCTCAGTCACTCACTCCCTCTCACACAGTATCTCACTCCCTCTCACACAGTAAATCACTCCCTCACCCTCAGTAACGCACTCCCTCTCACTCTCAGTAACTCACTACCTCTCACTCTCAGCAAATGACTCCCTCTCATTCAGTAACTCAGTCCCTCTCACTCTCAGTAACTCTCTCCCTCTCACTCTCAGTAACTCACTCACTCTCTCACTCAGTAACTCACTCCCTCACTCTAAGTAACTCACTCACTCACACTCTCAGTAACTCACTCCCTTACTCTCAGTAATTCACTGCCTCTCACTCTCAGTAACTCACTCCCTCTCTCTCTCAGTCACTCACTCCCTCTCACACAGTAACTCACTCCCTCTCACACAGCAACTCATTCCCTCACTCTCAGTAATTCACTCCCTCTCACTCTCAGTAACTCAGTCCCTCTCACTCTCTGTAACTCACTCCCTCTCACTCTCAGTAAGTCACTCCCTCTCACTCAGTAACTCAGTCCCTCTCACTCTCAGTAACTCACTCCCTCACTCTCAGTAACTCACTCCCTCTCACTCAGTAACTCACTCCCTCTCACTCTCAGCAACTCACTCCCTCACTCTCAGTAACTCACTCCCTCTCACTCAGAAACTCGTTCCCTCTCACTCTCGGTAACTCACTCGCTCTCACTCTTAGTAACTCACTCCCTCTCACTCTCAGTAACTCACTCCCTCTCACTCTCCGGAACACACTCCCTCTCATTCTCAGTAACTCACTCCCTCTCACTCTCAGTAACTCACTCCCTCTCACTCTCAGTAATTCACTCCCTCTCACTCTCAGTAACTCACTCCCTCTCACTCTCAGTAACTCACTCCCTCTCACTCTCAGTAACTCACTCCCTCTCACTCTCTGTAACTCACTCCCTCTCACTCTCAGTAACTCACTCCCTCTCACTCTCAGTAACTCACTCCCTCTCACTCTTAGTAACTCACTCCCTCTCACTCTCTGTAACTCACTCCCTCTCATTCTCAGTAACTCACTCCTTCACAGTCTCAGTAACTCCCTCCCTCTGATTCTCAGTAACTCCCTCTCACTCTCAGTAACTCACTGCCTCACTCTCGGTTACTGACTCCCTCTCACTCAGTAACTCACTCCCTCTCACTCTCAGTAACTCACTCCCTCACTCTCAGTAACTCACTCCCTCTCACTCAGTAACTCACTCCCTCTCACTCTCGGTAACTCACTCGCTCTCACTCTTAGTAACTCACTCCCTCTCACTCTCAGTAACTCACTCCCTCTCACTCTCAGGAACACACTCCCTCTCATTCTCAGTAACTCACTCCCTCTCACTCTCAGTAACTCACTCCCTCTCACTCTCAGGAACACACTCCCTCTCACTCTCATTAACTCACTCCATCTCACTTTCGGTAACTCACTTGCTCTCACTCTCAGTAACTCGCTCCCTCTCACTCTCAGTAACTCACTCCCTTACTCTCAGTAACTCACACCCTCTCATTCTCAGTAACTCACTCCCTCTCACTCTCAGTCACTCACTCCCTCTCACACAGTATCTCACTCCCTCTCACACAGTAACTCACTCCCTCACCCTCAGTAACGCGCTCCCTCTCACTCTCAGTAACTCACTCCCTCTCACTCTCAGTAATTCTCTCCCTCTCACTCTCAGTAACTCACTCCCTCTCACTCTCATTAACACACTCCCTCTCAGTCTCAGTAACTCACTCCCTCTCACTCTCAGTAACTCACTCCCTCTCACTCTCAGCAACTCACTCCCTCTCACTCTCAGTAACTCACTCCCTCTCACTCTCAGTAACTCAGTCACTCTCACTCTCAGTAACTCTCTCCCTCTCACTCTCAGTAACTCACTCCCTCTCACTCTCATTAACTCACTCCATCTCACTTTCGGTAACTCACTTGCTCTCACTCACAGTAACTCGCTCCCTCTCACTCTCAGTAACTCACTCCCTCTCAGTCTCAGTAACTCACTCGCTCTCACACCGTACCTCAGTCTCTCTCTCACTCAGTAACTCACCCCCTCACTCTCAGTAACTCACTCCCTCTTACTCTCAGTAACTCACTCCCTCACACTCTCAGTAACTCACTCCCTCTCACTCAGCAACACACTCCCTCACTCTCAGTAACTCACTCCCTCTCACTCTCAGTAACTCACTCCCACTCACTCTCAGTAAATCAATCCCCCTCACTCTCAGTAACTCACTCCCTCTCACTCTTAGTAACTCACTCCCTCTCACTCTCAGTAACTCATTCCCTCTCAGTCCCCGTAAATCACTCCCTCTCACACTCAGGAACTCACTCCCTCTCACTCTCAGTAACTCACTCCCTTACTCTCAGTAACTCACTCCCTCACTCTCAGTAACTCACTCCCTCTCACTCTCAGTAACTCACTCCCTCTCACTCTCAGTAACTCACTCCCTCACACTCTCAGTAGCTCACTCACTCTCACTCACAGTAACACACCTCCCTCTCACTCTCAGTTACTCCCTCCCTCTCACTCTCAGTAACTCACCCCCTCTCACTCTCAGTAACTCACTCCCTCTCACTCTCAGTAACTCACTCCCTCTCACTCTCAGTAACTCACTCCCTCACACTCTCAGTAACTCACTCGCTCTCACTCTCAGTCACTCACTCCCTCTCACTCTCAGTAACTCACTCCCTCTCACTCTCAGTAACTCACTCCCTCACTCTCAGTAACTCACTCCCTCTCACTCTCAGTAACTCACTCCCTTAACCTCAGTAACTCACTCCCTCACTCTCAGTCACTCTCTCCCTGTCACTCTCAGTAACTCACTCCCTCTCAGTCTCAGTAACTTACTCTCTCTCACACAGTAACTCACTCCCTCGCACACAGTAACTCACTCCCTCAGTCTCAGTAACTCACTTCCTCTCAGTCTCAGTAACTCACTCCCTCTGACACAGTAACTCACTCCCTCTCACACTGTAACGCACCCCATCACTCTCAGTATCTCACTCCCTCTCACTCTCAGTAACTCACTCCCTCTCACTCTCAGTAGCTCACTCCCTCTCACTCTCAGTAACTCACTCCCTCTCTCGCTCAGTAACTCACTCCCTCACTCTCAGTAACTCACTCCCTCTCACTCTTAGTAGCTCACTCGCTCTCAGTCTCAGTAACTCACTCCCTCACTCTCAGTAACTCACTCCCTCACTCTCAGTAACTCCCTCCCTCTCTGTCTAAGTAACTCTCTCCCTCTCACTCTCAGTAACTCACTCCCTCTCTCTCAGTAACTCACTCCCTCTCACTCTCAGTAACTCACTCCCTCTCACTCTCATTAACTCACTCCCTCTCACTCTCAGTAACTCACTCCCTCTCACTCTCAGTAACTCACTCCCTCTCACTCTCAGTAACTCACTCCCTCTCACTCTCAGTAATTCTCTCCATCTCAGTCTCAGTAACTCACTCCCTCTCACTCTCAGTAACTCACTCCCTCTCACTCTCAGTAACTCACTCCCTCTCACTCTCAGTAACTCACTCCCTCTCACTCTCAGTAACTCAGTCACTCTCACTCTCAGTAACTCTCTCCCTCTCACTCTCAGTAACTCACTCCCTCTCACTCTCATTAACTCACTCCATCTCACTTTCGGTAACTCACTTGCTCTCACTCTCAGTAACTCGCTCCCTCTCACTCTCAGTAACTCACTCCCTTACTCTCAGTAACTCACACCCTCTCACTCTCAGTAACTCACTCCCTCTCACTCTCAGTCACTCACTCCCTCTCACACAGTATCTCACTCCCTCTCACACAGTAACTCACTCCCTCACCCTCAGTAACGCACTCCCTCTCACTCTCAGTAACTCACGACCTCTCACTCTCAGTAAATGACTCCCTCTCACTCAGTAACTCAGTCCCTCTCACTCTCAGTAATTCTCTCCCTCTCACTCTCAGTAACTCACTCACTCTCTCATTCAGTAACTCACTCCCTCACTCTAAGTAACTCACTCACTCACAGTCTCAGTAACTCACTCCCTTACTCTCAGTAATTCACTGCCTCTCACTCTCAGTAACTCACTCCCTCTCTCTCTCAGTCACTCACTCCCTCTCACACAGTAACTCACTCCCTCTCACACAGCAACTCACTCCCTCACTCTCAGTAATTCACTCCCTCTCACTCTCAGTAACTCAGTCCCTCTCACTCTCTGTAACTCACTCCCTCTCACTCTCAGTAAGTCACTCCCTCTCACTCAGTAACTCAGTCCCTCTCACTCTCAGCAACTCACTCCCTCTCACTCTCAGTAACTCACTCCCTCTCACTCTCAGTAACTCACTCCCTCTCACTCTCAGTAATTCTCTCCCTCTCACTCTCAGTAAATCACTCCCTCTCACTCTCATTAACACACTCCCTCTCAGTCTCAGTAACTCACTCCCTCTCACTCTCAGTAACTCACTCCCTCTCACTCTCAGCACCTCACACCCTCTCACTCTCAGTAACTCACTCCCTCTCACTCTCAGTAACTCAGTCACTCTCACTCTCAGTAACTCTCTCCCTCTCACTCTCAGTAACTCACTCCCTCTCACTCTCATTAACTCACTCCATCTCACTTTCGGTAACTCACTTGCTCTCACTCACAGCAACTCGCTCCCTCTCACTCTCAGTAACTCACTCCCTCTCAGTCTCAGTAACTCACTCGCTCTCACACCGTACCTCAGTCTCTCTCTCACTCAGTAACTCACCCCCTCACTCTCAGTAACTCACTCCCTCTCACTCTCAGTAACTCACTCCCTCACACTCTCAGTAACTCACTCCCTCTCACTCAGTAACACACTCCCTCACTCTCAGTAACTCACTCCCTCTCACTCTCAGTAACTCACTCCCACTCACTCTCAGTAAATCAATCCCCCTCACTCTCAGTAACTCACTCCCTCTCACTCTTAGTAACTCACTCCCTCTCACTCTCAGTAACTCATTCCCTCTCAGTCCCCGTAAATCACTCCCTCTCCCTCTCAGGAACTCACTCCCTCTCAGTCTCCGTAAATCACTCCCTCTAACTCTCAGTAACTCACTCCCTCTCACTCTCAGTAACTCACTCCCTTACTCTCAGTAACTCACTCCCTCACTCTCAGTAACTCACTCCCTCTCACTCTCAGTAACTCACTCCCTCTCAGTCTCAGTAACTCACGACTTCTCACTCTCAGTAACTCAGTCCCTCTCACTCTCAGTCACTCATTCCCTCTCACTCTCAGTAACTCACTCCCTCTCACTCTCAGTAACTCACTCCCTCACACTCTCAGTAGCTCACTCGCTCTCACTCACAGTAACACACCTCCCTCTCACTCTCAGTAACTCCCTCCCTCTCACTCTTAGTAACTCACTCCCTGTCACTCTCAGTAACTCACTCCCTCTCACTCTCAGTAACTCACTCCCTCTCACTCTCAGTAACTCACTCCCTCACACTCTCAGTAACTCACTCGCTCTCACTCTCAGTCACTCACTCCCTCTCACTCTCAGTAACTCACTCCCTCTCACTCTCAGTAACTCACTCCCTCACTCTCAGTAACTCACTCCCTCTCACTCTCAGTAACTCACTCCCTTAACCTCAGTAACTCACTCCCTCACTCTCAGTCACTCTCTCCCTGTCACTCTCAGTAACTCACTCCCTCTCAGTCTCAGTAACTTACTCTCTCTCACACAGTAACTCACTCCCTCGCACACTGTAACGCACCCCATCACTCTCAGTATCTCACTCCCTCTCACTCTCAGTAACTCACTCCCTCTCACTCTCAGTAGCTCACTCCCTCTCACTCTCAGTAACTCACTCCCTCTCTCGCTCAGTAACTCACTCCCTCACTCTCAGTAACTCACTCCCTCTCACTCTTAGTAGCTCACTCCCTCTCAGTCTCAGTAACTCACTCCCTCACTCTCAGTAACTCACTCCCTCACTCTCAGTAACTCCCTCCCTCTCTGTCTAAGTAACTCTCTCCCTCTCACTCTCAGTAACTCACTCCCTCTCTCTCAGTAACTCACTCCCTCTCACTCTCAGTAACTCACTCCCTCTCACTCTCAGTAACTCACTCCCTCTCACTCTCAGTAACTCACTCCCTCTCACTCTCAGTAACTCACTCCCTTTCACTCTCAGTAACTCACTCCCTCTCACTCTCAGTAATTCTCTCCCTCTCACTCTCAGTAACTCACTCCCTCTCACTCTCAGTAACTCACTCCCTCTCAGTCTCAGTAACTCACTCCCTCTCACTCTCAGTAACTCACTCCCTCTCACTCTCAGTAACACACTCCCTCTCACTCTCAGTAACTCAGTCACTCTCACTCTCAGTAACTCTCTCCCTCTCACTCTCAGTAACTCACTCCCTCTCACTCTCATTAACTCACTCCATCTCACTTTCGGTAACTCACTTGCTCTCACTCTCAGTAACTCGCTCCCTCTCACTCTCAGTAACTCACTCCCTTACTCTCAGTAACTCACACCCTCTCATTCTCAGTAACTCACTCCCTCTCACTCTCAGTCACTCACTCCCTCTCACACAGTATCTCACTCCCTCTCACACAGTAACTCACTCCCTCACCCTCAGTAACGCACTCCCTCTCACTCTCAGTAACTCACTACCTCTCACTCTCAGTAAATGACTCCCTCTCACTCAGTAACTCAGTCCCTCTCACTCTCAGTAACTCTCTCCCTCTCACTCTCAGTAACTCACTCACTCTCTCACTCAGTAACTCACTCCCTCACTCTAAGTAACTCACTCACTCACACTCTCAGTAACTCACTCCCTTACTCTCAGTAATTCACTGCCTCTCACTCTCAGTAACTCACTCCCTCTCTCTCTCAGTCACTCACTCCCTCTCACACAGTAACTCACTCCCTCTCACACAGCAACTCACTCCCTCACTCTCAGTAATTCACTCCCTCTCACTCTCAGTAACTCAGTCCCTCTCACTCTCTGTAACTCACTCCCTCTCACTCTCAGTAAGTCACTCCCTCTCACTCAGTAACTCAGTCCCTCTCACTCTCAGTAACTCACTCCCTCACTCTCAGTAACTCACTCCCTCTCACTCAGTAACTCACTCCCTCTCACTCTCAGCAACTCACTCCCTCACTCTCAGTAACTCACTCCCTCTCACTCAGAAACTCGCTCCCTCTCACTCTCGATAACTCACTCGCTCTCACTCTTAGTAACTCACTCCCTCTCACTCTCAGTAACTCACTCCCTCTCACTCTCAGGAACACACTCCCTCTCATTCTCAGTAACTCACTCCCTCTCACTCTCAGTAACTCACTCCCTCTCACTCTCAGTAATTCACTCCCTCTCACTCTCAGTAACTCACTCCCTCTCACTCTCAGTAACTCAGTCACTCTCACTCTCAGTAACTCTCTCCCTCTCACTCTCAGTAACTCACTCCCTCTCACTCTCATTAACTCACTCCATCTCACTTTCGGTAACTCACTTGCTCTCACTCTCAGTAACTCGCTCCCTCTCACTCTCAGTAACTCACTCCCTTACTCTCAGTAACTCACACCCTCTCATTCTCAGTAACTCACTCCCTCTCACTCTCAGTCACTCACTCCCTCTCACACAGTATCTCACTCCCTCTCACACAGTAAATCACTCCCTCACCCTCAGTAACGCACTCCCTCTCACTCTCAGTAACTCACTACCTCTCACTCTCAGCAAATGACTCCCTCTCATTCAGTAACTCAGTCCCTCTCACTCTCAGTAACTCTCTCCCTCTCACTCTCAGTAACTCACTCACTCTCTCACTCAGTAACTCACTCCCTCACTCTAAGTAACTCACTCACTCACACTCTCAGTAACTCACTCCCTTACTCTCAGTAATTCACTGCCTCTCACTCTCAGTAACTCACTCCCTCTCTCTCTCAGTCACTCACTCCCTCTCACACAGTAACTCACTCCCTCTCACACAGCAACTCATTCCCTCACTCTCAGTAATTCACTCCCTCTCACTCTCAGTAACTCAGTCCCTCTCACTCTCTGTAACTCACTCCCTCTCACTCTCAGTAAGTCACTCCCTCTCACTCAGTAACTCAGTCCCTCTCACTCTCAGTAACTCACTCCCTCACTCTCAGTAACTCACTCCCTCTCACTCAGTAACTCACTCCCTCTCACTCTCAGCAACTCACTCCCTCACTCTCAGTAACTCACTCCCTCTCACTCAGAAACTCGTTCCCTCTCACTCTCGGTAACTCACTCGCTCTCACTCTTAGTAACTCACTCCCTCTCACTCTCAGTAACTCACTCCCTCTCACTCTCCGGAACACACTCCCTCTCATTCTCAGTAACTCACTCCCTCTCACTCTCAGTAACTCACTCCCTCTCACTCTCAGTAATTCACTCCCTCTCACTCTCAGTAACTCACTCCCTCTCACTCTCAGTAACTCACTCCCTCTCACTCTCAGTAACTCACTCCCTCTCACTCTCTGTAACTCACTCCCTCTCACTCTCAGTAACTCACTCCCTCTCACTCTCAGTAACTCACTCCCTCTCACTCTTAGTAACTCACTCCCTCTCACTCTCTGTAACTCACTCCCTCTCATTCTCAGTAACTCACTCCTTCACAGTCTCAGTAACTCCCTCCCTCTGATTCTCAGTAACTCCCTCTCACTCTCAGTAACTCACTGCCTCACTCTCGGTTACTGACTCCCTCTCACTCAGTAACTCACTCCCTCTCACTCTCAGTAACTCACTCCCTCACTCTCAGTAACTCACTCCCTCTCACTCAGTAACTCACTCCCTCTCACTCTCGGTAACTCACTCGCTCTCACTCTTAGTAACTCACTCCCTCTCACTCTCAGTAACTCACTCCCTCTCACTCTCAGGAACACACTCCCTCTCATTCTCAGTAACTCACTCCCTCTCACTCTCAGTAACTCACTCCCTCTCACTCTCAGGAACACACTCCCTCTCACTCTCATTAACTCACTCCATCTCACTTTCGGTAACTCACTTGCTCTCACTCTCAGTAACTCGCTCCCTCTCACTCTCAGTAACTCACTCCCTTACTCTCAGTAACTCACACCCTCTCATTCTCAGTAACTCACTCCCTCTCACTCTCAGTCACTCACTCCCTCTCACACAGTATCTCACTCCCTCTCACACAGTAACTCACTCCCTCACCCTCAGTAACGCGCTCCCTCTCACTCTCAGTAACTCACTACCTCTCACTCTCAGTAAATGACTCCCTCTCACTCAGTAACTCAGTCCCTCTCACTCTCAGTAACTCTCTCCCTCTCACTCTCAGTAACTCACTCACACTCTCACTCAGTAACTCACTCCCTCACTCTAAGTAACTCACTCACTCACACTCTCAGTAACTCACTCCCTTACTCTCAGTAATTCACTGCCTCTCACTCTCAGTAACTCACTCCCTCTCTCTCTCAGTCACTCACTCCCTCTCACACAGTAACTCACTCCCTCTCACACAGCAACTCACTCCCTCACTCTCAGTAATTCACTCCCTCTCACTCTCAGTAACTCAGTCCCTCTCACTCTCTGTAACTCACTCCCTCTCACTCTCAGTAAGTCACTCCCTCTCACTCAGTAACTCAGTCCCTCTCACGCTCAGTAACTCACTCCCTCACTCTCAGTAACTCACTCCCTCTCACTCAGTAACTCACTCCCTCTCACTCTCAGCAACTCACTCCCTCACTCTCAGTAACTCACTCCCTCTCACTCAGAAACTCGCTCCCTCTCACTCTCGGTAACTCACTCGCTCTCACTCTTAGT
Organism: Somniosus microcephalus; assembly: GCF_052327205.1. NCBI lineage: Eukaryota > Metazoa > Chordata > Chondrichthyes > Squaliformes > Somniosidae > Somniosus > Somniosus microcephalus. The sequence goes on from NC_141014.1 coordinate 18,613,542, forward strand.
AACTCACTCCCTCTCACTCTCAGTAACTCACTCCCTCTCACTCTCAGGAACACACTCCCTCTCATTCTCAGTAACTCACTCCCTCTCACTCTCGACAGCTCACTCGCTCTCACGCTCAGTAACTCACTCGCTCTCACTCTCAGTAACTCACTCCCTCTCACTCTCAGTAACACACTCCCTCTCATTCTCAATATCTCACTCCCTCTCACTCTCAGTAACTCACTCCCTCTCACTCTCAGTAACTCAGTCACTCTCACTCTCAGTAACTCTCTCCCTCTCACTCTCAGTAACTCACTCCCTCTCACTCTCATTAACTCACTCCATCTCACTTTCGGTAACTCACTTGCTCTCACTCTCAGTAACTCGCTCCCTCTCACTCTCAGTAACTCACTCCCTTACTCTCAGTAACTCACACCCTCTCATTCTCAGTAACTCACTCCCTCTCACTCTCAGTCACTCACTCCCTCTCACACAGTATCTCACTCCCTCTCACACAGTAAATCACTCCCTCACCCTCAGTAACGCACTCCCTTTCACTCTCAGTAACTCACTACCTCTCACTCTCAGTAAATGACACCCTCTCACTCAGTAACTCACTCCCTCACTCTAAGTAACTCACTCACTCACACTCTCAGTAACTCACTCCCTTACTCTCAGTAATTCACTGCCTCTCACTCTCAGTAACTCACTCCCTCTCTCTCTCAGTCACTCACTCCCTCTCACACAGTAACTCACTCCCTCTCACACAGCAACTCACTCCCTCACTCTCAGTAATTCACTCCCTCTCACTCTCAGTAACTCAGTCCCTCTCACTCTCTGTAACTCACTCCCTCTCACTCTCAGTAAGTCACTCCCTCTCACTCAGTAACTCAGTCCCTCTCACTCTCAGTAACTCACTCCCTCACTCTCAGTAACTCACTCCCTCTCACTCAGTAACTCACTCCCTCTCACTCTCAGCAACTCACTCCCTCACTCTCAGTAACTCACTCCCTCTCACTCAGAAACTCGCTCCCTCTCACTCTCGGTAACTCACTCGCTCTCACTCTTAGTAACTCACTCCCTCTCACTCTCAGTAACTCACTCCCTCTCACTCTCAGGAACACACTCCCTCTCATTCTCAGTAACTCACTCCCTCTCACTCTCAGTAACTCACTCCCTCTCACTCTCAGTAATTCACTCCCTCTCACTCTCAGTAACTCACTCCCTCTCACTCTCAGTAACTCACTCCCTCTCACTCTCAGTAACTCACTCCCTCTCACTCTCTGTAACTCACTCCCTCTCATTCTCAGTAACTCACTCCTTCACAGTCTCAGTAACTCCCTCCCTCTGATTCTCAGTAACTCCCTCTCACTCTCAGTAACTCACTGCCTCACTCTCGGTTACTCACTCCCTCTCACTCAGTAACTCACTCCCTCTCACTCTCAGTAACTCACTCCCTCACTCTCAGTAACTCACTCCCTCTCACTCAGTAACTCACTCCCTCTCACTCTCGGTAACTCACTCGCTCTCACTCTTAGTAACTCACTCCCTCTCACTCTCAGTAACTCACTCCCTCTCACTCTCAGGAACACACTCCCTCTCATTCTCAATAACTCACTCCCTCTCACTCTCAGTAAATCACTCCCTCTCACTCTCAGTAATTCACTCCCTCTCACTCTCAGTAACTCACTCCCTCTCACTCACAGTAACTCACTCCTTCTCACTTTCAGTAACTCACTCCCTCTCACTCTCAGTAACTCATTCCCTCTCACTCTCAGTAACTCACTCCCTCTCACTCTCAGCAACTCACTCCCTCTCACTCTCAGTAACTCACTCCCTCTCAGTCTCAGTAACTCACTCGCTCTCACACCGTAACTCAGTCCCTCTCCCACTCAGTAACTCACTCCCTCACTCTCAGTAACTCACTCCCTCTCACTCTCAGGAACTCACTCCCACTCACTCTCAGGAAATCAATCCCTCTCACACTCAGTTACTCACTCCCTCTCACTCTCAGTAACTCACTCCCTCTCACTCTCAGTAACTCACTCCCTCTCAGTGTCCGTCAATCACTCCCTCTCACTCTCAGGAACTCACTCCCTCTCAGTCTCTGTAAATCACTCCCTCTAACTCTCAGTAACTCACTCCCTCTCACTCGCAGTATCTCACTCCCTTACTCTCAGTAACTCACTCCCTCACTCTCAGTAACTCACTCCCTCTCACTCTCAGTAAGTCACTCCCTCTCAGTCTCAGTAACTCACACCCTCTCTCACCGTAACTGAGTCCCTCTCACACAGTAACTCACTCCCTCACTCTCAGTAACTCACTCCCTCTCACTCTCAGTAACTCACTCCTTCTCACTCTCAGTAATTCACTCCCTCTTACTGTCAGTAACTCACTCCCTCTCACTCTCAGTAACTCACTCCCTCTCTCACTCAGTAACTCACTCCCTCACTCTCAGTAACTCACTCCCTCTCACTCTCAGTAACTCACTCCCTTACTCTCAGTAACTCACTGCCTCACTCTCAGTAACTCACTCCTTCTCCCTCTCAGTAACTCACTCCCTCTCAGTCTCAGTAACTCACTCGCTCTCATACCGTAACTCAGTCCCTCTCTCGCTCAGTAACTCACTCCCTCACTCTCAGTTACTAACTCCCTCTCACTCTCAGCAACTCACTCCCTTACTCTCAGTAACTCACTCCCTCTCCCTCTCAGTAACTCACTCCCTCTCAGTCTCAGTAACTCACTCGCTCTCACACCGTAACTCACTCACTCTTTCACTCAGTAACTCACTCCCTCACTCTCAGTAACTCACTCCCTCTCACTCTCAGTAACTCACTCCCTTACTCTCATTAACTCACTCCCTCACTCTAAGTATCTCACTCCCTCTCACTCTCAGTAACTCACTCCCACTCAGTCTCAGTAACTCACTTCCTCTCACACAGTAACTCACTCCCTCTCACAGAGTAACACACTCCCTCACTCTCAGTAACTCACTCCCTCTCAGTTTCAGTAACTCACTCCCTCTGACACAGTAACTCACTCCCCATCACACAGTAAATCACCCCTCACTCTCAGAAACTCAATCGCTCTCACTCTCAGTAACTCACTCCCTCACTCTCAGTAACTCACTCCCTCTCACTCAGGAACTCACTCCCTCTCACTCTCAGTAACTCACTCCCTCATGCTCAGTAACTCACTCCCTCTCACTCAGTAACTCACTCCCTCTCACTTTCGGTAACACACTCGCTCTCACTCTCAGTAACTCACTCCCTCTCACTCTCAGTAACTCACTCCCTCTCACTCTCAGGAACACACTCCCTCTCATTCTCAGTAACTCACTCCCTCTCACTCTCAGTAACTCACTCCATCTCACTCTCAGTAATTCACTCCGTCTCACTCTCAGTAACTCACTCCCTCTCACTCTCTGTAACTCACTCACTCTCACTCTCAGTAAGTCACTCCCTCACACTCTCAGTAACTCACTCCCTCTGATTCTCAGCAACTCCCTCTCACTCTCAGTAACTCACTGCCTAACTCTCAGTAACTCACTCCCTCTCACTCAGTAACTCACTCCCTCTCACTCTCGGTAACTCACTCGCTCTCACTCTCAGTCACTCACTCCCTCTCACTCTCAGTCACTCACTCCCTCTCACTCTCAGTTATACACTCCCTCTCACTCTCAGTAATTCACTCCCTCTCACTCTCAGTAACTCACTCCCTATCACACTCAGTAACTCACTCCCTCTCACTCTCAGTAACACACCTCCCGCTCACTCTCAGTAACTCATTCCCTCTCACTCTCAGTAACACACTTCCTCACACTCTCAGTAACTCACTCCCTCTCACTCTCAGTAACTCACTCCCTCTCACTCTCAGTAACTCACTCCCTCTCAGTCTCAGTAACTCACTCGCTCTCACACCGTAACTCAGTCCCTCTCTCACTCAGTAACACACTCCCTCACTCTCAGTAACTCACTCCCTCTCACTCTCAGTAACTCACTCCCACTCACTCTCAGTAAATCAATCCCTCTCACTCTCAGTATCTCACTCCCTCTCACTCTCAGTAACTCACTCCCTCTCACTCTCAGTAACTCACTCCCTTACTCTCAGTAACTCACTCCCTCACTCTCAGTAACTCACTCCCTCTCACTCTCAGTAAGTCACTCCCTCTCAGTCTCAGTAACTCACTCCCTCTCACACCGTAACTGAGTCCCTCTCACACAGTAACTCACACCCTCACTCTCAGTAACTCACTCCCTCTCACTCTCAGTAACTCACTACTTCTCACTCTCAGTAATTCACTCCCTCTCACTCTCAGTAACTCACTCCCTCTCACTCTCAGTAACTAACTCCCTCTCTCACTCAGTAACTCACTCCCTCTCACTTTCGGTAACACACTCGCTCTCACTCTCAGTAACTCACTCCCTCTCACTCTCAGTAACTCACTCCCTCTCACTCTCAGGAACACACTCCCTCTCATTCTCAGTAACTCACTCCCTCTCACTCTCAGTAACTCACTCCATCTCACTCTCAGTAATTCACTCCGTCTCACTCTCAGTAACTCACTCCCTCTCACTCTCTGTAACTCACTCACTCTCACTCTCAGTAAGTCACTCCCTCACACTCTCAGTAACTCACTCCCTCTGATTCTCAGCAACTCCCTCTCACTCTCAGTAACTCACTGCCTAACTCTCAGTAACTCACTCCCTCTCACTCAGTAACTCACTCCCTCTCACTCTCGGTAACTCACTCGCTCTCACTCTCAGTCACTCACTCCCTCTCACTCTCAGTCACTCACTCCCTCTCACTCTCAGTTATACACTCCCTCTCACTCTCAGTAATTCACTCCCTCTCACTCTCAGTAACTCACTCCCTCTCACACTCAGTAACTCACTCCCTCTCACTCTCAGTAACACACCTCCCGCTCACTCTCAGTAACTCATTCCCTCTCACTCTCAGTAACACACTTCCTCACACTCTCAGTAACTCACTCCCTCTCACTCTCAGTAACTCACTCCCTCTCACTCTCAGTAACTCACTCCCTCTCAGTCTCAGTAACTCACTCGCTCTCACACCGTAACTCAGTCCCTCTCTCACTCAGTAACACACTCCCTCACTCTCAGTAACTCACTCCCTCTCACTCTCAGTAACTCACTCCCACTCACTCTCAGTAAATCAATCCCTCTCACTCTCAGTATCTCACTCCCTCTCACTCTCAGTAACTCACTCCCTCTCACTCTCAGTAACTCACTCCCTTACTCTCAGTAACTCACTCCCTCACTCTCAGTAACTCACTCCCTCTCACTCTCAGTAAGTCACTCCCTCTCAGTCTCAGTAACTCACTCCCTCTCACACCGTAACTGAGTCCCTCTCACACAGTAACTCACACCCTCACTCTCAGTAACTCACTCCCTCTCACTCTCAGTAACTCACTACTTCTCACTCTCAGTAATTCACTCCCTCTCACTCTCAGTAACTCACTCCCTCTCACTCTCAGTAACTAACTCCCTCTCTCACTCAGTAACTCACTCCCTCTCACTCTCAGTAACTCACTCCCTTACTCTCAGTAACTCACTGCCTCACTCTCAGTAACTCACTCCTTCTCCCTCTCAGTAACTCACTCCCTCTCAGTCTCAGTAACTCACTCGCTCTCACACCGTAACTCAGTCCCTCTCCCACTCAGTAACTCACTCCCTCACTCTCAGTAACTCACTCCCTCTCACTCTCAGTAACTCACTCCCTTACTCTCAGTAACTCACTCCCTCTCCCTCTCAGTAACTCACTCCCTCTCAGTCTCAGTAACTCACTCGCTCTCACACCGTAACTCACTCACTCTCTCACTCAGTAACTCACTCCCTCACTCTCAGTAACTCACTCCCTCTCACTCTCAGTAACTCACTCCCTTACTCTCATTAACTCACTCCCGCACTCTAAATATCTCACTCCCTCTCACTCTCAGTAACTCACTCCCTCTCAGGCTCAGTAACTCACTCCCTCTCACACAGTAACTCACTCCCTCTCACACAGTAACACACTCCCTCACTCTCAGTAACGCACTCCCTCTCAGTCTCAGTAACTCACTCCCTCTGACACAGTAACTCACTCCCTCTCACACAGTAACACACTCCCTCACTCTCAGTAACTCACTCCCTCTCACTCTCAGTAACTCACTCCCTCTCACTCTCTGTAACTCACTCCCTCTCATTCTCAGTAACTCACTCCTTCACAGTCTCAGTAACTCCCTCCCTCTGATTCTCAGTAACTCCCTCTCACTCTCAGTAACTCACTGCCTCACTCTCGGTTACTCACTCCCTCTCACTCAGTAACTCACTCCCTCTCACTCTCAGTAACTCACTCCCTCACTCTCAGTAACTCACTCCCTCTCACTCAGTAACTCACTCCCTCTCACTCTCGGTAACTCACTCATTCTCACTCTTAGTAACTCACTCCCTCTCACTCTCAGTAACTCACTCCCTCTCACTCTCAGGAACACACTCCCTCTCATTCTCAATAACTCACTCCCTCTCACTCTCAGTAACTCACTCCCTCTCACTCTCAGTAATTCACTCCCTCTCACTCTCAGTAACTCACTCCCTCTCACTCTCAGTAACTCACTCCCTCTCACTCTCAGTAACTCACTCCCTCTCACTCTCTGTAACTCACTCCCTCTCATTCTCAGTAACTCACTCCTTCACACTCTCAGTAACTCCCTCCCTCTGATTCTCAGTAACTCCCTCTCACTCTCAGTAACTCACTGCCTCACTCTCGGTAACTCACTCCCTCTCACTCAGTAACTCACTCCCTCTCACTCTCGGTAGCTCACTCGCTCTCACGCTCAGTAACTCACTCGCTCTCACTCTCAGTAACTCACTCCCTCTCACTCTCAGTAACACACTCCCTCTCATTCTCAATATCTCACTCCCTCTCACTCTCAGTAACTCACTCCCTCTCACTCTCAGTAATTCACTCCCTCTCACTCTCAGTAACTCACTCCCTCTCACTCTCAGGAACTCACTCCCTCTCACTCTCAGTAACTCACTCCCTCTCACTCTCAGTAACTCACCTCCCTCTCACTCTCAGTAACTCACTCCCTCTCACTCTCAGTAATACACTCCCTCTCACTCTCAGTAAATCACTCCCTCTCACTCTCAGTAACTCACTCCCTCTCACACTCAGTAACTCAATCCCTCTCACTCTCAGTAACACACCTCCCTCTCACTCACAGTAACTCACTCCTTCTCACTCTCAGTAACTCACTCCCTCTCACTCTCAGTAACTCATTCCCTCTCACTCTCAGTAACTCACTCCCTCTCACTCTCAGCAACTCACTCCCTCTCACTCTCAGTAACTCACTCCCTCTCAGTCTCAGTAACTCACTCGCTCTCACACCGTAACTCAGTCCCTCTCCCACTCAGTAACTCACTCCCTCACTCTCAGTAACTCACTCCCTCTCACTCTCAGGAACTCACTCCCACTCACTCTCAGGAAATCAATCCCTCTCACACTCAGTTACTCACTCCCTCTCACTCTCAGTAACTCACTCCCTCTCACTCTCAGTAACTCACTCCCTCTCAGTGTCCGTCAATCACTCCCTCTCACTCTCAGGAACTCACTCCCTCTCAGTCTCTGTAAATCACTCCCTCTAACTCTCAGTAACTCACTCCCTCTCACTCGCAGTATCTCACTCCCTTACTCTCAGTAACTCACTCCCTCACTCTCAGTAACTCACTCCCTCTCACTCTCAGTAAGTCACTCCCTCTCAGTCTCAGTAACTCACACCCTCTCTCACCGTAACTGAGTCCCTCTCACACAGTAACTCACTCCCTCACTCTCAGTAACTCACTCCCTCTCACTCTCAGTAACTCACTCCTTCTCACTCTCAGTAATTCACTCCCTCTTACTCTCAGTAACTCACTCCCTCTCACTCTCAGTAACTCACTCCCTCTCTCACTCAGTAACTCACTCCCTCACTCTCAGTAACTCACTCCCTCTCACTCTCAGTAACTCACTCCCTTACTCTCAGTAACTCACTGCCTCACTCTCAGTAACTCACTCCTTCTCCCTCTCAGTAACTCACTCCCTCTCAGTCTCAGTAACTCACTCGCTCTCATACCGTAACTCAGTCCCTCTCTCGCTCAGTAACTCACTCCCTCACTCTCAGTTACTAACTCCCTCTCACTCTCAGCAACTCACTCCCTTACTCTCAGTAACTCACTCCCTCTCCCTCTCAGTAACTCACTCCCTCTCAGTCTCAGTAACTCACTCGCTCTCACACCGTAACTCACTCACTCTTTCACTCAGTAACTCACTCCCTCACTCTCAGTAACTCACTCCCTCTCACTCTCAGTAACTCACTCCCTTACTCTCATTAACTCACTCCCTCACTCTAAGTATCTCACTCCCTCTCACTCAGTAACTCACTCCCACTCAGTCTCAGTAACTCACTTCCTCTCACACAGTAACTCACTCCCTCTCACAGAGTAACACACTCCCTCACTCTCAGTAACTCACTCCCTCTCAGTTTCAGTAACTCACTCCCTCTGACACAGTAACTCACTCCCCATCACACAGTAAATCACCCCTCACTCTCAGAAACTCAATCGCTCTCACTCTCAGTAACTCACTCCCTCACTCTCAGTAACTCACTCCCTCTCACTCAGGAACTCACTCCCTCTCACTCTCAGTAACTCACTCCCTCATGCTCAGTAACTCACTCCCTCTCACTCAGTAACTCACTCCCTCTCACTTTCGGTAACACACTCGCTCTCACTCTCAGTAACTCACTCCCTCTCACTCTCAGTAACTCACTCCCTCTCACTCTCAGGAACACACTCCCTCTCATTCTCAGTAACTCACTCCCTCTCACTCTCAGTAACTCACTCCATCTCACTCTCAGTAATTCACTCCGTCTCACTCTCAGTAACTCACTCCCTCTCACTCTCTGTAACTCACTCACTCTCACTCTCAGTAAGTCACTCCCTCACACTCTCAGTAACTCACTCCCTCTGATTCTCAGCAACTCCCTCTCACTCTCAGTAACTCACTGCCTCACTCTCAGTAACTCACTCCCTCTCACTCAGTAACTCACTCCCTCTCACTCTCGGTAACTCACTCGCTCTCACTCTCAGTCACTCACTCCCTCTCACTCTCAGTCACTCACTCCCTCTCACTCTCAGTTATACACTCCCTCTCACTCTCAGTAATTCACTCCCTCTCACTCTCAGTAACTCACTCCCTCTCACACTCAGTAACTCACTCCCTCTCACTCTCAGTAACACACCTCCCGCTCACTCTCAGTAACTCATTCCCTCTAACTCTCAGTAACACACTTCCTCACACTCTCAGTAACTCACTCCCTCTCACTCTCAGTAACTCACTCCCTCTCACTCTCAGTAACTCACTCCCTCTCAGTCTCAGTAACTCACTCGCTCTCACACCGTAACTCAGTCCCTCTCTCACTCAGTAACACACTCCCTCACTCTCAGTAACTCACTCCCTCTCACTCTCAGTAACTCACTCCCACTCACTCTCAGTAACACACTCCCTCTCATTCTCAATATCTCACTCCCTCTCACTCTCTGTAACTCACTCCCTCTCACTCTCAGTAATTCACTCCCTCTCACTCTCAGTAACTCACTCCCTCTCACTCTCAGGAACTCACTCCCTCTCACTCTCAGTAACTCACTCCCTCTCACTCTCAGTAACTCACCTCCCTCTCACTCTCAGTAACTCACTCCCTCTCACTCTCAGTAATACACTCCCTCTCACTCTCAGTAAATCACTCCCTCTCACTCTCAGTAACTCACTCCCTCTCACACTCAGTAACTCAATCCCTCTCACTCTCAGTAACACACCTCCCTCTCACTCACAGTAACTCACTCCTTCTCACTCTCAGTAACTCACTCCCTCTCACTCTCAGTAACTCATTCCCTCTCACTCTCAGTAACTCACTCCCTCTCACTCTCAGCAACTCACTCCCTCTCACTCTCAGTAACTCACTCCCTCTCAGTCTCAGTAACTCACTCGCTCTCACACCGTAACTCAGTCCCTCTCCCACTCAGTAACTCACTCCCTCACTCTCAGTAACTCACTCCCTCTCACTCTCAGGAACTCACTCCCACTCACTCTCAGGAAATCAATCCCTCTCACACTCAGTTACTCACTCCCTCTCACTCTCAGTAACTCACTCCCTCTCACTCTCAGTAACTCACTCCCTCTCAGTGTCCGTCAATCACTCCCTCTCACTCTCAGGAACTCACTCCCTCTCAGTCTCTGTAAATCACTCCCTCTAACTCTCAGTAACTCACTCCCTCTCACTCGCAGTATCTCACTCCCTTACTCTCAGTAACTCACTCCCTCACTCTCAGTAACTCACTCCCTCTCACTCTCAGTAAGTCACTCCCTCTCAGTCTCAGTAACTCACACCCTCTCTCACCGTAACTGAGTCCCTCTCACACAGTAACTCACTCCCTCACTCTCAGTAACTCACTCCCTCTCACTCTCAGTAACTCACTCCTTCTCACTCTCAGTAATTCACTCCCTCTTACTCTCAGTAACTCACTCCCTCTCACTCTCAGTAACTCACTCCCTCTCTCACTCAGTAACTCACTCCCTCACTCTCAGTAACTCACTCCCTCTCACTCTCAGTAACTCACTCCCTCTCAGTCTCAGTAACTCACTCGCTCTCACACCGTAACTCAGTCCCTCTCTCACTCAGTAACACACTCCCTCACTCTCAGTAACTCACTCCCTCTCACTCTCAGTAACTCACTCCCACTCACTCTCAGTAACACACTCCCTCTCATTCTCAATATCTCACTCCCTCTCACTCTCAGTAATACACTCCCTCTCACTCTCAGTAAATCACTCCCTCTCACTCTCAGTAACTCACTCCCTCTCACACTCAGTAACTCAATCCCTCTCACTCTCAGTAACACACCTCCCTCTCACTCACAGTAACTCACTCCTTCTCACTCTCAGTAACTCACTCCCTCTCACTCTCAGTAACTCATTCCCTCTCACTCTCAGTAACTCACTCCCTCTCACTCTCAGCAACTCACTCCCTCTCACTCTCAGTAACTCACTCCCTCTCAGTCTCAGTAACTCACTCGCTCTCACACCGTAACTCAGTCCCTCTCCCACTCAGTAACTCACTCCCTCACTCTCAGTAACTCACTCCCTCTCACTCTCAGGAACTCACTCCCACTCACTCTCAGGAAATCAATCCCTCTCACACTCAGTTACTCACTCCCTCTCACTCTCAGTAACTCACTCCCTCTCACTCTCAGTAACTCACTCCCTCTCAGTGTCCGTCAATCACTCCCTCTCACTCTCAGGAACTCACTCCCTCTCAGTCTCTGTAAATCACTCCCTCTAACTCTCAGTAACTCACTCCCTCTCACTCGCAGTATCTCACTCCCTTACTCTCAGTAACTCACTCCCTCACTCTCAGTAACTCACTCCCTCTCACTCTCAGTAAGTCACTCCCTCTCAGTCTCAGTAACTGACACCCTCTCTCACCGTAACTGAGTCCCTCTCACACAGTAACTCACTCCCTCACTCTCAGTAACTCACTCCCTCTCACTCTCAGTAACTCACTCCTTCTCACTCTCAGTAATTCACTCCCTCTTACTCTCAGTAACTCACTCCCTCTCACTCTCAGTAACTCACTCCCTCTCTCACTCAGTAACTCACTCCCTCACTCTCAGTAACTCACTCCCTCTCACTCTCAGTAACTCACTCCCTTACTCTCAGTAACTCACTGCCTCACTCTCAGTAACTCACTCCTTCTCCCTCTCAGTAACTCACTCCCTCTCAGTCTCAGTAACTCACTCGCTCTCATACCGTAACTCAGTCCCTCTCTCGCTCAGTAACTCACTCCCTCACTCTCAGTTACTAACTCCCTCTCACTCTCAGCAACTCACTCCCTTACTCTCAGTAACTCACTCCCTCTCCCTCTCAGTAACTCACTCCCTCTCAGTCTCAGTAACTCACTCGCTCTCACACCGTAACTCACTCACTCTTTCACTCAGTAACTCACTCCCTCACTCTCAGTAACTCACTCCCTCTCACTCTCAGTAACTCACTCCCTTACTCTCATTAACTCACTCCCTCACTCTAAGTATCTCACTCCCTCTCACTCTCAGTAACTCACTCCCACTCAGTCTCAGTAACTCACTTCCTCTCACACAGGAACTCACTCCCTCTCACTCTCAGTAACTCACTCCCTCATGCTCAGTAACTCACTCCCTCTCACTCAGTAACTCACTCCCTCTCACTTTCGGTAACACACTCGCTCTCACTCTCAGTAACTCACTCCCTCTCACTCTCAGTAACTCACTCCCTCTCACTCTCAGGAACACACTCCCTCTCATTCTCAGTAACTCACTCCCTCTCACTCTCAGTAACTCACTCCATCTCACTCTCAGTAATTCACTCCGTCTCACTCTCAGTAACTCACTCCCTCTCACTCTCTGTAACTCACTCACTCTCACTCTCAGTAAGTCACTCCCTCACACTCTCAGTAACTCACTCCCTCTGATTCTCAGCAACTCCCTCTCACTCTCAGTAACTCACTGCCTCACTCTCAGTAACTCACTCCCTCTCACTCAGTAACTCACTCCCTCTCACTCTCGGTAACTCACTCGCTCTCACTCTCAGTCACTCACTCCCTCTCACTCTCAGTCACTCACTCCCTCTCACTCTCAGTTATACACTCCCTCTCACTCTCAGTAATTCACTCCCTCTCACTCTCAGTAACTCACTCCCTCTCACACTCAGTAACTCACTCCCTCTCACTCTCAGTAACACACCTCCCGCTCACTCTCAGTAACTCATTCCCTCTAACTCTCAGTAACACACTTCCTCACACTCTCAGTAACTCACTCCCTCTCACTCTCAGTAACTCACTCCCTCTCACTCTCAGTAACTCACTCCCTCTCAGTCTCAGTAACTCACTCGCTCTCACACCGTAACTCAGTCCCTCTCTCACTCAGTAACACACTCCCTCACTCTCAGTAACTCACTCCCTCTCACTCTCAGTAACTCACTCCCACTCACTCTCAGTAAATCAATCCCTCTCACTCTCAGTATCTCACTCCCTCTCACTCTCAGTAACTCACTCCCTCTCACTCTCAGTAACTCACTCCCTTACTCTCAGTAACTCACTCCCTCACTCTCAGTAACTCACTCCCTCTCACTCTCAGTAAGTCACTCCCTCTCAGTCTCAGTAACTCACTCCCTCTCACACCGTAACTGAGTCCCTCTCACACAGTAACTCACACCCTCACTCTCAGTAACTCACTCCCTCTCACTCTCAGTAACTCACTACTTCTCACTCTCAGTAATTCACTCCCTCTCACTCTCAGTAACTCACTCCCTCTCACTCTCAGTAACTAACTCCCTCTCTCACTCAGTAACTCACTCCCTCACTCTCAGTAACTCACTCCCTCTCACTCTCAGTAACTCACTCCCTTACTCTCAGTAACTCACTGCCTCACTCTCAGTAACTCACTCCTTCTCCCTCTCAGTAACTCACTCCCTCTCAGTCTCAGTAACTCACTCCCTCTGACACAGTAACTCACTCCCTCTCACACAGTAACACACTCCCTCACTCTCAGTAACTCACTCCATTTCACTCTCAGTAACTCACTCGTTCTCACTCTCAGTAACTCACTCCCTCTCACTCTTAGTAACTCACTCCCTCTCTCACTCAGTAACTCACTCCTCACTCTCAGTAACTCACTCCCTCTCACTGTCAGTAACTCACTCCCTCTCACTCTCAGGAACTCACTCCCGCTCACTCTCAGTAACTCACTCCCTCTCAATCTCAGTTACTCACTCTCGCTCACTCTCAGTAACTCACTCCCTCTCACTCTCAGTAACTCACTCCCTGTCACTCTCAGTAACTCACTCCCTCTCACACAATATCTCACTCCCTCTCCCACAGTAACTCAGTCCCTCACTCTCAGTAACTCACTCCCCCTCAGTCTCAGCAACTCACTCCCTCTCACACAGAAACTCACTCCCTCTCACTGTCGGTAACTCACTCGCTCTCACTCTCAGTAACTCACTCCCTCTCACTCTCAGTAACTCTCTCCCTCTCTCTCTCAGTAACACACTCCCTCTCATTCTCAGTAACTCACTCCCTCTTACTCTCAGTAACTCACTCCCTCTCACTATCAGTAATTCACTCCCTCTCACTCTCAGTAACTCACTCCCTCTCACTCTCAGTAACTCACTCCCTCTCACTCTCAGTAACTCACTCACTCTCACTCTCAGTAACTCACCTCCCTCTCACTCTCAGTAACTCACTCCCACTCACTCTCAGTAAATCACTCCCTCTCACTCTCCGTAACTCACTCCCTCTCACTCTCAGTAACTCACTCCCTCTCACTCTCAGTAACTCATTCCCTCTCAGTCTCCGTAAATCACTCCCTCTAACTCTCAGTAACTCACGCCCTCTCACTCTCAGTAACTCACTCCCTTACTCTCAGTAACTCACTCCCTCACTCTCAGTACCTCACTCCCTCTCACTCTGAGTAACTCACTCCCTCTCAGTCTCAGTGACTCACTCCCTCTCACACCGTAACTGAGTCCCTCTCACACAGTAACTCACTCCCTCACTCTCAGTAACTCACTCCCTCTCACTCTCAGTAACTCACTACTTCTCACTCTCAGTAACTCACTCCCACTGACTCTCAGTAACTCACTCCCTCACTCTCAGTAACTCACTCCCTCTCACTCTCAGTAACTCACTACTTCTCACTCTCAGTAACTCACTCCCTCTCTCACTCAGTAACTCACTCCCTCACTCTCAGTAACTCACTCCCTCTCACTCTCAGTAACTCACTCCCTTACCCTCAGTAACTCACTCCCTCACTCTCAGTAACTCTCTCCCTGTCACTCTCAGTAGCTCACTCCCTCTCAGTCTCAGTAACTTACTCTCTCTCACACAGTAACTCACTCCCTCTCGGACAGTAACTCACTCCCTCACTCTCAGTAACTCACTCCCTCTCAGTCTCAGTAACTCACTCCCTCTGACACAGTAACTCACTCCCTCTCACACTGTAACGCACCCCCTCACTCTCAGTAACTCACTCCCTCTCACTCTCAGTAACTCACTCCCTCATACTCTCAGTAGCTCACTCCCTCTCACTCTCAGTAACTCACTCCCTCTGTCGCTCAGTAACTCACTCCCTCACTCTCTGTAACTCACTCCCTCTCACTCTCAGTAACTCACTCCCTTACTCTCAGTAACTCACTCCCTCACTCTCAGTAACTCACCCCCTCTCACTCTCAGTATCTCACTCCCCCTCATTCTCAGTAACTCACTCCCTCTCACACAGTAACTCACTCCCTCTCACACAATAACTCACTCCCTCACTCTCAGTAACTCACTCCCTCTCAGTCTCAGTAACTCACTCCATCTCACACAGCAACTCACTCCCTCTCACACAGTAACTCACTCCCTCACTCTCAGTAACTCACTCCCTCTCACTCTCAGTAACTCACTCCCTCTCACTCTCAATAACTCACTCCCTCTCACTCTCAGTAACTCACTCCCTCTCACACTCAGTAACTCACTCCCTCTCACTCTCAGTAACACACCTCCCTCTCACTCACAGTAACTCACTCCTCACTCTCAGTAACTCACTCCCTCTCACTCTCAGTAACTCATTCCCTCTCACTCTCAGTAACTCACTCCCTCTCACTCTCAGTAGCTCACTCCCTCACTCTCAGTAATTCACTCCCTCTCACTCTCAGTAACTCACTCCCTCTCAGTCTCAGTAACTCACTCCCTCTCACACCATAACTGAGTCCCTCTCACACAGTAACTCACTCCCTCACTCTCAGTAAATCACTACTTCTCACTCTCAGTAACTCAATCCCTCTGACTCTCAGTAACTCACTCCCTCTCACTCTCAGTAACTCACTCCCTCTCTCACTCAGTATCTCACTCCCTCACTCTCAGTAACTCACTCCCTCTCACTCTCAGTAACTCACTCCCTTACCCTCAGTAACTCACTCCCTCACTCTCAGTATCTCTCTCCCTGTCACTCTCAGTAGCTCACTCCCTCTCAATCTCAGTAACTTACTCTCTCTCACACAGTAACTCACTCCCTCTCACACAGTAACTCACTCCCTCACTCTCAGTAACTCACTCCCTCTCAGTCTCAGTAACTCACTCCCTCTGACACAGTAACTCACTCCCTCTCACACAGTAACGCACCCCCTCACTCTCAGTAACTCACTCCCTCTCACTCTCAGTAACTCACTCCCTCTTACTCTCAGTAGCTCACTCCCTCTCACTCTCAGTAACTCACACCCTCTCTCGCTCAGTAACTCACACCCTCACTCTCTGTAACTCACTCCCTCTCACTCTCAGTAACTCACTCCCTTACTCTCAGTAACTCACTCCCTCACTCTCAGTAACTCACTCCCTCTCATTCTCAGTAACTCACTCCCTCTCACACAGTAACTCACTCCCTCTCACACAGTAACTCACTCCCTCACTCTCAGTAACTCACTCCCTTTCAGTCTCAGTAACTCACTCCATCTCACACAGTAACTCACTCCCTCTCACACAGTAACGCAGCCCTTCACTCTCAGTAACTCACTCCCTCTCACTCTCAGTAACTCACTCCCTCTCACTCTCAATAACTCACTCCCTCTCACTCTCAGTAACTCACTCCCTCTCACACTCAGTAACTCACTCCCTCTCACTCTCAGTAACACACCTCCCTCTCACTCACAGTAACTCACTCCTTCGCACTCTCAGTAACTCACTCCCTCTCACTCTCAGTAACTCATTCCCTCTCACTCTCAGTAACTCACTCCCTCTCACTCTCAGTAACTCAGTCACTTACTCTCAGTAACTCACTCCCTCACTCTCAATAACTCACTCCCTCTCACTCTCAGTAACTCACTCCCTCTCAGTCTCAGTAACTCACTCCCTCTCACACCGTAACTGAGTCCCTCTCACACAGTAACTCACTCCCTCACTCTCAGTAACTCACTCCCTCTCACTCTCAGTAACTCACTCCCTCTCACTCTCAGGAACTCACTCCCGCTCACTCTCAGTAACTCACTCCCTCTCAATCTCAGTTACTCACTCCCGCTCACTCTCAGTAACTCACTCCCTCTCACTCTCAGTAACTCACTCCCTGTCACTCTCAGTAACTCACTCCCTCTCACACAATAACTCACTCCCTCTCCCACAGTAATTCAGTCCCTCACTTTCAGTAACTCACTCCCTCTCAGTCTCAGCAACTCACTCCCTCTCACACAGAAACTCAGTCCCTCTCACAGTTGGTAACACACTCGCTCTCACTCTCAGTAACTCACTCCCTCTCACTCTCAGTAACTCTCTCCCTCTCTCTCTCAGTAACACACTCCCTCTCATTCTCAGTAACTCACTCCCTCTTACTCTCAGTAACTCACTCCCTCTCACTATCAGTAATTCACTCCCTCTCACTCTCAGTAACTCACTCCCTCTCACTCTCAGTAACTCACTCCCTCTCACTCTCAGTAACTCACTCCCTCTCACTCTCAGTAACTCATTCCCTCTCAGTCTCCGTAAATCACTCCCTCTAACTCTCAGTAACTCACTCCCTCTCACTCTTAGTAACTCACTCCCTTATTCTCAGTAACTCACTCCCTCACTCTCAGTAACTCACTCCCTCTCACTCTGAGTAACTCACTCCCTCTCAGTCTCAGTAACTCACTCCCTCTCACACCGTAACTGAGTCCCTCTCACACAGTAACTCACTCCCTCACTCTCAGTAACTCACTCCCTCTCACTCTCAGTAACTCACTCCCTCTCAGTCTCATTAACTCACTCGCTCTCACACCGTAACTCAGTCCCTCTCCCACTCAGTAACTCACTCCCTCACTCTCAGTAACTCACTCCCTCTCACTCTCAGGAACTCACTCCCACTCACTCTCAGTAACTCACTCCCTCTCACTCTCAGTAACTCACTACTTCTCACTCTCAGTAACTCACTCCCTCTGACTCTCAGTAACTCACTCCCTCTCACTCTCAGTAACTCACTCCCTCTCTCACTCAGTAACTCACTCCCTCACTCTCAGTAACTCACTCCCTCTCACTCTCAGTAACTCACTCCCTTACCCTCAGTAACTCACTCCCTCACTCTCAGTAACTCTCTCCCTGTCACTCTCAGTAGCTCACTCCCTCTCAGTCTCAGTAACTTACTCTCTCTCACACAGTAACTCACTCCCTCTCACACAGTAACTCGCTCCCTCACTCTCAGTAACTCACTCTCTCTCAGTCTCAGTAACTCACTCCCTCTGACACAGTAACTCACTCCCTCTCACACAGTAACGCACCCCCTCACTCTCAGTAACTCACTCCCTCTCACTCTCAGTAACTCACTCCCTCTCACTCTCAGTAACTCACTCCCTCTCACTCTCAGTAACTCACTCCCTCTCACTCTCAGTAACTCACTCCCTCTCACTCTCAGTAACTCACTCCCTCTCTCTCAGTAACACACTCCTTCACTCTCAGTCACTCACTCCCTCTCACACAGTAACTCACTCCTTCACTTTCAGTAACTCACTCCCTCACTCTCAGTAACTCACTCGTTCACTCTCAGTAACTCACTCCCTCTCACACAGTAACTCACTCCCTCTCACACAGTAACTCACTCCCTCACTCTCAGTAACTCACTCCCTCTCACTCTCAGTAACTCACTCCCTCTCACTCTCAGTAACTCACTCCCTCTCACTCTCAGTAACTCACTCCCTCTCTCTCAGTAACTCACTCCTTCACTCTCAGTAACTCACTCACTCTCACACAGTAACTCACTCCCTCTCACACAGTAACTCACTCCCTCACTCTCAGTAACTCACTCCCTCTCACTCTCAGTACCTCACTCCCTCCACTCTCAGTAACTCACTCCCTCTCACTGTCAGTAACTCACTCCCTCTCTCACTCAGTAACTCACTCCCTCACTCTCAGTAACTCACTCCCTCTCACTCTCAGTAACTCACTCCCTTACTCTCAGTAACTCACTCCCTCTCACTCTCAGTCACTCATTCCTTCTCGCTCTCAGTCACTCACTCCCTCTCACACATTAACTCACTCCCTCTCACAAGGTAACTCACTCTCTCACTCTCAGTAACTCTCTCCCTCTCACTCTCAGTAACTCACTCCCTCGCACTCTCATTAACTCACTCCATCTCACTCTCGGTAACTCACTCGCTCTCACTCTCAGTAACTCACTCCCTCACTCAGTAACTCACTTCCTCACTCTCAGTAACTCACTCCCTCTCACTCTCAGTAACTCACTCTCTCTCACTCTAAGTAAATCACTCCCTCTCACTCAGTAACTCAGTCCCTCTCACTCTCAGTAACTCACTCCGTCTCTCTCAGTAACTCGCTCCCTCACTCAGTAACTCCCTCCCTCTCACTCTCATCAACTCACTCCCTCACTCTCAGTAATTCACTCCCTCTCACTCAGTAACTCACTCCCTCTCATTCTCAGTAACTCACTCCCTCTCAGTCTCAGTAACTCACTCCCTCTCGCACAGTAACTCACTCCCTCTCACACAGTAACTCACTCCCTCACTCTCAGTAACTCACTCCCTCTGACTCTCTGTAACTCACTCCCTCTCACTCTCAGTAACACAGTCCCTCTCACTCTCAGTAACTCACTCCCTCTCACTCTCAGTAACTCACTCCCTCTCACTCTCAGTAACTCACTCCCTCTCACTCTCAGTAACTCACTCCCTCTCTCTCAGTAACTCACTCCTTCACTCTCAGTAACCCCCTCCGTCACTCTCAGTAACTCACTCCTTCACTCTCAGTAACTCACTCCCTCTCACACAGTAACTCACTCCCTCACTCTCAGTAACTCAATCCCTCTCACTCTCAGTAACTCACTCCATCTCAGTCTCAGTAACTCACTCCCTCTCACACAGTAACTCACTCCCTCTCACACAGTAACTCACTCACTCACTCTCAGTAAATCAATCCCTCTCACTCTCAGTAACTCAGTCACTCTCACTCTCAGTAACTCACTCCCTCTCACTCTCAGTAACTCACTCGCTCTCACTCTCAGTAACTCACTCCCTCTCTCACTCAGTAACTCACTCCCTCACTCTCAGTAACTCACTCGCTCTCACTCTCAGTAACTCACTCCCTTACTCTCAGTAACTCACTCACTCTCACTCTCAGTAACTCACTCCCTCGCGCTCTCAGTCTCTCACTCCCTCTCACACAGTAACTCACTCCCTCTCACAGAGTAACTCACTCCCTCACTCTCAGTAACTATCTCCCTCTCACTCTCAGTAACTCGCTCCCTCTCACTCTCATTAACTCACTCCATCTCACTCTCGGTAACTCACTCGCTCTCACTCTCAGTAACTCGCTCCCTCTCACTCTCAGTAACTCACTCCCTCTCACTCGAAGTAAATCACTCCCTCTCACTCAGGAACTCAGTCCCTCTCACTCTCAGTAACTCACTCCCTCACTCTCAGTAACTCACTCCCTCTCACTCAGTAACTCACTCCCTCTCACTCTCAGTAACTCACTCCCTCACTCTCAGTAACTCACACCCTCACACTCAGTAACTCACTCCCCCTCTCTCTCGGTAACACACTCGCTCTCACTCTTAGTAACTCACTCCCTCTCACTCTCAGTAACTCGCTCCTTCTCACTCTCAGGAACACACTCCCTCTCATTCTCAGTAACTCACTCCCTCTCACTCTCAGTAACTCACTCCCTCTCACTCTCAGTAATTCACTCCCTCTTACTCTCAGTAACTCACTCCCTCTCACTCTCAGTAATTCACTCCCTCGCACTCTCAGTAACTCACTCCCTCTCACTCTCAGTAACTCGCTCCTTCTCACTCTCAGGAACACACTCCCTCTCATTCTCAGTAACTCACTCCCTCTCACTCTCAGTAACTCACTCCCTCTCACTCTCAGTAATTCACTCCCTCTTACTCTCAGTAACTCACTCCCTCTCACTCTCAGTAACACAATCCCTCACTCTCAGGAACTCACTCCCTCACTCTCAGTAACTCACTCCCTCACTCTCATTAACTCCCTCTCAATCTCAGTAACTCACTCCCTCACTCTCAGTAACTCACTCCCTCACTCTCAGTAACTCACTCCTCACTCGAAGTAACTCCCTCTCATTCTCAGTAACTCACTCACAATCACTCTCAGTAACTCACTCACTCACTCTCAGTAACTCATTCCCTCACAGTCTCAGTAACTTACTCCCTCTCACTCTCAGTAACTCACACCCTCTCACTCTCAGTAACTCACTCACTGTCACGCTCAGTAACTCACTCCCTCTCAGTCTCAGCAACTCACTCCCTCTCACACCGTAACTCAGTCCCTCTCACACAGTAACTCACTCCCTTTCTCTCAGTAACTCACTCCCTCTCACTCTCAGTAACTCACTGCCTCTCACTCTCAGTAACTCACTCCCTCTCACTCTCAGTAACTCACTCCCTCTCACTCTCAATAACTCACTCCCTCTCTCACTCAGTAACTCACTCCCTCACTCTCAGGAACTCCCTCCCTCTCACGCTCAGTAACTCACTCCCTTACTCTCAGTAACTCGCTCCCTCACTCTCAGTAACTCACTCCCTCTCACTCTCAATAATTCACTCCCTCTCAGTCTCAGTAACTCACTCCCTCTCACACAGTAACTCACTCCCTCTCACACAGTAACCCACTCCCTCACTCTCAGTAACTCACTCCCTCTCACTCTCAGTAACTCACTCCCTCTCACTCTCAATAACTCACTCCCTCTCACTCTCAGTAACTCACTCCCTCTCACACTCAGTAACTCACTCCCTCTCACTCTCAGTAACACACCTCCCTCTCACTCACAGTAACTCACTCCTTCTCACTCTCAGTAACTCACTCCCTCTCACTCTCAGGAACTCATTCCCTCTCACTCTCAGTAACTCACTCCCTCTCACTCTCAGTAACTCAGTCACTTACTCTCAGTAACTCACTCCCTCACTCTCAATAACTCACTCCCTCTCACTCTCAGTAACTCACTCCCTCTCAGTCTCAGTAACTCACTCCCTCTCACACCGTAACTGAGTCCCTCTCACACAGTAACTCACTCCCTCACTCTCAGTAACTCACTCCCTCTCACTCTCAGTAACTCACTCCCTCTCACTCTCAGGAACTCACTCCCGCTCACTCTCAGTAACTCACTCCCTCTCAATCTCAGTTACTCACTCCCGCTCACTCTCAGTAACTCACTCCCTCTCACTCTCAGTAACTCACTCCCTGTCACTCTCAGTAACTCACTCCCTCTCACACAATAACTCACTCCCTCTCCCACAGTAATTCAGTCCCTCACTTTCAGTAACTCACTCCCTCTCAGTCTCAGCAACTCACTCCCTCTCACACAGAAACTCAGTCCCTCTCACTGTCGGTAACTCACTCGCTCTCACTCTCAGTAACTCACTCCCTCTCACTCTCAATAACTCTCTCCCTCTCTCTCTCAGTAACACACTTCCTCTCATTCTCAGTAACTCACTCCCTCTTACTCTCAGTAACTCACTCCCTCTCACTATCAGTAATTCACTCCCTCTCACTCTCAGTAACTCACTCCCTCTCACTCTCAGTAACTCACTCCCTCTCACTCTCAGTAACTCACTCCCTCTCACTCTCAGTAACTCATTCCCTCTCAGTCTCCGTAAATCACTCCCTCTAACTCTCAGTAACTCACTCCCTCTCACTCTTAGTAACTCACTCCCTTATTCTCAGTAACTCACTCCCTCACTCTCAGTAACTCACTCCCTCTCACTCTGAGTAACTCACTCCCTCTCAGTCTCAGTAACTCACTCCCTCTCACACCGTAACTGAGTCCCTCTCACACAGTAACTCACTCCCTCACTCTCAGTAACTCACTCCCTCTCACTCTCAGTAACTCACTACTTCTCACTCTCAGTAACTCACTCCCTCTGACTCTCAGTAACTCACTCCCTCTCACTCTCAGTAACTCACTCCCTCTCTCACTCAGTAACTCACTCCCTCACTCTCAGTAACTCACTCCCTCTCACTCTCAGTAACTCACTCCCTTACCCTCAGTAACTCACTCCCTCACTCTCAGTAACTCTCTCCCTGTCAATCTCAGTAGCTCACTCCCTCTCAGTCTCAGTAACTTACTCTCTCTCACACAGTAACTCACTCCCTCTCACACAGTAACTCGCTCCCTCACTCTCAGTAACTCACTCTCTCTCAGTCTCAGTAACTCACTCCCTCTGACACAGTAACTCACTCCCTCTCACACAGTAACGCACCCCCTCACTCTCAGTAACTCACTCCCTCTCACTCTCAGTAACTCACTCCCTCTCACTCTCAGTAACTCACTCCCTCTCACTCTCAGTAACTCACTCCCTCTCACTCTCAGTAACTCACTCCCTCTCACTCTCAGTAACTCACTCCCTCTCTCTCAGTAACACACTCCTTCACTCTCAGGAACTCACTCCCTCTCACACAGTAACTCACTCCTTCACTTTCAGTAACTCACTCCCTCACTCTCAGTAACTCACTCGTTCACTCTCAGTAACTCACTCCCTCTCACACAGTAACTCACTCCCTCTCACACAGTAACTCACTCCCTCACTCTCAGTAACTCACTCCCTCTCACTCTCAGTAACTCACTCCCTCTCACTCTCAGTAACTCACTCCCTCTCACTCTCAGTAACTCACTCCCTCTCTCTCAGTAACTCACTCCTTCACTCTCAGTAACTCACTCCCTCTCACACAGTAACTCACTCCCTCTCACACAGTAACTCACTCCCTCACTCTCAGTAACTCACTCCCTCTCACTCTCAGTACTTCACTCCCTCCACTCTCAGTAACTCCCTCCCTCTCACTGTCAGTAACTCACTCCCTCTCTCACTCAGTAACTCACTCCCTCACTCTCAGTAACTCACTCCCTCTCACTCTCAGTAACTCACTCCCTTACTCTCAGTAACTCACTCCCTCTCACTCTCAGTAACTCATTCCTTCTCGCTCTCAGTCACTCACTCCCTCTCACACATTAACTCACTCCCTCTCACAAGGTAACTCACTCTCTCACTCTCAGTAACTCTCTCCCTCTCACTCTCAGTAACTCACTCCCTCGCACTCTCATTAACTCACTCCATCTCACTCTCGGTAACTCACTCGCTCTCACTCTCAGTAACTCACTCCCTCACTCAGTAACTCACTTCCTCACTCTCAGTAACTCACTCCCTCTCACTCTCAGTAACTCACTCTCTCTCACTCTAAGTAAATCACTCCCTCTCACTCAGTAACTCAGTCCCTCTCACTCTCAGTAACTCACTCCCTCTCTCTCAGTAACTCGCTCCCTCACTCAGTAACTCCCTCCCTCTCACTCTCATCAACTCACTCCCTCACTCTCAGTAATTCACTCCCTCTCACTCAGTAACTCACTCCCTCTCATTCTCAGTAACTCACTCCCTCTCAGTCTCAGTAACTCACTCCCTCTCGCACAGTAACTCACTCCCTCTCACACAGTAACTCACTCCCTCACTCTCAGTAACTCACTCCCTCTGACTCTCTGTAACTCACTCCCTCTCACTCTCAGTAACACAGTCCCTCTCACTCTCAGTAACTCACTCACTCTCACTCTCAGTAACTCACTCCCTCTCACTCTCAGTAACTCACTCCCTCTCACTCTCAGTAACTCACTCCCTCTCTCTCAGTAACTCACTCCTTCACTCTCAGTAACCCCCTCCGTCACTCTCAGTAACTCACACCTTCACTCTCAGTAACTCACTCCCTCTCACACAGTAACTCACTCCCTCACTCTCAGTAACTCAATCCCTCTCACTCTCAGTAACTCACTCCATCTCAGTCTCAGTAACTCACTCCCTCTCACACAGTAACTCACTCCCTCTCACACAGTAACTCACTCACTCACTCTCAGTAAATCAATCCCTCTCACTCTCAGTAACTCAGTCACTCTCACTCTCAGTAACTCACTCCCTCTCACTCTCAGTAACTCACTCGCTCTCACTCTCAGTAACTCACTCCCTCTCTCACTCAGTAACTCACTCCCTCACTCTCAGTAACTCACTCGCTCTCACTCTCAGTAACTCACTCCCTTACTCTCAGTAACTCACTCACTCTCACTCTCAGTAACTCACTCCCTCGCGCTCTCAGTCTCTCACTCCCTCTCACACAGTAACTCACTCCCTCTCACAGAGTAACTCACTCCCTCACTCTCAGTAACTATCTCCCTCTCACTCTCAGTAACTCGCTCCCTCTCACTCTCATTAACTCACTCCATCTCACTCTCGGTAACTCACTCGCTCTCACTCTCAGTAACTCGCTCCCTCTCACTCTCAGTAACTCACTCCCTCTCACTCGAAGTAAATCACTCCCTCTCACTCAGTAACTCAGTCCCTCTCACTCTCAGTAACTCACTCCCTCACTCTCAGTAACTCACTCCCTCTCACTCAGTAACTCACTCCCTCTCACTCTCAGTAACTCACTCCCTCACTCTCAGTAACTCACACCCTCACACTCAGTAACTCACTCCCCCTCTCTCTCGGTAACACACTCGCTCTCACTCTTAGTAACTCACTCCCTCTCACTCTCAGTAACTCGCTCCCTCTCACTCTCAGGAACACACTCCCTCTCATTCTCAGTAACTCACTCCCTCTCACTCTCAGTAACTCACTCCCTCTCACTCTCAGTAATTCACTCCCTCTTACTCTCAGTAACTCACTCCCTCTCACTCTCAGTAATTCACTCCCTCGCACTCTCAGTAACTCACTCCCTCTCACTCTCTGTAACTCACTCCCTCTCACTCTCAGTAACTCAATCCCTCACTCTCAGGAACTCACTCCCTCACTCTCAGTAACTCACTCCCTCACTCTCATTAACTCCCTCTCAATCTCAGTAACTCACTCCCTCACTCTCAGTAACTCACTCCCTCACTCTCAGTAACTCACTTCTCACTCTAAGTAACTCCCTCTCATTCTCAGTAACTCACTCACAATCACTCTCAGTAACTCACTCACTCACTCTCAGTAACTCATTCCCT
Source organism: Somniosus microcephalus (assembly GCF_052327205.1). Taxonomy (NCBI): domain Eukaryota; kingdom Metazoa; phylum Chordata; class Chondrichthyes; order Squaliformes; family Somniosidae; genus Somniosus; species Somniosus microcephalus. Next base: position 18,639,577 of record NC_141014.1, read on the forward strand.
CACAGTCTCAGTAACTCACTCCCTCTCACTCTCAGTAACTCACACCCTCTCACTCTCAGTAACTCACTCACTGTCACGCTCAGTAACTCACTCCCTCTCAGTCTCAGCAACTCACTCCCTCTCACACCGTAACTCAGTCCCTCTCACACAGTAACTCACTCCCTTTCTCTCAGTAACTCACTCCCTCTCACTCTCAGTAACTCACTCCCTCTCACTCTCAGTAACTCACTCCCTCTCACTCTCAGTAACTTTCTCCCTCTCACTCTCAGTAACTCACTCCCTCTCTCACTCAGTAACTCACTCCCTCACTCTCAGGAACTCACTCCCTCTCACGCTCAGTAACTCACTCCCTTACTCTCAGTAACTCGCTCCCTCACTCTCAGTAACTCACTCCCTCTCACTCTCAATAATTCACTCCCTCTCAGTCTCAGTAACTCACTCCCTCTCACACAGTAACTCACTCCCTCTCACACAGTAACCCACTCCCTCACTCTCAGTAACTCACTCCCTCTCAGTCTCAGAAACTCACTCCCTCTCACACAGTAACTCACTCCCTCTCACACAGTAACTCACTCCCTCACTCTCAGTAACTCACTCCCTCTCACTCTCAGTCACTCACTCCCTCTCACTCTCAGTAATTCATTCCACTCACTCTCAGTAACTCACTCCCTTACTCTCAGTAACTCACTCCCTCTCCCTCTCAGTAACTCACTCCCTCTCAGTCTCAGTAACTCACTCGCTCTCACACCGTAACTCACTCACTCCCTCACTCAGTAACTCACTCCCTCACTCTCAGTAACTCACTCCCTCTCACTCTCAGTAACTCACTCCCTTACTCTCATTAACTCACTCCCTCACTCTCAGTAACTCACTCCCTCTCACTCTCAGTAACTCACTCCCTCTCAGTCTCAGTAACTCACTCCCTCTCACACAGTAACTCACTCCCTCTCACACAGTAACACACTCCCTCACTCTCAGTAACTCACTCCCTCTCAGTCTCAGTAACTCACTCCCTCTGACACAGTAACTCACTCCCTCTCACACAGTAAATCACCCCTCACTCTCAGTAACTCACTCCCTCTCACTCTCAGTAACTCACTCCCTCTCACTCTCAGTAACTCACTCGCTCTCACTCTCAGTAACTCACTCCCTCTCACTCTTAGTAACTCACTCCCTCTCTCAGTCAGTAACTCACTCCTCACTCTCAGTAACTCACTCCCTCTCACTCTCAGTAACTCATTCCCTCTCACTCTCAGGAACTGACTCCCGCTCACTCTCAGTAACTCACTCCCTCTCAATCTCAGTAACACACTCCCACTCACTCTCAGTAAATCACTCCCTCTCACTCTCAGTAACTCACTCCCTCTCACTCTCAATAACTCACTCCCTCTCACACAGTAACTCACTCCCTCTCCCACAGTAACTCAGTCCCTCACTCTCAGTAACTCACTCCCTCTCACTCTCAGTAACTCACTCCCTCTCACCCAGAAACTCACTCCCTCTCACTCTCGGTAACTCACGCGCTCTCACTCTCAGTAACTCACTCCCTCTCACTCTCAGTAACTCACTCCCTCTCTCTCTCAGTAACACACTCCCTCTCATTCTCAGTAACTCACTCCCTCTTAATCTCAGTAACTCACTCCCTCTCACTATCAGTAATTCACTCCCTCTCACTCTCAATAACTCACTCCCTCTCACTCTCAGTAACTCACTCCCTCTCACTCTCAGTAACTCACTCCCTTTCATTCTCAGTAACTCACCTCCCTCTCACACTCAGTAACTCACTCCCACTCACTCTCAGTAAATCACTCCCTCTCACTCTCAGTAACTCACTCCCTCTCACTCTCAGTAACTCACTCCCTCTCACTCTCAGTAACTCACTCCCTCTCAGTCTCCGTAAATCACTTCCTCTCACTCTCAGGAACACACTCACTCTCAGTCTCCGTAAATCACTCCCTCTAACTCTCAGTAACTCACTCCCTCTCACTCTCAGTAACTCACTCCCTTACTCTCAGTAACTCACTCCCTCACTCTCAGTAACTCACTCCCTCTCACTCTCAGTCACTCACTCCCTCTCAGTCTCAGTAACTCACTCCCTCTCACACTGTAACTCAGTCCCTCTCACACAGTAACTGACTCCCTCACTCTCAGTAACTCACTCCCTCTCACTCTCAGTAACTCACTACTTCTCACTCTCAGTAACTCACTCCCTCTCACTCTCAGTAACTCACTCCCTCTCACTCTCAGTTACTCACTCCCTCTCTCACTCAGTAACTCACTCCCTCACTCTCAGTAATTCACTCCCTCTCACTCTCAGTAACTCACTCCCTTACCCTCAGTAACTCACTCCCTCACTCTCAGTAACTCAATCCCTGTCACTCTCAGTACCTCACTCCCTCTCAGTCTCAGGAACTTACTCTCTCTCACACAGTATCTCACTCCCTCTCACACAGTAACTCACTCCCTCACTCTCAGTAACTCACTCCCTCTCAGTCTCAGAAAACTCACTCCCTCTGACACAGCAACTCACTCCCTCTCACACAGTAACGCACCCCCCTCACTCTCAGTAACTCACTCCCTCTCACTCTCAGTAACTCACTCCCTCTCACACTCAGTAGCTCATTCCCTCTCACTCTCAGTAACTCCCTCCCTCTCTCGCTCAGTAACTCACTCCCTCACTCTCAGTAACTCACTCCCTCTCACTCTCAGTAACTCACTCCCTTACTCTCAGTAACTCACTCCCTCACTCTCAGTAACTCACTCGCTCTCTCTCAGTAACTCACTCCCTCTCAGTCTCAGTAACTCACCCCCTCTCACACAGTAACTCACTCCCTCTCACACAGTAACTCACTCCCTCACTCTCAGTAACTCACTCCCTCTCAGTCTCAGTAACTCACTCCATCTCACACAGTAACTCACTCCCTCTCACACAGTAACTCAGTCCCTCACTCTCAGTAACTCACTCCCTCTCACTCTCAGTAACTCACTCCCTCTCACTCTCAGTAACTCACACCCTCTCACTCTCAATAACTCACTCCCTCACTCTCAGTAACTCACTACCTCTCACTCTCAGTATCTCACTCCCTCTCAGTCTCAGTAACTCACTCCCTCTCACTCTCAGTAACTCACTCCCTCTCACTCTCAGTAACTCACTCCCTCTCACTCTCAGTAACTCACTCCCTCTCACTCTCAGTAACTCACTCCCTCTCACTTTCAGTAACTCACTCCCTCACTCTCAGTAACTCACATCCTCACTCTCAGTAACTCACTCCCTCTCACACAGTAACTCACTCACTCACTCTCAGTAACTCACTCCCTCTCACTCTCAGTAACTCACCCCCTCTCACTCTCAGTAACTCACTCACTCTCACTCTCAGTAACTCACTCCCTCACACTCTCAGTAACTCACTCCCTCTCACTCTCAGGAACTCACTCCCTCTCACTCACAGTAACTCACTCCCTCTCACTCTCAGTAACTCACTCCCTTACTCTCAGTAACTCACTCCCTCACACTCTCAGTAACTCACTCCCTCTCACTCTCAGTAACTCACTCCCTCTCACTCACAGTAACTCACTCCCTCTCACTCTCAGTAACTCACTCCCTCACACTCTCAGTAACTCACTCCCTCTCACTCTCAGTAACTCACTCCCTCTCACACAGTAACTCACTGGCTCACTCTCAGTAACTCACTCCCTCTCCCTCTCAGTAACTCACTCCCTCTCAGTCTCAGTAACACTCTCGCTCTCACACCGTAACTCAGTCCCTCCCTCACTCAGTAACTCACTCCCTCACTCTCAGTAACTCAGTCCCTCTCTCACTCAGTAACTCACTCCCTCACTCTCAGTAACTCACTCCCTCTCAATCTCAGTAACACACTCCCGCTCACTCTCAGTAAATCACTCCCTCTCACTCTCAGTAACTCACTCCCTCTCACTCTCAATAACTCACTCCCTCTCACACAGTAACTCACTCCCTCTCCCACAGTAACTCAGTCTCTCACTCTCAGTAACTCACTCCCTCTCAGTCTCAGTAACTCACTCCCTCTCACCCAGAAACTCACTCCTTCTCACTCTCGGTAACTCACGCGCTCTCACTCTCAGTAACTCACTCCCTCTCACTCTCAGTAACTCACTCCCTCTCACTATCAGTAATTCACTCCCTCTCACCCTCAATAACTCACTCCCTCTCACTCTCAGTAACTCACTCCCTCTCACTCTCAGTAACTCACTCCCTTTCACTCTCAGCAACTCACCTCCCTCTCACTCTCAGTAACTCACTCCCACTCACTCTCAGTAAATCACTCCCTCGCACTCTCAGTAACTCACTCCCTCTCACTCTCAGTAACTCACTCCCTCTCACTCTCAGTAACTCACTCCCTCTCAGTCTCCGTAAATCACTCCCTCTCACTCTCAGGAACAGACTCACTCTCAGTATCCGTAAATCACTCCCTCTAACTCTCAGTAACTCACTCCCTCTCACTCTCAGTAACTCACTCACTTACTCTCAGTAACTCACTCCCTCACTCTCAGTAACTCACTCCCTCTCACTCTCAGTCACTCACTCCCTCTCAGTCTCAGTAACTCACTCCCTCTCGCACCGTAACTGAGTCCCTCTCACACAGTAACTGACTCCCTCACTCTCAGTAACTCACTCCCTCTCACTCTCAGTAACTCACTACTTCTCACTCTCAGTAACTCACTCCCTCTCACTCTCAGTAACTCACTCCCTCTCACTCTCAGTTACTCACTCCCTCTCTCACTCAGTAACTCACTACCTCACTCTCAGTAACTCACTCCCTCTCACTCTCAGTAACTCACTCCCTTACCCTCAGTAACTCACTCCCTCACTCTCAGTAACTCAATCCCTGTCACTCTCAGTACCTCACTCCCTCTCAGTCTCAGTAACTTACTCTCTCTCACACAGTATCTCACTCCCTCTCACACAGTAACTCACTCCCTCACTCTCAGTAACTCACTCCCTCTCAGTCTCAGAAAACTCACTCCCTCTGACACAGTAACTCACTCCCTCTCACACAGTAACGCATCCCCCTCACTCTCAGTAACTCACTCCCTCTCACTCTCAGTAACTCACCCCCTCTCACTCTCAGTAGCTCACTCCCTCTCACTCTCAGTAACTCCCTCCCTCTCTCGCTCAGTAACTCACTCCCTCACTCTCAGTAACTCACTCCCTCTCACTCTCAGTAACTCACTCCCTTACTCTCAGTAACTCACTCCCTCACTCTCAGTAATTCACTCGCTCTCACTCTCAGTAACTCACTCACTCTCAGTCTCAGTAACTCACCCCCTCTCACACAGTAACTCACTCCCTCTCACACAGTAACTCACTCCCTCACTCTCAGTAACTCACTCCCTCTCAGTCTCAGTAACTCACTCCATCTCACACAGTAACTCACTCCCTCTCACACAGTAACTCAGTCCCTCACTCTCAGTAACTCACTCCCTCTCACTCTCAGTAACTCACTCCCTCTCACTCTCAGTAACTCACACCCTCTCACTCTCAATAACTCACTCCCTCTCACTCTCAGTAACTCACTCCCTCTCACTCTCAGTAACTCACTCCCTCTCTCACTCAGTAACTCATTCCCTCTCACTCTCAGTAACTCACTCCCTCTTACTCTCAGTATCTCACTCCCTCTCAGTCTCAGTAACTCACTCCCTCTCACTCTCAGTAACTCACTCCCTCTCACTCTCAGTAACTCACTCACTCTCACTCTCAGTAACTCACTCCCTCTCACTTTCAGTAACTCACTCCCTCTCACTTTCAGTAACTCACTCCCTCACTCTCAGTAACTCACATCCTCACTCTCAGTAACTCACTCCCTCTCACACAGTAGCTCACTCACTCACTCTCAGTAACTCACTCCTCTCACTCTCAGTAACTCACTCCCTCTCACTCTCAGTAACTCACTCCCTCTCACTCTCAGTAACTCACTCCCTCTCAGTCTCCGTGAATCACTCCCTCTCACTCTCAGGAACACACTCACTCTCAGTCTCCGTAAATCACTCCCTCTAACTCTCAGTAACTCACTCCCTCTCACTCTCAGTAACTCACTCACTTACTCTCAGTAACTCACTCCCTCACTCTCAGTAACTCACTCCCTCTCACTCTCAGTCACTCACTCCCTCTCAGTCTCAGTAACTCACTCCCTCTCACACCGTAACTGAGTCCCTCTCACACAGTAACTGACTCCCTCACTCTCAGTAACTCACTCCCTCTCACTCTCAGTAACTCACTACTTCTCACTCTCAGTAACTCACTCCCTCTCACTCTCAGTAACTCACTCCCTCTCACTCTCAGTTACTCACTCCCTCTCTCACTCAGTAACTCACTACCTCACTCTCAGTAACTCACTCCCTCTCACTCTCAGTAACTCACTCCCTTACCCTCAGTAACTCACTCCCTCACTCTCAGTAACTCAATCCCTGTCACTCTCAGTACCTCACTCCCTCTTCGTCTCAGTAACTTACTCTCTCTCACACAGTATCTCACTCCCTCTCACACAGTAACTCACTCCCTCACTCTCAGTAACTCACTCCCTCTCAGTCTCAGAAAACTCACTCCCTCTGACACAGTAACTCACTCCCTCTCACACAGTAACGCACCCCCTCACTCTCAGTAACTCACTCCCTCTCACTCTCAGTAACTCACTCCCTCTCACTCTCAGTAGCTCACTCCCTCTCACTCTCAGTAACTCCCTCCCTCTCTCGCTCAGTAACTCACTCCCTCACTCTCAGTAACTCACTCCCTCTCACTCTCAGTAACTCACTCCCTTACTCTCAGTAACTCACTCCCTCACTCTCAGTAATTCACTCGCTCTCACTCTCAGTAACTCACTCCCTCTCAGTCTCAGTAACTCACCCCCTCTCACACAGTAACTCACTCCCTCTCACACAGTAACTCACTCCCTCACTCTCAGTAACTCACTCCCTCTCAGTCTCAGTAACTCACTCCATCTCACACAGTAACTCACTCCCTCTCACACAGTAACTCAGTCCCTCACTCTCAGTAACTCACTCCCTCTCACTCTCAAAAACTCACTCCCTCGCACTCTCAGTAACTCACACCCTCTCACTCTCAATAACTCACTCCCTCTCACTCTCAGTAACTCACTCCCTCTCACTCTCAGTAACTCACTCCCTCTCTCACTCTCAGTAACTCACTCCCTCTTACTCTCAGTATCTCACTCCCTCTCAGTCTCAGTAACTCACTCCCTCTCACTCTCAGTAACTCACTCCCTCTCACTCTCAGTAACTCACTCACTCTCACTCTCAGTAACTCACTCCCTCTCACTTTCAGTAACTCACTCCCTCTCACTTTCAGTAACTCACTCCCTCACTCTCAGTAACTCACATCCTCACTCTCAGTAACTCACTCCCTCTCACACAGTAACTCACTCACTCACTCTCAGTAACTCACTCCCTCTCACTCTCAGTAACTCACCCCCTCTCACTCTCAGTAACTCACTCCCTCACACTCTCAGTAACTCACTCCCTCTCACTCTCAGGAACTCACTCCCTCTCACTCACAGTAACTCACTCCCTCTCACTCTCAGTAACTCACTCCCTTACTCTCAGTAACTCACTCCATCACGCTCTCAGTAACTCACTCCCTCTCACTCTCAGTAACTCACTCCCTCTCACTCACAGTAACTCACTCCCTCTCACTCTCAGTAAATCCCTCCCTCACACTCTCAGTAACTCACTCCCTCTCACTCTCAGTAACTCACTCCCTCTCACACAGTAACTCACTGGCTCACTCTCAGTAACTCACTCCCTCTCCCTCTCAGTAACTCACTCCCTCTCAGTCTCAGTAACTCACTCGCTCTCACACCGTAACTCACTCACTCCCTCACTCAGTAACTCACTCCCTCACTCTCAGTAACTCACTCCCTCTCACTCTCAGTAACTCACTCCCTTACTCTCATTAACTCACTCCCTCACTCTCAGTAACTCACTCCCTCTCACTCTCAGTAACTCACTCCCTCTCAGTCTCAGTCACTCACTCCCTCTCACACAGTAACTCACTCCCACTCACACAGTAACACACTCCCTCACTCTCAGTAACTCACTCCCTCTCAGTCTCAGTAACTCACTCCCTCTGACACAGTAACTCACTCCCTCTCACACAGTAAATCACCCCTCACTCTCAGTAACTCACTCCCTCTCACTCTCAGTAACTCACTCCCTTTCACTCTCAGTAACTCACTCACTCTCACTCTCAGTAACTCACTCCCTCTCACTCTTAGTAACTCACTCCCTCTCTGACTCAGTAACTCACTCCTCACTCTCAGTAACTCACTCCCTCTCACTGTCAGTAACTCACTCCCTCTCACTCTCAGTAACACACTCCCGCTCACTCTCAGTAACTCACTCCCTCTCACTCTCAGTAACTCACTCCCTCTCACTCTCAGTAACTCACTCCCTCTCACACAGTAACTCACTCCCTCTCCCACAGTAACTCAGTCCCTCACTCTCAGTAACTCACTCCCTCTCAGTCTCAGTAACTCACTCCCTCTCACACAGAAACTCACTCCCTCTCACTCTCGGTAACTCACTCGCTCTCACTCTCAGTAACTCACTCCCTCTCCCTCTCAGTAACGCACTCCCTCTCTCTCTCAGTAACACACTCCCTCTCATTCTCAGTAACTCACTCCCTCTTACTCTCAGTAACTCACTCCCTCTCACTATCAGTAATTCACTCCCTCTCACTCTCAGTAACTCACTCCCTCTCACTCTCCGTAACTCACTCCCTCTCACTCTCATTAACTCACTCCCTTTCACTCTCAGTAACTCACCTCACTCTCACTCTCAGTAACTCACTCCCACTCACTCTCAGTAAATCACTCCCTCTCACTCTCAGTAACTCACTCCCTCTCACTCTCAGTAACTCACTCCCTCTCACTCAGTAACTCACTCCCTCTCAGTCTCCGTAAATCACTCCCTCTCACTCTCAGGAACACACTCCCTATCAGTCTCCGTAAATCACTCCCTCTAACTCTCAGTAACGCACTCCCTCTCACTCTCAGTAACTCACTCCCTTACTCTCAGTAACTCACTCCCTCACTCTCAGTAACTCACTCCCTCTCACTCTCAGTAACTCACTCCCTCTCAGTCTCAGTAACTCACTCCCTCTCACACCATAACTGAGTCCCTCTCACACAGTAACTCACTCCCTCACTCTCAGTAACTCACTCCCTCTCACTCTCAGTAACTCACTACTTCTCACTCTCAGTAACTCACTCCCTCTCACTCTCAGTAACACACTCCCTCTCACTCTCAGTAACTCACTCCCTCTCTCACTCAGTAACTCACTCCCTCACTCTCAGTAACTCACTACCTCTCACTCTAAGCAACTCGCTCCCTTACCCTCAGTAACTCACTCCCTCACTCTCAGTAACTCACTCCCTGTCACTCTCAGTAACTCACTCCCTCTCAGTCTCAGTAACTTACTCTCTCTCACACAGTAACTCACTCCCTCTCACACAGTAACTCACTCACTCACTCTCAGTAACTCACTCCCTCTCAGTCTCAGTAACTCACTCCCTCTCACTCTCAGTAACTCACTCCCTTTCACTCTCAGTAACTCACCTCACTCTCACTCTCAGTAACTCACTCCCACTCACTGTCAGTAAATCACTCCCTCTCACTCTCAGTAACTCACTCCCTCTCACTCTCAGTAACACACTCCCTCTCACTCTCAGTAACTCACTCCCTCTCAGTCTCCGTAAATCACTCCCTCTCACTCTCAGGAACACACTCCCTATCAGTCTCCGTAAATCACTCCCTCTAACTCTCAGTAACTCACACCCTCTCTCTCTCAGTAACTCACTCCCTTACTCTCAGTAACTCACTCCCTCACTCTCAGTAACTCACTCCCTCTCACTCTCAGTAACTCACTCCCTCTCAGTCTCAGTAACTCACTCCCTCTCACACCATAACTGAGTCCCTCTCACACAGTAACTCACTCCCTCAGTCTCAGTAACTCACTCCCTCTCACACAGAAACTCACTCCCTCTCACTCTCGGTAACTCACTCGCTCTCACTCTCAGTAACTCACTCCCTCTCCCTCTCAGTAACGCACTCCCTCTCTCTCTCAGTAACACACTCCCTCTCATTCTCAGTAACTCACTCCCTCTTACTCTCAGTAACTCACTCCCTCTCACTATCAGTAATTCACTCCCTCTCACTCTCAGTAACTCACTCCCTCTCACTCTCCGTGACTCACTCCCTCTCACTCTCATTAACTCACTCCCTTTCACTCTCAGTAACTCACCTCACTCTCACTCTCAGTAACTCACTCCCACTCACTCTCAGTAAATCACTCCCTCTCACTCTCAGTAACTCACTCCCTCTCACTCTCAGTAACTCACTCCCTCTCACTCTCAGTAACTCACTCCCTCTCAGTCTCCGTAAATCACTCCCTCTCACTCTCAGGAACACACTCCCTATCAGTCTCCGTAAATCACTCCCTCTAACTCTCAGTAACTCACTCCCTCTCACTCTCAGTAACTCACTCCCTTACTCTCAGTAACTCACTCCCTCACTCTCAGTAACTCACTCCCTCTCACTCTCAGTAACTCACTCCCTCTCAGTCTCAGTAACTCACTCCCTCTCACACCATAACTGAGTCCCTCTCACACAGTAACTCACTCCCTCACTCTCAGTATCTCACTCCCTCTCACTCTCAGTAACTCACTACTTCTCACTCTCAGTAACTCACTCCCTCTCACTCTCAGTAACACACTCCCTCTCACTCTCAGTAACTCACTCCCTCTCTCACTCAGTAACTCACTCCCTCTTACTCTCAGTAACTCACTCCCTCTCACTATCAGTAATTCACTCCCTCTCACTCTCAGTAACTCACTCCCTCTCACTCTCCGTAACTCACTCCCTCTCACTCTCATTAACTCACTCCCTTTCACTCTCAGTAACTCACCTCACTCTCACTCTCAGTAACTCACTCCCACTCACTCTCAGTAAATCACTCCCTCTCACTCTCAGTAACTCACTCCCTCTCACTCTCAGTAACTCACTCCCTCTCACTCAGTAACTCACTCCCTCTCAGTCTCCGTAAATCACTCCCTCTCACTCTCAGGAACACACTCCCTATCAGTCTCCGTAAATCACTCCCTCTAACTCTCAGTAACTCACTCCCTCTCACTCTCAGTAACTCACTCCCTTACTCTCAGTAACTCACTCCCTCACTCTCAGTAACTCACTCCCTCTCACTCTCAGTAACTCACTCCCTCTCAGTCTCAGTAACTCACTCCCTCTCACACCATAACTGAGTCCCTCTCACACAGTAACTCACTCCCTCACTCTCAGTAACTCACTCCCTCTCACTCTCAGTAACTCACTACTTCTCACTCTCAGTAACTCACTCCCTCTCACTCTCAGTAACACACTCCCTCTCACTCTCAGTAACTCACTCCCTCTCTCACTCAGTAACTCACTCCCTCACTCTCAGTAACTCACTACCTCTCACTCTAAGCAACTCACTCCCTTACCCTCAGTAACTCACTCCCTCACTCTCAGTAACTCACTCCCTGTCACTCTCAGTAACTCACTCCCTCTCAGTCTCAGTAACTTACTCTCTCTCACACAGTAACTCACTCCCTCTCACACAGTAACTCACTCCCTCACTCTCAGTAACTCACTCCCTCTCAGTCTCAGTAACTCACTCCCTCTCACTCTCAGTAACTCACTCCCTTTCACTCTCAGTAACTCACCTCACTCTCACTCTCAGTAACTCACTCCCACTCACTGTCAGTAAATCACTCCCTCTCACTCTCAGTAACTCACTCCCTCTCACTCTCAGTAACACACTCCCTCTCACTCTCAGGAACTCACTCCCTCTCAGTCTCCGTAAATCACTCCCTCTCACTCTCAGGAAGACACTCCCTATCAGTCTCCGTAAATCACTCCCTCTAACTCTCAGTAACTCACACCCTCTCTCTCTCAGTAACTCACTCCCTTACTCTCAGTAACTCACTCCCTCACTCTCAGTAACTCACTCCCTCTCACTCTCAGTAACTCACTCCCTCTCAGTCTCAGTAACTCACTCCCTCTCACACCATAACTGAGTCCCTCTCACACAGTAACTCACTCCCTCAGTCTCAGTAACTCACTCCCTCTCACACAGAAACTCCCTCCCTCTCACTCTCGGTAACTCACTCGCTCTCACTCTCAGTAACTCACTCCCTCTCCCTCTCAGTAACGCACTCCCTCTCTCTCTCAGTAACACACTCCCTCTCATTCTCAGCAACTCACTCCCTCTTACTCTCAGTAACTCACTCCCTCTCACTATCAGTAATTCACTCCCTTTCACTCTCAGTAACTCACCTCACTCTCACTCTCAGTAACTCACTCCCACTCACTCTCAGTAAATCACTCCCTCTCACTCTCAGTAACTCACTCCCTCTCACTCTCAGTAACTCACTCCCTCTCACTCTCAGTAACTCACTCCCTCTCAGTCTCCGTAAATCACTCCCTCTCACTCTTAGGAACACACTCCCTATCAGTCTCCGTAAATCACTCCCTCTAACTCTCAGTAACTCACTCCCTCTCACTCTCAGTAACTCACTCCCTTACTCTCAGTAACTCACTCCCTCACTCTCAGTAACTCACTCCCTCTCACTCTCAGTAACTCACTCCCTCTCAGTCTCAGTAACTCACTCCCTCTCACACCATAACTGAGTCCCTCTCACACAGTAACTCACTCCCTCACTCTCAGTATCTCACTCCCTCTCACTCTCAGTAACTCACTACTTCTCACTCTCAGTAACTCACTCCCTCTCACTCTCAGTAACACACTCCCTCTCACTCTCAGTAACTCACTCCCTCTCTCACTCAGTAACTCACTCCCTCTTACTCTCAGTAACTCACTCCCTCTCACTATCAGTAATTCACTCCCTCTCACTCTCAGTAACTCACTCCCTCTCACTCTCCGTAACTCACTCCCTCTCACTCTCATTAACTCACTCCCTTTCACTCTCAGTAACTCACCTCACTCTCACTCTCAGTAACTCACTCCCACTCACTCTCAGTAAATCACTCCCTCTCACTCTCAGTAACTCACTCCCTCTCACTCTCAGTAACTCACTCCCTCTCACTCAGTAACTCACTCCCTCTCAGTCTCCGTAAATCACTCCCTCTCACTCTCAGGAACACACTCCCTATCAGTCTCCGTAAATCACTCCCTCTAACTCTCAGTAACTCACTCCCTCTCACTCTCAGTAACTCACTCCCTTACTCTCAGTAACTCACTCCCTCACTCTCAGTAACTCACTCCCTCTCACTCTCAGTAACTCACTCCCTCTCAGTCTCAGTAACTCACTCCCTCTCACACCATAACTGAGTCCCTCTCACACAGTAACTCACTCCCTCACTCTCAGTAACTCACTCCCTCTCACTCTCAGTAACTCACTACTTCTCACTCTCAGTAACTCACTCCCTCTCACTCTCAGTAACACACTCCCTCTCACTCTCAGTAACTCACTCCCTCTCTCACTCAGTAACTCACTCCCTCACTCTCAGTAACTCACTACCTCTCACTCTAAGCAACTCACTCCCTTACCCTCAGTAACTCACTCCCTCACTCTCAGTAACTCACTCCCTGTCACTCTCAGTAACTCACTCCCTCTCAGTCTCAGTAACTTACTCTCTCTCACACAGTAACTCACTCCCTCTCACACAGTAACTCACTCCCTCACTCTCAGTAACTCACTCCCTCTCAGTCTCAGTAACTCACTCCCTCTCACTCTCAGTAACTCACTCCCTTTCACTCTCAGTAACTCACCTCACTCTCACTCTCAGTAACTCACTCCCACTCACTGTCAGTAAATCACTCCCTCTCACTCTCAGTAACTCACTCCCTCTCACTCTCAGTAACACACTCCCTCTCACTCTCAGGAACTCACTCCCTCTCAGTCTCCGTAAATCACTCCCTCTCACTCTCAGGAAGACACTCCCTATCAGTCTCCGTAAATCACTCCCTCTAACTCTCAGTAACTCACACCCTCTCTCTCTCAGTAACTCACTCCCTTACTCTCAGTAACTCACTCCCTCACTCTCAGTAACTCACTCCCTCTCACTCTCAGTAACTCACTCCCTCTCAGTCTCAGTAACTCACTCCCTCTCACACCATAACTGAGTCCCTCTCACACAGTAACTCACTCCCTCAGTCTCAGTAACTCACTCCCTCTCACACAGAAACTCACTCCCTCTCACTCTCGGTAACTCACTCGCTCTCACTCTCAGTAACTCACTCCCTCTCCCTCTCAGTAACGCACTCCCTCTCTCTCTCAGTAACACACTCCCTCTCATTCTCAGTAACTCACTCCCTCTTACTCTCAGTAACTCACTCCCTCTCACTATCAGTAATTCACTCCCTTTCACTCTCAGTAACTCACCTCACTCTCACTCTCAGTAACTCACTCCCACTCACTCTCAGTAAATCACTCCCTCTCACTCTCAGTAACTCACTCCCTCTCACTCTCAGTAACTCACTCCCTCTCACTCTCAGTAACTCACTCCCTCTCAGTCTCCGTAAATCACTCCCTCTCACTCTTAGGAACACACTCCCTATCAGTCTCCGTAAATCACTCCCTCTAACTCTCAGTAACTCACTCCCTCTCACTCTCAGTAACTCACTCCCTTACTCTCAGTAACTCACTCCCTCACTCTCAGTAACTCACTCCCTCTCACTCTCAGTAACTCACTCCCTCTCAGTCTCAGTAACTCACTCCCTCTCACACCATAACTGAGTCCCTCTCACACAGTAACTCACTCCCTCACTCTCAGTATCTCACTCCCTCTCACTCTCAGTAACTCACTACTTCTCACTCTCAGTAACTCACTCCCTCTCACTCTCAGTAACACACTCCCTCTCACTCTCAGTAACTCACTCCCTCTCTCACTCAGTAACTCACTCCCTCACTCTCAGTAACTCACTACCTCTCACTCTCAGCAACTCACTCCCTTACCCTCAGTAACTCACTCCCTCACTCTCAGTAACTCACTCCCTGTCACTCTCAGTAACTCACTCCCTCTCAGTCTCAGTAACGTACTCTCTCTCACACAGTAACTCACTCCCTCTCACAGAGTAACTCACTCCCTCACTCTCAGTAACTCACTCCCTCTCAGTCTCAGTAACTCACTCCCTCTCACTCTCAGTAACTCACTCCTTTTCACTCTCAGTAACTCACCTCACTCTCACTCTCAGTAACTCACTCCCACTCACTGTCAGTAAATCACTCCCTCTCACTCTCAGTAACTCACTCCCTCTCACTCTCAGTAACACACTCCCTCTCACTCTCAGTAACTCACTCCCTCTCAGTCTCCGTAAATCACTCCCTCTCACTCTCAGGAACACACTCCCTATCAGTCTCCGTAAATCACTCCCTCTAACTCTCAGTAACTCACACCCTCTCACTCTCAGTAACTCACTCCCTTACTCTCAGTAACTCACTCCCTCACTCTCAGTAACTCACTCCCTCTCACTCTCAGTAACTCACTCCCTCTCAGTCTCTGTAACTCACTCCCTCTCACACCATAACTGAGTCCCTCTCACACAGTAACTCACTCCCTCACTCTCAGTAACTCACTCCCTCTCACTCTCAGTAACTCACTACTTCTCACTCTCAGTAACTCACTCCCTCTCACTCTCAGTAACTCACTCCCTCTCACTCTCAGTTACTCACTCCCTCTCTCACTCAGTAACTCACTCCCTCACTCTCAGTAACTCACTCCCTCTCACTCTCAGTAACTCACTCCCTTACCCTCAGTAACTCACTCCCTCACTCTCAGTAACTCAATCCCTGTCACTCTCAGTACCTCACTCTCTCTCAGTCTCAGTAACTTACTCTCTCTCACACAGTATCTCACTCCCTCTCACACAGTAACTCACTCCCTCACTCTCAGTAACTCACTCCCTCTCAGTCTCAGTAACTCACTCCCTCTCACTCTCAGTAACTCACTCCTTTTCACTCTCAGTAACTCACCTCACTCTCACTCTCAGTAACTCACTCCCACTCACTGTCAGTAAATCACTCCCTCTCACTCTCAGTAACTCACTCCCTCTCACTCTCAGTAACACACTCCCTCTCACTCTCAGTAACTCACTCCCTCTCAGTCTCCGTAAATCACTCCCTCTCACTCTCAGGAACACACTCCCTATCAGTCTCCGTAAATCACTCCCTCTAACTCTCAGTAACTCACACCCTCTCACTCTCAGTAACTCACTCCCTTACTCTCAGTAACTCACTCCCTCACTCTCAGTAACTCACTCCCTCTCACTCTCAGTAACTCACTCCCTCTCAGTCTCTGTAACTCACTCCCTCTCACACCATAACTGAGTCCCTCTCACACAGTAACTCACTCCCTCACTCTCAGTAACTCACTCCCTCTCACTCTCAGTAACTCACTACTTCTCACTCTCAGTAACTCACTCCCTCTCACTCTCAGTAACTCACTCCCTCTCACTCTCAGTTACTCACTCCCTCTCTCACTCAGTAACTCACTCCCTCACTCTCAGTAACTCACTCCCTCTCACTCTCAGTAACTCACTCCCTTACCCTCAGTAACTCACTCCCTCACTCTCAGTAACTCAATCCCTGTCACTCTCAGTACCTCACTCTCTCTCAGTCTCAGTAACTTACTCTCTCTCACACAGTATCTCACTCCCTCTCACACAGTAACTCACTCCCTCACTCTCAGTAACTCACTCCCTCTCAGTCTCAGAAAACTCACTCCCTCTGACACAGTAACTCACTCCCTCTCACACAGTAACGCACCCCCTCACTCTCAGTAACTCACTCCCTCCCACTCTCGGTAACTCACTCCCTCTCACTCTCAGTAGCTCACTCCCTCTCACTCTCAGTAACTCCCTCCCTCTCTCGCTCAGTAACTCACTCCCTCACTCTCAGTAACTCACTCCCTCTCACTCTCAGTAACTCACTCCCTTACTGTCAGTAACTCACTCCCTCACTCTCAGTACCTCACTCGCTCTCACTCTCAGTAACTCACTCCCTCTCAGTCTCAGTAACTCACCCCCTCTCACACAGTAACTCACTCCCTCTCACACAGTAACTCACTCCCTCACTCTCAGTAACTCACTCCCTCTCAGTCTCAGTAACTCAGTCCATCTCACACAGTAACTCACTCCCTCTCACACAGTAACTCAGTCCCTCACTCTCAGTAACTCACTCCCTCTCACTCTCAGTAACTCACTCCCTCTCACTCTCAGTAACTCACACCCTCTCACTCTCAATAACTCACTCCCTCTCACTCTCAGTAACTCACTCCCTCTCACTCTCAGTAACTCACTCCCTCTCTCACTCAGTAACTCATTCCCTCTCACTCTCAGTAACTCACTCCCTCTTACTCTCAGTATCTCACTCCCTCTCAGTCTCAGTAACTCACTCCCTCTCACTCTCAGTAACTCACTCCCTCTCACTCTCAGTAACTCACTCCCTCTCACTCTCAGTAACTCACTCCCTCTCACTCTCAGTAACTCACTCCCTCTCACTTTCAGTAACTCACTCCTTCACTCTCAGTAACTCACATCCTCACTCTCAGTAACTCACTCCCTCTCACACAGTAACTCACTCACTCACTCTCAGTAACTCACTCCCTCTCACTCTCAGTAACTCACCCCCTCTCACTCTCAGTAACTCACTCCCTCACACTCTCAGTAACTCACTCCCTCTCACTCTCAGGAACTCACTCCCTCTCACTCACAGTAACTCACTCCCTCTCACTCTCAGTAACTCACTCCCTTACTCTCAGTAACTCACTCCCTCACACTCTCAGTAACTCACTCCATCTCACTCTCAGTAACTCACTCCCTCTCACTCACAGTAACTCACTCCCTCTCACTCTCAGTAACTCACTCCCTCACACTCTCAGTAACTCACTCCCTCTCACTCTCAGTAACTCACTCCCTCTCACACAGTGACTCACTGGCTCACTCTCAGTAACTCACTCCCTCTCCCTCTCAGTAACTCACTCCCTCTCAGTCTCAGTAACTCACTCGCTCTCACACCGTAACTCACTCACTCCCTCACTCAGTAACTCACTCCCTCACTCTCAGTAACTCACTCCCTCTCACTCTCAGTAACTCACTCCCTTACTCTCATTAACTCACTCCCTCACTCTCAGTAACTCACTCCCTCTCACTCTCAGTAACTCACTCCCTCTCAGTCTCAGTCACTCACTCCCTCTCACACAGTAACTCACTCCCACTCACACAGTAACACACTCCCTCACTCTCAGTAACTCACTCCCTCTCAGTCTCAGTAACTCACTCCCTCTGACACAGTAACTCACTCCCTCTCACACAGTAAATCACCCCTCACTCTCAGTAACTCACTCCCTCTCACTCTCAGTAACTCACTCCCTTTCACTCTCAGTAACTCACTCCCTCTCACTCTCAGTAACTCACTCCCTCTCACTCTCAGTAACACACTCCCGCTCACTCTCAGTAACTCACTCCCTCTCACTCTCAGTAACTCACTCCCTCTCACTCTCAGTAACTCACTCCCTCTCACACAGTAACTCACTCCCTCTCCCACAGTAACTCAGTCCCTCACTCTCAGTAACTCACTCCCTCTCAGTCTCAGTAACTCACTCCCTCTCACACAGAAACTCACTCACTCTCACTCTCGGTAACTCACTCGCTCTCACTCTCAGTAACTCACTCCCTCTCCCTCTCAGTAACGCACTCCCTCTCTCTCTCAGTAACACACTCCCTCTCATTCTCAGTAACTCACTCCCTCTTACTCTCAGTAACTCACTCCCTCTCACTATCAGTAATACACTCCCTCTCACTCTCAGTAACTCACTCCCTCTCACTCTCCGTAACTCACTCCCTCTCACTCTCATTAACTCACTCCCTTTCACTCTCAGTAACTCACCTCACTCTCACTCTCAGTAACTCACTCCCACTCACTCTCAGTAAATCACTGCCACTCACTCTCAGTAACTCACTCCCTCTCACTCTCAGTAACTCACTCCCTCTCACTCTCAGTAACTCACTCCCTCTCAGTCTCTGTAAATCACTCCCTCTCACTCTCAGGAACACACTCCCTATCAGTCTCCGTAAATCACTCCCTCTAACTCTCAGTAACTCACTCCCTCTCACTCTCAGTAACTCACTCCCTTACTCTCCGTAACTCACTCCCTCTCACTCTCATTAACTCACTCCCTTTCACTCTCAGTAACTCACCTCACTCTCACTCTCAGTAACTCACTCCCACTCACTCTCAGTAAATCACTGCCTCTCACTCTCAGTAACTCACTCCCTCTCACTCTCAGTAACTCACTCCCTCTCACTCTCAGTAACTCACTCCCTCTCAGTCTCCGTAAATCACTCCCTCTCACTCTCAGGAACACACTCCCTATCAGTCTCCGTAAATCACTCCCTCTAACTCTCAGTAACTCACTCCCTCTCACTCTCAGTAACTCACTCCCTTACTCTCAGTAACTCACTCCCTCACTCTCAGTAACTCACTCCCTCTCACTCTCAGTAACTCACTACTTCTCACTCTCAGTAACTCACTACCTCTCACTCTCAGCAACTCACTCCCTTACCCTCAGTAACTCACTCCCTCACTCTCAGTAACTCACTCCCTGTCACTCTCAGTAACTCACTCCCTCTCAGTCTCAGTAACTTACTCTCTCTCACACAGTAACTCACTCCCTCTCACACAGTAACTCACTCCCTCACTCTCAGTAACTCACTCCCTCTCAGTCTCAGTAACTCTCTCCCTCTCACTCTCAGTAACTCACTCCCTTTCACTCTCAGTAACTCACCTCACTCTCACTCTCAGTAACTCACTCCCACTCACTGTCAGTAAATCACTCCCTCTCACTCTCAGTAACTCACTCCCTCTCACTCCCTCTCACTCTCAGGAACACACTCCCTCTCATTCTCAGTAAATCACTCCTTCACACTCTCAGTAACTCACTCTCTCTGATTCTCAGTAACTCCCTCTCACTCTCAGTAACTCACTGCCTCACTCTCGGTAACTCACTCCCTCTCACTCAGTAACTCACTCCGTCTCACTCTCGGTAACTCACTCGCTCTCATTCTCAGTAACTCACTCGCTCTCACTCTCAGTAACTCACTGCCTCTCACTCTAAGTAATTCACTCCCTCTCACTCTCAGTAACTCCCTCCCTCTCAGGAACTCACTCCCTCTCACTCTCACAACTCACTCCCTCTCACTGTCAGTAACTCACTCCCTCTCATGCTCAGTAACTCAGTCCCTCTCACGCTCAGTAACTCACTCCCTCTCGCTCTCAGTAACTCACTCCCTCTCACTCTCAGTAACTCACTCCCTCTCACTCTCAGTAACTCACTCCCTCTCACTCTCAGTAACTCACTCCCTCTCACTCTCAGTAACTCACTCCCTCTCACTCTCAGTAACTCACTCCCTCTCACTCTCAGTATCTCACTCCCTCTCACTCTCAGAAACTCACTCCCTCTCACTCTCAGTAACTCACTCCCTCTCACTCTCAGTAACTCCACTCCCTTACTCTTAGTAACTGACGCCCTCACTCTCAGTAACTCACTCCCTCTCACTCTCAGTAACTCACTCCCTCTCACTCTCAGTAACTCACTCCATCTTACTCTCAGTACCTCACTCCCTTACTCTCAGTAACTCACGCCCTCACTCTCAGTAACTCACTCCCTCTCACTCTCAGTAACTCACTCCCTTACTCTCAGTAACTCACTCCCTCACTCTCAGCAACTCACTCCCTCTCACTCTCAGTAACTCCCTCCCTCTCAGTCTCAGTAACTCACTCCCTCTCACACAGTAACTCACTCCCTCTCACACAGTTACTCACCCCCTCACTCTCAGTAACTCAGTCCCTCTCACTCTCAGGAACTCACTCCCTCTCACTCTCAGTAACTCACTTCCTCTCACTCTCAGTAACTCACTCCCTTTCACTCTCAGTAACTCACTCGCTCTCACTCTCAGTAACTCACTCCCTCTCACTCTCAGTATCTCACTCCCTCTCACTCTCAGTAACTCACTCCCTCTCACTCTCAGTAACTCATTCCCTCTCACTCTCAGTAACTCACTCCCTCTCAGTCTCAGTAACTCACTCCCTCTCACACAGTAACTCACTCCCTCTCTCACAGTAACTCACTCCCTCACTCTCAGTAACTCACTCCTTCTCAGTCTCAGTAACTCACTCCCTCTCACACAGTAACTCACTCCCTCTCACTCTCGGTAATTCACTCGCTCTCACTCTCAGTAACTCCCTCCCTCTCACTCTCTGTAACTCACTCCCTCACTCTCAGTAACTCACTCCCTCTCTCTCTCAGTAACTCACTCCCTCACTCTCAGTAACTCACTCCCTCTCACTCTCAGTAACTCACTCCCTCTCTCTCAGTAACTCACTCCCTCTCACTCTCAGTAACTCTCTTCCTCTCACACTCAGTAACTCACCTCCCTCTCACTCTCAGTAACTCACTCCCTCACTCTCAGTAACTCACTCCCTCTCACTCCCAGTAACTCACTCCCTCTCTCTCTCAGTAACTCACTCCCTCTCACTCTCAGTAACTCACTCCCTCTCACTCTCAGTAACTCACTCCCTCTCACTCTCAGTAACTCACTCCCTCTCACTCTCAGTAACTCACTCCCTCTCACTCTCAGTAACTCACTTCCTCTCACTCTCAGTAACTCACTCCCTCTCACTCTCAGTAACTCACTTCCTCTTACTCTCAGTAACTCACTCCCTCACTCTCAGTAACTCACTCCCTCTCACTCTCAGTAACTCACTTGCTCTCACTCTCAGTAACTCACTCCCTCTCACTCTCAGTAACTCACTCCCTCTCACACAGTAACTCACTCCCTCTCACACAGTAACTCAGTCCCTCACTCTCAGTAACTCACTCCCTCTCACTCTCAGTAACTCACTCCCTCTCACTGTCAATAACTCACTCCCTCTCACTCTCAGTAACTCACTCCCTCTCACTCTCAGTAACTCACTCCCTCTCTCACTCAGTAACTCACTCCCTCTCACTCTCAGTAACTCACTCCCTCTCACTCTCAGTATCTCACTCCCTCTCAGTCTCAGTAACTCACTCCCTCTCACTCTCAGTAACTCACTCCCTCTCACTCTCAGTAACTCACTCCCTCTCACTCTCAGTAACTCACTCCCTCTCACTTTCAGTAACTCACTCCCTCACTCTCAGTAACTCACTTCCTCACTCTCAGTAACTCACTCCCTCTCACACAGTAACTCACTCCCTCACTCTCAGTAACTCACTCCCTCTCAGTCTCAGTAACTCACTCCCTCTCACACAGTAACTCACTCCCTCTCACACAGTAACTCACTCCCTCACTCTCAGTAACTCACTCCCTCTCACTCTCAGTAACTCTCTCCCTCTCACTCTCAGTAACTCCCTCACTCTCTCACTCAGTAACTCACTCCCTCACTCTCAGTAACTCAATCCCTCACACTCTCAGTAACCCACTCCCTTACACTCAGTAACTCACTCCCTCTCACTCTCAGTAACTCACTCCCTCTCTCTCTCAGTCACTCACTCCCTCTCACACAGTAACTCACTCCCTCTCACACAGCAACTCACTCCCTAACTCTCAGTAATTCACTCCCTCTCACTCTCAGTAACTCAGTCCCTCTCACTCTCAGTAACTCACTCCCTCTCACTCTCAGTAAATCACTCCCTCTCACTCAGTAACTCAGTCCCTCTCACTCTCAGTAACTCACTCCCTCACTCTCAGTGACTCACTCCCTCTCACTCAGTAACTCACTCCCTCTCACTCTCAGTAACTCACTCACTCACTCTCAGTAACTCACTACCTCTCACTCAGTAACTCACTCCCTCTCACTCTCGGTAACTCACTCGCTCTCACTATTAGTAACTCACTCCCTCTCACTCTCAGTAACACACTCCCTCTCACTCTCAGGAACACACTCCCTCTCATTCTCAGTAATTCACTCCCTCTCACTCTCAGTTACTCACTCCCTCTCACTCTCAGTAACTCACTCCCTCTCACTCTCAGTAACTCACTCCCTCTCACTCTCTGTAACTCACTCCCTCTCATTCTCAGTAAATCACTCCTTCACACTCTCAGTAACTCACTCCCTCTGATTCTCAGTAACTCCCTCTCACTCTCAGTAACTCACTGCCTCACTCTCGGTAACTCACTCCCTCTCACTCAGTAACTCACTCCCTCTCACTCTCGGTAACTCACTCGCTCTCATTCTCAGTAACTCACTCGCTCTCACTCTCAGTAACTCACTCCCTCTCACTCTCAGTAACACACTCCCTCTCATTCTCAGTAACTCACTCCCTCTCACTCTCAGTAACTCACTGCCTCTCACTCTAAGTAATTCACTCCCTCTCACTCTCAGTAACTCCCTCCCTCTCACTCTCAGGAACTCACTCCCTCTCACTCTCAGTAACTCACTCCCTCTCACTCTCAGTAACTCACTCCCTCTCATGCTCAGTAACTCAGTCCCTCTCACGCTCAGTAACTCACTCCCTCTCGCTCTCAGTAACTCACTCCCTCTCAGTCTCAGTGAATCACTCCCTCTCACTCTTAGTAACTCACTCCCTCTCACTCTCAGTAACTCACTCCCTCTCACTCTCAGTAACTCACTCCCTCTCACTCTCAGTAACTCACTCCCTCTCACTCTCAGTAACTCACTCCCTCTCACTCTCAGTAACTCACTCCCTCTCACTCTCAGTAACTCACTCCCTCTCACTCTCAGAAACTCACTCCCTCTCACACTCAGTAACTCACTCCCTCTCACTCTCAGTAACACCACTCCCTTACTCTTAGTAACTCACGCCCTCACTCTCAGTAACTCACTCCCTCTCACTCTCAGTAACTCACTCCCTCTCACTCTCAGTAACTCACTCCATCTCACTCTCAGTAACTCACTCCCTTACTCTCAGTAACTCACGCCCTCACTCTCAGTAACTCACTCCCTCTCACTCTCAGTAACTCACTCCCTTACTCTCAGTAACTCACTCCCTCACTCTCAGCAACTCACTCCCTCTCACTCTCAGTAACTCCCTCCCTCTCAGTCTCAGTAACTCACTCCCTCTCACACAGTAACTCACTCCCTCACACACAGTAACTCACTCCCACACTCTCAGTAACTCCCTCCCTCTCAGTCTCAGTAACTCACTCCCTCTGACACAGTAACTCACTCCCTCTCACACAGTTACTCACCCCCTCACTCTCAGTAACTCAGTCCCTCTCACTCTCAGTAACTCACTCCCTCTCACTCTCAGTAACTCACTCCCTCTCACTCTCAGTAACTCACTCCCTTTCACTCTCAGTAACTCACTCACTCTCACTCTCAGTAACTCACTCCCTCTCACTCTCAGTAACTCACTCCCTCTCACTCTCAGTAACTCACTCCCTCTCACTCTCAGTAACTCACTCCCTCTCACTCTCAGTAACTCACTCCCTCTCAGTCTCAGTAACTCACTCCCTCTCACACAGTAACTCACTCCCTCTCTCACAGTAACTCACTCCCTCACTCTCAGTAACTCACTCCTTCTCAGTCTCAGTAACTCACTACCTCTCACACAGTAACTCACTCCCTCTCACTCTCGGTAATTCACTCGCTCTCACTCTCAGTAACTCACTCCCTCTCACTCTCTGTAACTCACTCCCTCACTCTCAGTAACTCACTCCCTCTCTCTCTCAGTAACTCACTCCCTCACTCTCAGTAACTCACTCCCTCTCACTCTCAGTAACTCACTTGCTCTCACTCTCAGTAACTCACTCCCTCTCACTCTCAGTAACTCACTCCCTCTCACTCAGTAACTCACTCCCTCTCAGTAACTCACTCGCTCTCACTCTCAGTAACTCACTCCCTCTCACTCTCAGTAACTCACTCCCTCTCACTCTCAGTAACTCACTGCCTCTCACTCTCAGTAACTCTCTCCCTCTCACTCTCAGTAACTCACTCCCTCTCACTCTCAGTAACTCACTCCCTCTCACTCTCAGTAACTCACTCCCTCTCACTCTCAGTAACTCACTCCCTCTCACTCTCAGTAACTCATTCCCTCACTCTCAGTAACTCACTCCCTCTCACTCTCAGTAACTCATTCCCTCACTCTCAGTAACTCACTCCCTCTCACTCTCAGTAACTCACTCCCTCTCACTCTCAGTAACTCACTCCCTGTTGCTGTTTTATCAGTGAAGTCCGTCGTGCCCTCCTCAAAGGGAGTCAAAAGCTGATGATTCCTCTTCCCTCCACATTTTAATGTTCGTTGCCTTGTATTATGTGGCAGCCTAGACTTGGTGGGCCGCACATTCACCTTTGAATCTGAGAGTTGTAGGTTCAAGGCCCCATTGCAGAGACTTGAGCACTGAATCTTGACTGACTCCTCAGTGCTGCACTGGCGGTGGTGCTGTCGGTTTATACATTAAACCGAAACCTCATCTGCACTCTCAGGCGGACACTAAAGATTGCATGGAACTATTGGAAGTAGAGCAGGGAAGTTCTCCTGGTGTCCTGGCCAATGTACATCTCTGAATAGACGACACTGAAGCAGACTATCCCATTGCTGGGATCTTGCTGCAAATCCATACATTACAGCGGTGACTACATTTCAAAAGTTTGGCCGGATAAGCGCTTTGCGACGTCCCGAGGTCGTAAAAGGGGCTTTAAGAATGCAAGTTCTTTCTTATATTCAGTGTCACCTTGTCCTAAAAGCAGGGCTGTCCTGAGGTGCTGTATCCTAGAGACAGATGGGGTGGCCTACCTGCGGCCTGGCCTGTGTGTCAGTAAGTAGTCATACGGGTGGGCGCGTGTCGAACTTGCCCGTTTGCGATGTCAGTGTGCCAAGCTTTTCCCGTTGTAAGTTGCAGCCTGAAAGTGTGGCGTGCTGAATGGTGTGTGGGCGGGTGGCGCACAATGCACGGGCTGGCAGTCAGGCAGAGGGCACAGCCCGGGCCAGCGGCACTGTTGTTGACGGCAGACACTTGGTGCCGTGCACACTGGAGCCATCCACCTGGCAGCGGTACCCTGGCAGCTTTCTTAAGCTCTGCCATGTTGAGGCAATTAAGATAATTGGCAAACGAACCAGAGGTGAGATGGTTGAAATGATGCTGCGAATTGTTATGATCTGGAACGCGTTACTTGAAAGGGCGGTGGAAGCAGGTTTAATCTTAACTTTCGTAAAGGATTTGGATAAATACTTGAAGGGGCGACAATTTTCAGGACTGTGGGGAAAGAGCAGGGGGGAGTGGGACTAATTGGATCGCTCTTTCAAAGAGCCGGCACAGGAACCATGGGCCAAATGGCCTCCTTCTGCGCTGTGTCATTCTATGATCTGCCATAGCTGTTACTCAGTGCTGCATGTGTCTGTACACAGCACTGACCCCAGGTGCCACCTGATGCCAAACACATTGCCCGGCTGTGCTTTGTGGAAGGTCCCCTGGAGTGCCAGAGAGGGCAACCCCCCTCACACCCACCTCATGCAGCAACTCGTCCATTTTGCCATCCTTGAATCGGAGGGTTTGGGGACCGTGCACTCCATCGCTTGCCCACGGGCTCTGTGTTCCATCCCCCCCCCTTTCGCTTTGGCATCTGCCGGTTTGAGCCAACTATGTCTGTTGCCTCCCCCGCCCCCCACACATGCTTTGGACAGCTGGGATCACAAGTCTTTGGAGCTCAGCACAGCCTCGAGCCGGCCGGATATTCATTTTTCACCCCGGCGTACTTTTAGGTGGCAACATCCCTGTAAATGTCGGATGCAGCCTCTTAAGAGCTGAGCATCTGATCCAAGACAGGTGCATGAGATCGGGGCCGTCGAGGGGAGATTGA
Source organism: Somniosus microcephalus (assembly GCF_052327205.1). Classification (NCBI taxonomy): domain Eukaryota; kingdom Metazoa; phylum Chordata; class Chondrichthyes; order Squaliformes; family Somniosidae; genus Somniosus; species Somniosus microcephalus. The sequence continues at coordinate 18,666,426 of NC_141014.1, forward strand.
GCTGGTCAACCACATGGGCACTGTGCCCGCTCAAACATCGCGGGCGGCAGTAAATCGACACAATCCTTCTCTCTGCTGGCGTGTCTGACCGCCCACAACCATTAGTGTGAGAATTCAGCCCCTTAGCAATAACAGAAGACAAAGAGCACAGGGAGGCATCAGTACAGAGAGGTGACACTTTTATTAAACATCCTATACTTATTCCATAATCTCAGCAAACTACACTTCCTGTTGGCATCCACCATTAGTGACCTGTGTTGGCAGGGCGGGGGGGAGAATTCCTCAGGTGCGATGTGTAGCTAAATCCCTAATACATTTTGGAAGATAGATACACCACAGCAGAACGAGGGGACATGAATTCAGTGGATGACGATTGGATTTGGCACCACTTCACTGGGAGTGTGTCCGGTTTTCTGATCATTACAAGGTCAAATTGGACAAGGTACCTGGAAGGCAGCGCATCATTGGGCTGGGAGTCCCGGGAGGTGGGCTCGACGGACCAATGCGGCCGAGAATTTTTTCCAGGAGCAGCTCCCGCCCTGTGGCGTAGCTTTGCCGCAGGTGTGGCGGAAATCCCGTTTGAGCGGGAGCAGCACCAGGGAAATTCCCCGCCCGGCGGCCTTCTTCCCGGCCGCGAGATGTTCTACGTCTCAAAGATTTCCTTCCGTTGGTTACCGCTTTGCAGGGCAGGGAACATGGCGTCACCTAGCTACACACGGCAACCAGCTAGTTCTCCCTCCCCCTCACCCTCCCCTCACCCCCCACTCCCCGCTATGGTGAATGAGACTTCCTCTGAGCGCCCAGCTGAAACCCCAGGAAAGAAGCAGGCTTGTAATGTTGACCATCGCGGGCAGACCCCACGATAGCTGGTTTCCATGGGAGCAGGCAGCCATTTTAGCGATTGGATTGGCTGCATCAAAACAAATGGAAACATGGCTAGCCTGTCGGGGTGGGTTTGGTCTCTTCCTGTGGTCACTGCTGTTGGGGTGTTGACAACTTTACGTTGCTGTGGAGACCAACATTTTGCATGGGTTTGTGGGGTACATCAGTGGGGCGGAAGAGGTCACGGTGCTCGACCTCAGCCGCCCCGGCCAGCTGCATCTCTTAACTGTCCCATTGCAAGCGGGACGTTCAACACCAACATTAAATAGTGCTACTGAGGAAGGCGGAGCTGGGCGGCCAGCGAGATCAGCTCGTTCGCCAATTGTACAGGGTGCGGAACTCCCGACCCCCTCCCCACCCCGGCCCGAGCACTGAAACAAAAGCCCATCCATTCACCACAATGCAGGATGAGAGGCAGGGCGGGCAACCCAGCGCGATACGTGGATGAACTGAGCCGCAATCTAATTTTGGTCGGTACCAGGGTCCAGATTGCAGTCGGACCCCCCTCCCCTCCCCCGGCATCAGCACACGGCGCGCTCCCATCAGGCACACAACCCGTCTTCCCACTCTCTGGGTACACACTTGAGAGGGGTTACATAGAAAATATGCTACAGTACAAAAAAACAAATTTATTTATAAAATCCTGTTTTATAATTACACCTCAGGACGGTTTGAAGAAGTTCAAAGCACAGAATTTACACAGGCTGAAGTCTAGCAGCTGGTGAATAAAGTAGAACGAATAGAAATTTTCTCCGATAACACTTAAGATAACATTTGCCCGTATGAAAATGGAGGCCATTTTGACCCAAGTCTTTAGCATAAATGTGCAATACATATACAGGCAGCAAGAGTGCGGGCTGAAAGAAAATCGCCATTCTATACACTTGGAGGAGAATACAAGAAAAGCAGGATTTACTTGCTCTATTTAATCCATGTAAAATTATCATTAAAATGTTCTCGCACCACTAATACTTGCGGTTTTAATGGTTGTTTTCTCTCCCAACCGGGGGATGGACATTTTTGTGTGGGGCACCCACACAACAGGGAGCCGCCTGTCCAACCTCAGCTTTGTCCTCTCGTGGGAAACCATGGTAACGGACCAAGGCCCAGAGTGTGGGGACCCCGCCGAGGCGAAAAGGAGGAGAGAAGGCGCGGTAAATCGTGAATTAGTGGTTAGCTGATGCCAAGTTTGGGTTTTTATAAGCCGGGAAGTTAGAACCATAGAATGATACAGCACAGAATGAGGCCATTCGGCCCATCATGCCTGTGCCGGCTCTTCGAAAGAGCGATCCAATTAGTCCCATTCGCCTGCCCGATCCCCATAGCCCTGTAATTTTTTTTCCCTTCAAGTATTTATCTAATTCCCTTTTAAAAGTTATTATTGAATCTGCCTCCACCACCCTATCAGGCAGCGCATTCCAGATCATAACCACTCGCTGCGTAAAAATATGTTTCCTCATCTGGCTCTTTTGCCAATCACTTTAAATCTGTGTCCTCTGGTTACCGACCCTCCTGCCACTGGAAACAGTTTCTCCTTATTTACTCTCAAAACTCTTCATGATTTTGAACGCCTCTATTAAATCTCCTCTCAACCTTCTCTGCTCCAAGGAGAACAGCCCCAGCTTCTCCAGCCTCTCCAGGTAACTGACGTCCCTCATCCCTGGGACCATTCTAGTAAGAGGAAGGGAAGATGGAGGGCTGCTGTACGGTTTTGAGGTGCTGGGAAAGAACGGGTTAGAGAAGAGGACCACACGGCGAGTTTCTTTGATTTCAGCACGGCGAAGATGTAAGGAGAAGGGAACGAAGTGAAGGATTTGCTCAGAAGGAGAAAAATAGGAAAGGTCAGAGGAGCAATGACCAGACGGTTGAGAAAATCGAGACACTCTGGTAACGGAGGAGAGGCAGGAGACTAGAGGTGGAAGCTATCAGGCCATCAAACGGGCAGCTTCACTGGGAACCCACAGATCCTCTTCCTCGTCCATACTCAGTCGCCCATCGGAAAGCCTCCAAGTTGGGACGTGTATCAGAACCTGGCCAGCACCGAATTTTCCCAGGTCAGGTTATGGCTGATCGGCATATAAGACGGGAAAGGATGTGACTGGCTGGAATTCCCAATGGGGCCTGTCCATTGCTCAGCCTTGTTGCTTGTTACGTCCGTGAATAATTGAGACACGGACAGCAGGAGTGAACAAAATAAGTCTTTACTGGTGGAAGTCCATAGTGAAACTAAAAACACAGGGGCTCACTAGCGCCTTTTATATAGGGGTGGTCACTGCCGGTACTGCAGTCTGAGACCAGTTATTCTCTTAAAGGTACATACACAACAATTCCTCCCCTTTTAGATAAACAGTACATAACATTCATTTAACAACTAAATGATAACTAATTACAATCACAATTACTGTTGCTAGATACATTGGTTAAGTTTAAGCAATTATAAGTTCAGTCTTTGAGGAGGCTTCCTGATTCTGTCTGGATAACGCCTCTTTGGGGTATCAGGTTCTTCTGGCAATGTTGAGTCGGGATCAATGTCGTTGTTTGGTTCATCTGCTTCCAATATTACCGGTTCTGCGGTAGCTGCAATTGGAATGTCGATTTCATTACCAGGTGTATCAGATCGTGGTGTGGAGTTGATGTTTTCCAGTGACTCTAGAATCTGGTCAGCATGGCGTCTTACAATGCTCTCCCCAACGTCCACGGTATACATGAGAGGTCCTTGTCGTGTACAAATCGTTCCTGGCTGCCATTTCTCAGTGCGGTAGTCCCGGGCCAAAACTGGTTGACCTATCTTAAAACTCCTGGCCGGCCTTTCATTCATATTCTGAAACTGCCTGTTCTCCACATCTCTTTGGACGTTTGGCTTAACCAAATCCAAGTGGCATCGTAGTCTTCGATTGAAGAACATCATGGCTGGAGTTTGGTTAGTAACCGCATGTGTCGCATTCCGGTAGGCAAACAAGAAGTTGCCCACCTTGTGTTGTAGGGGTATATCTTCATTACACATTGCCTTGATAGCCTTCTTGAATGTTTGGACAAACCTCTCGGCCAATCCATTAGTGGCTGGATGATATGGGGCAGATGTGTAATGCTTAACACCATTGTTCTTTAAGAACCTCCGGAACTCTTCAGACACAAACTGTGGTCCATTGTCAGAGCAAATCTGTTCAGGCAGCCCATTCCTGGCGAATATGGTTCGTAAAACTGTGATAGTTTTTTCCGTGGTGGTTGAGGACATTTTTATTACCTCTGGCCACTTTGAATGTGCATCCACCGCAATTAAAAACATCGAGTCCATGAAGGGACCAGCAAAATCAACGTGCACCCTTTGCCATGGAGATGAGGGCCACTCCCATGGATGCAGAGGAGCTTGTGGTGGGGCGTTTTGGACCTTCTGGCATCCTGCACAGCTCTTGGTCATCTCTTCGATTTCTCTATCGATTCCCGGCCACCACACAAACGCTCTGGCTAAGCTCTTCATTTTTACCCCACCCAGATGACCCTCATGAAGCTCATTGAGCACTCTATCCGTCAACTTAGGTGGAATTACTACTCTGGATCCACACATCAATGTTCCTCTGCACACTGACAGCTGTTCTCTTCTCGGCGAGAATGCTGGCAGCAGTGGTTCGCCATGTGCTGGCCATCCCTTCACCGTTAAATCATAGACCCGTGATAGTGTCGGGTCATTCCGTGTTTCCTTTTCTATGTTTGCATTCGTCACAGGGAGACATTCGACTATGGTCGAGTGGAATAACTCCATTGGATCCACTGCAAGGTCTTCTTCTTCCACCGTCGGCAACGGTAGATGTGACAATCCATCAGCATTTCCATGCTGTTTAGTTCCTTTGTACTCGATGTCATATTGGTGTGCCCCTAGGAAAAGGGACCATCTCTGCAGCCGTTGTGCTGTCATTATCGGTACGCCCTTCTGAGGGTTGAAAATGGAGACAAGAGGTTGATGATCGGTTAGTAGAGTAAATTTTTGACCGTGCAGGTAGCGATTGAACTTCTTCACCCCCCACACTAGGCTGAGGGCCTCTCTGTCAATCTGGGCGTAGTTACGCTCGGCAGAAGTTAACGAGCGTGACGCAAAAGCTATCGGCCTTTCTAAACCATCAAGGAATTTATGTGACAGTACCGCCCCAATGCCGTAGGGAGACGCATCACACGCCAGCCTGATTGGCAGTGCTGGGTTGTAGTGAGCCAATACTTCCCTTGAAGTGATTAAGTCCTTACTCTTCTGAAAAGCACGCTTACAATCATCGCTCCATTTCCATGCTACCCTCGTTCGTAGCAGGGCGTTCAGTGGGTGCAGAATTGTCGACAAATTCGGCAAAAACTTATGATAGTAATTCACCAATCCGAGGAATGACCTCAGTTGCGACACATTTTCAGGCGCTGGGGCCTTAACAACCGCTTCAATTTTGTCAGGGGACTTATGTAACCCCTCTTCATCAATCACGTGGCCACAATACGATATCTGTTTCTTAAAAATTCGCACTTGGGGCGGTTGGCTCGCAGCCCATGTTCCCGTAGTCTAGTGAGCACCTGTTCTAGGTTGTTAAGGTGTTCACTGTCATCTTCACCTGTTACAAGGATGTCGTCCAAGTAACACTGAGTCCCCGGAATCCCTTGCAGGACTTGTTCCATCGCTCTTTGCCATATCGCCGGAGCCGATGCTACTCCGAATACCAATCGATGATACTGGTAAAGACCTTTGTGAGTGTTTATCGTGAGATACTTCCTAGAGGACTCCTCAACCTCCATCTGCAAAAATGCTTGTGCTAGGTCAATTTTTGTAAAACGCTTCCCTCCAGACAGTGAGGCGAAGATGTCTTCTATCCTTGGAAGAGGATATTGTACTGTGTGAAGGACTGGGTTCACCGTCACCTTGAAATCCCCACAGATGCGAATCTTCCTTGGCTCCCCGGACTTATTGCTTAACGTTTTCTTCATGACAGGAACAATGGGTGTCGCCCACTCGCTCCAGTCGACCTTAGACAACACGCCCGCCTTCTCCAGATTCTCCAGCTCTGCCTCGACGGCTGGGCGAATTGCATATGGTACCGGTCTTGCTTTGAAAAACTTGGGAACTGCATTCTCTTCTATTTTTATCGAGGCGGTTACGCCTTTAAGCGTGCCCAGTTCTTGTTGAAATACCTCTTTGGCGTTAGCTAAGATTGTTGACAATCGTCCAGGAGTGACGTCTTCATCTTTTTTACCGTCCACCATCATTGCATGAATGGAGTGCCAATCTAAGTTTATCTTCCTGATCCATTCCCGTCCCAATAACGGTGGTCCACCATTTGGCAGTATGTAGAGATACAATTTCTGTATTTTCTTGCCGTTGTATTCGACAGGCACCCTTATTTTTCCTCTGGGGTATACTTTTTGCCCCGTATACGTCGTCAAGACGATGGATGTCTCTCTCAAGGGTATGTGTGAAAATAGCCGCTCGTAGCCTCGTCGATTCATGACGGTTAGCGCTGCTTTCCACGGTTTCTTGCGCGTTTAATATTGATTTTTTTTTCTTTTATTATTTTCCCGTCGTGGAGCGGACCCTCTGGGACACTTCCCTCCCTCTTCTTAGGTCCGACCGCTGCCCGGCTTCGAAGCACCGGCCGCGCCCTGTGTGCTCCACCCTCTCTCTCTCTCTTTGCTTCCCGACCCGCTGCCCAGCCCCGTTGAAAAGCCACCCGATCGAGCTCTAGCCCGCCGCAGCCCAGGAAGGATCAGTGCACTACCTGCCACCAGCCCGATTAGCTGGGAAACCACAGACCGAGGAACCAAGCCTGGCTCTGGACAGTCTCTCCTGCAAGTTTTCAATCCGACGATTTGGAGGGCGGTTGCCCACGGTCGACGCCTGTTTCTCGAGTTTCTTTGGATTTTTTTTTTCTTTCTTCTGGCTTCGACCTTCAATAACATCGTCTGAGGTGCTGCCGAGTTGCAGGTAAGTTCGTTTCTTACTCGTCGCCAGTGTTACGTCCGTGAATAATTGAGACACGGACAGCAGGAGTGAACAAAATAAGTCTTTACTGGTGGAAGTCCATAGTGAAACTAAAAACACAGAGGCTCACTAGCGCCTTTTATATAGGGGTGGTCACTGCCGGTACTGCAGTCTGAGACCAGTTATTCTCTTAAAGGTACATACACAACATTGCTGATGTCAGGCGGGCGATTCCCTGGCGACAGAGGCACCAAAGTGACAGCTCACCGAGGGGGCAGAGGACCTCACGTTCCAAAAGGTTCTTCCGAAGAATGAGAAATTGGGACGATATTTGGTCATTGCGGCCAGGCAGTGGCAGGTCGAGTGAAGTCTCCAGCAACAGGCTGATCTATGCTGGCTTGAACTGTCTGGTCTAACCCGACGAAATCAGGAAAGGGGCCGTCAATGACTGCCTGATAACAGCAATCTGCGCCTTTAATAACGTCCGCTCGGTAGATGCTCCTCAGCTTCTCTTATGAGCAGTAAACGGAACGACCTCCGACGTCGAACATGTTATCATCAAATGTGGGTGGCATTTGTGACTGAAGATTCAGGCTCCGAGCTCAAGCCGCAGAGGAGTAATCTGCACTAACTGACGAGAGAGCACATTGATCCCAGATACAGTCAAATCGTGACTCGATTCACCTACTGAGAAGAAACCCTCATTCCTGTTCACAATAACCCAGCAAATATGCATCGCTCTCAATGTAGGTTCAGGAACAACTTTTTTTTGTCCAGTTTACAGCTCAGCCACGATCTAAGTGAATGGCGGGACAGACTCGAGGACCTCCGCCTGTTCCTATGATCTTATTTCACTCTCCAGCAAACCTCTAAGTGGAGCACACACCGGACTTTACCTTGACAATGCTCCTTCTCTTCAGTCACCTTCTCCGTCACAAGAATAAACTGTGCAGAATTGTACGGGGCGCAACATTATCCATTTAATTAGAAAATGAACGATACTCTTAAAGGGGCAGCGCTGCCCAGTTGAAGGTTCTGTGAGACATTGGCCGAGATGGTGTGGTGGGCGAGTGACTGATGGGCTTTCTTCAGTAAGTGCTTTCATTTTCACTAACAATGCCGCAGTGTAAGATTATTTTCACCAACACACCGACCTTTCAACCGTTCTGGCCAAAGGAAAAAAAAACTCTCCCAATTGCACCAAGAAACTTCTTTACCCAGAGAGTGGTGAGAATGTGGAACTCGCTACCACAGGGAGTGGTTGAAGTGAATAGTATAGATGCATTTAAGGGGAGGCTGGACAAGCATATGAGGGAGAAGGGAATAGAGGGTGATGCTGATAGATTTAGATGAGGAAAGACGGGAGGAGGCTCGAGTGGAGCATAAACGCCGGCATGGACTGGTTGGGCCGAATGGCCTGTTTCTGTGCCGTGTATCCTGTGTAATCCTATGATGTAAAGAATGCTCCTTTAAATGCAACGGGCCTGTACTCAAATAGTTGACAAAATCCATTCTCCAATAAAGCCGCACCAAGGCCTTGGATCCTTAGACTTGAGGCCTATTGACAACATGTTCAAAACCCCAATATCTTTCAATTATAATTAAGGCAAATCTATCAAAGGTGGAGGCCACGGCATCCTGCAGCATCATAAATGAGCGGAAAAATACGGTCTTCAGCAAACAGGTGGAAGCAAAGATCCGACTGCTTGATTGGACATTTTGATTCTAAAAGGAGGTCCCCCCTTTCATCTGGTTAAGCCGTTGCAAAATAGAGAAGACTTCACCTGCGGAATTCCTGATTTAATTCACACAATCATTTAGTAAATCATTCCCTCGAGAAAAAGGGGCGTTATTAGCAAGTTGGCAGTTCTTTACAGATCCATGGTGACTGGTAGCTCATTTGTAACGACTGGTCTATGAGCAATGAAGGTGCCGGGGTCAAGGTATCCCAGCTACACGTGAGCATGCTTATCTGGAAGTGTCAGTGTTGGTAAACACTTCAAAGACACGCTGACCAGGGTTTTCTCAAACTTGCTCAAGTTAAATTTTCTTTTGAAAGAATATTTTTCAGACTTGCTCCCGTTGGCGTTGCTGCCTCTGCCCTTGGGCGGTGTCTGAGAGGGCCAGGCGCCCTCTGTTACCTCCCTGAAGTGGCTCTTGTTGGTGAGTGAGCCTCAATGCTGGGCGTCACCAGGCTTTGTGGAGTACAACGTTCCAAAATTCAGGGGCTCCTAAGGCGGAATCCAAACCTGCTGCCATTTTGAGTTGCCTTCCGCTAAACTTGATGGAAGAGAAAATGGAGCGGGGTGTGAATGGGCTGCCGATTCACTGCCACTGGTTTTCTGGGCAGTGGAGTCAGAACGGGCTAAAATGGCCTTATTCTTCCGTGTCGTCACCTGGCCTGGCCGCCCATCCTCTCTCCGTAAACTTCAGCTCATCCAAAGCTCGGCTGCCCCGTGTCCTGACTCGCACCAAGTCCCGTTCGCCCGTCACCCCCTGTGCTCGCTGACCTACATTGGCTCCCGGTCCGGCAATGCTTCGATTTAAAAAATGTTCATCCTTGTTTTCAAATCCCTCCATGGCCTCGCCCCCTCCCTATCTCTGTAACTTCCTCCAGCCCTACAACCCTCCAATCTCTGAAAAGTCAGAAGTGGGGGGTGTTAAAAAAGAAAGACTTGCATTTCTATAGTGCCTTTCATGATCTCGGGACGTCCCAAAGCATTTTGTAGCCCAATGAGGTACTTTTTGAAGTGCAGTCACTGTTGTAATGTAGGAAATGCGGCAGCCAATTTTCACACAGCAAGATCCCACAAACAGCGATGTGATAATAACCAGATAATCTGTTTTACTGATGTTGATTGAGTGATAAATATTGGCACCGGGGAGAACTCCCCTGCTCTTCTTCGAAATTCTGGCCATGGGATCTTTTACGTCCACCTGAGAGAGCAGACGGGGCCTTGGTTTAATGTCTCCTCCGAAAGGCGGCACCTCCGACCGTGCAGCACTCTCTCAGTGCTCCTTCTTGTGTTCTAATTCTGTGTTAGATTTCAGGAGATGGTTCTATTCACAGGGATTAGTGGAGACCTCGGGAACAGGCTGCCAGCTAGGAGTCCTTCAAGAGTAAATTGGGCCTGTTCCTGGCTGGGGTGGAGATCACCTTTTACAGAAGGTAAGTACTGCAGGAAATACAGGGACAGTGTGATCTCCTGGACGAGTTTCGATCGCCTAGATGGGTCGGAGAGGAATTTCCCAGATTTTTTCTCCCAAATTGGCCATTGGGTTTTTTATCTGGTTTTTCGCCTCTCCCAGGAGATCACATGGGTTCGGGTGGGATGGCGAGTGGAAGTAGATTTGAGGTTAGGATCAGATCAGCCATGATCTTATTGAATGGCGGAGCAGGCTCGAGGGGCCAACTGGCCTACTCCTGCTCCTATTTCTTATGTTCTTATGCACTGAAGGGAGACGGGGGAGTAAGTGTTAACTCTGGTGATCCATACCTAACGCAAGCCAGATGCAGTTGCCATTTGATGGTTCCCACTGAGCTAAAGACGTCAACTGTGGTTCTCGATTGTTTTATCTGAAAACAATATCACTGCAGCTGTTATTGAGGTCATTACACACAATGCAATGATCAGTGCAGCAATAAAAATAGATCAATAGAGCAATGGATGTGCTTCCTGGTCCTTTGGACTGTGTCAATGGAATGTCGTGTCGCCAACTCTGATTGGACGTATTCCTGGAGGTTTTGTCACATGACCTCCTGCCTCCAACCACCCCGCCCCAACCACTCCTGCCATTGGTCGCCCAACACGTCCATCGTCGTGGCGCCAATAACAAAGCGAATAGACTCTCCATTACCTGATTGGTTGATTCCTCATTGTCAGTCGAACAGCTTTTTTTTCCCCCATCTCAGCTACTTTTAGTGCTAATAACGAAAGTATTGAAAGACATTTTTTTAAGAAAGCAATATTTTTTAATACCCCTATGATTGTTCCCCCGGGTGTTGCTCCCAGCTCGTGTCCTGGAGATTAACCTTCAATTCCTGGAGACTCCAGGGCCAATCCTGGAGTGTTGGCAACCCTGACGGCTCATACAGATGAAAGGAATGACTGATGTTAAAGTCGATCAAAGGTTTATGTCCATTGGACCCTCTTTGGGGGCCGTTAGAGCTTTGAATAAGAAGTAGTGGATCGGGGGGTGTGGAGTCAAAGCCGGGTCCTCCATGTGGTCACCTCTGCCTTACGTGTGGTCTTGACCTCAGAGACTGGCCTCGCCCGCCCTCGATAGAAGCTGATTTTGACGGAATGAGAATCGCGCGGGTTTCTACAGCGGTCGGGCGGGTGACCTGCTCTGCCAGGTTACCGCCCAGGGCGTGATGTTGAAAGTTAACCACCCCCCTCCCCTCCACCCCCGCCACTCCCCGATAGCTGTCATGTGACCTCTAACCTTACTAGAAAAAAGAAATTGCACCATTCAGAAGCCAATTCAATCGCCATTGATCAGCCCTTAGTAATAAGAGCGCTTACATGACACCACAACCTAGATGGCACAGTCTGGCAAATCAGGGCTAACCGCTCCCGTCGTGAAGAGAGCTTCATTCTACTGCACTGGCACCTGGAATGCTTTGCGCTAATTTTGCCTCGGGTACGAGTGGTGTTGGGAAGGAGGGGGAGCTACACCTACCAAACCCCCACCCACCCACCCACCCAATTAGGAAACAGTCCTCTGCTCACAGCAGCATCAAGAGAATGGCATTGAGGACACTCGTGAAGAAGGCCCTTGGGTCCCAGTGGTGAAGGGTGTTTGACGGGGACAAACCCGACCATCGAACCACCAGTTCCTCACGTAATTGTGATGACAGGACGCTGGTAAGCAGAGAAGGCATCACGCTAAGCACTATTCCCCCATCATTTTAAGTATGTATTAACTCCTTTGCAGTTCTGTACAAACAGTTTGGTGGTTCCTACAATCTAGAGTTCCACAAACCATTACCCGACAGTCTGTTGACGAGAGTACAGATCTTTAGTCCAATAAAAAACTCATTACACATTTGTTAATTATTTTTTTGCTGCGTGTTGTCAAAGGCCACCACAAAAAAAGACTTATTAGAGTCGCCCTGCGATATGAAGGTGTCTCCCCAGTTGACCGATGATTCCATTTCTGTCTCATGCTGGGATTGGATGGCAAAGCTCCAACCGGAAAGCTTGCTATCGGTGCCGGGGCTTGTGCTGGAATCATGGAATGCCCCGAACGCTCTCGCAGGCTGATATCACGTCTGGGGAGCTGGTGAGGTCCTAATATGTTGTGTAGTAAGTCGTCAGGGGCTGGCGGACGGGTCGCGGGAAGCGGTAAATAGATAGCGAGCAGAAGCGAGGTCTTTGTCAGAGGGTGGTAATGAAGACGGGAAGGAAAGAATCAACATAGGTACATGGGTGGTACTCACACACTCTGGGATGAGAGGGCTGTCCTATGATGAGAGATTGTGTAGAATGGGCCGATACTCTCTGGAGTTTAGAAGAATGAGAGGTGATCTCGTTGAAACATACAAGATTCTGAAGGGGATTGACAGGGTAGATGCTGAGAGGTTGTTTTCCCTGGCTGGAGTGTCTAGAACTAGGGGGCATAGTCTCAGGATAAGGGGTCGGCCATTTAAGACTGGGATGAGGAGAAATTTCTTCACTCGGAGGGTTGTGAATCTTTGGAATTCTCTGCCCCAGAGGGCTGTGGAAGTTGAGTTGTTGAGTATATTCAAGGCCGAGATCGATAGATTTTTGGACTCCAGGGGAATCAAGGGATATGGAGATCGGGTGGGAAAGTGGAGTTGAGGTCGAAGATCAGCCATGATCTTATTGAATGGGGGAGCAGGCTCGAGGGGCCGTATGGCCTACTCCTGCTCCTAATTATGTTATGTTCTGCACAAGGTGGGGCCGGTAAAGTCCCTGGGCTTTGTACAAGGTGGAGGGGTGGGGTCCCCTGGGTTCTGTACAGGTTGGCGAGGGGGGGAGTCTCTCGGATTTGTACCTGAAGGGAGGCAGCACATTGAAATGATTTTGGGAAAGAATTCCAGAGGACAGTTTTGGAACGACGGAAAGCTCGGCCTCTAGCGGTGATGTGGAGCGACCTCGGAGAAAGCAGTAATCCAGAGCCAGCGGAGCAGAAGGTTCTAGCAAGGATAGGGTCAATAAGGTGATTTGAGGATGAAGACAAGGACCTCGAAGTAAATTTGCTGGGCAACAGGTAGCAAGAGGCGCTCATAAGAACAAGAGATGGATGTCCAGGTCTTAGTACAAGAGAGGACATAAACTCAGGAATGTTGGATTCGTTTCTGTTTGTGATGTGTGGGGGGTGGGGGGAGGCACGGAGAACATTTGAGGAATCAACCCTGGAGGTGATGAAGGCATGGATTAGGGTTTCAGCAGCAGTGGGGGCGAAGTGGGGTGTAGGTGGGAAATGGTCCGGAGGTGCGGAATGAGGCTTTGGCAGTGGTCTGGATGTGAGGAACGTAGAATTACATAGAATTTACAGCACAGAAACAGGCCATTCGGCCCAACTGGTCTATGCCGGTGTTTATGCTCCACACGACCTTCTCCCGCCCTACACCATCTAACTCTCTCTGCGTATCCTTCAATCCTATTTCTCCCTCAAGTGTTTATCTAGCTTCCCCCTTAAATGCATCTCTGCTCTTCGCCTCAACCGCGCCCTGTGGTAGCGAGTTCCACGTTCGAATCATTTGTTCTTTGGCAGACTGCGAACTTGGTGTTGTTGCGGAGCTCAGGAAAATAGGGTGGAAAGGAAAAGGGAAAGGCTGAGGTGAGTGATGAAATGAAGCACAGATGTGGGCGGCAAATCTGAGTGCAAGGCTCCCCAAGTGTAAAGGGGCTGTGATGTTGGCCGCTGAACGGCATTGTGCCCCTCAGACAGGGCTAGAGATTCAATGTGCTACAGGTAAGCAGGCAGGCTAACCAGAGGCCCAATTCCGTAGCCCGACAAAGACTCGCTTCCGCCTCCGCCACAGGACTATATCTGTGGACCCCCCCACCGCCCCCACCCCCCCAGCCCTTCAGCTTGAAGTGCTGGCCCACGGGGGGTCCGCGAACGATCTTCACCAGGGGCTCAGTTTCACCATGTGAAGATTGCCACATCTTGTCGCACAGGGAGGGACCCGCCACGTGGCTTTGCAAACAAACTGTCAACCAGGCGTCTAACATCTGCCACGTGCTAGGCTGTCTGGTAATGTCGTAGCCCGGGGACTGTATTGCATGCAATGAGTTTTGGCCCCGGCTACATTGTTCCCCCTTTTTTTCTCCTCTCTTTTTTGTTGTGGCCTTTAGTACAACAAATTATTTCTCACTTGGAGCTGTTACACTGTAACTTCTGTCTTGCTATTGGTGGATAAGTGTCGCTGGGGCTTCTTGTAGTGCAGGGGTGGGCTGAAGATCTCTGGCAAGTGCTCGATGCTGTACTGCCTCTTGCTGGCATACATATGCCTCCGCCCCACGGGTTGGCTGTGGTCCCATCCCTTGTAGCTGGAGTTAAACAGAGGGTGTGTGTTCATTTTGCTGACTTTAGTTTTCTGCCCCGGCGTGGCCATCATGTAGCTGCAGGCATCCCCCAGCTGCCTGTCCTTCTGATGGTGAGCCACTGCTGGGAATAATGTCCCTGATGGGGGCAGATCCATCCCTGGGTATCGCTTCGAGTAAAAGTCATCGGTCGCTGTTTCTGCTGTAAAAGGAAGGAAGATTCAGAAATAGTTTGTGCATGTGGGTCTGGGTACTTGTGTCTGCGTATATGTTTATGTTCTTCTCCTTGGAGCAGAGAAGGCTAAGAGGAGATTTAATAGAGGTGTTTAAAATCAGGAATGGATAGAGAATTGGCTAACGAACAGAAAGCAGAGAGTCGGGATAAATGGGCCATTTTCCGGTTGGCAAACGGTAACTAGTGGGGTGCCACAGGGATCGGTGCTGGGGCCCCAACTATTTACAATCTACATTAATGACTTGGATGAAGGGACCGAGTGTAATGTAGCCAAGTTTGCGGATGATACAAAGATGGGTGGGAAAGCAAGTTGTGAAGAGAAGTCAAAGAACCTGCAAAGGGATATAGACAGGCTAAGTGAGTGGGCAAATGGAGTATAATGTGGGAAAGTGCGAGGTTATCCACTTTGGCAGGAAAAATAAAAAAGCAAATTATTATTTAAGTGGAGAGGGGATGCTACAGTTCAGAGGGATCTGGGGGTCCTTGTGCATGAAACACAAAAAGTTAGCATGCAGGTACAGCAAGTAATCAAAACGGCAAATGAAATGTTGGCCTTTATTTCAAGGGGGTTGGAGTATAAAAGCAGGGATGTCCTGCTACAACTGTACAGGGTATTGGTGAGACCACACCTTGAGTACTGCGTAGTTTTGGTCTCCTTATTTAAGGAAGGATATACTTGCATTGAAGGCAGTTCAGAGACGATTCACTAGGTTAATTCCAGAGATGAGGAGGTTGACTTATGAGGAAAGGTTGAGCAGGCTGGGCCTATACTCATTGGAGTTTAGAAGAATGAGAGGTGATCTTATTAAAACATATAAGATACTGAGGGGGCTCGACAGGGTAGATGCAGAGAGGATGTTTCCCCTCGTGGGGAAATCTAGAACTCGGGGGCATAGTTTTAGAATAAAGGGTCGCCCTTTTAGAACTGAGATGAGGAGGAACTATGGGCTCGATTTTCATTGGGCCGTGGAGGCGGGATTGGAGGCGTGTGGGGGGTTAGAATCATGAAATCGGGGGGCATGAACCCATCCCGCCCCCAACCCGCCTCCATGCCAGTTTCAAAGGAGGCGGGTATCCGACCTGTGCTGGGAGCCGCCTCCCCGAGGCGGGAAGGGGATTAGTGCCAATTAATTGCCTGTTAACAGGTAGTTAACAGTCAGTTTTTAGCCTAATCCCTATTTTTAGCCCTGAAGTATGGGCTTCCCGACGGCTTCAAACCACGCCAAGTTAGCGAGGCGGGCCGTCGGGCTGAAGGACTTGGAGGGGTCGAGATGTCCGGTGTTCAGGTGAGTGATGGGTGCATGAGTGCAGAGGTAAGTGTGTTTGGTGTGTGTAAAGTGTTTAAAGTTTTGCTTACATTTACTTACCTTTACAGCCTTCCTTCCTTCAGATCTCGGGAGTCCCTCATCTCACCGGCACAGAAAGCAGAATGGCCGCGAGCTGTCAAAATCTGCAGCATTCAGCTTTCTGTTCTGGAGAGATCTCTAAATCAGCCTGAGAGGAAGAAATTAACTTAGAGTACAGATTGTCAGTGTTTGACAGCTTCAAAGAGCTGTGAAACGCTGATATTTCATCTGTCAAAAGCTCTTGACAGAGCTCTTGACAGATGAAATGTCAATCTGTGACGTCACCTGTTGCCGGGTGGCCCTTAATTGGCCTGCTGAGCCCGCTGGGCGGCTCAACAAGGTCAATCAGGGGAAAATCGAGTGGGTTGGCTAGAACTCGATGGAGGCGGGTCTACAACCCCAAAGTGGGAGTCCGCCCCCTACACGCCTTCATTGACAAAATCCAGCCCTATGACTCTCAGAGGGTCGTGAATCTGTGGAATTCTCCGCCCAGAGAGCTGTGGAGGCTGGGTCATTAATACATTTAAAGTGGAGATAGACTCCCCGCTTGACAGTCGGCACTGGAATCAGACCCAGGGCCCACGTTTGAAAGATCTCTGTCCTGAGCAACAGCGTCACCTAGTCCTTTACCGTGGCCCCATTTTAAAGGTCACCATAAGAACATAAGAAATAGAAGCAGGAGTCGGCCATTCGGCCCCTCGAGCCATTCACTAAGATCATGCTGATCTTCAACCTCAACTCCATTTTCCTGCACTATCCCCATATCACTTGATTCCCTTAATATCCAAAAATCTATCGATCTCTGTGTTGAGTGTACTCAACGACTGAGCCTCCACGGCCCTCTGGGGCAGAGAATTCCAAAGATTCACAACCCTCTGAGTCCTAAATGGCCGACCCCTTATTCCGAGACTGTGACCCCTGGTTCTAGACTCCCCAGCCAGGGGGAAACATCCCCCCTGCATCTACCCTGTCCGCCCTGTAAGAATTTTGTATGTTTCAATGAGATCACCTCTCATTCTTCTAAACTCTAGAGAATATAGGCCTAGTCTACTCAATCTCTCCTCACAGGCAATCCTCCCATCCCAGGAACCATTCTGGTGTTATTTCGAAGAAAAGCAGGGGAGTTCTCCCCGGTGTCCTGGGGCCTATATTCCTCCCCAATCAACATCACAAAAACAGATTGTCTGGTTATTGTCACATTGCTGTTTGTGGGAGCTTGCTGTGCGCAAATTGGCTGCCGCGTTTCCGACATTACAACAGTGACTACCCTGTTGTAATGAGAAAAGTACTTCATTGGCTGTAAAGCACTGGGACGTCCGGTGGTCGCGGAAGGCACTAAAGAAATGCAAGTCTTTCTTTCCTGAATGCTGTTCAGGGCCCCCCCTCCCCCCCCGCTGGACAGTGTGTGTATCACAGAATCACAGAAACCCCCACAGTGCAGATAGAGGCCATTTCGCCCATCGAGCCTGCACCGACACATATCCCACCCGATCCCCGTAACCCCTACACCAACACATATCCCACCCTATCCCCGTAACCCCACGTATTTAATCCCCCTAACACTAAAGGTCAATTTATCATGGCCAATCAACCTAACCCGCACATCTTTGGACTGTGGGAGGAAACCAGAGCACCCGGAGGAAACCCACGCAAACACGGGGAGAATGTGCAAACTCCACACAGACAGTCACCCGAGGCTGGATTCGAACCCGGGTCCCTGGCGCTGTGAGGCAACAGTGCTAACCACTATGCCACCATGCTGCCGTATGTGCTGCAGTCGGAGGGGAGTCGGAACAGGCTCAGTTGGGATGCTCACTGGCCTATCCAAACACACTGGCTCTGCTCACACGGGGAATCTTACTTCAGTAAGATTCAGCACCGTCAGGAGTGGGAGGTTAGGGGGGAAGAAGTGATGGCTGTGAGGGGCCGACATAAACATTAATGTGAAAGGGAAGCTGCCTATTCAGACCCCATCCAGAGTGACTGCATTCATTGTTGGGCCCGCACCTCAGGAAGGATACATCGGCCTTGGAGGGGGGGCAGCGCAGATTCACCAGAATGATACCCCGGGGCTTAAAGGGTCAAATTATGAGATCAGGTTGCACAGACTGGGCTTGTAGCCCCTCTGATTGAGGTGTTGAAAATGATTTAAAAAATGAGTCGACAGAGTAAATACAGAGAAACTATTTCCTCTGGTGGGGGGGAGTCCAGATCAAGGGGGCCATAATCTTAACTTTAGAGCCAGCCGTTCAGGGGTGACACAAAGCTGGGTGGGCGTGTGTGATGTGAGGAGGATGTAAAGAAACTCCAGTATGATATGGACAGGTTGGGTGGTTGGGCAGATGCATGGCAGATGCAGTGTAATGTGGATAAATGCGAGGTTATCCACTTTGGTGAGAAAAATAGGAAGGCAGATTATTATCTGAACGGCAATAGATTGGGAGAAGGGGAAGTGCAACGAGACCTGGGCGTCCTGTGCACCAGTCGCTGAAGGTAAGCATCCAGGTGCAGCAGGCGGTTAAGAAGGCAAATGGTATGTTGGCTTTCGTAGCGAGAGGATTCGAGTATTGTGTGCCGTTTTGGTTGCCTTATCTGAGGAAGGATGTTCTTGCCATGGAAGGAGTTCAGCGAAGATTCACCAGGCTGATACATGGGATGGCAGGAATGACGTATGAGGAGAGATTGGGTCGATTGGATTTGTACTCGCTGGAGTTTAGAAGAATAAGAGGTGATCTCATTGAAACTTATAAAATTCTGACAGGACTGGACAGGCTAGATGCAGGAAGGATGTTCCCGATGGTCGGGGAGTCCAGAACCAGGGGACACAGTCTAAGGATAAAGGGTAGGCCATTTAGGACAGAAATGAGGAGGAATTTCTTCACCCAGAGAGTGGTGAACCTGTGGAACTCTCTACCACAGAAGGCAGTGGAGGCCAATTCATTAATATATTCAAGAAGAAGTTGGATATATTTCTTAAGGCTAAAGGGATCAAGGGATATGGGGAGAAAGCAGGGACAGGGTACTGAATTTGGATGATCAGCCATGATCTCATTGAATGCGGAGCAGGCTCGAGGGGCCGAATGGCCTACTCCTGCTCCTATCTTCTATGTTTCTATGTTTACAGGAGCAAGGATGTCTTGCTGCAGTTGTACAGGGCCTTGGTGAGACCACACCTTGAGTATTGTGTGCAGTTTTGGTCGCCTTATCTGAGGAAGGATGTTCTTGCCATGGAGGGAGTGCAGCGAAGATTCACCAGACTGATACCTGGGATGGCAGGAATGACATATGAAGAGAGATTGGGTCAATTAGGCTTATATTGGCTAGCGTTTTGAAGAATGAGAGGGGATCTCATTAAAACTTATAAAATTCTAACAGGCTAGACAGACTAGATGCAGGAAGGATGTTCCCGATGGCGGGGGAGTCCAGAACCAGGGGTCACAGTCTAAGGATAAGGGGTAAGCCATTTAGGACAGAGATGAGGAGGAATTACTTCACCCAGAGAGTGGTGAACCTGTGGAATTCTCTACCACAGAAGGCAGTTGAGGCCAATTCATTAAATATATTCAAGAAGGAGTTGGATATATTTCTTAAGGCTAAAGGGATCAAGGGATATGGGGAGAAGGCAGGGACAGGGTACTGAATTTGGATGATCAGCCCTGATCTCATTGAATGGCGGAGCAGGCTTGAGGGGCCGAATGGCCTACTCCTGCTCCTGTCTTCTATGTTTCTATGTTTCAAAGGATAGTGGGAATCTGGAAATCTCTGCTTCAAAAAGGCTGTGGATGTTGGGGGTCAAATGGAGCTTTCAAGACTGAGATCCGCAGATTTTTATTGGGTAAGAGTATGAAGGGATGTGGAGCAAAGGTGGGTAAATGGAGTTGAGGTGTAGATCAGCCATGATCTAATTAAAAGGTGGAACCGGCTCAAGCGGATGAACAGCCTGCTTGTGTCCCTACGTCCCCCTCCATTGCAGACCAGCGGACACCACGAGGATCAGGGCCTGTGGGAATTTTAAGTTGGATGCTGGCAATTATGGGTTGACAGGCGGTGCTGCTCGCTCTCTACTTACCCACTGCCTTCAGCGTAGCGTATTTGTTGTACTCCTGGCCTTGAACGGAGCAGAGGCCATCCGCTGCAGGATATTGCTGTGGGCAGTCCCATCTGGGAGCCAATTGGCGATGTAACAGCCGCGTTATTCAGGTGAGTCTGATCTGTGGAGGCAAATGAAACACAGAGCACCGTTTGAGCAGAGCAATCGTGGGTTCCTGTCGCATCCGCATCTGCTCCATAAGAGGCCAACACATGCGGCAATAATCTATTGGTGGAGAGTTGGTGGGCCAATGGGCTGGAACAGTAGGCTGAGCACCCCCCCCACCCCCCACCCCCACCCCCACAGAGCCACTAAGCCACCCAGATCAGAAGGGCCCGTGTTCAATCCCCGGAACCTTATTTAAGGAAGGATATACTTGCATTGGAGGCAGTTCAGAGAAGGTTCACGAGGTTGATTCTGGAGATGAAGGGGTTGTCTTATGAGGAAAGGTTGAGCAGGTTGGGCCGATACTCATTGGAGTTTAGAAGAATGAGAGGGGATCTTATTGAAACATATAAGATTCTGAGGAGGATTGACAGGGTAGATGCAGAGAGGATGTTTCCCCTCGTGGGGAATCTAGAACGAGGGGGCATCATTTCAGAATAAGGGGGCACCCTTTTAAATCGGAAATGAGGAGGAATTTCTTCTCTCAGAGGGTCGTGAATCTTTGGAATTCTTTGCCAGAGAGCTGTGGAGGCTGGGTCATTGAATATATTCAAGGTGGAGATCGACAGATTTTTGAACAATAAGGGAGTCGAGGGTTATGGGGAGCGGGCAGGGAAATGGAGCTGAGCCCAAGATCAGATCAGCCATTATCTTATTGAATGGCAGAGCACGCTCGAGGGGCCAAATGACCTCCTCCTGCTCCTAATTCTTATGTCTTATGTTCTTATGTAACCTGCTGAGTTAGCTGATCTTAGCCTGGAGGGTAGGGACCGCAACAGCTGTCCGCCGTACCCCTGGGTTAGTAATGATCAGCCAGGGTCCCTCCACAAGACTGCCGTCTGCTGGAAGCTGTGCGCGGATGTTGAGTGAGAATAGAACCAGTTTTGGCTGGGTGGTCCTTTACCCCTCTCCCCACCCCCACCTCTCCCCACCCCCCACCTCACCCCACCTCTCCCCACCCCCCACCTCACCCCACCTCACCCCCCCACCCCCCACCTCACCCCACCTCACCCCCCCACCCCCCACCTTCCCCACCCCCACCTCCACCTCACCCTACCCCCCACCTCTCCCCACCCCCACCTCTCCCCACCCCCCACCTCACCCCACCTCACCCCCCCACCCCCCACCTTCCCCATCCCTACCTCCACCTCACCCCACCCCCCACTCCCCACCTCACCCTACTCCCACCTCACCCTACCCCCACCTCTCCCCACCCCCCCACCTCTCCTCCCCACCCCCACCTCTCCCCACGCCCCACCTCACCCCACCTCTCCCCACCCCCCACCTCACCCTACCCCCACCTCTCCCCACCCCCACCTCTCCCCACCCCCACCTCTCCCCACCTCTCCCCACCCCCACCTCTCCCCACCCCCCCACCTCACCCCACCTCACCCCCCACCCCCCACCTTCCCCACCCCCACCTCCACCTCACCCCACCCCCCACCCCCACCTCACCCTACCCCACCTCCCCCACTCCCCCACCTCTCCCCACCCCCACCTCACCCCCCCACCTCACCCCAACCCCCTACCTCCTGAAAGAAAGAGATGTCCAGGATTGCCCGGAGTCTCCAGGAATTAAAGATTAATCTCCAGGACATTGCCGTGAGAAAGATCGTAGCAAATAATTGTTTTGTTTTAATTTTCTTCAAACATTGTGTATTAGTTATTAAAATATTTGGGTTTAAAAAAAGGCCGTTTGACGAGCGGTCAAAAATCATCCAATCGCGTAATAAAGTCTGTGCGCTTTCCAATTGGCTGGGATGGCGGGGCGCCGCGAGGCTGGGCGACCAATGGCGGGAGTGTGGGGGCGGGGCGGTTGGTGGCGGGAGGTCATGTGACAAAACCTCCAGGAAAATGTCCGACCAGAGTTGGCGACCCCCACCCCCGCCCTGAGGTGGAACCGCCAAGGCTGGGGCGGGGCACAGCTGCTGCAAGGAAGACGCCACTGTAGGCTGAGGGGGCAGGCGGGCAGGCGGGAGTCCTGTCCCGCCGTACGAAGGGCAGCGTGGGGCCCCCTCAGGGAAAAGTGGTCACCCCGGATCCTGAAATGTGCAAGGGTTTTTTTGCCCATTACACACAGCGGCAGAATCAGCGCACACTTTTGTAGCACATAGCAACAGTGGAGAAGGCACAACAAAGAGTTACAAGGCTCATACCCAGAACTGAGAGGTTGCAACTATCAGGAAATAAAGAACAGGCTGGGGCTCTTTTCTCTAGAAAAGAGAAGGCTGAGGAGTGAACTTTCAAATTATGACAGGGTTTCGATAGGGTAGACATAGAGAAGATGGGGGGAGGCCAGAACTAGGGGCCATCAATAGAAACATAGAAACATAGAAGATAGGAGCAGGAGTAGACCATACAGCCCCTCGAGCCTGCTCCGTCATTCAATGCGATCATGGCTGATCATCCAAATTCAGTACCCGGTCCCTGCTTTCTCCCCATAACCCTTGATCCCTTTAGCCCTAAGAAATATATCCAACTCCTTCTTGAATATATTTAATGAATTGGCCTCTACTGCCTTCTGTGGTAGAGAATTCCACAGGTTCACCACTCTCTGGGTGAAGAAATTCCTCCTCATCTCTGTCCTAAATGGCTTACCCCTTATCCTTAGACTGTGACTCCTGGTTCTGGACTCCCCCGCCATCGGGAACAACCTTCCTGCATCTAGTCTGTCTAGTCCTGTCAGAATTTTATAAGTTTCAATATAAGATAGTCACTAATAAATCCAATAGGGAATTCAGGAGAAACCTCTTTACACATAGAGTGGTGAGAATGTGGAACTCGCTACCACAGGGAGTAGTTCAGGTGAGTAATATTTAAATGGTGATAGATTGGGAAATGTTGATGTACAAAGGGACCTGGGTGTCCTTGTACACCAGTCACTGAAAGCAAACATGTAGGTGCAGCAAGCAGTTAGGAAGGCAAATGGTTAGTTGGCTTTCATTGCAAGAGGATTTGAGTACAGGAGCAAGGATGTCTCACTACAGTTATACAGGGCCTTGGTGAGACCACACCTGGAGTACTGTGTGCACTTTTGGTCTCCTTACCTAAGGAAGGATATACTTGCCATAGAGGGAGTGCTGCGAAGGTTCACCAGACTGATTCCTGGGATGGCAGGACTGTCGTATGAGGAGAGATTGGGTCGACCAGGCCTGTATTCACTGGAGTTTAGAAGAATGAGAGGGGATCTCATTGAAACGTATAAAATTCTGACAGGGCTAGACAGACTGGATGAAGGGAGAATGTTTTCCCTGGCGGGGGGACCTAGAATGAGGAGTCACAGTCTCAGGATACAGGGTAGGACATTTAGGACTGAGATGAGGAGAAATTTCTTCACTCAGAGGGTGGTGAACCTGAGGAATTCTCTACCACAGAAGGCCGTGGAGGTCAAGTCACTGAATATATTTAAGAAGGAGATAGATAGATTTCTAGACGCTAAAGGCATCAAGGGGTATGGGGAGAGAGCGGGAATATGGTATTGAGATAGAGGATCAGCCATGATCATATTGAATGGCGGAGTAGGCTCGAAGGGCCGAATGGCCTACTCCTGCTCCTATTTTTCTATGTTTCTATGAATAGCATAGATGCATTTAAGGGGAGGCTAGATACGTACATGAAGAAGAAAGGAATAGAAGATATGTTGATGGGGTGAGATCAAGAAGGGTGGGAGGAGGCTCGTGTGGAGCATCAACACCGGCACAGACCAGTTGGGTCGAATGGCCTGTTTCTGTGCTGTATATTCGATGTCATTCGAGAGAACGGTCCCAATAATGCTGCAAACTATGAAAGAAAACCTTTCGAAACGTGCAGAGTTAAAATAAAGTTATTGCAGTGTATTTATTTATAGAGAGATACGGCAGGGGTAGAAAAAAGGCAAAGAGCTTGAGGCAGGTCTATAACGAGTAGCAGAGAGGAGTGCACATTGACTTCTGAGTCCTCATCCAATGTGTCAGCTCAGATCTAATTACAGACGCACCATCTTTCACTGGGAAACTAATCAATTAAGCTTCACAGGCCAGCAGCGGTAATTAGACTATTTTGCCGCGTCTCCCATTAAACTGACGGGCCTGGGTGATTGTGACATCCACTAGCTCGTGCGGAGTGTGACAAAGCCCCTTGGGCCAAACCTAATTGTAACCCACTTCGCAGGTTGGCTCCTGACCGCACCCCTGGGCTAACTCATCTGTGTATAGAGACTGTGGCCTAGAGATTGGCCTGCCGCAGCGAGCTGGACACAGGAACAATCCCTGGCCTGGAGCGGGTAGGCCTGAGCACACCCCATACTGGGCCACATTTACATGAGACCGGCCAGCTGCAGACACTGACTGGTGTAGGGATTTTGCAATAATTTCGAGATTTCCTACAGTTCCGAAGATTGAATTTTGATTAAGGAATACCTGGGTAATATAAAAATCCAGGGATCAAAATGGCCACCAGACCGCATGGCAGAAGACAAGGAATTGAAAAGGCAGCTTGTGTGTGTGTCTGTGAAAAAGGTGAATATCAAAGATGGCTGACCAGACTACCAATCAAAGGCAGTTCAGGGAGTTTCCCCTCCCTGCAGAGACAATCGATGTGTTTACAGAAACTGCTACACAAAGGATTACTGCGGTTTCAGCCTGACCACAAGGACAATGACTTTTGTTTACACTAACCTACTCAAGCAATCAAGGAAGTAGACATGCTTTTTTTCAAACCACGGCAACTTTATTCAAAAGCCCATCACAGACAATGAGGGCACATTTAAACTGCAGCTTTATTCAAAAGCCCATCACAGACAATGAGGACACATTTAAACTGAAAAAAACCAGTTTAAATGAATGGGTGATTCATCCAAACCCATTACAAGACAATGGGGACAGTTTGGATCCCTTTTGTTTAGCCCAGATACATCCGGATTTGGGCGGGCCCCAAATGGGGTATAAAAGATAGCTTCTCAGAAGCCTCTCTCTCTCTCTGTGGCCTCGCCTCCGTGCCTCTACAACGTGGGAGCCTGCCTAAAGGAGTGGAACACCAGCAGTTTACTTTTAAAATACTGGGGTGTTTTTACTTCGGGGCAGTGAAGATCAAAGATCGCAGGACACGGAGCAGGCATTTTCATTGGTGAGCATATATTTTTCTGGCCTTTTACAAGGCAACTTAGAATAGGTATGGGGTGGGAATTAAGTGGGAATTTTGTTAGAACTGTGATTTTAGTCGATTTTCCCTCATTGTGTCCGTTTCTCCTCCCCTATTTTAAGTAAGACAGTGTTGCACTAGTAGAGAAGTGCTATAGTGAGCACTGTGTTCTGTATTGAAACTGTATTTAAAAAGGTTGTTGCACTAGCAGAGAAGTGCTATAGTGAACACTGAGTTCTATATTGAAATTGTATTGAAAAGGGGGTGTTGCACTAGCAGAGAAGTGCTATAGTGAACACTGAGTTCTATATTGAAACTGTATTAAAAGGGGTGTTGCACCAAGCAGAGAAGTGCTGTGGTGAACACTGTGTAGCTGTTTTTTTAAAGTGTACTGTATGTAAATGAGTGTTGCACTGAGCAAGGAGTGCTCTAGTGGACACTGAGTGTACTGCGTTAAGCAAAAGTGCTGTACCAGGCATAAGTGCTGTATCGATTACATTTTAAGTTGTTTCTTTTTTTTTGTTTCAATAAATACTGGTCTGTTTTGCACCCAAACCACGAGTCACGTTTTCTGTCCACATCACTACCGAATAAGTCCGGCGGTCAGAACCAGGAATAGGGGAGCGCTTCGAAACTGCACGGGGGTCCCTGGAGCAGCTCAGAGGCTTCTGACTGATCAGAGATAAATAACCCTAACCCCGCTGTTTAATTCCTACACTGGGCGCCCCCCAGCCAGCTCGCCGGTGAAGAGAGAGGTCCTAGGAGAGGGTGGGAAGTAATCGGGTGGTGGTGGCGATTGGGAGAGGGAGGGAGGTGATTGGGAGAGGGAGGGGCGATTGGGAGAGGGAGGGGGTGATTGGGAGAGGGAGGGGTGATTGGGAGAGGGAGGGGCGATTGGGAGAGGGAGGGGGTGATTGGAAGAGGGGGGGTGATTGGGAGAGGGAGGGGGTGATTGGGAGAGGGAGGGGTGATTGGGAGAGGGAGGGGCGATTGGGAGAGGGAGGGGGTGATTGGGAGAGGGAGGGGTGATTGGGAGAGGGAGGGGCGATTGGGAGAGGGAGGGGGTGATTGGAAGAGGGGGGGTGATTGGGAGAGGGAGGGGCAATTGGGAGAGGGAGGGGTGATTTGGAGAGGGAGGGGGTGATTGGGAGAGGGAGGGGTGATTGGGAGAGGGAGGGGCAATTGGGAGAGGGAGGGGCGATTAGGAGGGGGAAGAGTGATTGGGAGAGGGAGGGGTGATTGGGAGAGGGAGGGGCGATTGGGAGAGGGAGGGGCGATTGGGAGGGGGGGTGGGGTGATCAGGGGAGGGGAGGGGCAATTGGGAGAGGGAGGGGCGATTGGGAGGGGGGGTGGGGTGATCAGGGGAGGGGGCGATCGGTGGGGGGGTGGGGGCTGCGGAGAGATTGGGAGAAGGGGTGAGCAGCGATTGGGATAGGGGGTGTGGGAGAGGGGGTGGTGGTGAAAGGGGGAGGGGGTGGGGGGGAAGGAGTGGGAGGTGATCGGGAGAGGGATGGGGGGCTGAGCGGGAGCTAGCAACAGTTTTACATTCCTGCCGCTCCCGGTTCCAGATTCCGTATATATGAGGAAACGCTCTATTTTGCTGACAACCTTCAGTGGTCTCTTTCAGGACCTCCAGTTGGACCGGAGTGTAGACCACCTTGTCCTGAAGACTGATGGCACCGCTCCGGCTGAGTTCGGGGTAGACCAAGTTTGCAAAGGGCGGGGGGGTCTCAAACAGGCCCCTTATTTGCATATGTAAAGGGCCTAAAGCCTGTTTCAGGCATGGGCCCTGGACGCCTCTTTTTTTTCAACTTTTACCAATATGGCGGGCAGAGCGTTTCCGGCATGGGATGTGAGCCTGCAAGCTGCCCGCCAGGTTGGGGGATTTGGGGGCCTGCGTTACGTCTGTAATAGGGGTGAGGCTTCAGTTGGTTTCTAGGCCCTGTTATGCTGAGGGACTGAGTTTGCAAAATACAGGATGACCTTTCACTTCTCCCCTATTTGCTTCCATGTTCCCTTCTCCTCTCCTGAAGGTATTGACTAAAGCTGGGTAGGGTTTCACAGGCATTGGCAACCTTCCACAACTGTACAGGGTATTGGTGAGACCACACCTTAAGTACTGCGTACAGTTTTGGTCTCCTTATTTAAGGAAGGATATACTTGCATTGGAGGCAGTTCAGAGACGATTCACACGGTTAATTCCAGAGATGAGGGGGTTGACTTATGAAGAAAGGTTGAGCAGGGTGGGCCTATACTCATTGGAATTTATAAGAATGAGAGGTGATCTTATTGAAACATATAAGGTACTGAGGGGACTCGACAAGGTAGATGCAGAGAGGATGTTTCCCCTCGTGGGGAAATCTAGAACTCGGGGGCACAGTTTCAGAATAAAGGGGTCGCCCTTTTAGAACTGAGATGAGGAGGAATTTCTTCTCTCGGAGGGTCGTAAATCTGTGGAATTCTCTGCCCCAAAGAGCCGTGGAGGCTGGGTCATTAAATACATTTAAGGTGGAGATAGACAGATTTTTGCAAGATAAGGGAGTGAAGGGTTACGGGGAACAGGCGGGGAAGTGGCTTTGAGCCCAAGATCAGCCATGATCTCATTTAATGGCGGAGCAGGTTCGAGGGGCCAAGTGGCCTATTCCTGCTCCTATTTCTGATATTCTTATGTTCCACTACCTCAGCCAAGAGGCTGATCTTCATGAGTCTCAACAGTGCCAGCAGGATAATTGACTGCGGTTGGCATTACATCCGGGCCTGAGCCTAGCCTTATCCAAGGGGTCACTGAATACCAGTCAGCAGGCTAACCCATCCTTATGTAACCCCTTGCCTGGCCGATGGACACTGAGGCCTCTCACAGCCCCTTCACCAGTTAAAATCAGCACAACAACTTATATTTACATTAAGAACATAAGAATTAGGAGCAGGAGTAGGCCATACGGCCCCTCGAGCCTGCTCCGCTGTTCTACGCGGAGTGAACACACGAAAGGCTGCTGGACCGGATAGCATCCCTGGACGGGTACTCAAGGAATGTGCTGATCAGCTGGCTGATGTCTTCACCGCCATCTTCAATCTGTCATTGGCCCAGGCAGCAGTCCCTACATGCTTGAAGACCGCTACCATTATTCCTGTGCCAAAACAAACGGCTGTGACGTGCCTGAATGACTATCGACCTGTCGCACTCACACCCATCATAATGAAATGTTTCGAGAGACTGGTCCTGGCTCACATCAAAGCCAGTGTTCCCACCTCTCTTGACCAACACCAGTTTGCCTATCGTGCAAACAGATCAACGGAGGATGCAATCACAACTGCTCTACACTCGGCACTGAATCACTTAGATGGTAAGGAGACCTACATCAGAATGCTGTTCATAGACTACAGCTCAGCATTCAACACTATCGTCCCCAACAAGCTGGCCACCAAACTCCAAACTCTTGGCCTGAACACTTCCCTCTGCAACTGGACCCTGGACTTCCTAACAAACAGACCCCAGTCTGTCAAATTAGGTAACCACACCTCCCCCCCCGACCCTGAACACGGGGGCCCCACAAGGATGTGTGCTGAGCCCCCTCCTCTACTTCCTCTTCACCCATGACTGTGTGGCTGTTCATGGTTCCAACACCATCATCAAGTTTGCGGATGATACCATGGTAGTAGGCCAGATCACCAACAACGATGAGTCAGCCTACAGGGAGGAGGTCCAGCATCTTGTGAAGTGGTGCGCCGATAACAACCTGGCCCTTAACATCAAGAAAACCAAATAAATCATTGTGGACTTCAGGAAGTCTAAAGGCGGAAGTCACACCCCCATCCACATCAATGGGGCTGTGGTGGAAAGGGTGGACAGGTTTAAGTTCCTCGGAGTCCACATCACGGAAGACCTCTCCTGGTCCCTCAATACCTCCTCTCTGGTGAAGAAGGCCCAGCAGCGCCTATATTTCCTAAGGAGGCTGAAGGGATGTAGCCTGTCACCCCTGATCCTCTCTAACTTTTACCGCTGCACAATAGAGAGCATCCTGACAAACTGTATCACAGTATGGTATGGCAGCTGTAGCTACTGTGACCGGAAAGCCCTGCAGCGGGTAGTCAAAACTGCCCAACGCATTACCGGCACCCGGCTACTGACCATAGAGCACATATACCAGAAACGCTGTTTACAGAGGTCACAGTCCATCATCAAAGACCCTACCCACCCCAGCCACAGTCTGTTCGCCCTCCTGCCATCTGGGAGACGCTACAGATGCATTCGCACCCGTACGACCAGATTTAGGAACAGCTTCTTTCCCAGGGCTGTCATCCTACTGAACTCCACAAATAAACTCTAAAGCCTGCACATCTGCCAATGCACTTTATTATGGTTATGTTTATGTTAATGTATTACAAGCCAAATGTATGTTGAATGTTTAAATGTCTTAATCTAAATGTACACTCTCGGGAGCCGCAAGCCTACATTTCGTTGTACTGCACTTGTGCACTAACAATGACAATAAAAGTTGATTTGATTTGATTTGATTTGATAAGATCAGGGCTGATCATCGACCTCAACTCCGCTTTCCCACCCGATCTCTATGGCCTAGAAATTCAGTGGCCTGCGCCACCAGTTTGCGCCCAAAGAGGGCACTCGGTGGCTTTTGCGCCACTGACCACACCTACCGCGATATTTAGCGGGGCGCTAATGGCGGCGTTAGCCTGTAGCGCTGCGCCGCCACCGATGACGTCATCGGTGTGCGCAGCGCCCCGCTATCGCCCCGATGGCCATATTTGGTCGCGCCCGCCTCTTCAGCGCCGGACGCAAATAACGACCGGTACACAGGGGTCTACCTGTGCCAGTAGTGGCGCTAGTTAAGGTGGAGGTGTGGGCGGCCGCTTTTTTGGCGCCCGCCTGCCCGCACCTCTGTCCCCGGCCTCCTACACCCCCCCCCCGCGGCATTGCCGGCTGTTTCCCGAGAGCCCGGCACTTCTCCTTGGTGCCGGGCTCATTTGCCGGCACTCGCGAGCGGGGATCGCGCTGTTGCAGGCACCTCCCCCTTAACAGTGGGAGGAAGGCCTGCAGTACCGCAGCCTGCCGTGCCACAGCGTGTGGCGCTGCGGCCCTTAGCGCGCCGATATTCAGTTTCAGCGCCCCAAGCGGCGCGCGGGAAGCCTCGTTTAGCGGCCCGCTTCCATTTGGGGCGCAGAAACTGAATATCCGGATGGCGCAAGTGGCTCCGCGCGCAGTGGTAATTCCGGCGCCCAGGCGAGCTTGGCGCCCCAAACTGAATTTTTAGCCCCATATCCCTTGATTCCCCTAGAGTCCAAAAATCTATCGATCTCTGCCTTGAATATACTCAACGACTGAGCCTCCGCATCCCTCTGGGGCAGAGAATTCCAAAGATTCACAACCCTCTGAGTGAAGAAATTCCTCCTCATCTCATTCTTAAATGACCGATCCCTTATCCTTGTTCTAGACTCCACAGCCAGGGGGAAACATCCTCCCTGCATCTACCCTGTCAAGCACCTTAAGAATTATATATATATAATAATGAGATCACCTCTCATTCTTCAAAACTCAAGGGAATATAGGCCTGGTCTCCTCAACATTAGTTCCTTTTTAGAATCATGGAACGAGACAGCACAGAAGGAGGCCATTGGGCCCATCGTGCCTGTGCCGGCTCTTTGAAAGAGCTCTCAGATTAGTCCCACTCCCCCCCTGCTCTTTCCCCATGGCCCTGCAATTTTTCTCCCCTTCAAGGATTTATCCAATTCCCTTTTGAAAGTTACTGTTGAATCTGCTTCCACCGCCCTTTCAGGCAGCGCGGTCCAGATCACAACAACTCGCTGCGGAAAAAAAAATTCTCCTCCTCTCGCCTCTGGTTCTTTTGCGAGGTACATCCCGCGGTGCTTCACGAACGGAAATAGAACGAGGGCTGGAGCTGCCGAATGAGCGATCAGGATGGGGAACTGAAACTATGTGAGGAGGGGGGGACAGAGACAGCGAAGGATAATACTCAAGGTTAGGGGAGCTCAACGGGTTGCTGCCATCAGAGGCAGCCATCTTTCAATCACAAGATCATAGCCCTCCTGGCTGACCCATCCAGATTAACAGAAACACATTCCCCTCAACTAACTGGATCAACCTAAGGTTTTGGCCTCCAGCCCGACCAAGAACACCATTCCTTTTGTGAAGAAGTTTTTCCCTGACGTCAATCTTAATTTAAAAAAAAAATTGTTCCTGGGATCTGGGCGTCGCTGGCAAGGCCAGCATTTATTGCCCATCCCTAATCACCCTTGAGAAGGTGGTGGTGAGCCGCCTTCTTGAACCGCTGCAGTCCGTGTGGTGAAGGTACTCCCACAGTGCTGTTAGGGAGGGAGTTCCAGGATTTTGACCCAGTGACGATGAAGGAACGGTCGATGTATTCCCAAATCAGGATGGTGTGTAATCTGGCGGTGGTGCTGTTCCCAAGTGCCTGTTGCCCTCGGCCTTCCAAGTTGTTGAGGTCGCGGGTTTGGGAGCTGCTGTCAAAGAAGCCTTGGCGAGTTGACCTTTGACCAGCTTAACCCTGTGGCCCCCTTGTTCTCGTGTCTTGTCTCTTGAAGTAATACTGCAGATTTACCTGATCTATGCTGTTTAATGTCTTCTGTACTCCAACGAGGTCTTCTCTCAGTTGCCCCCTCTCATGGCTGAAGAGCCCTAGGGCGCGAAATTTGGTTACGCCCCGCACAGGAAGTGGAGCACAATGTCGGGTGCTCCACTTCCTGGTGGGGCGGTAACCGAGGCGGTGTCGGGGCGCGACTGGCAGCGCTCGGCAGAGGCTCCGCGGAGCGCTGCCAGGTTTCAACAACCCCCTGCTTCAGAGGGCCGCTGCGCGCTCTGCAGGGCCTCCGACGGCCCACACTCGGCCACCAGGGCGGCGTGAGGCCACGACCCCAGCCTGTCGCCGGGCTGACCGAAGGCGGCCAGGGCCACGCCACGGAGGGCCGACCCGGAGCCGCACCTCCCCTTTAAATTCCATCCCCGCGAGCGGAGGTCGGCCCGGTTCGCGGCCCGCGAGGCTGGCGCTGACACCACCCGCAGCAGGCTCGCGGGGCGCAGCCGAATTTCTGCAGCGGGGCGGTAAGGGGTCACTGCACACGGCAATGACATCATCACCAGCGGCGCAGCGGCCCAGGGTGCTACCGGCGGGGTCACGGCGCTGTCGGGTAGCG
Organism: Somniosus microcephalus; assembly: GCF_052327205.1. Taxonomy (NCBI): domain Eukaryota; kingdom Metazoa; phylum Chordata; class Chondrichthyes; order Squaliformes; family Somniosidae; genus Somniosus; species Somniosus microcephalus. Next base: position 18,698,917 of record NC_141014.1, read on the forward strand.
CCTCAGCAACGCCCCGCGGAATTTCTCGGGAGGCGCTTTTTTCGCCCCCCTTCCCGGATGATAAGCCCTTTGCGCCCCATTAGCGCCCCTGGAAGCGCCATCAGCAGGCGCAAAGGAGCCGAATGTCTAGCCCGTAGTTTCTCCCGTCTCTGCTCGCAACTCCATCCTTCGACACTAGGAATCAGCCATGTGGCTTTTCTCTGCAGGTCTCCATGGCCTGAATGGCTCTTCTCTTCCGTCTCTGTGACCAAAAACTGGACACAGGACTTGCGGTGGGATCTGACCAATGGAACTGTGCAGTTTAAGAATGCCATTCTGATGAAAGGTCAGCGACCTGAAGCATGAACTCTGTTTCTCTCGCCGCAGTCGCTGCCGGACCTGCCGAGTGTTTTCCAAGCACTTTCTGTTTTTATTTAAGAGAGACAGAGTTTGACTTCCACTCCATGGATCTAGGAATCTAATTTAGCCCTTGTGCCCGGGCTGTTTATTGCTACTCCACAGTGATTTGACAAGCCTGGAGCCATATCTCCAGATCTACTTCGCCTTTAGCTTTCTCTACACTGTCCGGAGAATTTGTAATGCTCCTGTTTTCCCAGGGACTCCATGTCACTGGTTTTCCGCAGTATGGCTGCTGTCTTGCTTTCTCAGCATAGTCAGGAAGGCTCGATGGGGGGGGGGTCTTGTGGAATGGGGGGATCATCTCGCCCCGAGAAAGTTACCGCCCCCGCGCCCGAAATTCAATGGTAGCGCCCCAAGCGGGAGGCAGGGCACTGCTGGATGCGCTTCCCCATCCTCTTGGGGCACTCCAGCCCAATGTCGCGGCACGTCGCGCCGCGCCGCGGTACTGCAGGCCACCCTCCCCTTGCGCAGCGCGAACCGGGGCCCTGCTTGGCCACCAGGGAGTGGGGTGCTGGCAAAAGAGCCCGGCACTCAAGAGGAATGCCGGGCTGCCCGATCGCAGCCGGTTCCCTGTGGGGGGGATTGCAGAGGGGGCAGGTGCTGGCAGGAGAAATGGCCGCCCGGCACCTGCCCTTTAAATAGCGCCGCCCCGGCAAAACGTACGCCCCCCCCGACCCTGTCGGAAATAGCGTCCGGCGGTACGTCGGGGGGGTGCGACCGAAGTTTGCAGCCGGGGCGCAAGCGGGGTGCTGCTCACGGTGATGACATCATCGCCGGAGGCGCAGTGCCGCCGCTAAATTTCACGGGAGGCATTAGCGGCCCCCCGTAAGTGCCCCGTTAGGGCGCTAACGGGAGGCGCAAAGCAACCGAATTTTGCCCCCCACGAGACTTGAGCACAAAATTTAAGTTTAGTGCTGCACTGTCGGAGGTGCTGCCTTTTGGATGAGACGTTAAACCGAGGCCCCGTCTGCTCTCTCGGATGGATGTAAACGATCCCCTGTCACTATTTTGAAGAAGAGCAGGGGAGTTCTCCCCCCGGTGTCCTGGGCCAATATTTATCCCTCAATCAACATCACTAAAACAGATGATCTGGTCATTGTCACATTGCTGTTTGTGGGAGCTTGCTGTGCGCAAGTTGCCCGCTGCGCTTCCTACATTACAACAGTGACTACACTTCAAAAGCACTTCATTGGCTGTAAAGAGTTTTGTGATATCCTGAGGTCGTGAAAGGCACCATAGAAATGCGAGGCTTTCTTTCTTCTTCAATGGGATTGGGTACCTGAGGATGTTGAAGATGCTTACATTGGAAAAATGGCAGTCGAGAGGTGACCTTATTGAGGTACGTCAAGGGGATACTTAAATTGAATTCCCGAACAAGATTCAACATTAAAGCAACCTCTAGGACAAGGGAATATTGGGCAAATTTTGACTTTGCGCCATAGTGTAAAACGAGTGATAGCGAGTCGGCAGCCTGTTTTACATCGCTCCCCACTTTTATTTCCATTGACTTCAATACACAAAGTCAAGATTATCCCCACGGATTCATGCTTAAACAGAGGCGCCTGGAGTTTCTGTGCGGATTCCCTGATGCAACCCCCCGCCCCCCGGCCCCCCCCCCATGAGAAACAATGTTTTGAAAATGTCAAAACTGAGATTTGATTTTTGTTAGGCCAGGGAATTAAAGGTTACAGAACCAAGTGGGGTAAGTGGAGTACTACTACTACTTTCGGATGACGGGAAAAGCTTACAGTGGGATGTCTAGTTTGGCCGTCCATTCGATGGCCTCCTGAGATGCCAAGTGGAGAAATGAGGTGCCTCCCGCAACAGACCTTAGTGGTCAGGTAAATGTGATGTGTTCCACGGTCTGGGACTCAAGGCCACAGTCGCACATAAGAACATAAGAATTAGAAACAGGAGTCGGCCATACGGCCCCTTGAGCCTGCTCTGCCATTCAATAAGATCATGGCTGATCTTTGACCTCAACTCCACTTTCCCGCCCAATCTCCATATCCCTTGATTCCCCAAGAGCCCAAAAATCCATCGATCTCAGCCTTGAATATACTCAAAGACTCAGTATTCACAGCCCTCTGGGGCAGAGAATTCCAAAGATTCACAACCCTCTGAGTGAAGAAATTCCTCCTCATCTCAGTCTTAAATGGCCGACCCCTTATCCAGAGACTATGCCCCCTGGTTCTAGACACTCCAGCCAGGGGAAACAACCTCTCAGCATCTACCCTGTCAATCCCCTTCAGAATCTTGTATGTTTCAATGAGATCACCTCTCATTCTTCTAAACTCCAGAGAGTATAGGCCCATTCTACACAATCTCTCATCATAGGACAGCCCTCTCACCCCAGGAATCAATCTAGTGAACCTTCGTTGCACCGCCTCCAAGGCAAGTATATCCTTCCTTAGATAAGGAGACCACAACTGTGCACAGTACTCCAGGTGTGGTCTCACCAAGGCCCTGTACAATTGTAGCAAGACTTCCTTACTCTTATACTCCAACCCCCTTGCAATAAAGGCCAACATGCCTCTCTAATTGCTTGCTGTACCTGCAGGCTTGCTTTCCTGTACGAGGACACCTAGACACACTTCAGTTCGTTCCTCACTTCCACTTGTGGAGCAGGTGGCCGTGTCGCCTGCGCCCTGTGCGGATTGGGTTGAGCGCCGCCCACTGTCTTCGAGGGAGATAGAAGTCAAAGACCTCTACTGTTGGGTCAGTGATGAGGTGTCAGTTCTTTATACAATAGCAAAATACTGCGGATGCTGGAAATCTGAAATAACAACAGAAAATGCTGGAAATACTCAGCAGGCCAGGCAGCATCCGTGGAGAGAGAAACAGAGGCCTAGAAATTCACTAGCCTTAGCGCCGCTTTTGAGGCGCTAGAGGGACTAGCGCCAGAGTTATGGCCAGTTGAAAAATTCCCTGGGGCCCTAAAGCGGCGTTGCACCGGTAGCGCTGCGCCGGCACCGATGACGTCATCGGTGTGCGCAGCGTCCCGGTTGCCATGCCGACGGGCCCCAGCGCCGAAATTCAGTTGCGGCCGCCTCGCCCGTGGCAGCCGCAACTAAGACTCTGGCAACCGAGTCTTACACAAGTTAGCGCCGGCGCATTAAGGTCGCGCGGCGGCCGGCCGCTTTCCCGCCGGCCACCTGCCCGCACCTCCCTCCCCGGACTCCTCCACCCCCCCCCCCGCGGAACAGATGCGTCTGACCTGCAAGCCCGGCACTTGTCCGAGGTGCCGGGCTCATTTTTGAAAAAATCAAACGGCCAGCGATCGGGTGAAGGCAGCGCCTCCTTAACGGGAGGAGGAGGCCTGCACTTCCCCAGCCTGCCGCACCGCATCGGGCGCCGCAGCGCCGGATTAGCGCCGCAATTCGGCACTCAGCGCCCATTGGGAGGCACTCACGCCCGCCAGTAGCGCCGGCAGCCGTCTGGGCGCGGCGCTACTGAATTTTTGGCGCGCGCAAGGGAATTAGCGCCGGCGCTAAATTTCCAGCGCTAAAGCCCTGGCGCGGCGTCAACTCAATTTCTAGGCCAATGTTAACGTTTCAGGTCGAAGACCTTTCATCAGAACTGGAAAAAGCTGGAAATGTAACGGATATTAAGCAGTTGCAGAGACTGGGGGTGGGGGGGGGGCGTTTAGGAGGGGAGGAAGGAATTGAAAGAACATACTGTGAAAATGTTGCAAATGGGAATGGCAAAATAATCCCTGCCCCCATTTTTCATGCTGACGAAAGGTCTTCGACCTGAAACGTTAACTCTGTTTCTCTCTCCACCGATGCTGCCTGGCCTGCTGAGTTTTTTCAGCTTTTTCTGTTGCTATTTCTTAAATGTGACACCAGCTAACTTGCTTCCAATCTGTAAGAACTCATTCAGCGACTCCTCATAGCTGCCAACGCTTCCGTTATGTACGCTTGGTAGCTACTGTCCGTCCTGGGGGGATTTGTTTATTTTGAGCTCTCTCAACCCGTCTAGAATCTGTCTTGTTGATGTTGATTGTTTAAATCTGCATGGATTACTCTCTGTTACCTCGGGGCATGTTACTGTCATCTTCCTTGGAGAATACTTCAAGTACTCACTGAGCATACCAATTACTCTCTGCTTATCTTTGTTGTGTTTGATGTCCACAGCTATACTCACTTCCAGCTCCTTCTTTGGCCCCTGATGACCCTTTGATCTACTTGTGAAGTTTTCTGGATTCTCCGCACCCACCCACTGCAAACTGAGTAAAGCTCAATTTCCTCCCTTAAGGTTGTTGCGATGATCCTTTTAGTATTGGCTCCGCAAGATCCTGCAAATCCATTGGCAGGATAGGCACACCAACGTCAGTGTTCTTGCTCAGGCCCAGAACATCCCCAGCATCGAAACTTTGACCACGCTCGATCAGCTCCGATGGATGGGTCACATTGTCCGCATGCCCGATACGAGACTCCCAAAACAAGCGCTCTACTCGGAGCTCCGGCACGGCAAGAGAGCCCCAGGTGGGCAGAGGAAACGCTTCAAGGACACCCTCAAAGCCTCCTTGAAAAAGTGCAACATCCCCATCGACACCTGGGAATCCCTGGCCCAAGACCGCACAAAGTGGAGGAGAAGCATCCGGGAAGGCGCCGAACACCTCGAATCTCTTCGCCGGGAGCAAGCGGAAGCCAAGCGCAGGCAGCGCAAGGAGCGCACGTCAACCCAAGCACCCCACCCACCCGCCTCTTCAACCACCGTGTGCCCCACCTGTGACAGAGACTGTAGATCCCGCATTGGACTCATCAGTCACCTGCGAGCTCATTTTTAATGTGGAAGCAAGTCATCCTCGGTTCCGAGGGACTGCCTAAGAAGAGAGTATTGTGTGTCTTTGAGCCTATGCTTGCTCACTGCAGGGCTGTGTTTGTCCCTCAGTGAGTCTTGAAAGTATTCCATTCTGATCAACTGAACTATTATTAAGTAGCTCCACACCCCCACACCACCCACCCTCACCCTCTGAATCTGTTTTCTTTCATTCCTCATACATTTCAAAATTGTACATCAGGGTGTTGGTTCTGGACAATGCTGAATCCCAAATCAAAATGAACTTGCTCCTGTTACAGTCACTAGCACCTCGAGGTACCTCAACTTCTATTTCCTGTATGTTGTCAAAGTCACTTACCATTACCAGCACGAACTAAGAACTGCCTTTCATGGTTTGAAGCAAATATCAAAAACAACAACAACCACTTGTATTTATATAGCGCCTTTAACATAGTAAAACGTCCCAAGGTGCTTCACAGGAGGGCTATAAAACAAAACTTGACACCGAGCCGTGTAAGGAGATCTTAGGGCAGATGACCAAAAGCTTGGTCAATGAGGGAGTGTGATATCCGAGTGGTAAGGTCAAGAACTGAGATAAGCCAGACTTCAGGAACCAAAACTCAACTGTTTCATATACATATGTAGCTGAGAACATAGCTCTTACAGGCTGCCAGCAAGATACTCTATTTCTTACTGTGCGATCACAAAGATGGAGGATCAACCTCTGAGTCATACCCAGAATGCAATGCCACTACCTTAATAAGTGGTGTGCCAGGACATTACCTTAATACTGGTAAATATGATCCCTTAATACTTGTCTCCATCTGGTGGATAACTTAAGCATTACATCCCAGATTACTATATCCCCCCCTCTTATGTTTACAATAATTTCTTAACAACATTCTTAAAAAGTCCATAAGGAAATTCCTTTAATGATAGTCCATACTGAACGAATCTAGCAGGTCATGATCAATCTCTCTGGTGGCTTGTGAGAACTTGGTGAACGTCTTACAGTCAAGTCCCTGCTTGGTTGTGGTAGAGCCACCTGCTGCTCCTGAGCAGTACTCAGAGTATCTGACTCTGCTATGATGGTTTCCTCTTGACGAAGGGGTCCAGGTATAACTGGCTCTGTTCGTGGTGTTGGTACCACCAATGCATTTGGATAACTGGGGACCAACTTGTCCTCCAACATTTCCTCTGGAACCTCCAGTTCGATTTCCCGTTGTCTGGTCAGTATCTGATCCACATGTCTGCGTACTACCTGACCAGTTCCCACCATGACCGTATTTGAAACTGGACCGGTCATTGAGTCTATGACGCCAGGAATCCATTTTGGACCATAACTGAAATTCCTGGTAAGGACCGCATCTCCTGCTCCAAAACTGCGGCTCTTTGTCCTTCTGTCATGGTTCTCCTTTTGTTTGATTTGTCGGTTTTCCACCTTCCTTTTTAGATCTGGGTGAACCAGTTCAAGAGTGGAGCGTAGTCGACGTCCTAACAACAACTCAGCAGGAGAGAGTCCTGTGGTAGATTGAGGTGTTATTCTGTAGCTGAACAGAACTCGTGACACTTTTGCTGCCAAACTCCCTTCCGCACTTTTTTTCATCATCTCCTTAAATGTTTTTGCATGGCTCTCTCCGCAAGTCCATTTGAAGATGGATGATATGAAGCTGAAGTCACGTGCACTATGCCATTTTTTCTCATGAACTCTTTTGTTTCTGTACTCACAAAACACGTGGCATTGTCACTTACTACGATCTCCGTTATCCCTTGATTACTAAAACTCCTACGCAGGCAGTCTATAGTAACAGTAGATGAAGCAGAATTTACAGGATACACATCCATCCATTTGAAATGTGCATCAATGATTATGAGGAACATCTTTCCCATGAATGGACCCGCATAATCTACATGAAATCTTCTCCATGGTTTATCCGGCCACTCCCAGGGGTGGAGTGGAGCCGCTGCTGGTGCCTTCCTGTGTACTTGACAAGTGCTGCATGTCTTGACTAGATTTTCTATCTCCTCATCTAGCTTTGGCCACCACAAGTAACTCCTTGCCAAGGCTTTCATATGCAAAACTCCAGGATGACACTGATGTAGTTGCCCTAGGATAGACTGTCGTGCTGGCTGTGGAATAATCACTCGAGCTCCCCACAACACGCAACCATCCTGCACACTCAGCTCTGTCTTCCTGACACTGTAAGGTATGAAATCAGTCCCTTCCGGATGTTGTGGCCAACCCCTCATCATATATTCTCGCACTCTAGACAGTACTGGATCTTTACCAGTCCATGTGCTTACTTGTTCTGCGGTCACAATTGCCGCGTCCGTGTCCTCCAACATCAAAACTCTGTCCTCTGGAGCTGCACGGATAGGTGTACCTGGTAGTGGAAGACGGCTCAAGGCATCTGCGTTCCCATGGTACTTGCCCGCCTTGTAAACGATGACATACTCATACGCCCTCAACATCACTGCCCACCTCTGGATCCGGGGTGACACCATCTGTGGTACTGCCTTCATTTCATTAAAAAGAGACAGAAGAGGTTTATGATCGGTGCATATGGTGAATTTCCTGCCATATATGTACTTGTGAAACCTCTGTAACTCAAACATTACTGCTAATCCCTCTTTATCTAACTGGGAATAGTTTTTTTCCGCTGGGGTCAGAGTTCGAGACATAAACCCTATCGGTCTTTCTGTTCCATCTTCCAAGCTGTGTGAAAGAACTGCCCCCACCCCGTAAGGTGAAGCGTCACAAGAGAGAATTATGTCTTTCTCTGCATTGTAGTGAACCAACACATCCGAGGACAGTATCAGTTTCTTGGACTGTTCAAATGAAACCCTCTGCTCCTCTTCCCACTGCCACTGTGTCTCCTTGCGCAGAAGTTTGTGAAGAGGTGCTAACACTGTTGCCAAGTTTGGTAAAAATCTATTATAATAGTTTAGCAGTCCCAGGTAAGCTTTTAATTCAGTCACATTTGTAGGATCTGGGGCCTCCTGCAGTGCTTGTACCTTCTCCTTGATTGGATGGAGCCCGGTGGCATCCACTCTATGTCCCAGGAACACGGCCTCATTCCACAGGAAAGTGCATTTACTCCTCTTGAGCCATAACCCAGCCTTATCCAATCTTTGTAGTACCTCTTTCAGAGTGCTCAGATGCTCCTGGTCGGTTCTTCCCGTCACCAGAATGTCATCCAGATAGATTGAAACATGTGGAATCCCTTGCAGTACACCCTCGATAGTCCTCTGGAAGATAGCTGGACTAGATGAGACACCGAATGGTAAGCGGTTATAGGTAAACAAACCCTTATGTGTATTTATGGTTACATATTTCTTGGATTCCTCATCTAGTGTAATCTGCAAGTATGCGTGACTCATATCCAGCTTCGTGAATTTCTTCCCTCCAGCCAGGTTTGCAAAAAGATCCTCAATTTTAGGAATAGGATACTGTTCAAGTTTAGACACCCTATTTACAGTCAATTTATAATCTCCACAGATTCTTACCGAATGGTCTGGTTTTAAAACAGGTACAATGGGAGCTGCCCATTCTGAACATTTCACGGGTTCCAGAATGTTCTCTCTCAAAAGACGGTCAAGCTCAGCCTCTACCTTTGGTTTCATGGCATACGGCACAGGTCATTGTTTAAAAAACCTTGGCAGTGCTTCCTTGTCGACATAAATCTTAGCTGGGGGGCCATTAAATGTTCCAAGTTCTTCCTTGAACACGTTCTCATGTTCAATCAACACGTCTTGCAAAGACAATTGTTTGCCCCCCTCTAGTTGATTTATTGCTCCCCAATCTAATTTAAGTTCTCGTATCCAGCCCCGACCTAACAAGTTTGGTCCAGAACCCGATACTACAACTACAGGTAGCTGTTCCACGGTGTCCCTGTGTTTCACAGTTACAGTAGCTGTACCCAATGTCGCCACTCATTCACCGGTATAGGTTTTAAGCTGCATAGAGCAAGACTTTAACTCTGGAACTTTTGCACCGTTCCACAATTTTGAGTACTCTTCCCTGTTCATTATGGTAACACCACATCCGGTATCCACCTCAAAGTTCACCTTAGAGTCATTTACTATCAGTTGCAAAGTGATAGGATCCACTTTTGGAATGTCCTCTACCATACTATGCAATATGAACACGTCGTCTTCTTTCTCAGCTTCTCCGCTGATGTGATGTGCTCCCTGTTTTTTCATTTCTCTTACTAGGTTTTGCTTTTCTCCCCCTTTAGGTTTGTATACCTCCAGGGTAGCTTTTGCTCGGCATGCACGTTTTATATGTCCTTTTTTTCCACACTTGTGGCACTTTTCCTCCAGAAACCTGCATTCCCTCGCCAGGTGATCTCCATTGCATCTATAACATGCCTTTACATGCTCACGTTGTGGTTTCCGACTCATATTTAACTTGTGCACAACCAGACCTCCAACTTGCTTTGTCGTAGCCCAGTCTGAACCTTGTATTTCTTTTACATCACGGTTAGTTGTCTCTATGGCTTGAGCAAGTTCCAACGCTTTTTCATACGTAAGCCCAGTCTCGGACAATAATCTCCTCTGCATTCGATTATCCATTATCCCGCAAACCAGCCTATCTCTCAGCATGTCTTTCAAACTGGTCCCATAATTGCAATCGAGTGCCAGTTTTCTCAACACCGCTACATAATCCAATAGTCTCTCCCGGTTCCCTGTTCCGTGAATTAAATTTGAAACGCTGTACAATCTCACTCGGTCTGGGATTGAAATGATCCTTCAGCAAGTCCACTAAGTTAGCAAATGTTATGTCTCCAGGCTTTTCAGGGCTGCATAAGTTTCTCAGTAAACTATACGTTTGACTTACCACGGAAGTGAGCAAAATAGCTCTCCTTTTTCCAACATCAACTATATCATTTGCTACAAAGAAATGCTCCAGCAACTCACAGTATTCGTTCCAGGTCTGCGTCTGAACATCAAAAGCAGAGAGCTGTCCTACCATAGCAGCCATGATTCCTCAATTCAGTGCTTTTCTTTTATTTTCCCTTCTTCCAGATGAGATCTGTTCAGCCTCGTTGCCAAATGTGATATCCGAGTGATAAGGTCAAGAACTGAGATAAGCCAGACTTCAGGAACCAAAACTCAACTGTTTAATTATACATATGTAGCAGAGAACATAGCTCTTACAGGCTGCCAGCAAGATACTCTATTTCTTACTGTGCGATCACAAAGATGGAGGATCAACCTCTGAGTCATGCCCAGAATGCAATGCTACTACCTTAATAAGTGGTGTGCCAGGACATTACCTTAATACTGGTAAATATGATCCTTTAATATTTGTCTCCATCTGGTGGATAACTTAAGCATTACATCCCAGGTTACTATAGGGAGGTTTTAAGAAGCATCTTAAAGGAGGAGAGAGAGGTGGAGAGGTGTAGAGAGGTTTAGGGAGGGAATTCCAGAGCTTAGGGCCTGGGCAGCTGAAGGCACGGCCACCAATGGTTGAGCGATTAAGATTGTTGATGCGGAGGAGGCCAGAATTGGAGGAGCGCAGAGATCGCGGAGGGTTGTGCTATTTAGTAACACTTGGACATTCCCAACATATGTTTGGTTGGTTGAAATTCTCTTCTAACAAGCCATTAATATAACCTTCCCATTTCCACATATCCTCCATATCTCTTACACAATATTACAAAGTATTTACAGCACAGAAACAGTCCATTCGGCCCAACAGGTCTGTGCCGGTGTTTATGCTCCACACCAGTCTCCTCCCATTCCCTCCTCATCTCACCCCATCAGCATAACTCTCTATTCCTTTCTCCCTCATGTGCTTATCTAGCTTCCCCTTAATTGCATCCATACTATTCGCCTCAACCACTCCCTGTGGTAGTGAGTTCCACATTCTAACCACTCTCTGGGTAAAGAAATTTCTCCTGAATTCCCAATTGGATTTATTAGGGACGATCTTATATTTTTGACCCCTAGTTCTGGTCTCGCTCGAAAGTGGAAACATCTTCTCTACGTCTACCCTATCGAACTACTTCATAATGTTAAAGACCTCGATCAGGTCACCCCCTCAGCCTTCTCTTTTCTAGAGAAAAGAGCCCCAGCCTGTTCAATCTTTTCTGATAGGTGTAACCTCTCAGTTCTGGTATCATTCTAGTAAATCTGGAGACTGTGGGGGGGGGGAGAAATTAGAAACGTTCGCGCTGGCCGTTACCGCCACAAAATGGCGGAAAGACTGCGATCGGCGCTCTTCCGCCAGCTGATGGTGGACCCAGCTGCCAGTAATGCTGCCGGTAACCACTTGAGCCGGGGAGATTTAAATGATGAAGATCGTGACGTCAGTGAGTGTGCAACGCTCACTGGACACCCAATCTCCAACATTGGATTTAGCCACTTAACCTTAACGGCAGTGCAGAACGACAACAGGGAGAGCTGGTGTCCACCAGCAGGAAGCAGGCTTCAGCAGCGATGTTTAAAGGCACCATCCCCAGTCAGCTCCAACTAACAGGGTTCTGCAGTTTCAGTAGCTGTTTGTTACTTCCTGCAACTGGAACAGCTTTCTTCAGTTATTTCAAGTTTTTTTCGGTGACCGGGAGTGTTGATTCAAGTGCAGAAGTCACTCATTATTTGTTAAAGGCTTCTGGTCACAACACTTCCTTACAGTCATGGGGGCTGTGGGATTGTGGAGGCAGAGGAGAATGTGGAGGAGGAGGAAGAGGAACAGGAGGGAGGGAAGAGCCTTCTGGATAGGCTGTCCGTGACCGGCTCATCAGACTCCGATTCACATGAATGAAACCCCAGATCACCGTAGCTCACCACATCCCCATCATGCAATCCCTGTCTCACGCCATATCACAGCATCCTCCTGGGTGCAAAGCTGAAATGAGACCACAAAATATTCCAAACACCATGAATAAATTTATCTATAAACACATCACCCATATCACGTGAAGTCTAATAACGAATGCCCCTTGTGCCTACCATAGTTGAATAGCTGTCATTGTGTGCAAGGTGTGAGATGTGGGTGTGAGTGTTGCTAGGTAGAGATTATTGATGGGTGAGTGCTTGAGGTGTGGTGCTTTGGGCAGTGTGTGAAGATTGTGGTACAGCTGGTGGTATGTAGCATATGTTGAAGCCTTCACTCACCCTGACCACCCATGTCAGCTCGTTAAACTTCTTCCTGCACTGTATGTGGGTCCCGGGGACCACAGTGCTGCCTGTGACGTGGTGTGCCACCTCCCTCCACATAGTGGCGAGGGCCTCCCACCAGTTGGTACAGGACCGCCCGCCTTCTCTCCACTGCTAAAACCAAAGCCTGCAAAGCTTCATCAGAAAACCGCCGGACTCTCTCCCTGGGGCGGCGATCTGCCATCAGCATTTGTAAATAAGTGCTCCTTCTCTTTGTCCTCCTTCTTACGGTTGTTGAGGCAACTGCACACCCAACAATGCTGAGAATGAGGTGCTGCAGCATCAAAGGACCGCCCCTTTAAGTAGTGAAAAAAGCTGGTGGCAATCATTAATTGAGTTTAGACTACACCCGATATTGGTCCACCTTTTCAGTGCAACGCCAATGAGCTTGGGTTTTTAGACGAGAATTATGACTGCAATAATTTAAATGAGGAGGACGAATTTTGCGTGCAGTCTAGACGATTTTCAACTGGCGCTACTTCACCATTTTTAGTCTAAACACTGCCCATTCCTTGGCTATAACGAACTTCTAGCCCTTAAAATTCACGGATTAAGTGGCCGCCTATTCTTCCTACCAAAATGTATCACCTCGCAGTTTTCTGTAATGAAGTCCATTTGCCAAATACACGTCCATTCTGCAAGTTTATTAATGTCTTCCTGTATTTTGTTGAAATCCTGCTCTGTATTAACTACACGTCCCAATTTGGTTTTGTCCGCAAATTTTGAAATTGTACTTCCGATTCCCGCGTCCAAATTGTTTATGTAAACGGTGAATTTAGAACATTTTCCACCCTCTTAGTCTTAGCCCTCAGGCTGTCCCCCACTGATCTTTGCATTAGAAAACTCCAGTCAGAGTTTTACACTGGGTAGTTGTCCCTTTATCACAGGGTTTCCTTGCTCTCCCTCCCTGGTATTTACACCTCACCCCCCCCCCTCCCAGTGGTTAGTTCCATTGTCCCTGAACACTCTGTGCTCCAGTCATCTCCACCTACTCTTATTCCCAGCAAGTCTGGACAGAAACTTCACTGACCTTGCCTCAATTTGAAATGTTCTGCAACATATTGATCTTCCCTTTAACACGATATTTAGATCGCTCCAGTGGTCTGCTTCACTTACCAATTCCCTGTTGAGTATAACGCTACTCTTGGACTCACAGAATAGTACAGCACAGAAGGAGGCCATTCGGCCCATCGAGTCTGCGCCGGCTCTTTCTAGGAGCAATCCAGTTAGTCCCACTCCCCCGCTCTTTCCCCATATCCCTGCAATTTTTTCTCCTTCAAGCATTTATCCAATTCCCTTTTGAAAACTACTATTGAATCTGTATCCACCGCCCTATCAGGCAGCGCATTCCAAATTCTAATCACTCATTGCGTAAAAAAAGTTTTCCTCATCTCGCCTCTGGTTCTTTTGCCAATCACTGTAAATCTGTGCCCACTCATTATCGACCCATCAGCCACTGGAAACAGTTTCTCTTTATTTATTCTATCTGAACCCTTCATGATTTTAAACATCTCTATTAAATCTCTTCTTGGCCTTCTCTGTGTCTCCTTCCAGTGAGTGTGTCCCGCGGTGTCTCCTTCCACTGAGTGTGTCCCGCGGTGTCTCTCCAGGAGAACAACCCCAGCTTCTCCAGTCTATCCATGTAACTGTAATCCCTCATCTCTGGAACCATTCTAGTAAATCTCTTCTGCACCCTCTCCAAAGCCTTGACGTCCTTTCTAAAGTGCGGTGCCCAGAATTGGACACAGTGCTCTAGCTGGGGCCGAACTAGTGTTTTATACTTTGTATGGAACTTTGCATGGATCCCTTTACACCACGGCGACACCACCAGTGGTAAGGGCATTGATGGAGGCAGCCCTGGTGCCTAAAGGACCCAGGACGCTGGAGGCTCAAAGCCCTCCTTCCATTGCCTACTTCCAAAGGAAAGTGCCAGTAACAGTAAAACACAGGGGTTTTCACCACAGCACTGGTGTTGGCCGACATCCGAATGCAGGACTGAGGGAATGGTGCATGGATTGAGACACTGAACCGAGGGCTTGCCTGCCTGGTGGGGTTGGGTGGGTAGAGGCTTGTGTGGAGCAGAAGGGAAGGGATGGGCAATAAATGCCGGCCTTGCCCATGCCGCCCAGATCCTGCAAATGAATAATAAATGAATAAATAAATCAACGCCGGCGTGGACCAGTTAGGCCGCATGGCCTGTTTCTGTGGTTCAAGCGGATGTCAAGGACCCTGCAGTAGCAGTCGAGGAGCAGCAAGGCGTTCTAGTGGTGTGCGCACCTCGACCGTAGCCACTGCCGTTTGTTGGGATGCTGCGGAGTACAAAATGGCTACCACAGTTGACAACAAAACCGCAGTCACGTCAACGTGATCCAATGTATAGGAAGCACTTTGGGATGTTCCTGAGAGCTGTGACGAGGAGCGACGTAAGCGCAAGTCCCTCACCTCTGTGACGCTTTCACAACCCGCTCTCAGCATGACCTTTCTCCAGGGAGCGGGAAGATCCCGAGTTTGCGCGCGCAGTTTCCCCGTTGTGGACAATCCAGTCCATAATATAAACTGAGCAGCAATGGGAGCCAACTGCGTATAGAAGAAAGGGGCCCAAGAGCTCCGACTGGGATCCAGAACTGGTCCACACCCAGCTCGAAGTCGGCATCATTGGCTGTAGTCTCCGGGGTTGGGTTTCCACAGGGCTTCGCTGGAATATCCACTGTAACTTCAACGGAAACTCCGGGCAATCAGCTTGAAGAGCATCTCTCCGGGATTCTGTGGCTCTTCCGCTGATGTTACAATGCATCATCAGGAGATCCCCACAGAAATTCAACCCCTCAGTGTTGATGGCCAATCTCACACTTCCTGGTGCCAAATGTATTTCTGTAACTATTTAAAAAAATTATAATATTTTTCTTTAAGCAGTTCCCTCCTCCCCTCCCATCTCCTTCCCTATCCCTCCGTAAACCCTCCCTCCCTTCCCCTCTTTTACCTTCCCTTCCCCTCTTCCCTCTGCCCTCCTCTCCTCTCCCTTCCCCTCTCCCATCCCCCCTCCTCTCCCTTCCCTTCCCCTCCCCCTCCTCTCCCTTCCCCTCCCCTCCCCTCCTCTTCCCTCCATACATCTCCCCCTCTTCATTCCCATTTTCACTACTCTCCCTTTCCTTCTGCTGCCCCTTCTCTTCCCCTCCCCTTCTCAACCCTCTCTTCACATCCTCTCTCTTCCGCTCCTCTCCTCTCTTCCCCTCTCCTCTCCTATTCGCTTCCCTTGCCCCTCTCCTGAAGGGGTTGTTGTGGTAAACCACTGTATTGTATATTGCCACCTCTGGGTGGCGCTGTGTATGGAGGCATGCCTCAGCTGACTCCACCCACCACTGTGTGGGTTTCGTTCAGACTTGTTCAGTCACTCACGAAGAAGCATGGTCTCTTCTTAGCTAATAAAAGCCTTATTCATCTCTTCTTTCGACTCATCATCTCTTCTTCGACTCATCACCTTTTATGAAGTAATTGATAAGCGTATCAATTTTATTAGCTAAAAGTTAAATGGCGACACCTGAGGAGCAACAACAGCAACGGATACAGCAGACATTGCTGAGAGCCCTCAGACCACCACGCCTGGACCTCGACCCTCAAGATGTGGGTGCATCAGCCAAGTTTGAACACTGGCTGAGCTGCTTTGAATCCTTCCTCGCAATCTCACAGGTTACAGAGGAGGATCACAAACTGAAAATTTTGACCGCCCAGGTGAGCCATCAAGTATATATGCTAATCCGGGACTCTAATACGTACGTGGCGGCCCTCGAGCTACTAAAAGGGCAATATACGCGCCCAGTGAACACAATTTACGCCCGACACCTCTTGGGATCCCGCAGGCAGCAACCGGGAGAATCGGTAGGGGCATTTGCACGGGCGCTACTGGCACTCTGCAGAGACTGCGATTGTAAAGCGGTAACGGCTGTGGAGCACGCGCAGGGACTCGCCTGTGATGCCTTCGTCAGGGGCCTCCAGTCAGACCACACCCGGCAGAGACTGCTAGAAAGCAAGGAACCCGACCTGAAGACGGCCATTGCCCTTGCGCTCTCGTTAGAGGAGGCCCACCGAAACCTCGAGGCATACCCCCGTAACGGCGCCGAGACATGGCAATCGAAACCGTGGGACACGGGACCGCCGCCCCCGGCACCAACCGCTGCAGCGACCCAACCGAGACAGCAGCCTCCGGTAAGAACTGCTTCGATGCCCAGTAACCAGGCCCAAAAATGCTATTTCTGTGGCCAGTTAAAACATCCCAGAGCGCACTGCCCAGCTAAGACAGCTACCTGCTCGGGCTGCGGGAAGAAAGGCCATTACGCTAACGCCTGCAAGGGGAAGCCAGCCAGCAGCGCAGCGTGCGGGCCGTGGGAGCAGCCATCTTATCCGCCATTTTGTGTACCCCCGGCCGCATGGCATCCGCCGCCATCGTATCCAACGCACTCAACCGCCATTTCGTCACCGGAACCGACCACCGTCTCGGCGGATGACTATAGTGACTCACTAAGCCACATACTGGCCTCCGTGACGCTGGATCAAGGCCACCCTCACCATCTATCCAGCTCCATGATGGATATCGCGGTAAACGGCCGCGCCACCAGTTGCCTGATCGACAGCGGGAGCACAGAGAGTTTCGTCCACCCCGACACGGTACGTAGCCACTCCCTCACGATTCTGCCAACGCACCATCGCATTTCTATGGCGTCCAAGTCCCAGTCAATGGACATCAGCGGCTACTGTGTGGTGACCCTGTCAGTAGGGGGCACTGAATATCAAAAATTTAAACTGCTAGTCCTGCCCCGTCTTTGCGCTGCCGTCCTGCTAGGGTTGGATTTTCAGTGCCACCTTAAGAGTGTCACACTAGCATACGGTGGACCCCTCCCCCCACTCACAGTCTGCAACCAACAACTTTTAAATCGCCCGCTGCAAACCACCTGCAGCCTTTCCACATTAAAAGTCCCCCCCCCTCCCCTGTTCGCTAACCTCACCTGCGACTGTAAACCCATCGCTACCAAAAGCAGGCGGTACAGTGCCGGGGACAGAGCTTTTATCAGCTCTGAGGTGGAGCGGCTCTTGAAGGAGGGCATTATCGAAGGTAGCACTAGCCCCTGGCGAGCCCAGGTTGTAGTCGTTAAAACCACTGCAAAACGCCGCATGGTAATCGACTACAGCCAAACCATAAACCGGTACACCCAGCTGGACGCGTACCCCCTCCCTCGCATATCTGATATGGTCAATCAGATTGCGCAATACAAAGTATTCTCCACCATCGACCTTAAGTCAGCGTACCACCAGCTGCCCATCCGCCATGAGGACCGCCAGTATACTGCCTTCGAGGCAAACGGCCGCCTCTACCACTTCCTTCGGGTCCCCTTCGGCGTCACCAACGGGGTTTCGGTCTTCCAAAGGGAGATGGACCGAATGGTTGACCAGAACGCGCTGCGGGCAACCTTCCCCTATTTGGATAACGTCACCATCTGCGGCCACGACCAGCAGGACCACGACGTTAATCTAGCAAATTTCCTCCGTACGGCCCAACGGCTGAACCTAACGTACAATAAGGAAAAATGTATGTTTCACACCAAGCGCCTGGCCATCCTCGGCTGCGTGGTGGAGAACGGAGTCATCGGGCCCGACCCCGACAGAATGCGCCCCCTAATGGAGCTACCCCTTCCCCACTGCCAAAAAGCACTGAAGAGATGCCTGGGGTTTTTCTCCTACTACGCCCAGTGGGTGCCCCTCTATGCAGACAAAGCCAGGCCCCTCATCAAAGCCACCTCCTTCCCCCTGACACCAGAGGCGTGTGCAGCCTTCACTCTTATCAAGAACGATATCGCGAAGGCCGCAATGCACGCGGTGGATGAGTCCATCCCCTTCCAAGTGGAGAGCGATGCCTCCGACTTCGCCCTAGCCGCGACCCTTAACCAGGCGGGCAGACCCGTGGCCTTTTTCTCAAGGACCCTCCAGGGCCCCGAGACGAGACACTCCTCCGTCGAAAAGGAGGCCCAGGCTATTGTAGAAGCGGTGCGTCACTGGAGGCATTACCTGGCCGGGAAACGATTTACCCTGCTCACTGACCAGCGTTCAGTAGCTTTTATGTTTAATAATAAGCAGAGGGGTAAAATCAAGAACGACAAGATCTTGAGGTGGAGAATCGAACTCTCCACCTACAATTATGATATCTTGTATCGGCCAGGGAAACTCAATGAGCCCCCAGATGCCCTATCACGTGGTACATGCGCCAACGCGCAGAGTGATAGGCTGCAGTCCCTCCACAATGACCTCTGCCACCCGGGGGTCACCAGGTTTTTCCATTTTATCAAATCCCGTAACCTGCCCTACTCCATCGAGGAGGTCAGGACCATGACCAAGAGCTGCCAAATCTGCGCCGAGTGCAAACCGCACTTCTATAGGCCGGACAGAGCAAGCCTGATCAAGGCCACCCGCCCCTTCGAACGCCTGAGCGTCGATTTTAAAGGGCCCCTCCCCTCCGCTGACCGCAATGTGTACTTCCTCAACATAGTTGATGAGTACTCCCGTTTCCCCTTTGCCATCCCTTGCCCAGACATGACCAGTACCACGGTCATCAAGTGTCTGAATGACATCTTCGCTCTGTTCGGGTTCCCCAGCTATATACATAGCGACAGGGGCTCATCGTTCATGAGCGACGAACTTCGGCAGTACCTGCTAACAAGAGGTATCGCCACGAGCAGGACCACCAGTTACAACCCCCGGGGGAACGGCCAGGTGGAAAGGGAGAACGCGACGGTTTGGAAGGCAGTCCTCTTAGCACTAAAATCTAAGGGCCTTCCGACCTCCCGCTGGCAGGAGGTCCTCCCTGCAGCGCTTCACTCCATTCGGTCACTGCTTTGTACTGCCACTAATGCGACCCCTCATGAGAAAATGTTCGTTTTCCCCCGGAAGTCTACATCGGGAACCTCGCTACCGGCATGGTTGACTTCTCCTGGGCCCGTCCTACTGCGGAGGCACGTGAGGACGCATAAAACGGACCCCCTGGTCGAGCGGGTGCACCTCCTACACGCCAACCCCCAGTATGCCTGGGTGACATACCCAGACGGGCGGGAGGACACGGTCTCCATACGAGATCTCGCACCCTCGGGTACCCCTGAATTACCACCGTTATCCCCCTTACCACCGTTATCCCCCTTACCACTGTTATCCCCCACCACCCCTCCCAACCCAACCCCTGCAGACGGCATGCCAAAGCCCCAGGAATCTTCGCCAACCACCCAGACACCAGACCCGACGTCGGATGCTGCAACACCACCGCCGCCACCACGACGATCAGGACGTCAGACAAGGCCTCCTGATAGACTTAACTTGTAGTACCCTTCACCCCGCCGGACTTCACATTAAACAAGGGGTGAATGTGGTAAACCACTGTATTGTATATTGCCACCTCTGGGTGGCGCTGTGTATGGAGGCATGCCTCAGCTGACTCCACCCACCACTGTGTGGGTTTCGTTCAGACTTGTTCAGTCACTCACGAAGAAGCATGGTCTCTTCTTAGCTAATAAAAGCCTTATTCATCTCTTCTTTCGACTCATCATCTCTTCTTCGACTCATCACCTTTTATGAAGTAATTGATAAGCGTATCAGTTGTCTCCTTGCTGGAAGGACTCAGTGGGATCTGGCTGCCCTCTGCTACTCATTTTTCACCTTTTGTCTTGACACTGAGGCCTAAAAATTCGGGGCGCCAAGCTCGCCTGGGCGCCGGAAGTCCCACCCCGGAAGGAGCCGGGAGCGCCAGCGGGATATTCAGTTTGAGCGCCCCAAATGGAAGCGGGGCGCTGCTCGAGGCTCCCCGCGTCCCTCTTGGGGCGCTGAAACTGAATATTGCAGTGCAACGTGCCGCAGTGCCACACACTGCGGCACGGTGCGCTGCAGTACTGCAGGCCTTCCTCCCCTTCTTAAAGGGGAGGGGCCTGCACCAGCACGATCTCTGATCGCGAGTGCTGGCAAAAGAGCCCAGCACCGAGGAGAAGTGCCGGGCTCTTGGGACACAGCCGGTACTGCCCGGGGGGGGGGGATCAGGAGGCCGGGCAGGGTGGCGTGAGGAGGCGCTGGCAGGCGGCCAGCGTAAAAAATGGCCGCCCCGCACCTCCGTTTTAATTTCCGCCACTACCACAGGTAGGCGCCCCTGAACCGGTCGCGAATTGCAACCGGCGCTACAGGGGGGGGGGACCCAATATCGCGTTCGGGGCGGTAGCGGGGCGCTGCGCACACCGATGACGTCATTGGTGGTGGCGCAGCGCTACAGGCTAACGCCGCCATTAGCGCCCCGCTAAATTTTGCGGGAGGCGTGGCCAGTGGCGCTAAAGCCACTGAGTGCCCTCTTTAGGCACTAACTGGTGGCGCAGCCCAACGAATTTCTAGGCCTGAGTGTTTGAGGATATTCAAATGTGAAGGGCATCATTCAAGTCCTCCTACAACATACTCAGACTCAGACACACTCACACACAGTCACACACTCACACACATTCACACTCACACTCACTCACACACACTCACACACACACACACACACACACACACACACACACTCACACTCACACACACACACTCACACACACACTCACACAATCACACACTCACACACACACACACTCACACACTCACACTCTCACACACACACACACTCACACACACACACACTCACACTCACACACTCACACACACACACACACTCACACACTCACACACACACACACACTCACACACACACACTCACACTCACACACATTCACAGTCACTCACATTCACGCTCACACACTCACTCACACACACATTCACACACTCACTCATGCTCACTCAAACTCACACAATCACTCACACTCACTCAAACACATTCCACACTCACACACTCACTCACACACACTTACAGACACACTCACTCACACATTCACACACACTCACTTACATACAGTCACAGACACTCACACTCACTCACTCACACTCACTCACTCACTCTCACACACTCACACTCACACACACACACACACACACTCATTCACACACACACTCACTCACACTCACATACACACACAGACAGTCACACACTCACTCACACACAGTCACACTCTCACACTCACCCACTCACACACTCACACTCACTCACACACACACTCACTCACACTCACACACTCACACTCACTCACTTACACACTCACACTCACACTCACTCACACACATTCACACACACACACACTCATACTCACACATTCACACACACTCACTTACATACAGTCACACACACTCACACACTCACACACTCACACTCACTCACTCACACTCACACACTCACACTTACTCACACACACTCACACACTCTCTCACACACTCACACACTCACTCACACACTCACACACAGTCACACACACTCTCATAAACACTGGCACAGACCAGTTGGGCCGAATGGCCTGTTTCTGTGCTGTAATGTTTGATGGTGCCCACCTCCACCTCTCCACAGAACCATTATCCCCAGCCAACTGACACCAATCAGTGTCTAACTGATGATGGTCAACGCTCTTTCTGGATTGGCCAACAGGTGGCGGGTTTCTCACTGAGGGGTAAGCTGAACCCATTGAGACCGTTCCTGCTGGGTCATGGCGCGGCGCCTCCCCCCCCGCAACTTGTGCCAGTTGGTGTAGCCGGGAGCGAACACACAGCTGGCGGCACTCAGATGTGTGTTGGGGCAGTCAGGCAGCCCTGGGCATCAGGCACACGAGCATCCAGCTGCCAACTCCCAACGTCGGTGGTATAAATAGAACAGCCAGCATCCGCAGCAGTTTAAATGTCTTTGGTTTGTCAATATGGCCGAGTGCCACGTGGATAGAATATCCCAGTCAGAGATTCCCTGGGGCGTTATACTACCCTAATGTTCAAAACGGACACAATGCGACAATGGAAACAATACTTTGTGCTTCGGATCACTCCAGCGCGCGGTCTGTGTGATCTTTATTGGGAGAGCGCCTCTTTTGAAGGCTGCTGTGATGAGTCAGAAGTCAAACATGACCCAATGAGAGCCATAGAATACAAGAGCAGGGAGGTTATGCTTGAACTGTATAAAACACTAGTTAGGCCACAGCTAGAGTACTGCGTGCAGTTCTGGTCACCACATCACAGGAAGGATGTGATTGTACTGGAGAGGGTGCAGAGGAGATTTACGAGGATGTTGCCTGGGCTGGGGAATTTTAGCTATGAGGAAAGATTGGATCGGCTGGGGTTGTTTTCCTTGGAACAGAGGAGGCTGAGGGGAAACTTGATTGAGGTGTATAAAATTATGAGGGCCTAGATAGAGTGGAGAGGAAGGAACAATTTCCCCCAGCAGAGAGGTCAAAAACCAGGGGCCACAGATTTAAAGTAATTGGTGGAAGGATTAGAGGAGAGTTCAGAACTTTTTTCACCCAGAGGGTGGTGGGGGCCTGGAACTCACTGCCTGAAAGGGTGGTAGAGGCAGAAACCCTCATCACATTTAACAAATGCTTGGATACGCACTTGAAGTGCCGTAACCTACAGGACTACGGACCCAGAGCTGGAAAGTGGGATTAGGCTGGGATAGCTCTTTTACGCCGGCACTGACACGATGGGCCGAATGGCCTCCTGTGCCGTACATTTCTGTGAGTCTATGAGAGATTGAACGCAAGGCCTATGGAGCAATGCAGAAACTGAATTCCCTTGATTTTCACACGGATGTAATAGCCTGGATTTTCCAATTGCCGTTATTTTAACACCGGTCAGAGAATCTAGGGGCTCATGTTACACCAAGCTAGGATTGGGTCCATCCCATTTTCAGGATCTTAGCAAAAGGTGTCCATGGGAGAAAAAAGAAATTGGGAGGAAGGTGGGGCCTGGTGCCACGATGGTCAGCTCACTCCTTTAATCTTCGTGACCTAGAATTTATTTTTTATTCGTTCCTGGGATGTTACTGGCAAGGCCAGCATTTATTGCCCATCCCTAATTGCCCCTTGAGAAGGTGGTGGTGAGCCGCCTTCTTGAACCGCTGCAGTCCGTGTGGTGAAGGTACTCCCACAGTGCTGTTAGGGAGGGAGTTCCAGGATTTTGACCCAGCGACGATGAAGGATTGGCGATATATTTCCAAGTCAGGATGGTGTGTGACTTGGAGGGGAACTTGGAGGTGGTGGTGTTCCCATGCGCCTGCTGCCCTTGTCCTTCTAGGCGGTAGAGGTCGCGGGTTTGGGAGGTGCTGCCGAAGAAGCCTTGATGAGTTGCTGCAGTGCATCCTGTGGATGGTACACACTGCAGCCACGGTGCGCCGGTGGTGGAGGGAGTGAATGTTTAAGGTGGTGGATGGGGTGCCAATCAAGCGGGCTGCTTTGTCCTGGATGGTGTCGAGCTTCTTGAGTGTTGTTGGAGCTGCACTCATCCAGGCAAGTGGAGAGTATTCCATCACACTCCTGACTTGTGCCTTGTAGATGGTGGAAAGGCTTTGGGGAGTCAGGAGGTGAGACACTCGCCGCAGAATACCCAGCCTCTGGCCTGCTCTTGTTGCCACAGTATTTATGTGGCTGGTCCAGTTAAGTTTCTGGTCAGCGGTGACCCCCAGGATGTTGATGGTGGGGGATTCGGCGATGGTAATGCCGTTGAATGTCAAGGGGAGGTGGTTAGACTCTCTCTTGTTGGAGATAGTCATTGCCTGGCACTTGGGTGGCACGAATGTAACCTGCCACTTATCAGCCCAAGCCTGAATGTTGTCCAGGTCTTGCTGCATGCGGGCATGGACTGCTTCATTATCTGAGGAGTTGTGAATGGCGCTGAACACTGTGCAGTCATCAGCGAACATCCCCGTTTCTGACCTTATGTTGAAGGGAAGGTCTTGTGTTTACCTAGCTTCCCCTTAAATGCATCAAACTAAAAGCTAGCGGTTGTCCTTCTCTTTCATTTCAAGTGCTGAAAATAAAGTAAGATAAAATAACATGAAGTAACATATAGAAATTGGTTGTTGATTGTATTCCGGTGGTGGGAATGGATTGGGGACTCTCTTGCTCCCATGTATATATGGGAGCAGGCTGGAGAAGGGTTGTGAGCTGATCTTGGGGGGTGCGCGGCATGTAACGTGTGTCTCTGTGAATAAAAGCGTCTAAATAAGGGCTAGAAATTTGTTATAGCCAAGAAATGGGCAATGTTTAGACTAGAAAATGTTAAGCTGCGCCACCTGAAAATCGTCTAGGCTGCACGCAAAATTCGTGCTCATTCCTCATTAAATTGACTGCAGTCACGATTCTCGTCTAAAAACTCAAGCTCATTGGCGTTACACTGAAAAGCTGGACCAATATCGCAGGCAGTCTAATTGCAAGTCATGATTGCCACAGGATTTCCTCACTACTTAAAGGGGCGGGAGGAGGAGGAGGGGTACTGGTACGGACCTGTACCCGCTAACTGGCAGGAGGCCCTCACCACAAGTCTGCCGGACTACGTGGGGTGAGATGGCACACCACGTCACGGGCAGCACTGTGGTCCCCAGGTCCCACACCCAGCGTAGGAAGGAGTTTAATGGCCTGACACGGGTGGTCAAGGTGAGTGAAGGCTTCAACAATTGTGACATACCACCACCTGTACCACAAGCTTCACACACTGCTCAATGCACCAGACCCCCGGCACTCGCCCACCAACAACCTCTACCCATCAACACTCACACCCACATCTCACACCTTGCACACAATGACAGCCATTCAACTATGGCAGGCACATCACTCAAATACATTGCACCACACGCACTCACACACTTTCCGTTCCCTTGCAGGCCAAGGTGGCGCACAACCCGCGTGAGCAGGAGCGGACAGGCGGGGGCCAAGCCCAGACTGAGGAGCTGAGCCAGCTGGAGACGAGAACGCTGGAGGTCATGGTCATGGGCACCGTGACCACCAGCGATACTGACCCCCTTGGGGACAACAACGGTATGTTCATCCCTACTCCTTCTTCTCACATCCCACTTCCCCCTCAGCCCACAATCTTTTCTCACTTACAAGCTACTCGTGCTGTATGTGTGCATTTCTGCCTTCCTGCACCCTCCCCTCACCATAACCCGACTCTTGTGCCTTTCTGCTTTCAGATAATCAGCAAGCACCTGAGAAGCCTGTCCCCGAGGGGCATGTACCCGAGGGGCCTGTCCCCGAGGGGCCTGTCCCCGAGGAGCCTGTCCCCGAGGAGCCTGTACCCAAGGAGCCTGTCCCCGAGGAGATTGTCCCCGAGGAGCCTGTCCCCGAGGAGCCTGTCCCCGAGGGGCCTGTCCCCGAGGAGCCTGTACCCAAGGAGCCTGTCCCCGAGAAGCCTGTCCCCGAGGGGCCTGTCCCCGAGGAGCCTGTACCCGAGGAGATTGTCCCCGAGGAGCCTGTCCCCGAGGAGCCTGTCCCCGAGGATCCTGTCCCCGAGGAGCCTGTCCCTGAGGATCCTGGCCCCGAGGAGCCTGTCCCAGAGGAGCCTGTCCCCGAGCAGCCTGTCCCCGAGGAGCCTGTCCCCGAGGAGCCTGTCCCCGAGGATCCTGTCCTCGAGGAGCCTGTTCGAGGAGCTGGCCCCGAGCAGCCTGTCCCCGAGGAGCCTGTCCCTGAGAATCCTGTCCCAGAGGAGCCTGTCCCCGAGGATCTTGTCCCCGAGGATCTTGTCCCCGAGGAGCCTGTCCCCGAGGAGCCTGTCCCCGTGGAGCCTGTCCCCGAGGAGCCTGTCCCCGAGGAGCCTGTCCCCGAGAATCCTGTCCCAGAGCAGTCTGTCCCCGAGGAGCCTGTCCCCGAGGAGCCTGTCCCCGTGGAGCCTGTCCCCGAGGAGCCTGTCCCCGAAGGCACCGATGAGCGCGCGGGGGGAGAAGAGGAAGAAGAAGGAGAGACCGCGTCACTGTATGTCTCACTCGCAGGCACCAGCTCAGATACTGGTAGTACACGTTCTTTAGAGGCGAGCTTATATAGTGGGATCAGCACCGGGTGAGGCACCGGGGACGAGTGGGCTGCAGCAAGGCCCAGGGAGAAAGGGTAGCTCAGGGGCCAGCTCCCCGGAGGGCGAGTTCACGCTCAAGTTCTGCTGCACAGGACTCAGATGAGGACCTCGATGGGGAGGCCTTTAGAAGAAGGGTGATGGGCATGCAAACGGAGACGATAGGTGCAATGGCAAGGCTGCCAGAGAGCCTCTGGACAATGTCAAGGAGCGTGGAGGAGTCATCTCCAACATCGCAAGGGGCTCTGCGCAGAGCATGGAGCCCAGGAATTCCAGCCTGGAAATGATGGTAGACTCCCAGAGAGACCGTGGTGACCCAGACGCGCCTGATGGGTGATGTCGCAGCTTCCATTGCAGCACAGGCGGAAGCGACCCACCGTCTTAGTGCTGCAGTGGAAGCTCAGACTGCTCTCATGCAGTCTCTGCTTGGTGGCATCCAAGCTCTGACTGCTGTCACTGTGGCTGGGTCTACCATCGTTGACCGGGGTTTTCACTGCAGGCCAGCAATCTGTGCGCCAACAGATTGCTAGGAATGCTGAGGCGCCGCCCCGGGGTGGGGGGGGGGTGGGAGTAGCAGTGGGTCAGCGGTGCAGGAACCTGCTGTCCTCTCTCAGGATGACAGCATTCCTGCTCCCACCACTGCCACTCTGCCATTACCCTTGCCGCTGCCTGTCATCCAGCCAGCCCAGACTGCTGCCGCCCATGCCGAGGTCCACAGCTGGTCGGGGTCATCCTGCAAGGAAATCTGAAATCTCCAGCATGGAAACTCTGCAGCCCGGCTGGTGGCTGCTACCACTGGGGGCGCACAGCGTAGGAATACTAGAGTGGGAAAAGGCACACGAACGACAGGCACTGAGGGATTGCACAAGAGTGATTAGTTATTAGAATTCATGTGATATGTGTGATGTGATCTAATTTATAGATAAATTTATTAATTGTGTTTGGAACCTTTTGTGGTGTCTCTATTTCACCTTTGCACAGGGATGGTACGATGGGGATGTGGTGAGCAATGGAGATCTGGGGTTTCATTCATGTGAATCGGAGTCTGATGAGCCGGTCATGGACAGCCTGTCAGAAGGCCGATTGTCTCACTGCCTCCTCCCTGCCTCCTCGTCCTCCTCCTCCTCCTCATCCTCCTCTCCCTCGTCCTCCTCCTGAGGTGGTCCTGCCAGGGCTGCGCCCTCATGACAGCCAAGTTGTGCAGCATGCAGCAGACCACCACGAAATGGGACACCCACTCAGCCGAGTACTGGAGGGCTCCTCCCAAGTGGTCAAGGCAGCGGAACCGTTGCTTCAATAAGTCGATGGTCTGCTCGATGATGTTCCTGGTGGTGGCATGGCTCTCATTATATGAGTGCTGGGCACGAGTGTTGGGGTTGCGGAGGGGAGTCATGAGCCAGGTGGAGAGCAGATAGCCCTTGTCTCCGAGCAGTCACCCTCAGGTTTGACGTGGTGGCTGGAAGAGTGCTGGCACACCGGTCTGGCACAGAATGAAGGCATCGTGGCTGCTGCCAGGATAGCGGGCATTGACATTAAGGATTCACTGTCTGTGGTCTCACACCAACTTCACATTAAGTGAGTGGTGGCCTTTGCAGTTATGGAAGATCTCAGGATTGTTATGCGGTCCCCGCAAAGCCATGTGGGTGCAGTCGATGGCGCCCTGCACCATGGGGAAGTCTGCTATCCTGGCAAAGCCACATGCACGCTCATCCTGCTTTTCTCTGGTGATCGGGAAGCCAATGTAATCCCTTCTCCTGCTGTAGAGAGCCTTAGTGACCTCCCGGATACAGCGATGGACAGCAAACTGTGAAATGTTAGCTCTGTCTCCTGCTGCAGCCTGGAAGGATCTGCTAGGGAAGAAATTGAGGGCCACAGTGACCTTGACTGCCACTGGGAGAGCCGTGGTTGCCCTGATCTGAGGCTGAAGGTCAGGTAGCAGGAGGTGGCAGGGTTCTGTGACCACCTCCTTGGTGAGGCGAAGCCTCCTAAGGCACTGCTCCTCACTTAATTGAAGGTAGGAGAAGTGATGTCGGAAGATCCTCGGAGGGTAAAGCCTCCTGTTGAGATCCCTGATGGCCCTCCTCTTCCCTCTGGCCACATGTTCCTGTCTTTCTCACTGCCTGCTCTCCCTCCACCGTAGATCCTGGAGGGCGAGGTCGACTGCCAGTACAGCCCCCATGACTTTTAGCAAGTGTTGTAGGTTGAAGCATTTCAAAAATAATTAGGGACTTTTGGACTTGCCAGAACACTCCCTGATACCAAAGAACCTTGAAATGATGAAAGAAAACTCTTGCTGTTGCAGGAAGTAGCACACGGCCACTCAAACTGCGAAACCCTGTCGGGTGCGAGTGATTGGTGAGGATCCCTTTAAATAGTGTCACTGGAGCCAGTTTCCTCTTGCTGCACACCACCTCAACCTGCCATTGCTTTCTCCAGTTGATAAGTTCAACGGCCAAAACGAAGTTGGGAGATTGGGCGTCAAGTGAGGGTTGCACACTCACTGACGTCATGATCTCTGTGATTGCGATGTGATCGAGTCTAGTGGCAGCACTACCGGCCAGACGGGTATGGTGTGCGCTGGAACTGCCATCAGCTGCCAGTAGAGCTCTCAACAGCATTTGAGCATTATCTCGTGGTGCTAACGTGTGGCGCTAAACACGCGAATTTCTCCCCCCCCAGGCTTTAGTATTCCTACTGGCTATACCGGACATGAAAGAGAAGGGGAACAATTTGCTTGCTTGCGTGTTGGCTCTCCATATTGGGAGAGGGCGAGTGAGGAAGAACCACAACTACAACTTCTACAACAACTGGAAGAAAATAACATCGACTTGGAAGGAGCTAGCGAGATCAACATAAGCGGTAGGTGGGGGAGGGAAGAAGATAAAGACTGAAAGGCTTTAGAAACAATAATCAGGGAAAAAAATTAATAGGCACTTGGAGAGGTTTAAGTTAATTAAGTAGAGCCAACACGGATTTGTAAAAGGCAGATCGTGTTTGACTAATCTAATTGAATTTTTTGTTGAAGTAACAGAGAAGGTTGAAGGGAATGCAGTGTATGTGGTCTATATGGATTTTAAGAAAGCGTTTGACAAAGTACATAAAAAGTTGGTTAACAAAATTGAGGCTCATGGAATAGAAGGGTCAGTGTCAGCTTGGATAAGAAATTGGCTTAAGGACAGAAAACAGCGAGTTGTGGTAAATGGCTGTTTTTCAGACTGGAGGATGGTAGACAGTGGTGTTCCCCAAGGGCCACTGCCTTTTTTGATGTATATATATGACTTGGATATTGGAATACAGAGTAAAATTTCAAAATTTGCCAATGTTATCAAACTTGGGGGTGTGGCAAACAGTGATGATGATACCAATCGACTGCAATAGGACATAGAAAGGCTAGCAAAATGGGCAGACAAGTGGCAGATGGAATTTAATACAGAGAAGTGTGAGGTGCTGCATTTTGGCAGAAGGAACAGGGAGAGGCAATATACACTTAATGGCACAGTTTTAAAGAGTGTGCAAGAACAGAGGGACCTGGGAGTTAATGTGCATAGGTCCCTGAAGGTGGCGGAACATATTGAGAGAGTGGTTAACAAAGCATATGGGATCTTGGGCTTCATAAATAGAGATATTGAGTACAAAAGTAATGCTGAACCTTTATAAAGCGTTGGTTAGGCCACAACTAGAGTATTGTGTCCAGTTCTGGTCACCACACTTTAGGAAGGATGTGAAGGTCCTTGAGAGGGTGCAGAGGAGATTTACCAGAATGGTTCCAGGGATGAGGGAATTTAGCTACAAGGTTAGGTTGGAAAAGCTGTGGTTGATCTCCTTGGAGCAAAGGAGGTTGAGGGGTGATTTGATCGAGGTGTACAAGATTATGACGGGTTTGGATAAGCTAGACGGGGAAAGGCTGTTCCCATAGTTGATGGTACAAGGACTAGGGGACACAGATTTAAGGTTTTGGGCAAGAGATACAGGGGGGACGTGAGGAAAAACTTTTTTATGCAGCGAGTGGTGAGGACCTGGAACTCGCTGCCGACGAGGGTGGTGGAAACGGAGACGATTAATGATTTCAAAGGAAATTGGATAGGCACTTGAGGGAAATAAACTGGCAGAGCTACGGGGATAGAGCGGAGGAATGGGACTGACTGGATTGCTCTACAGAGAGCTGGCACAGACTCGATGGGCTGAATGGCCTCCTTCTGTGACTCTATGAAAGATCATGGCAGTGTGTGCAAAATCAACTAGTCTGCACACACTTATAAACACTGCCCCACCCCACCACCCCCCGTCCCCCATTGCCTGGCCCGGGACAGCTGGAGCTGCCTGAGTGAATTTATTCTCTCTATTCCCATTAACAAGACTTGATGCCTGGGCAGTTCCAGCTGTCCCGGGTGAAGACCTCTCCTCCTCCTGCCAGCAAGATCCTGAAGTCTTGTATTTAACAGCTAGAAAGTGCAGCCCTGCCGTGCACCCAGCCAGCCATCGAGCCCCGGCTTGAGTGGTGACACCCCCCCACCTCTGCAGCCTGCCTCCCTCCCTCCTTCCATCCTTCACTCTCTCTCTCCATCACTCTTGAGAGGCAACCTCTTCCCTTTGTTGTTACTGTTTCCTTCACCTTTTTCGAGCAGAGGGGAGAAGCCGCCTCTCCCATGCTGACACCACAATGGGAGGTGGTTCTAAAACCCCGCTCTTTAGCATGCAGGTACAGCAAGTAATCAAAAAGGCAAATGGAATGTTGGCCTTTATTTCAAAGGAGGTTGGAGTATATAAGCAGGGAAGTCCTGCTACAACTGTACAGGGTATTGGTGAGACCACACCTGGAGTACTGTGTACAGTTTTGGTCTCCTTATTTAAGGAAGGATATACTTGCACTGGAGGCAGTTCAGAGACGATTCACTAGGTTAATTCCAGAGATGAGGGGGTTGACTTATGAGGAAAGGTTGAGCAGGCTGGGCCTATACTCATTGGAATTTAGAAGAATGAGAGGTGATCTTATTGAAACATATAAGATACTGAGGGGGCTCAACAGGGTAGATGCAGAGAGGATGTTTCCCCTCGTGGGGAAGTCTAGAACTCAGGGGCATAGTTTCAGAATAAAGGGTCGCCCTTTTAGAACTGAGATGGGGAGGAATTTCTTCTCTGAGAGGGTCGTAAATCTGTGGAATTCTCTGCCCCAGAGAGCCGTGGAGGCTGGGTCATTAAATACATTTAAGGTGGAGATAGACAGATTTTTACAAGATTAGGGAGTGAAGGGTTATGGGGAGCGGGTGGGGAAGTGGCTTTGAGCCCAAGATCAGCCATGATCTTATTGAATGGCGGAGCAGGCTCGAGGGGCCAAGTGGCCTATTCCTGCTCCTATTTCTTATGTTCTGATGTTTTTGAAAGGAAGGCCGTATTAATCTCAGGCCTAAAACTTGGGGTGAGTGTAGCCCTTAATTAACAGCAATGGCGACTCCATCTTCACCAGTTGACGGGACAAGCAAGGACAAGTGTGGGCATGGCAGCTCCAGCTGCCCACTCACCCTTCACCCTGATCACTAAAAAACATGGGGTGAAGAGCTACACTCACCCCAACATGACCGTCGAGGCGTGCGTCAAGGCCATGGCTGGGGTTGTCGGCCCTTCGGCCATTGTTGCTGCCTTGAAAATGTAGGGGGGGAAGGCGGTGCTCCTCCTGAGGTCTGAGCAGGCGGAGTTCCTGGCCCTTAATAAGGGGCTCATGGTGGGCGGGACCTTCCTGCCTGTGGATCCTCTCGAGGTCACCATGCAGTGAATTGTTTTATCAACTGTCCTGTCCTTTATCCCGAGTCAGCTCCTCCTCCCCCCAGCTACATCAACGGGGGAAGGCGAGCTCAGGGGCAGCGCTGATCCCGCTCGGCCACACAGAGCCTGTAATGATATCAGCAAATAGTGATGGTATTTGCCTGTTTGATTATAATGCCTTACCAGCATATTTGCCTGTTTGATTATTTATGCCTTACCAGCAGAGGGCATGCGAGAGAAAGCAGTTTTAGTTTAGTTTTAGATGGATCTCTAAGATGGTGTCTCCTGTAATGCTGTTAACTTAGTTGAACAAACGTTAGATTAAAAGACATTCTCTTTCATCAATGTGTCATCATTGAACCCACATAGAAATCAATACATGGTGTCAGAAGTGATTGAAAGAGATGAAGAGGAAAAATCTGAAGTTAAATCAGCTCTCCACATATTAGCAAGCCAAAAGAGAACATCATTACTTACCTTTGGAGAATAGCTAACGAAGTAAAAAATGGAAGGTTTACACCCACCGGCGAAGCTTCAGTTGACAGGTAATGTGGCTGAAAGTTGGAGGAGGTTCAAACAACGCTTGGAGTTGTATTTAGCAGGAATCGGAGCTGACAAGAAAAGTCATAAAGTGAAAGCGTCAGTGTTCTTACATGTCGTGGGTGATGAAGCGCTGGAGGTGTATAATAACTTCAAAGTCGCTGCTGATGGAGACAAAATGAAGCTGGATAAAATAATGGAACAGTTTGAGGCCTACTGCATACCTAAACATAACGTGACGTTTGAGAGGCACAGATTTTTCACATGTGTACAGAAAACGGGAGAGACTATTGATCAGTATGTGACTGAATTGAGAAACAGAAGCAAAACGTGTGAATTTGGGGGACTGACAGACTCGCTGACAAAAGACAGACTGGTGTGTGGTATTCCAGATAATAGTCTAAGGGAAAGACTGCTAAGAGAGCAAAATCTAGACCTGGGAAAAGCCATAGCACTGTGTAGGGCTACAGAGACTGTGAAGTCGCAGGCAAAAGAGCTGTTCAGTGACAGTAGCTGCAAAGTGGATGCAGTGAGAAAGAACGGACACAAACCGTTTAACAAAAAGAGCGCCAGTGTGAAAAAAGAGGCGTGGCCAGCGAACAAAAATGAAAGGGGCAATCGAAAGTCATGTAGTCGATGCGGTACACAGCATCCACCAAAAAAGTGTCCAGCATATGGTAAAACATGCAATAGTTGCAACAAAAACAACCATTATGCCCGTTGCTGTAAGAACCAAGCGCAACAAAGCAAGGTCCATGCAGTAGATGAAAGTGAGATAGAGGAGTTCTATGTGGATGTTGTGTCTGAAAACAAAAAAGAAAAAAGAGACTAGATGTTGACACTAAAAGTGAATGACATACATATTCCATTTAAATTGGATACTGGAGCACAAGTTAATGTGATATCAGAGACTGATTTTAAGAAAATTAGACCCAGACCAAAGATACAT
This sequence comes from Somniosus microcephalus, assembly GCF_052327205.1. Taxonomy (NCBI): domain Eukaryota; kingdom Metazoa; phylum Chordata; class Chondrichthyes; order Squaliformes; family Somniosidae; genus Somniosus; species Somniosus microcephalus. The sequence goes on from NC_141014.1 coordinate 18,732,494, forward strand.
GGAATAAAAGTGAAAGTGACAGGATACTCAGGTGCTGATATACCAGTGAAAGGAAAATGCATTGTCAAAGTGACACACAAGGACAGAGAGCACACGCTAGCATTAATCGTGGTGCCAAAGGATGTGCAAGCCATACTAGGTTTAATAGCCTGTGAGAGACTGAACCTGGTAAAGAGAGTCCTCATTGTGGAAAGCGAAGGAGAGACAGTCTATGATGAACTCATGAAAGAGTACAACGACCTATTTCAGGGTCTAGGCTGCCTTCCAAGAGAACACACGATTAGAGTAGATAAAAGTATGCCAACGGTCATACATCCATGCAGAAAAGTTCCGTTTGCTCTTCAAAAGCAACTGAAGGCAGAGTTGGACAGGATGGAAAGCCTGAACGTGATTCAGAAGATAGATGAGCCAACTGAGTGGGTGAGTTCCCTCGTCGTTGTGGACAAAAAGAATGGAAAGCTCAGAATTTGCCTGGATCCAAGAGATCTAAACAGAGCAATAAAGAGAGAGCACTTCAAGCTTCCTACACGTGAGGAAATCATGTCACAGTTTGCAAATGCAAAGTATTTCAGCAAGTTAGATGCATCATCAGGATTTTGGCAGATGAAACTGGACGAGACAAGTTCAAGACTGTGCACGTTCAACAGTCCATTTGGCAGATACAGATTCCTAAGGTTACCATTTGGCATTGCCTCAGCTTCTGAAGTGTATCACA